>NC_069728.1:5933735-6648735 GCF_027358585.1 Pangasianodon hypophthalmus | reverse complement strand
AAATTGTTGTACACAAAATAAGTATGGATGCTTTAAAAAATTTAAAAAACTAAAAAATAAGAATGCATACTAAAATTCTAAGTATGCATACTTAAAAATCAAGTATGCATACTAGAAATATAGGTATGCATACTTAAAATTCTAGTATGCATACTTGATTTTTAAGTATGCATGCCAAAATTTTAAGTCTGCACTCTTAAAAATAAGTTTGCATGAAAGTATGGAAAATAAATACACTCGTAAAATCCATTATGTTTTAGATTTAGGACATGGTCTAGATTTCCTTCTTTCATGGCTGCCAACAACGTGGGGGACAGTACTGTTCACTGCATGGTTTAATAAATGCACATCTAAATAGTGATATCATGGAAATGTGATTAAAATGATATTTCAGTACACATGTTTCTGTTCTAAGAGAGTCATCCAAAAACTAGTACTAGCATTTCATTTGTGAAAAACTAGCATTTCATTGGTCAAACTTTACATTTTTAGTATTCCTTATATGTCCGTTTGAGCAGCAGAATTATCCTGAAATGCTTAATTTATTCAATCATCTTCAGCAATACATTTGTCCTGGTCAGAGTCACGGTAGTCTCACAAGTCAGACCATTAGTTAACCATTATGTGGCATGTTTTCAAGGGGTGGAAGAAAACTGGGGAACCTCTAGGAAACTCAATAGGAATCTCGAAACTCTAGGAAAGAAACCAGAGCTGAGGCTTGATCCAGTACCCCTTAGAAGGCACAGCAACAGCACTACTCGTGACACCAACTTATCACTGCAGCTGGCTCAACTTAAAGCTTTCTAACTCGCCCAATGGATTAATTAACTAGGTAGTATTTACTTGATCTACTAACACATAGATGTCTTTAAGCATAAAAACATGAAAATACAAAGCACTGAAAATATATGCAAATACTAATTAATAAGTATGCTAGATAATTTGCTTGTTTTTAAATTGTTGTACTCAAAATAAGTAGGGATACTTTAAAAAATTCAAAAAACTAAAAAATAAGAATGCATACTAAAATTTTAAGTATGCATACTAGAAAAATAAGTATGCATACTTAAAAATCAAGTATGCATCCTAGAATTTTAAGTACGCATGCCAAAATTTTAAGTCTGCACTCTTAAAAATAAGTTTGCATGAAAGTATGGAAAATAAATATACTCGTAAAATCCATTATGTTTTAGATTTAGGACATGGTCTAGATTTCCTTCTTTCATGACTGCCAACAATGTGGGGGACAGTACTGTTCACTGCATGGTTTAATAAATGCACATCTAAATGCTGATATCATGGAAATGTGATTAAAATGATATTTCAGTACACATGTTTCTGTTCTAAGAGAGTCATCCAAAAACTAGTACTAGCATTTCATTTGTGAAAAACTAGCATTTCATTGGTCAAACTTTACATTTTTAGCATTCCTTATATGTCCGTTTGAGCAGCAGAATTATCCTGAAATGCTTAATTTATTCAATCATCTTCAGCAATACATTTGTCCTGGTCAGAGTCACGGTAGTCTCACAAGTCAGACCATTAGTTAACCATTATGTGGCATGTTTTCAAGGGGTGGAAGAAAACTGGGGAACCTCTAGGAAACTCAATAGGAATCTCGAAACTCTAGGAAAGAAACCAGAGCTGAGGCTTGATCCAGTACCCATTAGAAGGCACAGCAACAGCACTACTCGTGACACCAACTTATCACTGCAGCTGGCTCAACTTAAAGCTTTCTAACTCGCCCAATGGATTAAATAACTAGGTAGTATTCACTTGATCTACTAACACATAGATGTGTTTAAGCATTAAAACTTGAAAATACAAAGCACTGAAAATATGTGCAAATACTAATTAATAAGTATGCTAGATAATTTTCTTTTTTTTTAATTGTTGTACTCAAAATAAGTATGGATACTTTAAAAAAATAAGAATGCATACTACAATTTTAAGTCTGCATACTTAAAAATCAAGTATGTATACTAGAAAAATAAGTATGCATACTTAAAAATCAAGTATGCATACTAGAATTTTAAGTATGCATGCCAAAATTAAGTCTGCACTCTTAAAAATAAGTTTGCACGAAAGTATGGAAAATAAATATACTCGTAAAATCGATGGCTGATTTTTAATGTGCTTTTTTTTAATGTGCTTTTTTTTAATTAATTGATGTTTTTCTTTCAAATGACCTGACCGATGGCTGTAAGTGTCTGTGGTTAAATTAAGGTTTAGGACATGGTCTAGATTTCCTTCGTTCATGGCTGCCAACAACATGGGGGACAGTACTGTTCCCTTTCGAGACTACACTCGTACTGCATCGCTAGACGCTATCGGAAAAACTCTGTTTTCTCCGATGACTTAAGCCTTTACAATCACGCAGTGAAACTGCACGGCCATTGGTTCGTGCAGTGCAATAAAGCGAACCAATGGCTCGGCAGCGGAACTGCACGCGCCTATGGCAAGGAGGCCCACCAGAATGGGCGGAGCCATCTGGCTATATAAGCTTATAACGAGTGTCAGGCTCCCTCAGAGCGATCTGCCACTTGAACCAATCCAACCCCTCGCCACACGGGCAGAGGCCTGGCAGACCATCCCCGGTGTGTCAGATTGGGTGTTGGGGATTATAAAGCAGGGGTACTCACTCCAGTTCGCTCGAAGACCCCCGCGATTCAGCGGTGTGGTTCCCACCTTAGTACAGGGCAAGGACGCTCACGTTCTACGCTCCGAGGTGATGGTTCTGCTGGCGCTCAGACACCTGAATCGCACGCTCATGAAGTGGCCGTTCAGGATGATTACCTTGAATCAGATTCTCTCGCAAATACGCCCAGGGGACTGGTTCTTTTCTCTGGACCTGAAAGATGCATACTTTCACATCCAGATAGCCCCCCATCACAGATGATTCTTGAGATTCACCTTCGAGGGAGTGGCTTATCAATACACGGTCCTGCCCTTCGGACTGTCTCTGGCTCCTCGTACTTTTACGAAGTGCATAGATGCGGCTCTTTCTCTTCTGAGACAGAAGGGAATCCGCATTCTGAATTACCTCGACGACTGGCTCATTTTAGCCCAGTCAGAGGCCGAGCTAGTGTCTCACAGATCCCTCCTCCTCAGCCACTTGGAGTGCCTAGGACTCAGGATCAATTTCGCCAAGAGCTCACTGTCCCCCAGCCAATGAATTTCGTTCCTGAGGGCTGTAGTCGCACCAGAACGTGCGCTAGTCATACAGCAGCTCGCGGCCTCCTTCAAAATTGGAGCTCTTCGCCCCCTGAAGATGTTCCAAAGGATGCTAGGCCTCATGGTCTCTGCATCGCCAGTACTACAGCTGGGCCTGCTCCGCATGAGACCTCTTCAGTACTGGTTGAAACCACAAGTGCCACCCAGCGTGTGGCGTCACGGTTACCTTCGCATCAGGGTGACCCAGGCCTGCGTAGCGGCTCTGGCCCCTTGGAAGGAACCCCAATGGTTCAAGCAGGGCATAACCATGGGCATTGTCCACAGAAGGAAGGTTGTCTCGACAGATGCTTCCAACATGGGTTGGGGAGCTCTGTGCGAGGGCAAACCAGCCTTCGGCTCCTGGTCGGTTGCAGAGGGTCAATTACACATCAACTGCCTCGAGATGGCGGCAGTATGTCGAGCTCTTCAGACCTTCTTGCTGGACCTGAAGGGGCACCACGTGCTAGTCCGCTCGGACAGCATGACAGTGGTCGCCTATATAAATCGCCAAGGCGGGCTCTCCTCGAAACGCCTTTTCGAGATGGCAAAACATCTCTTGGAGTGGGCACAGCTCAACCTGCAGTCGTTGAGGGCAGCACACGTCCCTGGTGTGCTGAACCGGGGAGCAGACATGCTATCTCGGAGCAACGTCCCCTCAGGGGAGTGGATGCTCCACCCGCAGACGATTCAGAAAATCTGGGAGGTCTTTGGCAGGGCAGAGGTCAATCTCTTTGCCTCAGAAGACAACTCTCACTGCCCAATGTATTTTTCAAAGAACGAGGATGCGTTGGCCCACGATTGGCCCAACCTCCTCCTGTATGCTTTCCTCCCGATCGCTTTGATCCCTCAGGTAGTCAGGCGAATCAGGGACCACAAACACAGAGTCCTCCTAGTGGCTCCGCTCTGGAGGAACCAGCCTTGGTTCTCAGAGCTCTCTCAGCTGCTTATGGCAGCCCCATGGCCCATTCCCCTGAGACGGGACCTCCTCTCTCAGGCGAACAGGACAATTTGGCACCCCCAACCCGAGTTATGGGCGTTGCATCTTTGGGCCCTCGACGGGAATCAGTAGATCTCCCTGAAAGTGTCCTGAACACTATTTCCCCATCTACAAGACGCCTCTATGCCCTTAAGTGGTCAGTCTTCTCTGTTTGGTGCTCAGCCCGCGGCGAAGACGCTATTGCTTGCGACATATCGGTGATATTGTCTTTTCTACAAGAGCTGTTGGACAAGGGCCGCTCCCCGTCCACGCTCAAGGTTTACGTGGCAGCTATAGCAACTTTCCATGCTCCTATAGCAGGACAGTCTGTGGGCCGAAACAACCTAGTTGTTCATTTCCTGAGGGGTTCCAGGAGGCTTAATCCACCCCGGCCCCCCACCGTCCCTGCGTGGGACCTGCCCACAGTCCTGAGGGCCCTCAGGGGGTCCCCGTTTGAGCCACTACAGTCTGCGAACTTAAAGATCCTATTGTTAAAAACCGCCTTGCTACTGGCGTTTGCATCGGTCAAGCGAGTAGGTGACTTGCAGGCGCTCTCGATGAGCCCTGCCTGCCTCGAATTTGGGCCTAACGTCTCCAAGGTCGTCCTAAAGCCGAGGCGGGGTTATGTTCCTAAGGTGCTCTACACCCCGTTTAGAGCACAGGTTATCTCTCTCTCGGCGCTTCCGCCATCGGAGGAAGACCCAGAGTTGAACCTTCTCTGCCCTGTCAGGGCGTTGAGAATTTACATTGAGCGTTCCGCTCCATTTAGGCAGTCGGAACAGCTCTTTGTGTGCTTTGGCGGCTGCACCAAAGGGTCTCCGGTCACAAAGCAGAGAATTTCTCGATGGCTAGTTGACGCTACTGTGCTAGCATACTCCTCCCTGGGCCTCCCGAGCCCCATAGGAGTTAGAGCCCATTCCATTCGGGGCGTGGCCTCGTCGTGGGCATGGTCTAGCGGGGTGTCCATGGCAGGCATTTGTGCGGCGGCCGGCTGGGTCTCGCCGTCCACATTCACCAGGTTTTATAGCCTGGATGTTCCAGCCTTGCAGGCTCGGATCCTATCTGCCTGAGAGACACACGCCGGTTATGACAGGCGGATTCCTTGTGCATTTTTGGCCCTTTTGGGAGTGCTGAAACGGTACAGTATTATTTCGGAACGATTATCCTAGGCTGGGTTGACCTCGGTAAGCTCAGCCCTTACGTCTCTCACGGTGTGCACCCTGTTTATGCTGGTCCCTCTGAGCCTTAGTCTCTCAAGGCCGGTTCATGCCAGTCATTCCACGTTCTTGGCACGGCGTGATTGTATTGGTTCCCCATAGCATCTAGCGACGCAGTACAAGTGTAGTATCGAAAGGGAACGTACTCGGTTACTTAAGTAACCTCGGTTCCCTGAGATACAGGAATGAGTACTGCGTTGCAGGCCATGCCAGGACGTTGCACAACTCAGGGTCGTCGCTTCAGTCGAATTGATCTGAGATCCTATGGCACTATGCCCGCTTATATAGTCAGATGGCTCCGCCCATTCTGGAGGGCCTCCTTGCAATAGGCACGTGCAGTTCCGCTGCCGAGCCATTGGTTCGCTTTATTGCACTGCACGAACCAATGGCCATGCAGTTTCACTGCGTGATTGTAAAGGCTTCAGTCATCAAAGAAAAAGGAGTTTTCCCCATAGCGTCTAGCGACGCAGTACTCGTTCCCGTATCTCAGGGAACCGAGGTTACCTAAGTAACCGAGTACGATTTCCTTCTTTCATGGCTGCCAACAACATGGGGGACAGTACTGTTCACTGCATGGTTTAATAAATGCACATCTTAATACTGATATTAAGTATGAAATCAAGTATGCATACTTAAAAATCAAGTACAGTCAGGTCCATAAATATTGGGACATCAACACAATTCTAACATTTTTGGCTCTATACACCACCACAATGGATTTCAAATGAAACGAACAAGATGTGCTTTAACTGCAGACTGTCAGCTTTAATTTGAGGGTATTTATATCCAAATCAGGTGAACGGTGTAGGAATTACAACAGTTTGCATATGTGCCTCCCACTTGTTAAGGGACCAAAAGAATTGGGACAGAATAATAATCATAAATCAAACTTTCACTTTTTAATACTTGGTTGCAAATCCTTTGCAGTCAATTACAGCCCGAAGTCTGGAACGCATAGACATCACCAGACGCTGGGTTTCATCCCTGGTGATGCTCTCCCAGGCCTCTACTGCAACTGTCTTCAGTGCCTGCTTGTTCTTGGGGCATTTTCCCTTCAGTTTTGTCTTCAGCAAGTGAAATGCATGCTCAATCGGATTCAGGTCAGGTGATTGACTTGGCCATTGCATAACAGTCCACTTCTTTCCCTTCAAAAACTCTTTGGTTGCTTTTGCAGTATGCTTTGGGTCATTGTCCATCTGCACTGTGAAGCGCCATCCAATGAGTTCTGAAGCATTTGGCTGAATATGAGCAGATAATATTGCCCGAAACACTTCAGAATTCATCCTGCTGCTTTTGTCAGCAGTCACATCATCAATAAATACAAGAGAACCAGTTCCATTGGCAGCCATACATGCCCACGCCATGACACTACCACCACCATGCTTCACTGATGAGGTGGTATGCTTAGGATCATGAGCAGTTCCATTCCTTCTCCATACTCTTCTCTTCCCATCACTCTGGTACAAGTTGATCTTGGTCTCATCTGTCCATAGGATGTTGTTCCAGAACTGTGAAGGCTTTTTTAGATGTCGTTTGGCAAACTCTAATCTGGCCTTCCTGTTTTTGAGGCTCACCAATGGTGAACCCTCTGTATTCACTCTGGTGAAGTCTTCTCTTGATTGTTGACTTTGACACACATACCCCTTCCTCCCAGAGAGTGTTCTTGATCTGGCCAACTGTTGTGAAGGGTGTTTTCTTCACCAGGGAAAGAATTCTTCGGTCATCCACCACAGTTGTTTTCCGTGGTCTTCCGGGTCTTTTGGTGTTGCTGAGCTCACCGGTGCGTTCCTTCTTTTTAAGAATGTTCCAAACAGTTGTTTTGGCCACGCCTAATGTTTTTGCTATCTCTCTGATGGGTTTGTTTTGTTTTTTCAGCCTAATGATGGCTTGCTTCACTGATAGTGACAGCTCTTTGGATCTCATCTTGAGAGTTGACAGCAACAGATTCCAAATGCAAATAGCACACTTGAAATGAACTCTGGACCTTTTATCTGCTCATTGTAATTGGGATAATGAGGGAATAACACACACCTGGCCATGGAACAGCTGAGAAGCCAATTGTCCCATCACTTTTCGTCCCTTAACAAGTCGGAGGCACATATGCAAACTGTTGTAATTCCTACACCGTTCACCTGATTTGGATGTAAATACCCTCAAATTAAAGCTCACAGTCTGCAGTTAAAGAACATCTTGTTTGTTTCATTTGAAATCCATTGTGGTGGTGTATAAACCTTACGTTTTTAGCATTCCTTATATGTCCGTTTGAGCAGCAGAATCATCCTGAAATGCTTAATTTATTCAATCATCTTCAGCATTACATTTGTCCTGGTCAGAGTCACGGTAGTGTTTTCAAGGGGTGGAAGAAAACTGGGGAACCTCTAGGAAACCCACAAGGAAGTTAGAAACTTTAGATATCTAGGTAATCTTTAAGCATAAAAACATGAAAGTACAAAACACTGAAAATATGTACAAATATTACTTAATAAGTATCATAGATAATGCGCATTTTAAAAAATAGTGGTACTCAAAATAAGCATGTATACTTAAAAAAAACAAAAAGGGGTGGAAGAAAACTGGATAACCTCTAGGAAACCCACAAGGAATCTAGAAACTCTAGGAAAGAAACCAGAGCTGCAAAACATGAAAATACAAATGCAAATACTAATTAATAAGTACACAAGTAATTACTGTTGTACACAAATTAAGTGTGGATACTTAAAAAAAATTCAATAAACTAAAAAATAAGAATGCATACTAAAATTTTAAGCATGCATACTTAAAAATCAAGTATGCATACTAGTGTCTATTGTTTTTCATAGACACTGAAAAACAGTTTCTATGGTGACAGATACTATTGCAAAGTCATAGATGTGGAAGGGAGAATAGCAATGTATGTGAAAAGACAGAAAGGTAATTAAAATGGATGTGGGCTTATGCTTCATTTCCTTATAGTCAGAAGAAAAATGCCATCTGCTTTGCCAGAAATAGTTATAGTTGAACTTTTGACCAGATTCCATCAGCAGTGACATAGTCTGGCATTCACTGGCAGCAAAGGTAGTGAATAGAGCATAGAAAAGTGATCCTCATTTAGCTGAGCTAAACCCGAGAATAGTGCTGCCATCTTGAATCTTGACTTTCCAAGCTGAGCTCACTGATTTGAATTTTAAGTGTCAGATAAGATTTTCTGGGAAATTTGTGTGGCACATGGTTGTAACCCTGTGTTTCACAGGGTACTGAAAATGTGCCACTTCCATATCACTTTTATGCTCTTCAAATCAGTGGCCATAAGTGTCTTCACTTTTTTTTACACCTCTGCTCTAGTTTTTCAAAAAATAATCTGTAACTGTTAGGCAAGTTAACTTTCTACCTCCCGAGCAGGTAAGTCTAAATAGCGGTCTACATAGAAGTACAGGGGATTTTGTGTCTCATGGTTTAAAATAAAACACCTATCGGTTAAAGGCAGTTGATTCCTATTTACTAAAGCTGCACATTATAAATTCATAGGTAACTATACCGGAACTAAGCAGGAACTAATGAGTAGCTCTTCATTAACACCCATAATATTCCTAGAAAATACTAAGAACTATTACTTAATTACTCAGTATGTTAGTAGAAGTTCACTAGTAACTATGCAGTGATTAACTGAATCTTAAGCCATAATTACTCTTGCAGAGTAATACATTTCTCCTGCAGAACTACTAGTTAACATTTGCTCTTTTATAATAACTACTGATCAATTGCTGATCATATCAACATTATTTCCCAATAACAAAGCCTTAGCTTCCTCATGGAGATCTACTACCTAATATAACTCAACCTATTCCAACACCTCAGTGTCTAAAATGTAAGTATTTATATGTGTTATTGTAGGTCTCCTCAGAGGAGCACTAGGTTGGAGTATTGGTTTTATTGATCCAGTCAAGGTCTAAAGAGAGAAAATGACATCTATAACCAACAGTATACAAGGCTGTAATCACTGACAAATATTCTATAATAACATACTTTAAAATTTGTTTGTTATAAAATTAAATAAAAAAAAATAATAATGAATTACCATTTGTTATACTTCTTAAACTACTGAAGAACAATGCAGTAACACATCAGTCATTACTAATAAGTTTCATTTTACTGTTTAAACTCATCCATATAGGTAATATACATGCTGACAACATTGTTAAATGATTCATACAACTTAGAGCTGTTATGGTACAAAACAGGGCTGAAACATTATATTATAATATAACATTAATATTTTATATCTGACAAGTTACATTCTAATTACTTAAACCAATTAAATAAAATGTTTATAATAAACTGAACAAACATTAACATTAGTACACTGTTTGCTTGTATTACATAAAACACGGAAGGTAAAAAAAATATATATATCATTTTTTAAATAAATAAAATAATAAAAAGTCAATTTTATAATTTTATCATTTACTTTAGTGTTTATATTAATTTATCTTTATGTACCTACACCAGTGTTTTATCATTTCTTAGCCTACTCCAAACTGTGTAAAGCCCCATGATCCCCAATGTGTTTTTTTTTTAAACACAGAATCCCAAATAACTTCCTCTTTAATAGTGACTTTCACTACATATATGTTTTAATGACATCGTAGAACCTACATAGTGCACTATGTGGCCACTATAGAAAAACAGAAACACAGAAAGTGAGAGACTCTAATAAGCGCCTGATCAAAATGTGTAGCAATATATAAGTAATAGGAGTTTTGTATGTGTTTGTATTAATATATCAGTTTTGTGTTACTGATCAGAAGGTCAGGGGTTCAAGCCCCAGCACTACCAAGCTGCCACTGTTGGGCCCTTGAGCAAGGCCCTTAACCCTATCTGCTCCAGGGGCACTGTATCATGGCTGACCCTGCACTCTAACCCCAGCTTCCTAACAAGCTGGTATATGTGAAAAAACAATTTCACTGTAATGTATATGTGACAAATAAAGGCTTCTTCATATACAACTTTCATTTTGATCAGGCACTTAATAGAGTCATTCTTTTTCTGTGGTTGAATCTCAAATGATAACCTTGTAGCCTCATAGTGCACTGTGTAAGCACTACAATGGCATTTAAACATACTCTAACATAGTGAGAGGCACAAGTAAAGTAAGTTATTTGAGATTTTGAAAAAATAAAACAAGTTGGAGATCACGAGGCTTTAGACAGATTGGAGTAGGCTAAAAACTGGTAACCTTAATGAAACATAAAGACGAACATAAAACACTAAACTAAATGATAGAAATATGACATTGCCTTCTCATTATTTTCTTAGTTTAAAATAGCAATTGTTTTTTTATTCCATGTCTTGCAAGCAAACAGTGTGCTAATGTTAATGTTTGTTCAGTTTATTATTATTATTATTATTATTATTATTATTATTATTACTGTTGTTGTTTTAAGCAATGACTTTTAAACTTTTAAATTAATTTGTCGGCCTTGTTTTGTACTATAACAGCTCCAAGTTATATGAATTACTTAAGAATGTTGCTTGCATGTATATTACCTATATGGATATGAGTTTAAACAATAAAATGAAACCCACACGTGTTACTGTGTTGTTCTTCAGTAGTTTATGAAGATGTGGAACACATGGTAATTCATTGTTAATTTTTGTTATTTAAAATAAAACTATTTACAAACAAATTTGAAAGTATGTTAATGTATAATATTAGTTACTGATTACTACATTACCACCTTGTATTTTGTAAGTTATTGTTATCATTTTCTCTCTTTAGACCATTACTGGCTTAATAAAAACAACACTCCAACCCTGTGGTCCTCTGAGGAGACCTATAATAACACACATAAACATTTACATTTAAGACACTGAGGTGTTAGAATAGGTTGAGATATATAAGGTAGTAGATCTCCATGAGGAAGGTAAGGCTGTGCTATTGGGAATTAATATCAATTTGATCAGTAATTAATCATTATAAAAGGGCAAAAGTTAGCTAATAGTTCTGCAGGAGAAATGTAACACTCAGTAATTACTGCTTAAGATTCAGTTAATTACTGCATAGTTAATAGTGAACTCCTACTAACATATTTACTGAGTAATTATAAATTATAATAGTAATACTGAGTAACTAGGAATCCTTAGCATTTTATAAGAATAAGATGAGAGTTAATGAAGAATTACTCATTTGTTTCTGTTTAGGTCCTACATAGTTACCTAAGAACAGTACAGTAAAGTGCTACCCATTCCTGAATTATGTTTCCATCCTGTACAACAATCTGAATAATCATTAAATTCACTCACTAATTCTCTCACTCACTTTCAGTAACCACTTTATACTGATAAGGGTCACGGTGGATGTCCATAATGCTGGGTAATAGGGCACCAATCATATACACAGGGCACCAGTCATATACACACTGCCACACTCCTTCACACACTCACACCTAGGGGCAATTTAGAGAAGCCAACCCACTTACCTACATGTTTTTGGACAGTGGGAGGAAACTGGAGAACCCGGAGAAAACCCAGAAAAACATTTTTCTGTAACATTTCATTTTTGTTTGGAATTCTAAAAAGTTTTCATACTGAATCAATAATGTAGAAGTCATAAAATAAAAATCTATGTCAGTTTGTACTAAAAAAAAAAATAGGGTGCCTAAGACTTTTGCACAATACTGTATATATATATATATATATATATATATATATATATATATATATATATATATATATATATATATATATATATATATACAGTATATATATGTAGTCAAGACTCCCAAAACCAGGCTAGGTCAAGATTGAGTCCAAGTGAAAGTAAGACTGAGTCAAGATGAAGATTAAAAACCAAGTCAAATCAAGTTCAAATCAAGTCAAGTTCAAGTGGAGTTTATTGTCATTTCAGCCATATACAAGTACATAGTGAAACGAAACAACGTTACTCCAGGACCAAGGTGCTACATAAGAAACACAGAACAACACAGAACTACAAGGGACTACATAAATTATACAATAAAGTGCACAAGTGCGAACATGTGCAGACAGCACAAGACAGTACAGTGACTACTGGGACAGACAATGAGCATAGTAAGTCCCAGTGCAGCGCCGACCAGTACACAGTTCTGTTTAAAGTGAACCTAGTGACAATAGTGCAAATAGTACAAGAGTACAAAACAAGTAGCTGAAATAGTGTAAACATAAGAGCAGCAGCCTATGAACAGTATAATATAATGAGTAATGTAGCAGCATAAACATGTGCAAAAACTTGCAAAAAAATTGCAGAGAGGATGCTCAGTTGTGTGTGTATATTGGTATGTGTGTGTATTCCTTCAGTCCAGTTTCTGAGTATTGAGGAGTCTGATTGGATGGGGGAAGAAACGATTGCACAGTCTGGTTGTGAGGGCCCGAATGCTTCGGTACCGTTTACCAGACGGCAGGAGGGTGAAGAGTGTGTGAGAGGGGTGTGTGGGGTCATCCACAATGCTGGTGGCTTTGCGGATGCAGCGTGAGGTGTAAATGTCCGTGATGGAGGGAAGAGAGACCCCAATGCGATCCGAAACAGTGCAATTCCCAAACCAGGCAGTGATGCAGCTGCTCAGATAGTCCCTCTGTAGAACATGGTGAGGATGGGGGGTGGGAGATGTGCTTTCCTCACCCTTTGCAGAAAGTATAGACGCTGCTGGGCTTTCTTCATTATGGAACTGGTGTTGAGCGACCAGGTGAGGTTCTCCACCAGGTGAACACCAAGAAACTTGGTGCTCTTGACGATCTCGCCAATGTTCAGCGGAGAGTGGTCTCTCTGTGCTCTTCTGAAGTCAACAACCATCTCTTTAGTTTTGTCCACGTTCAGAGACAAGTTGTTGGCTCTGCACCAGTCCGTTAGCCGCTGCACCTCCTCTCAGATTTAGTGGCATCAAATCCTTTTCATCAAATTTTCATCAAAATTTAGATCATCAAATCCTTTTCGAGGTCAACTACTTAAACTACTTGCCATTGTTTTTTTTTGTTTCTTTGTTTTTTTTGCATTGAACCAATAATTAGATTTAATATGTTTTCTATAAAAAGGAATTACTTCATGTCAAACTTTGCGGATGCGAAAAGAAAAGACAACATGAATATTATCTTTACAAACTCTCTGTCGAGACCAAGACCATATTTAGTGAGAATAATGCCCAGGACCAAGATAAGTCCAAGTACAAATGCCACTAAATCTGAGACAAGTCAAGTCAATACAGAAAATGCCTTGAGACTTGTCCTAGACTCGGGTCGTACAGCCCTACTTTCAAGTACACCAGGTCTTACTTTCAAAATTGTAAATGTAAATTTCAATCTATTTATTATATCCATATCATTGTCTCCTTTGGAGTTTATTGGTGCTGTAGTTTGGAAGCGACCATCTCAAGGATACTCACTTGGACATCCCCTGCACCGACTGTGTGGTCCCACAAATGGTGCACAAATCAGTTGAGTCACTCTAGACAAATCAATGACTTGACAGCAGACATGGCTCAGCTGAAATCAAGGATTCAGGATCGGATACATTGCAATGTGAGGGCCTGTAGTTCTCAACAGAGCATTCCTTAGCGCAAAATGGCCAGTCAGAGGAGCATGAGGATGTCTATAGCCACATCTGGGGTTTCTTCCAGGCTGACCTATCCTGGTCTCAGAAGCATCTGGGGAATGGTCTGGATTTCCCCTCTCAGCACCTATGAAAGTCTCTAAACTAGCAATGGCAGCCCCTCTAAAGATGGTAGTGTTCCAGATAAGGTTTTATAGTTCAGTGTAACTCATTACACTGAATGCACTCTTTCATATGGCATTCTTATGACAGAGAGTCTCTGAACATTCCCTCTTTGCTATTGATTATTTGATCTAAAAGAGTTATGCTAACCCAACTAATAGACTGTGAATCAGTCTATTGACCTTGCAGCCTTCAATTAGGGATAGCCAGCTTAGCATTCCTTGCTAGGTCTGGGATGCACCCAGTTCCTTCCCTATGTTGTTATTTGTGACAGACAGCAGCTATCTGATCCTCAAATCAACATCAATATTTTTATTATGGATGTAAGACACAGAGGTCCTTTTTCTATGCAGAAGCTGGTCCACTGGGTGGTGGACTTCTTCACCTTAGACTATAGATCATCTATGACAGCCACTCTATATGGAGTGTCTCTTCTTCATTGGCCTTGGTATGTTGCTCCAGGAAGTCTATGTTGCTGCTAATTGGTGTCACCATGCACTTTCTCCAGATTCTATAATCACCTTTTATAATATAATAGGTATTATAATAGGACTATTATAATATAATAGTCATCTATAATCACCTTTCAGTGCAGTCATAAAGTGAGACCTGTTTCTCATTACATACAGTATGTTATTCAGTTGCTTCACACTACCACTGGAATAGAATGATAGCTACATATGTAACTGGTAATGTGAACCCCAGAAAATCACCAGGGTTCCATGTCATATAACGTACTTCCTCAATTTCATTCAATTCAATCCAATTTCACTTATATAGCACTTTTAACAGTAGACATTGTCACAAAGGGAAACCCATCCTCTTCTGCATGAAAGTGGAATAGTGTGATAGTGGTATTATAAAATTATTACTCAACTACAATTATACTACAGTATCTAGTCAGACAGTACTGTGTTGAAAGGATGTACAGTATGTGCATCAGTGTCTTTATGATTACAGCAGAGGTTTTAGATACAGTTAGTTACAGTTAGATACATATTGTGTGAATAGTGGGCATAAAGTGCAATCCTTAGGTGAGACCATCTACAGTGATCTTTAAGGTATCCAAGTAGGACCATCTTTAGTGTATCCATATGTGTACAGCAGCAGAAAGTGAGTCACAAGTACAGAAAGCTCCAAGTAAAAGTAGAGCAACGGGATGGGTCAGACAGGTCTGAAGGGCAAAGTGAATCAAGATCAGGCACTGGCATCCTGAAAGGGAGGTAAGGCAGGTATAGCTATGACAGCACAAGTAAAAGAGATCCAGAAGGGAACACAGGCATGAGGGCCTGGGACATAAATGCATCCCAGTTTACCAGAATTCTCTATGCCCATGAACCCCCCAGATCTGCAGCTTTACCTAAGAGAAAAAAGATATTTAACAAAAAGCCTGACTAATCCAACAGGATTTCAACCAAAACATCTAGATACTGATAAAGATCCTGCACCTTTTGATTGAAGTAGATGTGGAGGATCATATCAGACCAACAGGTCACACAGGTAATGTGGATCGGGACCATTCAGAGATTTATAGGTCATTAGTAGTATTATAATCAATGCAAAATTATAAGACTGCTAAAACTGTAAACAGTATGGTTTTTCAGAACATCATTACTTATGAAATTCATCCCATCATGGCCACAGTCTCTCATAATTGCGTATCTGTGTGTGTGTGTGTGTGTCTCCACATGAAACTCTCTAACATATTCAGACTATGGGAGCATGCTTCTCTAATTATTCTTTGGATTGATGCAGACGTCTGTGTGTATGTGTGTGTCTGTGTGTGTGTGTGTGTTCAATTAGACAGCACTCCAGAGTCACCACAGTATTGCTCAACATCTTTGCTATCAAAGACACATAAATTGGATGTAGCACCATGTTAATGGGAGAAAATATTGCTTGGTATAATTCATTTGCAAAAATTTAATTGGTATATTAAGGTCGTCTAGTCCCCACTGGCAAGTGCATTGGCCCTGATAAGAGATTTTTCATTAAGTTTTCTTGTTTACAATGCAATCAGTTTAGCTGCCTATTGTCATACAGGAGAGGAGGTGAAGACAGCAGGTGGCTGGTGAGATTTCTGCTTTTCATAGCCTCAGCTTGGTCACTGATAAACAATTCCTTTTATTATAAAGCATTTTTTTTTGATAATTTGTACATGCTAACATACTGATTAAGGAACAAGCAGTGTTGGAGTTTGAAAAGATACAGGTGCTGGTTTCATGTTTTAGAGGAACTGTTACCTCTCCCAAGTTGATAGATGTCATGTGTATTAGTATATTAGTATAGAATCTGCCATGTTTCTCACTCTTTTCAAGTTTTTTTTTAATTGTTGGATTTAAGACCCAACAATTTAAGTAATTTAAGCAGCATTTTAATGTTTCAGAATAAGTTGTATTGATGTACCCACAGTAAGGCATCTGAGATTCAGCCCCACGAATATTTGTGTAACATCGTCTGGTAGGGTATACACTCAAAATCCACTGTATTTTCATTAAAGAATTGTCACTCTTGGTTGTATTTGGGTGCACGAGCAGCTATTAAGTGACAGTTGGTTTCAGTTTATTTTCACCTAACCTTAATGTATAGGGTTTTGGAATCACCAGCATATCGGGCTGTGTTTTGGATCATTCTGCCCTTGTGGTAGAGTTAGTTCTTTGGTTACATGCTACAAACACTTTTATGCACAATGTGGAAGCTTAAAGAAAGATCTGTTTTACTGTAATGTTGAGAATTGTCATTCTTAAAAGCAAATCAAATAAGGGGTTGTATTGTGGAAAAATCTCCAAAGAGATGGCAAGCAAGAGTATATGGATAAAATTAGTTTTAGTAATGGTGGACTAATGATCTGGATATGCTAGCTCCTCTTAAATTTCCAGACAGATTCCAGACAAGCTGTTTAGGGTTTACATGCTGCCATTAGCAAACAAGCTACATCTTGTGCTTATTATTTTTCTCTATGAGAGAGAAATGCAGCAGCACAATGCACATATTAATACCAAATTAGACATACCTAGTTTAATTTCAGAATCAGAATTTCCAGTAGTATTTTACTACTTGTGCCTATTAAGTCACAATATCCTCCAGAGAAACCCCTCCTATGACCTTGGATAGAGTTATGCGTAGGAAAATGACACACACATACATTCAGCCAGGATATGGATAGCCCTGGTTTGGGTTTTTTTTGCCAAGCCATGGCAAGCTACACTGTTGGCAGAGAAGTGCTATAAATCACCCGTGGGCTGAACAGTCATGTAAAATTCTAAATTTTTTTTTAAAAAAATCATGTAGCAGCAGTGTAATGCATAAAATTCCCTTTAGATACCGCTCATGAGCTTTAGTTAATGTTCACATCAAACATCAAAATAGGAAAACATGATCTCGGTGACTTTGACCGTGGTATGGTTTGTGGTTCCAGACAGGCTGGTTTGAGTATTTTAGAAACTTCTTATCTCCTGGGATCAAAATCATGCAAAGAATAAAAATCATCCAGTGAGTGACAGGTCTGCAGACACGAATGCCTTGTTGATGAGAAAGGTCAGAGGAGAATGGGGCTGGTTCAAGTTGACACGAATGCTACAGTAACACAAATAACCACTCTTTACAACTGTGGTTAGCAGAAAAGCATCTCAGTATGCACAACACGTTGAACCTTGAGGTTAGTAGACTACAATGGCAGAAGTCCACACTGGGTTTCACTTCTATCTGCCAAGAAAGGGAATCTGAGTCTCAGGCTCACAGAAATTGTGCGGCGATGTTTTTTCAATCTTGTCCAGTTTCTCTTTTGCAGGTATTGATAAATAAATCCTGTGCCTGAAACTCTCCTGCCAGAGTGTCCAGAATAATTTTGTGGGATTATATTTAGAGAAGTCAAAATATAACACGGTTATATTAACAAGGTTAGCATTGATTTCAGAAAGTGTGAAAGCCTCAAATGACAAAAAAAAATCTTTACTGTCTTGAGTAGTGGTGAATTCATAGGGGATGGGCCTTGTAAATATAAATTTAAGGCCTTTGGATAACACAGATCGCTCCATGGAAGCCACTTCTAATCACTAGGAATGGTGACAACTTTTATTTGTGCCTAGAATAGGAGATTTAAATTGTTTCTTCTTGCAGTGTTGTACAAGGCTACAGTCCTTACCTAAAGTACAGAATAATACCAATATATGTGTATGTGTGTATATATATTTGTGTGTATATATATTTGTGTGTGTATATATATATATATATATACACATACACACACACACACACACACACATATTTATATATATATATATATATATATATATATATATACATAATTTTTTTTAAATATAGAATACAAAGACAATACTGCCATCCAGTGGACCACTGGATGCTTGCTATGCTCGTATTTATGGTGATCCATTTAGTCTAAGGGATTTGATATCAAACAGGAGCCTTTCAAATAGTATCCCTGCTAAAAATGATCCCGCTTTAACACAGACAAAGACAGAGACTGAGGCTCAATCTTAAATGGCTTCTTATTGGATATATAGTGAACTGCATGCTGTTTTCATGGCTTTAGTCCTGTGGATCCACTGCCCTGCACAAATCCCTGTCCCAAAACATCTCATGAAGGGTTTAATAATTAGCTAAGGAGCTGGATCAGATATTTTGGGAATTTGAAACCTTGAAAGGGGGTTGACAAAATAATGAAAACCTCTACCATTATTAAGTATCTAATAAGGAGTAAGACAAGCCTTTGTCTCCAGACCACCACAAATCATGTTTTGCTGAAGTCCTGAATGGATTATTCAAGAAGAATATCTTTGTGTTCTTTGATGGATGAAGGACTTGGATTTACTTTACTCTGAAGTCTGCATTCCAGAACTTCCTATAAATGTTCAATGATATTTAAATAGGGTGAATGGAGAGGACATGGAAGGCAATTGTTTTCATTCTGGTGTACATTAATCCACTCTTGAATAATTTTAGCAGTACATATAGGGGACATTGTTGTCCTGAAATATTTAACAAAACAGTCTTTCTGTAGGCACCATAACATGTAAGCCATGAGGAAAGACTTTGAACAATATCAGAATAACACAAACACAGTACAGATGAGGTGTGGCAGTCAGGTACACATTCTGCTTTTGCTCTATGTGGGTGTGGACTTTATTATTTCCTAAGAACTTATTATTCCAAGAACTTATTTGTAACTAAGAATGCAACATATATTCAACAACAAATTCAACAATCAAATTAACTCAGAACCACTAAATAATTCAAATTATTGACAACTGCTCTTAATGTTATTAAACACCTTCCATAACTTCATTGCCAAACATTAGCTTTGAAGATAGCGACCATGAAGTGAAGCCATAACTCAGCTAAACCTGACGTAAAATTTTACACACTTTAAGCCTCATTTATCAATATTTTAGTAAAGTTGCATGTAAATATTTGCACAAGTCAAACTGAACTAAACATTTCCACACAAATATCTATAAAATATCTGTTAATATCTGATCCCTCCTAATCCCTTCCGGTATTATCAGTTTTGCCACTTGTACCACCTTGGCTTATGGCTACTATCTGCACAGACCTGCCCACACTGCTTTTACACAGCGACATTCCTTTTTATTTGAACAACTTGTCTTTCTCAAAGAATTTGGGTTGGCTTTATTTTTTTAAATATTACTTTAACGCCATTAATATGAAACAACAGGTTTAAAAAACATTAAACTTGTGTGATTGAAATAAATACGTCATTTAAGCTTGACAGCATAATTCATACATTAAAATTAAATATACATATAAATATTATTATTTGAAGCCAATCAGTTAAGGTTTACATTAGTTAGTATTCTTATGCATTCATTTAATCTCATGCGCACACTCAGGAGCACGAGTAGGATACGAACATTTTTTTCTGAATTTACAAGACTTTCATGAATACCAGATTTCTTGTGTAAATGCTCCTGTGAACAATTTACGAATAAAGTAATTCGTATTCAGCTTGATAAACAAGGCCCATTGTTGGCAAAAACCGTATTTGACTAGATGTAATTATAACATGAAAATGCAATGTAAAAGCTTCTTTGGTGCCCTATTGGATTATTTAATGTATTCTGAATCGAAACAAAAGCCTTTTCACTAGTACTCCAACACTCTATCTTCGAAAAACTTGACTTAGTTTTTAAATGTTATTTTTAAAGTGTGCTTGTAACTCAAATCATTGGTTAAGATAGCAAACAAGGCATCAGAGTACCCAAGATTTTTCACATCATGTGACCTCTAGATGTCATTATAGTCCAACAGGAAGTGAAGTCTTCCGGCATACATGAAATACATTTTGAAATACTTTCCATGCACATCTTTGAAGACCCCTAATGAGTAATCGATGAAAAGAAAATCATTTTTTTAAATATGTATTGTTTCATGAGTAATTAGATACACAGAAGTCATATAAGAAACTTTCATGAGGCCCGAATTGTACTAATGAGAAGCTCGGATGATGAGCTAATGATGAGCTCTGCTGAACATTTAAATTGATCCTGGCAAAGACTTGCTCACAAGATGTTTGCTAAGTTAGATTCTGTCACATTCACACACGTGTAAAGAGGGCTCTTGCTATTGCTAAAGCATGAAGGGCTTCTACGAAACTGCACACTGCTTGAAGTGTGGGAATAACATCAGTTCTCATATCTTTCCTACACCCTTCTATTCTTTTTACCTTTCCTGTCCACTCATCTCTTCTCTCTTCTACTGCCCTCTCCTCTCCCTCTCTTCTCTACACTATTCTCCGCTCTCTCTCTTTTCTTCTTCCTTATTACGTTATCCTTACATTCAGCCTGCATCTCTCTGTTGCATGGTGTTAGAGAGATTTATGAAATGATCTCCCTCTCCTCACATGCACAAACATGAGCAAACATTTCTCTCACAGTCTCAAAGCAATAAAAATGGCTGGTAGTGTTTCTGTTTTAATAAGTCCCTTAGCCACTGTGAAATTACATGCAATGGTTCCGATTTTTTTCCACCGCTGTCTCAAGAAACAACAAAAATTACTTCACTGTGTAGATTTCCCCCTTTAGATGGCTATACTTTATTTTAAACAAACTTAAAGAAACAGCGCATAGGATTTTTTGGTTAAAAGTGACAAAAAATTATTGTCAGGGGACTAAAAAAATCTCTGAAACATGATGTAGTGTCTAAACTGCTGTAACAATCTGTAAGTGTAATTCATAGTAGATCACACTCAGAGCTGTCAGGTTTGAAATTTAGAAAACATGTCGCAGTCCAGCTCAGATACGTCCTACAACATTGTGCCTGAAAGTAGTATGGCCAAAAACTCACCCCCAAATTTCCAGTATGACTTAACACAGAGCCACTTTGAACCAGATAGCTTGTAATAATCAGCCTCAAAGACACGCAGAGCCTCATGAACAGCTCATAACATAGAGGAACCTTTGTCCTCATGTGTAGGGCTTGGGAATCAACGTCACGTCATTCCGCTATTTTGATAGAGTTAGTTATTTGCTCACATGCTGCAAATGCATTCACACACACACACACAGAGCGAGAGAGAGAGAGAGCTTAGAAAGATTGCTGTTTTTTTTTTGTTTGTTTGTTTTTTTACTTTGTGTGGGTGAGTATCTGTTCTTTTGAGTAACTAAAAAATATCCAAGTCACATAAACCCATATAGAGTTAACAAATGAATGGGTACAAGAAGCTAAGTGTGATAACACAATCATTGAAACCAGTGTATGTAGTGTAAGGTTAGAGTTCTCCACACCAATTTCAATAATGTTTGCATGTCTGCGGTGGTACTGACATTTAAAATAAGCACATATTTGAGTATATATACATATATTTAAGCATTAAATAAGAATATAATACCTCTGACACTTTACCTCCCTAGTGTTGACTCCATAGAGGAAATAGTTAAAATGACTGATCATTGTAGATTTTATATACATTATATATATATATATATATATATATATATATATATATATATATATATATATATATATATATATATATATATATATATATATATATATAATATATATATATATATATATATATATTTTAACCATGGCTGTCATTGTTGTGCCTGTAACAGTTATTCTAATTCAATAAAAGCTTCCCACCATGATGACTTTCACAATCAGAACGCTCAGTTTGTATGAAAACTCGTCAGCTAGCTAGGCTGGCTGTTTGCCTTGAAGACTAACCCTGACAAAATGGTGGATCACGCAGAAGACACTGTGTCATGACATCACATTCCTAAGCCTAATTACTTGCCTCTCATAGCCTTCAGATTAATCCCTGTGGTGGATGATGGAGCACAACCCGTTATAAAATGTTCTCCCACATGTAGCTTACAATAGTATTTTTCTACAAGAAAGTGTGAAATTCCAAAATCTTACATCCTGTAACTTAACAGAAATTCTTCATAATAGAAACAACATTAAAGTCCAAACATAAACATGGGGTAGAAGTAGAACATTTTTTTTCTACTTTTGTCTGCACATAAGCAAGCTTCATTTGATTCAGAGTGGTCATTTGATGTATGAGTAACGTCTGACTACTATCTCATCTACAAAAACAGACAATTAGACACAGTTTTCCAGTTCTCTCTCTCCTCTCATTAATGCCATTATATGGGTCTGTGTGTGCTTGGGTTAAAACTGTGATTTCTTTAAGTTCTTAATGAGCCCCTGTGGGAGATTTAATGCACCAAGAGCAGCTTCTCTTCAGGCAAAATCCATTTAGTCAAAAGGGTTGGTCTGTAGTACTTCATTCTGGAAAAGTGCTCTTTCGAAACACTGTTTAGAAGAAGGAACCTTTCATTACATAAACTTTAAATTCACTTAATTAGTGGCTAATCTAGTAGCCATTTGTTACGGAGGTGAAATTGAGACAAATATCTTATGTATTTTGCAATTATTTTACACCTATTTAATTGAAACCTCTGTACAGTACTGAAACATTATGTGCTATAATGTTTTAGTTTTCATATAGGGTGAAAAATAGAAAGTGTGATCTTTAAACAATTAGCAATGTCTGAAAGATGCAGAATACAATATGTCAGTTTTGACATAAAACTGTGGAGGAAGATAAGGTTTATTATTACATTTATTATTAACTTGGTCTTGTTGTCAGTAACCAACCACCACAAACCAATCTAGCAGAGGAAAGAAAAGAAGAAAAAAGAGAGTATTATTAAACCAAACCTTTTGAATTCATGCTAAAGGTTTGATGCTGTCTTTTAAATATTCTTGAAGAGCACCTAAATAACCAATTCTGTGATGACACTGTGCTCTCTATTTGCATGTATTTTTAGTTTCCTGTGCATCAGCATGTGTGTATGTGCATACATGAATTATTTTATTTTATTTCACTAGCATTTTCTATGACATTTCTGGAGCAGCTTGGTTAAGCTTGGTATCTATTGTGTGTGGGTGTCACACATTCATACCAAAACCACAGCCTAATGTTCTGTACCCGAGTCAACTCTGCACGTGCACCTGACCTTCAGTGTTACCCGCCTTTTAAGACTGGAAATGCAGTAGAGTTCACGTTTTACTCAGAACACAGAGTAAACTTTGAGAGGAAATATTGCTATTTGGAAAGACTAGCATTGCAAAATAAACCCGCATGTGATTTATGGGGAAATAATGGGTTCCTCAATGCCACTTTTGCTGATGCTGAAGAATCCAGAAATGTCTTATATCACGTGACATTCTGATTCCTCCAATCAGTTAGTCCAAGCTGCATCTGTATCCAGGGGTTCAGGGTTTAGCTATTTTTCATTTTTCTGATTTAGCAGGACCAACATGGCTGGGTTCAGGTCATCAGCACTGCTAACAGTACTCATACTCACTTTTAGGAGCTTTGAAGGGGCGACCCAGCCTGGCTCCTGCAGGCTTGTGTGTGACCCAGGAAAACATGAGCTGGATGCTAATGGCCTGGTCATCCCCCTCTCTTCTTCTGGAAGGGGTCCAATGGGTCCTCCAGGGCCACCAGGAAAAGCAGGGCCTCCTGGACCCCCTGGACCTAAAGGACAGGCATCTCTTATAAAGGGACCAGTGGCTTTTTACGCAGCACTGAAGGAAGACTTTGGGAAAGAAGACATTCTGAAGTTCAGTACGGTGATAACAAATCTTGGTGGCCACTATGACGCCTCGACTGGAACTTTCACGTGCAACTTTGCTGGTGTGTACTACTTCAGTTACCACATAGTGAAGAATGGACTCAGCCTCAGAGCCGACCTGGTGCTCAATGACCACAAGGTAGCTACCGCTCCTGTTCTGTTTTCTACTCATCAATGGGTGTCATGCTTTGATTTTATTTTTAAAAAATCCCAATATAGCTTATCTTCACTGAGTTATTAGAATGATAATTAATATTACTAAACACACGCACTACCCATTCAAGAATGAGAGCAAATAAGAAAAAAATAAAGGCAACATGACATGGATTTAAATTACATTTTAGTATATATAAAGAATATTCATTTTTGACAAAAAAAAAAATGCACATTTCTTTTACACACGAGACATTAATCTAAAAACACATGAACAAAACTTCACATTGAAAACTAAGAGAAATGCCAATTAAACTAACTGGGTACTCATTTAATAACTGTTTGTGTTTGTGTGTGTAGACTGTGGCGAGCGCAGTGGCAGTTGATGCGCTCCACACGGACACGGCCAGTAACAGTGCGGTGTTGCAGTTGAGCGTCGGCGATCGGGTGTATGTGCGCTTGAACAAGAGTGACAGCACACTTAAGGACACCCAGAACCTCTTCAGCACCTTTTCTGGCCACTTGCTGTATGAGCTTTGAGACACATGCTGTTATAGCTTCAACTGTACCGGCTTGATCGCTGAATCTGAAGCACATTCCATGCCTCTACCCAATTATCTCTGCCTTTGTGCTTTGTATTCAACCCAGTTTTTTTTATTGAATAAAAGCAAAGTTCTGTTACCATTTTTCAAGACTTTGTGTTGCCATGGTAGAATCAATTCTGCAATTAAGCTACAAGGCTGAGACCTTGGCAACACATTTCACAGGACGAGAACAGACATCACACAGAGACAACTGGAACAGAAAATACACACACCTTCACATGCGTAATTGCTAAATTGTTTCTAAAAGTTTCAAGGCCAAGTCACTGATCACTGGCCTCTTCTACATTATACTGTAGACGAGAATGTAAACGCACGCAGAAGCATACATATAGGTAAACACATGAAGCATACACTGAAAAATTCACTTACACAATGATAGTCAAGACATGACTTCCTCACCAACATGTGCTTAGAGTGGAAGCAATACAATCCACCACAGATACTCTTGCATTCTGCTCCAAACCGCTCTACATATAGATTGCCTCTTATTAGAGTCATCACTCTTTATAGATAACAGCGGTTAAGTATGTGTGTGCTCTTCCCTGCCTTAACGAGCTCCTCTGAGATTCATGGCTTCACACTAAAATAGGGCTTGAACCTGTGTTAATGGAAAAAGCTTATTCCTGATATTCATGCACCTCTTGACCCATGGCTGTTATCTTGCATTCCAAGCACAGTCATTTCACTCTGCTAATACGGAGCATAATTAAAATCACTCACAGAGCATGAACTAGCCAACAGTGCCCAGGACTTTGTTTACTGAAAGGAAGTTTTTCATTAGAAGAATTTCTTCATCTACAAACAGCATAAAACTGTCACCACTATTTGTCATTTTTATTGCAAAACAGACTCACTTCAACGCCTGAAGAATGCTATCCATGACCTCTTCCTGCATACACTTCACTTTAATATATTAGAATCTCACAAGTGGCCTAAATTTACTATCTACTAGATGCATGCACTGCCATTTCTTAGTTTGTTGGCATATTATAATGTCAGAAATTGTAGAGAGAGGCAGATACAAGCACATGCTTTTATTTAAACTAAGTGAAATACAAACAAATATCCAAAACAAGACTATAAGCATGAACCTGGACTCTGGACAAGTAACAAACCACAACATGGGTGACACGACAAAAGCTAGATGAAACACATAGCCAACAGAAATTAAACAGGGTGCTTAATAAGGCCTAATGAGACACAGGTGAGGGTGATTAGTGAGGCTCGTGACAAGCTCATGTGATGTGCAGGGGCTGATGGGTAGTGTAGGTCCATGCTACCATGACACATAAATGCTAAACAAATACAAATGTGACATTTCTTTTGTATAAACTGTAATTAGAATTATAAATTAAAATAAAAAAAAAAAAAGTAAAACAAAAGATGTAAAGAGTACAAAAAATATGTAAAATAAATCTCAAAAATTTGAAATGCTAATTAGTAACTAATAACTATTCAGATTAATTTCATATTATGGTGTATATGAACTGAAAATGGAAATATGGTTGTATATTGTTGCTTTAAGAGATTACATGATACACTACCTTTTACCACAGCAAAGTTTAATTTTCAAATGTTAATGTGCTCATTGTCGTACATTATCATTACTACTGTAACTCATTTACAAAGATGTGTATTGCAGATGATCTACTTCAGTGGTCGGCAACATGTTGATCGCAAGCTACCGGTTGATCACCGAGGCATTTTAGTAGATCGCAACACATTTTAAAATTTACAGTTTTTACAGTTAATTACCTTACCTTTGCAGACTGTTTCAGGCTGTCACATCAACCTGCTATGAAGCTCTGTACTAGCTAACGTTAACTCCATATGTGTACTCTCAGTGAGGGAGCGCTGTTCAGTAAACCATGGCTGAGCAATGAAAGAAGGTAACAATATATAATTTTAATGCCTAATGGGAAAAGAATTTGTCTTTACAGTGGTCTGTCTGCTTGTTATGTCACCAGGCTTTAGCGTTGTCGAAAAGTGGTAATTTGGAGGTTCATGACACCACTTACCATCCGAAATGCTCTGACGGTGAGTTTTTTAAAAAAAAAAAAGTAATGACTGCCACCACTGAAACATTATTCACAGATTTTAAAAACTAAGATAACATTAAAATGGCAAAAGTGTGCCACTTGGTCCAGCAATGGTAATGAGAAGAGTGGAGCTGTTATCCGAGGACATTTCTGATCAGATTCTCAAGGATTTTTCACAAATGAAAATCATCAAGTCCAAGTAGCGCACACGTCCGACACCTGAACAACCACATTAGGCTAGCAGTCTCAACCTATGTACCAAATTATAAGGCACTGACTGAGTTCAGGCACAACCATTACACTGACTAAATGAGACAAAATGTTAACACTGTAGCCTTTATAATTTGAACTCTACATTCTAACTGTGCATGTGGAATTAGCATGTATTCACGGTATTAACATGTTTCTGTTCCTGTTGTTCCCTCTTGCTATTTGAACTGCATTACTGTGATTATTGAATCCTGTACTGGTAGATGAACTGCTTTACTGTTCATAAAATAAAATGGCATTACTCTTGGTCAGGTTTTTTTTTTTTTTTTTTTTTTTTGGCAACATACAGTGGATATAAAATATCAACACACCTCTGTTAAAATGACAGATTTTTGTGATTGAAAAAATGAAACTAAGATAAATCATGTCAGAGTTTTTTACAACATAAAAAATTAAGTGAAAAAAAATAATAGGAAAATAGGAACAATAAAAAAAGTTACAATAACCTGGTTGCATAAGTTACATAATTGGGGATGTGTCTATGTTCAAAATGAACCAATCACATTCAATCTCATGGTCCAAAGTAATTACCATACGGCTGTCATCAATGAAATTATTCTGATTAACCCCAAATGAAGACCAGCTGTTTCTGTAGGATTTTATTCACATCTTCTGTTTCATCCAACTGCTGACTGCATGCACCGCAAAGAGCTTACAAAGCATGCACGCAATCTTACTTGTTGAAAGACATCGATCAGGAGAGGTGTATAAAAGAATTTCCAAAACATTAGATATACCATGGAACACCGTAAAGGCTATCATCAATAAGTGGAGAAAATGGAGCACCACAGTGAAATCACCAAGAACAGGACGTCCTTCCAAAATTTATAAAAGCACAAGACAAAAACTTACCAGGGAGGCTGCCAAGAGACCTACAGAAACATTAAAGGAGCTGCAGGAATATCCGACACATACTGATTCCTCTCTGCATATGACAACAATCTCTTGTATTCTTCACATGTCTGGGCTATGGGGTAGGGTGGCTAGATGGAAGCCCATCCATGTGGCAAAATGTGTTATAGTCTGTTGAGACCAATTCCAAAAGGTATAATAATTTCATAATTCCAAAAGGTATGTCTGGTGCACATCACCAGAAGAACACCATACCCAGGGTGAAGCATGGTGGTGGCAGCATCATACTTTAGGGCTTCTTTACCTCAGTCAGGACTGAGGCTTTTATCAAGGTGGAGGGAATCATGAATAGCTACAAATACCAGTTGATTTAAGTGAAAAACTTTCAGGTATCTGCTAGTAAGCCTAAGATGAAAAGGAATGTCACTTATCAGTATGACCCAAAGCATACATCCAAATCAACAAAGGAATGGCTTAACCAAAAGAAGATCAGTGTTTTTCAACAGCCTAGTCAGAGCCCAGACCTGAATCCAACTAAAACTCTGAGGGGTGACCTGAAGCAGGCTGTGCACAGGAGATGCCCTTACAATTTGATGGACCTAGAATGTTTTTTCAAGAAAGAGTGGGAAAATATTGCCAAGTCAAGAAGTGCCACGCTGAAAGGCTCTTAGCCCAAAAGACTGCATGGTGTAATAAAATCAAAAGGTGCTTCTACAATGTATTAGTTTAGGGGTGTGCACACTTATGCAACTAGGTCACTGTTTTTTATTTTTCCTTTCTCCTTAAAAAGTTTCTGATTGTTTTTCACTTAATTTTTATACATTGTAATTTCACTTTGAAGGTGGAAAAAGTTCTAACATAATTTATATTGGTTTCATTTTTTTTACATCACAAAAACCTTCCATTTTAACAGGAGTGTGTAGATTTTTTTAAGACCATTGCACTACATGATCTAAGGCTTAAAAAAAACCAGGTTAAAAAGAGTGTTGTTATTTAACAAAGAAAAACAATCATTGAAGTTTTCTTTAAGGAGATGGAAGGAGTCTCCAGTGTCTGCTCTATTTAACAGTCAGGAGGTTTTCTGAAACAGGAGAGTCTTCAAGACAGAGGACTTTACACTTTACTGGTTCTTGGTAAGATGACAGTTTGCATTTATTCACTTCAAGAGAGAGAAAATGAGAGGCTGGTGAAGGAACGACAGTTTATAGCTGCTATAATGTAAGTGATAACAAGAACTAACTTGCCTTGCAGATGTCCCACAACATGTAACTATGAACAGATAAAATGCACAATGAGTCATTCCTTAATAATCTGTAATTGTTGACAAATTGCTGTAGTATAAGAAGAATAAAACACTCCAAGGCTGCATCCCACCAGCCCATTGGTGCTAGCTGCTAATTCTCCTACCGCATGCCACGTTGTGTATTATTCCTTATTTAATATCTTCATGACACAATCTTAGAGTGAACCGTATGGTATAAAGTATTCCCATTTCACACAAAAGCATACCAACAAAGCATTAACAACAGTAGTTTATAAAGAATAGTGGAATGAGTTTGGTTTGATGAGTTTCTGATATGTGACTCACACATAATCATGCTGCAGGTTCACATCTTGCGTGAAACACGAAATGCAGAGTCAATGCAGAGAAACTGTCATAGACCAGCAGTCTCCATTATTCCTGTTTAAACTTACTGTCACTTCATTCTTGAGCCCATAAAATTTTCTATCAAATGGTTTTTAGAACCCATCAGTCCCTTAGTAATACTCAGAACCATCGTGACAGGGTTCTAACAAGAACTAGCAATATACCAGCACCAACATCCCCTACAGAGACAACCAGTAAAAATGGAAAGACGTGTCTCTGAAAGCTTTACATTCATTATATTCATTCAAGTTTAATAATTAAAAGCAAGCTTGTTATAGTAGAAACTAAATATAGAAAATGCTCGTAGTCTTCTATAGATTTGCAGTTTCAGAAATGGAATTCAACCATTTTAGAGGCAGGAGACATGAGCCCCCTGCCCCGAGACCCATTAAAATTTGGGTGCTGCTGGGACATGCTAGGGCCTCCCAGTCCCCATGGAAAATTGTTTTATTACACAATAGAGAAATAATCATACAAAAATTCATTGGCTTTGACAGTGCTTTGACAGTGAGATCCAGCCTATAGTAGTACACAAAACAGCAAACCAAAGCAAATCAAGTATAAAACACACATACACACATACTCACATACTCCACACACTTAATCTGAAAGGAGCAGTCCTTTTTCTGGCGTAGACTCCAGATAGTAATACATAAGGCTTTAGTGTTTGGTGACAGATTTCAGTGGTTGTGTTCACAACATCCAGCGTATCTGCATTTCTCCTTATCCTCCTCTTTGTCTCAGCGAAGACAGATCCATTCTAATAAGCTACTCCAAATGATCTCAGGTCATTTCTCCTATTTTCTAATCATTATCTCCACCTATTTCATTGCCCTCCCCTCTGTGATTTGCTTGTGCATACATCAGCAAGCGGTTTGAACTTGGGTCCAAGCGAATCAAGGAAATCCAGTGACTCCTGGTCAGTGAGGATACTACAGCACCCAACAGACCCTGCAGGAGAGCCCACTCCCTCATACCCATAAGGCCTCAGGATATCCTCTGCAAATCGTGCAGCTGCCTCCTCTCGAAAGTAGACCAGTTTCTGCCACAAAGAAATGGAGTAGGCGTAATGAAGTGAAATGAAATTAGATGAAAGCGTCACTAATTCAGGACAAAACTGTTCTTTAAGCAGCACAAAAGCAGTAGAAATTGCTTAAAGATAGCAGAGGAGAAGGTTTTCAATGAAAAGGAAAAGTAATGCAAAACCTGCAAGGTGATACCCCATGCATCAGGGCATAATGTCCGCTATGTGATAATTAATTAAGTTACCTAATGAAACCCCAGAGTATAATCACAACCAAGCAATAAGTAGATACAGAGCTAAAGAAGATATGTAAGTGATGGTGGTTATCTACGTGTATTAGAGCGTTTGTAAGATGCTACAAAGTCACCAGCTCCACTTACTTTATCAAGCTGAATCTTATTTTCCCTCCACCCATCCATCGTTGACAAAGTGGAGTATTTCTTATAGGAGCTGCCGTACATGCCCGTGTTGTACTGTCCAGAGGACAATGTGTTGGTGGTCAGGAAGCCCTGCATGTTGTTCTGGTACATGCTGCCTCCAAAAGTTTGCTTCTGTCCAAAATTTGCTCCTCCTTTAAAGCTGTCCATTACATCTGCCCCACTGGCAGGTATGATTATCAGTCCGTCTTTCTGTTCACAGTATGCAATTTTATATTATTATAATATAATTATATATTATATATGCAGAAACATTCATTAAATAATTACATATGCTATATGGCCAAAAGTTTGTAGACACCTGTACATCACACCCATATGTTATTGTTGAACATTCTATTCCAGATTCAGTCCCCCTTTGCTGTTATAACCACCTCCACTCTTCTGGGAAGGCTTTCGACTAAATTTTGGAGCGTGGATATGGGGTTTTGTGATCATTCAGCCACAAGAGCATTAGTGAGGTCAGACACTGATGTTGAGTGAGGAGGCCTGGGGTGCAGTCAGCATTCCACCTAAAGGTGTTCAGTGGGGTTGAGCTCAGGGCTCTGTGCAGGACACTCGAGTTCTTCCATTCCAAACTTAGCAAACCATGTCTTCATGGACCTTGCTTTGTGCACACTGTCATGCTGGAACATGTTTGGGCCTCTTAGCTCCAATGAAGGGAAATTATTGTGGCAAAAGTTTGGGGAGGAACCACATATGGGTGTGATGGTCAGGTGTCCACATATTTTTGGCCATATGGTTTATTTAAGTGTACTGTTAAAGATTTGCTCAGGCATTATGGCTATAAGCAATAAAACTCTTTTATCAGGCTATATTTAGCCCAAGCATTAACACTTAACAAAACATTTATCACATTGCTATCTACTGGCAGAAGGACAGAGGCTTAAAATGTGTTCTCACCACTTCCTCCCCTGGAGCTTCAAAGTTGGATTTGAGCAGCATCCCACCAGGTACATCATCATCAGCCATAGGCAGTTTCTCTCCCTTTGTGCTACACACAAGTATGCACAGCAGACCTGTCCCAAGGAGAAAGGCCATTATTCAATCACCACATTAATAATTAATAATAATGTGCCAACTCATGCACATTATTTTTTAGAGCTTTTATATTTTTATTTGTGTATTGTACATAATCCTACAAATCAACTATAATATGACCAGCATAAAATCTAAATAAGAGAACACTTCAGTCTTTAACATTCCAGTTTGCAGTTTAACATGTAAACTGCCTTGCTTGAGACAATGGGATATCAAGTGACAGGCAAGATAGGTGTACATTTATCATCAATACAACAATGTCAATATAACCATGTGTTGGTAAAGCGGTGAATTGTTTATAACCCATGGCATGGCCAGCAAGGGGCACTTACAGAGCAATAGAAGCAGCAGCAGGCCCAGCAGCATGGCGAGGATACCCCACACTCCCAGTGTGGTGGAAAAATTTTGAGGTGCACACTCTCCCTCCTTTGCACATTTACATACTTGCACGAACACTGTTTGCTCTTCCCCAAAACCCTGAAGGTCCTTCACTAGTATTGGGACTTGGTACATACCATTGGGCAAGTCCATAGTTGGCTCCAGCATTACTGAGGTACCTAAAGAACAAAGAGGTGCTGCCTTAGAGAAGTGCACATTAAACCAATTTTGTGGGATGACTTTCATTGTACAGTTTTAAATGGCTGCCCCAAAAATCTTTCAGTACACAAACAGATTTCTATTTACAACAACAACATTTTTAAAATTCCTAAAATGAACCCAACAGACCCCTACAGAGATCTCCTTGTCCTCTTGACATACCTGTGGCACCCGTTAGCCTCCATTGCCCAGCATTCGCACTGCCCAGTTGAAAGGAGAATGGATCTGAGTATGGCTTCTGGTCAAGGTCTTTAGCCTCAACGAGGATGGAGCCCCGTGTACCGTCTTTGCTGCACAGGACCTGGTTTGGCTTAGGGATCTTTGGGACATTATCATTCACATCCTCAATGAGGATCACCACTGTACCAGTACCACTCTTCTGACCTAAGAGCGGAGTGGGAAAAGGGTAATCAGTGTGTGGTGGCATAGCATTTGTTTTATTGCAAGCATAAAGCATTATGGCCAACCTTTAGGCTGTTCATGTATGGCTGATAATGGTATTTTGATGGGGGACTTACTGTTGGAGCAAAATGCCTAAATACTGTTTTTACCTAAATACTGTACTTTCCCTAATACTGTACTAAATACTAAATGCCTAAATACTGTTTTTACCTAAATACTGTACTTTCCCTAATACTGTACTTTCACACACACATACATGTGGACATACCACATATCCATTATATAGGCTGTGAACATACAGTCTCATATATCTTATTTTCTTATTGTTGTTGTTTAAAATTAATATTAATATTATTTTAAAATTAATATTGCTATTCTAAGGGCAAATAAACATGAATATTAAGTTATCCTGATGAATTCAAGGTTACCCAAGATAATCAAGGTTTTTCTTGTTCTCCAAGTGGTCTAAACAAGTAGAACCAAACCCTTTTGGTTTGGCATTTTGGCATTTTAATCTGAGTTTCTAATCGATCACCCAACACTGGCATAGGTCATAACAAAAAACTTTCAGAATCAACCATATTTTATACATTTGAGCAGTTAAGACTGGAACATGCTGTATTTTGTAAAAACCAAGGCTGAGCAAAACCCTTTAAGGCTCTACAAATGTGAATGCCCTGAAACCTGACACAGTATCTACAGTAGAATGTAGGTGTGTTTGACCAAGCATCAATAAATCTGTTACAGATATACTCACTCTTATCCACTGCTTTCACAGTGATGTTATATGTATTATTATATACAAGTGGTGATTCTCTGTCAATGGTCATTGCTGTCTTCAGCTCGCCAGTGCTGCCCATCACATTGATCCAGGAACCTGGGTCATTCAACTTATAGTAGCTGTCAGAGGAAGACAGTTTGGATTATTTTCTCCTTTTTATGTTCACTTTTACTGGACTGAACAGTGGTTCATAACATCATTTGCATGCAAAAGTATTTTATAGTACCTGAACCACGCTCCAACAGGCACAACAATCCAACAATCATATATCAGTAAGGGCGCTTTGACACATATTAATCCATTAATCGAGATCAGAGAGAAATTGATTCTTTTGCTTTGGTTTACTATTCGGTTTGGTTTGTGTTCACACTGCAAATAATTTAATCAACCAAAAGGCAAAAAAAATTGGCTAAAAAATGTACAGTTTCAACTGTCATATTTCATTCAAGGTAGAAAAATGTACAATCAAAGGTAAATGAACCTTTGCCAAGTGTGCACAGAAATCACAAAAATGGAGAACACAAAGCAGGCGCCCAGTAAATTACGAGATTACCATATAACCTTAAACAGGAGTGAGACCAACTCAGTTAGACAGTCTAAGATCAGTTATTTTGTTCCACTCCTGAGTGGCATGTCTGTGTTCTCATCTGCACAAATGAACTGCATCAAGAGGGTAAATGCACAAGTGCCTTACTTTATGCCATTGCTGCTTTTGGTCTCTGGATCAGTGGCTGTGTAGATTCCGATTAGAGTCCCGTTGGGTACATTCTCTTTAACTTTGAGCAGGAGTGTAGGTACAGAGAATTCTGGTCCTTCGTCCACATTTTCCACACTGATGTCCACAGGCACTTTCTGCCAGATGGCACTGGTTCCTACAAGAGGAGCCTCATTACGTGCCATCACCTCCAGTTTCACTGTCGGCTGTTTCTCATAATCCAGAGGCTGATTACGAGAGAAAAGCAGAGAACAGAAGGGTTGAAAAAGTAAAATTTAGGACAGACTATATTGTGCTAAATTTATGCTAGAACATGTATAATAAAAATATCACTAAAAGTTATCTGTATTTTATATATCTCATTTGTAATTTCTACAAAATGTGTGCTGTTTGTTGTTCTAGGTATGTGATGATTTTATATGCCTTTATTAATACTTTGGATACACTAAGGAGATTAAAAAAATCAATCAGTTGTTATGAGCTCTGAGGGAACTCAACATGTATTCACTTGCTGGTCTGAAGGCAGGGTGTGGCTGAGCCTAAGAAACACACAAACATGTCTGACAGGGCAGCACTTAGCCAGTCTCTCTCACAACCTGCTCACCAACTGCAGTCCCAGCACTGTAAACCTAATATAATTAATACATGCAGAGCCTTACAAAAGTCACTGCACCACAGTACACTGAAGCTTCAGGGAAATACATCAAAAGCAAACAAACTACAGCTAAATGCGTCTATAAGCTGGGTTAAAAAAGGACTTCAAAAGGGCTCATGCCAAGTACATAGAAGACTATACAAAAGTCTCAATCACATATAAAGAAATTCTGAAGATGCTTTCAAAAATTATGAAAGGTTTCTAAATATCAAAACTACTTGCATCGAAAGTTAAAGAAACTATACATGAACATACTGTTTAAGTTCTGTCCCCTTTGATAACCACACCCCATACCACACCCATGCAACCAGTCAATCATGAGTTATAGATGTTTATGTAAACCAAGCTCTGGCATGCTAGGATCTACTGGTACATGGTGGTCATATTATTTGTCAGCATGCATGTTTTAATAATTATTGACATTTGACAAGTCCATTGAGTATTTTGCCATGAATTTTGTGAAGATATGCAAAAAAAATCTTAGAAATAGTTAGCAAAAAGTAAGTTTTGCATATTATGCAAATTACCTACAAACACTGTGGGCAGAGCTAAATGGTCCGAATAGCAAATTAGTCCAGAATTATGAAAAGAACCAGAAGACAACGCTGTGCTATAGTGCCACCATTAGGCTGATCAGGCTCATCTCACTTGCCTGAGTAGTGGGAGAGAGTACTACCTTTCAACCAAGATTATCGACCAAGTTCACTGTTTGTACACCCTACAGTTTAGTCTGCATGATCCATTTTAGAGGAGAAGAAGAAGTAGAGAAGAAGAAGTAAACTAAGTCAAAGCAATATTTGACCACCCTCTGCCTTCAGAAATATAATTCAAGCCTACCTTCTGTCCTCTTACCTTTGTGACATAAAGCAGCCCTTCATTTGTGACCGGATCAGTTTTGATCAAGAAGTTGCCGGTCTCATTTCCCTTGGTGATTTCGTACACTGCTTTCCAGTTGGGGGTGTTCTTCAAGTCCTTGTCATTCACAGGGATCCTGAGGACCAGCACGTCTGCTGCATTCTCTGTCACCTTGCCGTTGTACTATTGCACAAATACAGTAAATAATACCGTAAGAGCCATACTTAATATTTGTTTTAGTGTTTAGGATATATGTTTCATGGTTCAGTTTGTATTAATTTGGTAGTGTCGCTTGGTATTGTACATTTGTGCTTTGTGTTTTTCCCCACTATAGGTAAAGAGGGGGAAGGACAAGGGTGGGCCACACCTGAGGTCCGAAAAAAAAAAAAGCACTTGGACGGTGATCAAAACAAAAGCGACGGAAGCGCGTTCGCTCTTGGATCTGCATGGGGATTTACATGACATGGGGATTTACATGAAGGGGGAATTACATGACACAGAGTTACTGATTTTGTTTCTAAAATGGCTTCAGGATTACCTGAAAAAGATATGAATGTAGCAGCACAGTTGCGCTCCTCCCGAGGCGGGAAAATGTCGCACCTGACCCGGCGTATGAATGTTGTAAACGGTTTAATGATTGATAATGAATATGTTGACAAGGTTAAAGCAAATATGATAAAGTTTAATGAGATGGTTGAAGAATTCATGATGATTCATCAAGCCTATATACAAATATTGAATGAGGAAGAAAGAAAGAATGACTTTGGACAGATTGATGCCTTTCGTTTTAATGTTGTTAAATGGACCGAGAATACAATACAAAACCCTGATTCTTATGTTTCCTTGTCTGATACCAGACAAACTGTTTGTCCACAAGATGAAGAAAATGTCTCAGCTGTTAAATTTGTATGCAGCCACCGATCTAATAGATCACACAGATCAAGAATTCGCTCAAATGGATCAACATCTTCTACCCAAATCTGTGCTGTGCACAGAGATTAGCTTTACCGGCCAAGGATGCTGATTAAAAACATTCCTTAGAGGAAAGGCAAGAACAACTGAAACAGCAGAGCGACGAACTTAAAAAAAAAAGAAGGGAAAGTCTAGAAATTCAAGATGAATTAGATGCCACCACAGCTAAAATCAATTATCTCAAAAATGCTGAGAATGGAAATAAGGATGAAAACACAGGATCAACTGATGCCATGAATGCGTATTGTGAGGATGCACTTCCAAACCCAGTTCATGAATCAGATAAAAGGCAACACAAGTTGTGCGTCCTAAAGCAGCAGCCCATGTACAGTTTCCTTAGGAGTTCAATATTCAGTCATCTGGTCAAATCAGTAATGGCATGCAGCAAACATGTTACCTGTAGCAGCAGAGCACTCAACGAAGAACCACAACACAAGCCTCTACAGACACAGTGCAGTCCAGCACAGCACCACCAAACACAGTGCAAGATCATAATCTACAACAATGTCTTGCAAAGCAGAATGACTTAACAGAACTTCTTCTGATTCAAGAATTTGCCAAGAATAGATCTTTCTGTCTTTGAAGGAGCCCTTCTACAGTATAATTCATTATCATCCTGGAAGTAGCCATTAGAAGATGGGTTAATTGTGGTTAATTATGCACATGGTCAGCAACAATAACCAACAATACTCAAACAGTCTGTGGTATTCAAGCGATGACTGATTGGTATTAACGGGCCCAAAGTGTGCCAAGAAATCATTCCCCACACCATTACACCACCTCCACCAACCTGGACTGTTAGCACCAAATTCTGACCCTGCCATCTGTGTGCCTCAGCAGAATCCGAGATTCATCAGATCAGGCTACGTTTTTCCAGTCTTCAGATGTCCAGTTTTGGTGAGCCTGTGCCTACTGCAGCCTCAGATTTCTGTTCTTGGCTGACAGAACTGGAACCTGACATGGTTTTCTGCTGTTGTAGCTCATCCACCTCAAGGCTCGATGTACTGTGCATTCTGAGACGCTTTTCTGCTCACCACAATTGTACAGAGTGGTTATCTGAGTTACTGTAGCCTTTCTGTCAGCTCGAACCAGTCTGGCCATTGTACCACAGATGAGAGTTCGAAGCCCTTGTCTTTGGCGAGCTTTTGTTTAAAATATAAGGCTGAGCTGAGTGCACTTAAACAATAGATTAACCTTTGCTCTAGAGAAACCCTTTGTTTTAGCTGGACCTGAGGAAATGCCTAAATTACATGCAAGTAGACTGTTCTGTTGCATATTGTACACTAGTGGTGATTTCAAAATCACAGATACATGAGAACTATATGTTATGATTAAATTTAAGAGCCCACATGTTGAAAGACCCATTGGTTTCCATATAGGCCTAAACATTTTGAATGGTGTTTCTTATTTCACTTGTGAATAGCACAGCCAATCTGAACAGAGGTTGTTCGGTCTTAAAGGCCCAAAGCAAAATATCTAATATATAAATGCTACTGAAAATAGCAGGATAGTTCAGAATAAGGCATACATGTTCAGAATAATATATAATATGGCAGAACTACATAAATGTTTTAAGTGAACTTTGAGCAGAAAATTAAAAATCAGAAGTGTAAATGTCAGCCCTTTGGGTTCAAAGGTCTTTAATGCAGTTGTACATTTTATCATGAAAAATTGATTTTACAGCTAAGACTGACAGCAAAAAAAATGATAGCTGGACTTACCGATGTTTCAGTAAAGGTTGGTGGGTTATCATTGATATCAGTGAGAGACACCACAGCCCTCCCTATGTTGGAAAGACCGTCAGGTGCTCCATTCATGTCTTTGATCTCTATTCCAAGAATGTACTTCTCTACTGTCTGAAGGAAAATGCACAATTGTAATTATTTATACTGTGACTTAAATACTGTCACTCACACAGACTTAAAAAAAATTCATGTACTGTGCTGTCCAAATTTTTATTGTCTTTTTCCAATGCAACTGAAATGCTTTTGCATAGAGTACTGTCATTTTTCTGTGTAAAATATTTCGTCTTGATTTTTAATTTTTTTTTTTTTGCCTTGTCCTGTTCCGAGATTTATTTTTCACATCCATAATTTCATAATCTATCAGGTAATATTTTTACTCTTGGAGTTGCTCTAATGCTACTCATTTTAGAAGCTGACAAAACACTTAGGGCGATGCAGATATTCATCCGCATGGTGCCTTGGTTATGTTGGTGCATAATTCATGTGTAGCTTTTAAATTCATATGTAGCATATTTATGTCACTTGTGCATATTTTTACCATAGTTTCCTTATTTTTAGTATTATTTAAATATTGTTTTGATTATTCTACTATGGGAATCATATGCTTGTGCAGATGTTATACTCCACGTCGCCCCACATCTCTCTACAACACAACAACCACAAATACAAAAGGACAATTGTACAGTCACAGTCAGAACATATATGTATGGGTATTTATAGGCAGGCAATACCTCTCTGTCCAATGTGTTGGTAGAGACAGTGATAATTCCAGAGGAGGGGTCAATACGAAACAGGTTGGTGCCATTCTGTAGAGTGAACCTGATCTTGGTGTGAAGGGTGTTCGGTTCGTCCTTATCTGTTGCATTCACTGTACCTACAACAGTGCCTTAACATGGACCATAAAATAAAATGAATTCTGGAAACAAAGACCATATAATATACCAGCTTTCATTTTCATAATCTTAGTTAATATTTTTGTCAGTGAATCAGTATGAAAGTTTGGCAGCTGGTGTATTCGTCTTGCATTGCATCTCTTTACTCCAGCTCTTCACGTAAAGAGCTGTCAAGGTGAACACTGGCTGACAGTGGGTCCTAGTGTCTTAAAGACATGAACTCATGTTTGTAGTAATGATCAGTTTCTTTCAAAGTGAAAACTGTGTTTGACCTTGATAGTTAGAAACATACAGACTTCTTCTTTTTCCATGTGACCTTTTACAGGTTATAAACACATTTGGATATTAGAACAGGTGAGTGCCATTTTTGTTTGGGCACGTTTTTAATCAATTTACATTTGTTATTTAACTTTGCCACCACTTAAGTTAGTCTATGAGATTAATACACTGATCTTAAACGATGCAATGAAAGCTTAGCTTCTGTTTATGACTTAAAGATAAAATTATGCAGTTTCTTTTGTGTGTGTGCATGTTTTGGGCTGGTGGCAGGGTACTGTAGGGTCCAGCTGATCATATTTTGTATCTCTTTTTATCTCTTACTTACCAACTGGACATTGCTCCTGCACAGCAAAGACCATAGGGCCAGAGAACTCTGGAGGATTGTCATTCTCATCCTCTATGAGCACAGTGATTGGCAGAGGACTGTCAGTCTCTTGATCGTTGTAGACGTTATAGGCATGGGCCACAAACTGAGGGAGAAGACCAGTGTCTAAGAGACTTCAGCATACACCATACACTTTTCCTGAAGTGTCATAGGTTATGTACTTTTATTTGATTTCTTCTCATTCTCCCACCTAAACTCATTTAAATTCTAAGGCACTGAATATTATGGTGTAATACTGATCATTTAATTTTTTTATTTAAATCATTTAAATCTGACTACAGATTTGTTTTGTTTTTGCGTTAATAAGCGTATAAGAGAAAAATATGGTTTACTTACTACAATCTTAGGGTACTGCTCACGGTCAATGGGGCCATGGACTCTTAACATGCCAGTATTTGTGATAACTGAGAAAAGACCCACTGGGTTAAGGGTAACACCAGCTCCCCTAATGACGTAATAAAGTGAGTAATTTACTGAGGTGTCTGATGCAATCTAGCAAGAAAGAGAAACACAACATGAGAAATACACTCAAATACAGTACACTGCCAGAAAGGTGACCTAACAGAAAATGATGGGGCGCTGGGTACAGAAAAGACAGAAGAAAGGGTAAGGTGCAATGAAGTTTGAGTGTCTAGCAGAATCAGGAGAAAAGAAATGCATAAATCACACCGCTTGGGGCTTATTTATACAAGACAGTCAGCAGGGAGGTGATAATGAAAAACTGAGGACCTTACCATTTCCATATCCTTGGGGAAAGGACCCTTGCCATTCTCCTTGACACTGAAAGGTGGAGGACTCCATCTTCTTTTGGAGCGTTTGAGAACTGCACTGTTGGACACCTACAATCATAATCAACAGAGACACTAATTCCATCCAAATTCCATCTGTTTCAGCAAGTGGGTCCTTGTGATTAATTAAATCTTGATTAATAAGCATACTGTGTAATACTGCACATTACCTGACCAGTGGAGGAAAGGTTGACATCCATAAACCACCTGTGACCCTGGTGGTCCTGGACAGTTATCCAGAAAGACTTGCCATCCACTGGAACTACGTTTAAAAGGACAGCCTGGATGGTGCCGTCCATTTGTATTGTGAAAGCTGGGTCACTGGAGGTCAAACCCAGAGGCCCGACCCCACAACCATCCAAATTCACTATGGAAAGAACACAAAGTTATGATGAGAAATTCTTCAAAGATAAACTGAAGCTTACAGAACTAGAAAGCATCACCGCAATTTCTGAATGAAAAAAAATAGTGTGCTCAGCCATTGCCATTGATGTTTAATGTGATGTATTAGATAAGCAATCAGAAAATACTGTACCTCGAGTAACAACATAACCAGGCTCCAGCATCTCAGGAACCTGTGCATGGATATGCTTCTGGACACATGATTCCACGCAATAGCACATCAGCTGAGAAAAAAAAGAAAGGTGTATGGCTTAGATCCCTCTTTAGCTCGAATTGTATCCAGCACAATTCATACTATGAACTGGAGCACAAACTGCGCAACATCCAAAAACATTTAATTGCCAGCAGTACATTCTGTCTCCAATTTACAGCTTATCAGTGTATCTGTCCCTAATTAAATCAGCATTTACCACTTGTGCTAATACTGTGTAAAAACCTATTAGCAAAACTGTTTTTAATGTAAAGGAGTGACTTTCTTTACTTGTCTATCTCATTATATCTGGTTCTGATTCCTTAGTTAATGCTGTGATTTGAATAAAGATGTGATGAGTAGGTGTTTTTATTTTTAAATCAAAACAGGAAAAGGCTTTTAAAAGAAAAGGATTTTTGCCTTTCCCAACATTATCACCACATTCTAATTGCATGGGCCCTGTATGCAAGCTGCTGTTTGGCTTAACAGTTGCAGGAAATGACACATTTCCAGTTCATCTCAAATATATGCATCAGTAATTTTCATGGGAAGACATCTGGACAACTAATACAAAAATCATGCGCCTCTGTATTCTGCAATAAGACAACTTATACTCCTCCCAAACAGAAGTGTTTTGATCCTGGTAAGAGAATCAGATTCGAACCTTACACTTAGGCTGTGTACTGAAACATCAAACTGGAATATTTTATAATAATTTACTATAGCATAATAGTTAACAGTTGTATATAATGGTTATTATGTGTAATACAATTCATTATATACAATAATTGATAAACTGAAGATTAGAAGCAGAGATGCTTCAGGGGATCTCTTTAGGGCATATGTAATGTCATCACTTTTCTAATAGATTTTTATAACAATGATGCATAGCTTATCTTTGGAGAGGTTAAATAAGAGTATCACTGAAATCAAGATATGGAGTATCACTGAAATCAGGCTGGATATGGTGAAAATGTCTTCAAGAATGAAGTGTATCGTCAAGTATTATATGATACCTCTAGTTTCATGTCGAATCTGTTGTTATATAATGATTTGGAAGTGAAATAAAGTTATGTGGCACTGTCCATGTGACATTCACTCCAGTAAAGAAAATAATGTAACAAATAAAAAATAAATAAATAATAGATAGATAGATATTATCCACTAATTTGATTGGACAAGTGGTATTCCAAGAGCGCTGATATTTAGTATAACAGCACTGGGACATTTCACCGTTTGTATCACTCCACTTACTACGAGCTGTCAGTCAGCCTGTGCATTGCATGGCAACACACAACGCTCAATCCACCTGTGGCTTCTCTGGGAACTATTTTCACGGACGGAGCAAAACTAAATAAATATTTGGCTATATTGTCTCTGATCTACCGGTTGCTTGCTATTAATATCTTGTTTAACTATTGTATAAAAGCAATATCAGAGTGTGCTGATATTCAGTACATTCTTGCTAGTGTGATGTTCTTTATACCAGCCCTCAATGTTTGCTTCATTAAAAGCTATGGACACACTGATCGCACCTCTTTTCATTTTTCAATGTAATGCCACTACTGCATCATCTGATACCTGATACTGGGCCAATAGTGACATCTTAGTAACCAAGCCAACTCTCTCTCAGCCTCAGCTTAAGAGAATTAGCATAAGAGAATTTATGAATTGTGTTATTTCGCGTAATCTGTGGCATGGTAACACTTGTTTATGGCACAAAATATGCCAGTTTTGGTTAGTATCAACTGCAATAATCAATGCTCAGTATCAGATGGGTGCATCTCAAATGTCAAAAACCAGTACAGCCCACTTCATTTGGGGTTTATATCTAACCAGATATAATCTGGAAAATCAGGCTTATATATTAATATCCAAAGCGAAACATTTGAATCCACAGAATTTTTGTTTCAAAGGTTTTGCTTTCAGTTTACTGTAAAATACGATGCAACCCTTCATGAGGTGATCCATTTTCATTTGCGCACAACACACCAGGCATGTTTAAAATACTTTCACCATAACGTCTCGCCAATTGTCTGACCAGAACTCACTGAAAAGTGCTTACAGGTGCCCGTGTCTGTTTCAATATCTCATACATTTTCCTTCATTTCTCCATCAATCTTCACTCTGTAATGTCTGTTCACTGAAATTCAAGTTGTACACGAATATATTTCATCCTGGGCTACAACATACCTGGTTTATTATGTTACCTGATGAGACAATACTTTAAAAATGACTATCTGATAAGACTAAAGAGGCATTCCCCATAGTTATTTATTAAACCCGAGAAGGAGGGACCAGATAAGGTTATAGAGATAAAGCAGCATATATAGTTTTTCCCAAGATATTGTTAATAATCCCTAAAATGTCTCAAAGCTCTGAAAGATCAGATTCATTTGAATTAACACATGCAGCGGATTTAACAGGTTAACTGGCTAGTACACACATGAAGACCTAAAAAGCACCATGCAAGGGTTAAATCAGCTCTGTGGGGAATTTATTGACACATTCCTAAACAGAGAGATAGATACATACATACACTCATTATGTATATAATATATAATATATGAAGTTGGTTTTCTGTTAAAGATACAGTACACTTGAATACTCTTCACTCCATGTTTGTGTTTGTTTTCGAGGTAAATGGATATAGCACAGAATTCACCGCCTTCCTAACATTAACGGAATAACTAACTTTACAAAGGCTTTTCTACAACTAATGCTAGCGAGAAAACGACATACTTTTCTGAGGTAAACTTACCACAACGAATAGGACATGAGAGAAAACGCCGAGCTGGGACATGTTGAACATCGACTAGTTTCCGTAGACCGGAAAAGAATGGCGCAGTGAGGCGAGGTGAAATGTCCTCTCTCTCTGGGAGTGAGGGTGCGGAGTGGAGGAGGCGTGGAGACTGGGAGTAGCCTGAACACCGCTATGCTCTCTTCCCTGTGTGTGTGTGTGTGTGTGTGTTTTAGTCACAGGGCGTTGGCGCCTTCATAAACTAGACACACACGTGCTAGGTACCTTCTGCATGCAAAATACATTTCAAAATGTCCGTCTTATACTCCATGGCCAAAAGTTTGTGAACACCTGACCTCCTCTCCCATATGTGGCTCTTCCCCAAACTGTTGCCCCAAAGTTGAAAATTGTACAGAATGTCTTTGTATGTCTTTGTAACATTCCAATTTTTATGGTGGTGCATTGCTGCCACATAAATATTATTTTTTCCACTCAATTATGTCGTACGAGATATTATGTTGTTAAAACAATGTTTTCTCGTAATAATGACATATCGTAAAAACAATATTTTTCCCGTAAAAAATGAGATATGTCGTTAAAACGATATATTTTCTCACAATAACGAGATACTGTTATGGGAAGCTACATAACAGTCTAGTTCATCCACAAGGAATGATGCCACTTCCAATAGGCCCATTTGATTCTTTCGTCTATACAGTCTCCGATTTTTAAGACGCGACGCAGTGTCCGCATATTAATAATAATCCTGTCAACTTGGCTTAATGCTAATAAAATGTCTTTGTGGCTTAAACCGAGGAGAAAGTAATAAATAGTAAAAAATAAATAATAAACAAGAAAATAATATCTTGTTATTATGAGAAAATAGCCTATATCATTTTAACCACATAATATCTCGTTTTTATGGGGAAAATATGTTGGGTTTTTTTCAACATGTTATTATTATGAGAAAACATATCATTGTAATGACATAATATCTCATTATTACAACTTAACTGAATGGAAAAAATAATATATATGTGGCAGCAATGCACCACCATACAATTTTCCTTCACTGGAACTAAAAGGCCCGAACTTGTTCCAGCATGACAATGCCCCTCTGTGCAAAGTGAGGTCCAAAGAGTAGAAGAACTCGAGTGTCCTGCACAGAACCCTGACCTCAACCCCACCAAACACCTTGGGGATGAACTGGAATGCTGATTACGTGCCAAGCCCCGTCGCCCGGCATCTGTATCTGACCTCACTAATGCTCTAGTCCAGGGGTCTTTAATCTTATCTGCAAACGGCCAAGTTAAACTTATTAAACAAGACACACAAGGTGTGGCTTCTGCTTGGTTGGAATGAAAGCCTGCTGCCGCACTGGCCCATTGTGAATAGGATTGAAAATATCTGCTCTAGTGGCTGAAAATCCAAACTCTAGTGGAAAGCCTTCCCAGAAGAGTGGAGATTATTACAACATCAAAAGGGGGAACTACATCTGGAATGGAATGTTCAAAAAGCACATATGGGTGTGATGGTCAGGTGTCTACTTTTGGCCATTTAGTGTATCTAAGATTTTTTTTTTTCCAAGAGGTATAAGGCTGTGTGCCTGCATGTCTGTGGTTCTGTCTTGGTCTGGGCATGCATTTCAGCCAGTGATAGGAATCTAATCAAAATCCATGAAAGGATGAATACTGATGAATATTGTTTTGAGGAAAAAGTCATAGTCAAAAAAAAAACAAAAAAAAACAAAAAAAAAAAAAAAACGAGGAGTGTCCAGATTTTATGATATAAGTAAATCATAGCAGATCTCTATCTGCATGTGATGAGAACTGACCTTGCACATTGTTAGACACAGAGTAATCATAAACATATTCATCACCAAAATAAGCTATTTTTCTTAACCATTTAATGAACATTTTGATTGCACTTTTGAGTTCATTTACTCACATTAGCTTGAGAGTTCATTTACTGACATTAACAGTTTCCTCATTTTTTTCATCTTCCCCTTCCATTCCAGGAAAAGAAGGATCATCAATGCTTAAATTAAAGATCCAGATTTACATATGACAGTGTGCAAGAAGTGCTGAACGGAGGCATGGTGTACTGGAAGGATGTCTCTAGCATCCTTGACAAGAGGAAGGAGAGAGGTGATGCAAGCATTATTGCTAAAATAGTTTATGAAAATAAGTATCACATATCACTGTTTGCCAGAGCAGAGGGTGTTGAAATATGGTGGGCATTTGACGCAGTATCACATTTGGTTACTGTGCTGGAATGGGGCCTGACAGTGAAGCTGTGGAATTTGGTATGTCACTGTGAGTAACACACCCCTGTCCAGAGCTCTTGCATGCCTGGTTAAAGTGTGTGAAGGACAATGAGCTGTAAAGTAGTGTAGACAGACACAAAATTCATCATCTCCTGCTAATCAGGATTAATTAAATTACTATCCACAATTTGCTGATTATATACAGTACTGTGCAAAAGTCTTAGGCACGTGCAAAGAAATGCTGTAGAGCAAAGATGCCTTCAAAAATAATGAAACTAAATACTTCTACATTTAAAAAATACTATAAAGAGCAGTAAACAATAATAAATGAAACAAAGTCAATATTTGGTGTGTCGATTCTTCGCTTTAAAAAAAATAGTAGTCTCAGGTACAGTGTGTGCAGTTTGATAAGGAAATTAGCTGTAGGTTTTACTGAGCATCTTGCAGAAGCAGCCACAGTTCTTCTGGAGACTTTGACTTTCACACTTGCTTCTTATTTTTGCAGCAAAACCCAGCAGCCTTCATTATGTTTTTTATCTGAAAAGTGTCTCTTATGTAATATGCTGCTTTCTTTACTGACATACAAACATTTTTTGTAACATTTAATTTTGTGCTGGAAAACTAATGTTTGGAATTCTAAAATGTTTTTGTACTGAATCAATAATGTAGAAGTCATAAAATAAAAATCTGTAACAAAGTTTGTACTAAAAAAAATAGGGTGCCTAAGACTTGTGCACAGTACTGTACATGGATGAGTTTTGTGTTTTCTTATTTCTCCTGTATGTTTACCTACTAAGTACTATAACATGATACTGATGATTACATATTGAATATTAAACCCATTATATGATATATATTGCAGTAAAATGACTTAGTTAAGCACAGCATAATGCATTAAATGAACCAAGGACGCCAAATGACACTGAAATACAGGTCTGGGTGTGTCTAGCTAGGCTTCAGGTACACCTTGCTACACCCAAATGCAGAATGTCCTTTGATTACTACTGCGTTGATCCTGGTTGGTACATTGTGCCTGAATCACTAGGACACAATGTGTGTGTGTTTGTGTGTATGTGGAAAAGTGAGAGTGAGAGGAAGTATTGCACAATACAGTAAGGTCACACTGTTATTATGTTCGTTTTAATGATGATCTCTCTTCTCGAATGTAAGTGCAAATATTACATATGATTTATTACTAAATAAAAAGAACTTGTTGCATTGCTCCTTATAAACCACACAGAGTTGCCATATAAGCCACAGAAGGTTAATAGAGCTGTTGTAAATGAGTCATTTAATAATAGGGTTTTACACTTTGTGGTTTTCTACGGCTCAAGCACTTTTTGTGTGCTGGTAACTCTAGACCCAAGACCTCAACACACTCTCTGTTTACACATTCTCTCTCACAGCCCCCTTTCTGAGCTCAGGTAACTGTGGTGGCTCGCATCACCGAATTGATTAATGCCCCTTTCTATCCCTCTATCTCCTGCTCATTGTATGAGTGGACTGGGCACAAAGTCAAAACTGGTTCACATGTAGTGTGCACTTTAGTCTCCCACCTCTCTTGGTCAGCCTGAAATAGACGAGGTTAGAACGAGGGCCTGCAGATAAACTGGTTCTGTTGGTCAAAAGTGCTGAGATAAGTGGTCTCAAATTTCACAAGTATGTAGGACTGTTAAAAATGTAGATTTTTCAAAAAAAAAAAAAAAACTCAGATCAGTTAAGATGTCAGAATTATTCTACCCAGTGCAAGATCTAAGTTTAATCAGCACCCTGATCTGGGGGCTGAATTTTAAAACCTTTTGTGGTTAACAGAGGTATTTAATTAAACCCAGACAAGCATTATTTTATTACTGTGCTGCATTTAGGCTGTTTATGTTGTGTATTAAGGTACATAAATCAAGCCATAATTATGTAAAATGTGATTATATTAGTGTAAATCTAAAATGTCTGACTACAACAGTCCAAAAAGGATGTCCAGAAAGTCAGGAGTGTAAAACTACACACACTTAATTTTGTATTAATTATTTACAACATAATCTCTACATGCTTGCCCTTACGCTCTATGCATTTTCTCAGCCACTCTATCATGATTTGTGGATTTTGCTTAGCATTCAGATCAGCATACTTGCTCAGTATTTTTCTGTTGGTTCCTGACTTTTTGGACTTCCTCTATGTAACAAATAAGATGTCAAACACATACTTTGTGCAATATGTTGCTTTAGGTGTGGCAACATGCCATCAATGATCTGCGGCTCTACGTGTGTGTGTGGGTGTGGGTGTGTGTGTGTGTGTCAGAGGGAAAGAGCAGGAACAGGTGTGATCAAAGACAAGTACCCTACAGGTTTGTGACAAACAACGCATCATCTGAACTGAAAATGACAATGCTCTCACATTCACAAACACTAGATAAACACTAGATAAACATCTCTGACTCACACTTTCAATGTGTTTAGTCAAAGTGATGAATCACTGCCAAGCATTACAGGGCTTCTGTATCACCCTATGAGACACCTAAAAAAATGCACCTCGACCATTGGTTTTATTCTTTTTTTCATTAGTTTTATTTAAGGCGAGCATGAACATAGTACTCATTCAGAACATGGCTCACAAATTAAAAAATATATATATGGGGGGGAAATCTAGTGAAACAAAGTCTTTCTATTTACACTGCATTCAGTGAACAAATAATTTTAAGACAAAGGAAAGTACAGCGTGTCCCAAAAGTCTTCATACATAAGGGACTATGTTTGCCAGCACCACGTCAGTTGTGTCTTCGTCTGTGGATGTTCGTGGATGTCCACTTCTCAGTTGGTCCAAAACACTTTCAGTCTTTTTGAATTTGTTACCAAGTTTGGCAACAGTGTTGTGTATGGTGTGCTTGCTATGCTTCCTGTAAAAGTCCATCGCAACTTTGCGACAGCTTCCAGATCCAGTCACGACAATGATTTCACTTCCTTCTTCTTTTGTCAAAGGCATTCTTAAAGGCTATCTTAAAAAATTATATAATATAAACTAAATATGAAAAATTTAGTTTATAAATTAGTTTATAAAGACATTTTGCTAAAAAGTGTTAATTTCCCCTGTGTATGGAGACTTTTGGGACACTCTGTATATTCAGTAAAGAGATGTATCATTGGTATACCTTTTATTTATACATTTTACTTTACTGTTACAACATTTCACTTTACTGTTCAACTTGAATGCTTTAGTTTTATTACAGCACATTATTCTCCATCACATTCCCAATTTGTTATTGTCATTTATGGATTAGTTTTATTTTCTTTGTGTCGTGTTTTTTTAGTATGGCTTTTGTATCATTTTACAAGCTTTTATGGTATCGGTCCTTTATAGTACACTGTGGCCTTTTATATTCTTATTGAATTTAATCTCACTGTGGAGCATGTTGGGCATCTTCTATTGTATTCATATTGTGCTTTATGAATAAACTCGATGAAAAGTTTCACATGAACCCATGTAAGGAAACATGCCTTTAATAGATTAGTTATACATTTTAATCCTATAAGAAATGAATTTGAATGAAGCACTAAAGTAGGTACAAAATTCAAACACATTTGAGCTTTCAGAAACAAGAAACACGCAGCAGGACTGTCAGTGAATGATATCCATTGATTTAACTTGTGCTACATTTTTTAATATTTTATCTTTTATAGCATTTTCTATTTGGATTCAGAGGGCATAACAAAAAAATTCAGCCAATTTTCTCTGTCTCTCGCTCTCTGTCTCTCACTCTCTTTCTCTCGCTCTCTGTCTCTCGCTCTCTTTCTCTCGCTCTGTCTCTCGCTCTCTTTCTCTCGCTCTCTGTCTCTCGCTCTGTCTCTCGCTCTCTGTCTCTCGCTCTCTGTCTCTCGCTCTCTTTCTCTCGCTCTCTGTCTCTCGCTCTCTCATTGTTTCCCTCCCTCTCGATTCCTTATCTCCCTGCTCAAGTTTCACTCCCCGCTGTTGCTATGGAGAGCTGGGGTTGTTTTGTGTTGAATGGTGCTGTTAAAGTGCGTGCGCACACACACACAGACACACACAGACACACACACAAACACACACAGAGGAAATGAGAAAGAAGTGAAAAAGTGAAAAGAGGATCTGTGTGGATAGAAATAAGAGAGAGTTTGTGCTTTAGTACTTTTTATAACATTGTTTAGTGACATACAGTACATTTAAAGACAGACCATAAAATCCTTCATTCCTTCAAATGTAATCTTGTCTTCAATCTTCAATCTTCTCAAATGTAAAAAAAAAAAAAAAAAAGTCAACTGTTGGCTACATGACATATAACTTTCCAATGGCTTTAACTGGTTGAATATTCACGTTATGTTTTCAAAGGGCTTTTTCTTGTTACGTTTTCCAATTATGAAATGGTCCACTGTAATACCATACATTCCTAAATCCCACATCTACGCTCTCACAACTCCTTTAAAAAGTTAGATCACAGTTCTGACCTGCTTCTAGGATTTACTACCTACTCTTTGCCTGACCTTAAATTACCTAGAACTAGAAAGCGAGAGTGAGAGACCAATTGCAGAGGGGAAGAAGGAGTAAAAAGACAGTGTTCCAGTGTGGGCGTTCCTAAAGAGACACATAAATCAACACATAGATACGTTGAAGCCAATACATTATTTAGCAGCTTCAATACAACACCTAAACAGCTGATATAAACTGATATTTTTACACGTCAACCTTTGTGCATTTATATGCTGCCATTTATAGCTAATTTACAAATAGTGTTATACACATTGTATGCATTGTGTAGTACTTTGTCTGGCGTATTGTAAAATAATGTGTATTTATTTGTTTGTTTGTTTGTTTGTTTAACAAGCTAGCTCCACTGTCTGTCTTACTGTCTTTGCAACCGTCTTAGACTACTGTGTGTTTTGCCAGTCTTTGTCATGCACCTGTAATGTTGTCTGGTCTTAGAAAAATTACATGATGTGCCACAGATGGGAAAACAATAAAAAATATCTCCTAGGTCTGCTTGACTTGACTTGTTTGGCTGACTGTATGTCGCCCAGACAATAAGTGATTATGTGCAGACAGATTTAAAGCTAAACTCACTAGGGCAAAGCGACTGGCATTAAGGTGGCACAGTTTGGGTGTATCTGTGCACAAAAGAATGAACTAGAAAAGTTATAGGAAGGTTTTGTCTTGGCCCCAAAGTTTCAGTATATTTTATATGTTATAAATTAAACACTAAGCAAACAAGTGATTAAGTCCTAAGCCTCAAATGATAACACCAAAAGCCCAGCATTGCCAATTTTAAATGCAAGATAGGGTCTTGTTCAGGCAAGTTATCTATCTCTAGAGTTAGCGGATTGTATTTCATGTTAATTTTGGAGACCTGGCTGCGTGAGTGCGAATCTGAACAATTTTAAGTTTGGACTATAATGCATGAAAACATGATTCATCTTTGTAGTAGTGTACAGTAACCATGAAAATGTGAATCACAGTGATTGGCATGGGAAACCAATGCATTATAGCAGTATATGTCCAGTATGCATTATAGCAACACCCTTGGACACACACCCAGTTGAAAGTCACCTGCCACACCCTCCCTCCACGAATACTTCTATTCTTCCCAGCCATAATCTGTGAGTCACTGCAACATTCTGAACGTGTAAAAGGCATGTCTGTATGCTGGCGGCAACGGCAGGCCAGACCGTGTTTGTGGCTGTTTACCGCTCGAACAAGGGAGTTTCCTGACGGACTGGTTTTCTCCAGGCACCTTTGTCTGCTTTGTTTTCACTTCTCTAACTATCTTTCTTTTCCCTGTCCAGAAGTTAACTCTTGGGAACTGATTTATGGAGGATCAGCCCTAGTTAACATGCAGCTCTTGTTCAGTTTGTCCTCCCTTAGCTGCTGAGGTTCAGTCCTCATAAAATACTTTTTGAACAAGATCTTTTGTATTCTAATGTCTACGCTGGGCAGGGTGAAACAAGTACACAAGGACTGAGAGAGGGAGGCAAATAATATGTGTGTGTTTGTGCAATAGAGAAAATAGAAAGAGAGAGAGAAGGGAGGAAAGGAATGCAGAAAGTAAAAATTGTCTGTCTCAGCATGCCTAAAGGCAGGGTAGGTGAAGTAGGAGCCTCGTTCCTGTCTTTCACTCTTTTCTTTCCCTTATCTGTTCGCCTTTTCTCCCGTCCCAGCCAAGCCCCTCCAGCAAGCAAACACCACCTAAATCCACCAGGGCACGCCCAGAGTCACACCCTTTCTCTCTCACACACTCAAATAATCGCTGTCAGAATCTCTCTCTCACACACACACACCCTTTGTCTTTTCACAATACAGAGTCACAAATATTAATTTAGGTTTGATACATTTTTTTTCTGCTGGCATGAGAATGTGTCATTACACTTTTTAATGATCACAGCGTGTTGAGTATCTGTGTGAACACTGAAACTGTTTAAGATTGCCTTGGTCCTCATAAGGGAGTTAAACAGTGATGCATTTTTAAAGTATAACATCAATGAGCATTAATCTGTGTGTGTGTGGGAGACAGAGAGCAAGAGAGACAGAGAAAGAGAGAGAGAGAGAGAGAGAGAGAGAGAGTGTGTATATATATTTAAGAGAGTGTGCATTGCCTGTGGGTGGTTCTGTCCTGAGATTACCTGACAAGCTCTAAAATAAAAACTCCATATGCATGCCGCACAAAACTGAGGCACCATAAAGTTCAAGATGTAGTCACTCATAAAACTGTGGACATGTGTTGTTTATATATACGCACTGCCTTCTCAAAATATTTTACACATCATTAGCTGTTCACTACAGGACACAAAGCTCATGCAAAGGAAACAAAGCTAGCACATAACCAATATAGAGTGTATAGTTATATGTAATTTAATCATTACATGCATTGTAAAAATGATGAAGTACTGTATGTTCTTACTTATAGTGTAAAAGATGGTAAGATGGTAAGAAGCAAGCTCCACTGATAGAGTAGAGTTTATATGAGGATTTTTAAAAAAATCCCCTGATGAGCTGAAATGAAAACGAAACAGTAAACAAAAGGAAACTCTTACTGTTCGTGTGCATGTGGCTGTTTTTATACAGTACAGTAATGTATGACCTGGTATTGTGAAACCATTACTCATTGCTACTGCTTGTTCTAATACATGCGCTTCTTCTTGCCTGACATTCCTGGGTTAATATTTTTGCATATGTGCGTGCGGGTGGGTTCACAATGTCTGGCCAGGTGCAAAACCAACACTCCTCCAAACCAAGCTTCCTTGAAATGCATGAGATCAATTCTTAGTTTGCTGTATGACATACCCTTTTAATTATCATTCCTTATCCTAGGGGTTCTTAAATAGAGTGATTGGGAGATCTTAAGATAGATCATGCATGGTTTCTTTCTTATAGATTTGTGGCTGTGCAGCCTGATTCCCTGTTTGTTTACCAATTGTTTGTCTATTGCAATGCAATCTACTGTTACAACACAAGCTCAGGTGGGAAGGAATTAACATTACAAGCATGAAAACTTACAGATAGGCCACAGTGATCTGCAGTTGCACATCATATCAAATATCCACACCATGAACATATTAGTTCCACCTATATGAGTCTACTGCTTGGATAGTTTTATGACACAAACGGGAGGCTATGCTTTTAGATCACAACTCAGACCAGTGGGAAATACTTAATATTTGAATTTGCTGTGCAAACAAACAATTAATGCAAAGATAATATAGACAACTTATAACTACATACAACTACTACTATCGTTAGGGACAATGATATTATTCTAAGTAAAAAATTATAACATTGTGCGCTGTTATAGAAAATTAATCAACACCCTCTTACCAATCCGATTTTAGAATTCAACAATATCAATTATAGACACATATATCAATTAAATGTCATATGTAACAAATATAGTTGGATCTGTATTATATAACATTCTTAACATAAACTGTGACTGATTACCACCCACATAAAAATGTTCATATAAAGTAAAAACATCCCTTCCTGGATTGAGACCTTGTTGTTGTGAAGGGACTGGTATATTTCAGATTCTCAGGACAATTTCACCGGGAGCTTGTACCCAGTAGCGCCACGTTTGATAAACAGATTTTAGGGGAGAGGTCAGACAAAAACATGCTATTTGCGCTGAGGTGTATGAATGTCTGTGTGAATGGTTGCCTGCTATCCCATCCAGGGTATATTCCCGCCTCACGCCCAGTGATCCCGGGATGGTCTCCGGATCCACCATGACCCTGGCCAGGATAAAAGTGGTTACTGAAAATGAGTGAGTGAGGTTGACAGAGAGCATCCTAAAAACCCACATGAAAAACCCACACAGAAAGCATACTCTGCCTGGATTAGGGTTAACAGAACCCACTGGAGCCAGGAGGACTGGGGTTGGTGTCCACAGACAAGCACCTAGTGCATAACCCAGTCAGGTCCATTCTGAACTAGCAACAGAGCAAACTTGTGGTGCAAGGTGAAGGGTAGGGAAAGGTGTAAAATACTATCTGCGAAGGACAATCACAAGCTGAGGGGTTTTTACCAGTGGACAAGATCATACTGTATCTCATAGATTATGGTCTCACAGTTGGCTTGGGAACATCTGGGGATCCCCTAAGAGGAACTTGTACCTGTGGTGGAGGATAGACCCACCTTCTCAGCCTGTTATTGCCATTGTGAGCACAACCAGGAGAAGCTGAAATGAATGGACCTATGCTTTAATACGCAGTTATATATATCCTTGAATTTTTCAGTAAATAACATATCATAAACTTTTTGAATGTTAGAAAGAGCTGTTATTGTTGAATTGTATAGAATGGGTTTAATGCTAAGTAATGCAAAAGGCTAGCATGATTATGACTTGTGACGTGGATGCACTCTGTCGCTCACGCGCGCGCACACACACAACAGAGCGAGAGAGAGAGACCGACCCACACCTTTCTCTCTGTGTCTTTAGTTCCTCCTCTAAACTCCTCTAAAGTTGAGGGTGTGTGTTGGTTTTGAAAGTGCAGACTCCCTTCTGTCTGCTGTAATCGTGCAGTACCTGTGGTGAATCCAGATCCATCCAGATACAAACAACTGCGTTTCCTAAAGCGAGTGCGCGACTGGCAGCGAGCTCGCGCTCAGGAAATGGCCCGCTTATGGCGTTCAGCGCCACTTCTCTTCCTGGTTTGTTTTGTTATATGGGTAAGTTTATACTCTCTACTCATTTTACTTGTTTTAATAATGTAGTCTCTGCATATGTATAGCCTAGGCACGTCTAGAATAGTTTCCATATTGCCTTACTTGTGTTAAAACAACCATCATATGATTATTTAACCGAGTTAACATTTAATGTGTCGATCGAGAACGAATCGGCTCTTTGAGTCGACTCTTTGATTCGGATGTCTCACAGGTGATCGTCGCGAGCCGACTCCCTTTACTTTTAATGAGGACAAGACGAATAAATCATGTGACAAACTCACCGAAAACGAATATTATTATTATTATTCACTACTACTGTTAATGGCATACGGTACAAATGTAAGTGAAAAGTGAATTTTATCACTGAAAAAAAAATTAGAGAAATTCTAATGGTTTCCATTACGAATACCATTACAAACCATCAGCTAACCATTAAAACCATTATTACTGTTTTCCACAAGACATAACATCCCACCAATAGAAGGCAACACATTACCAGTGGATGCCCACAGGGACCCTTACAGTTTCCATTAAAACCAATACAATTCCCATTATAACCATTATAACCATTACAAATTCTCTGAGGGTTTCTATTGTTTTTTTGTTTTTTTTCAGCAGGGTTGTTATAATATGTAGAGTATTGTAATGAGCAGGCGAATATCACAATAGGACGGGAATCTTTTTTCAGTGTCTACTTTAATGGATGTAGCTTTGACACAGCAACACAATAAAATTATTGCCTTAGGTCTATTAGTAATCAATACAAATATGTAGCACCTTGCTATTTTACATTTATTTAAAATAACAAAGGCAATGCGAAGTATAATAGTATTTTTTATAATCCCAAGGATATTCACATCTGCAATGATCAATAACACTGACTGGTTTTGGGGAGGTAAAAAAAAGTTGACGACTCGGTGAGCTGAGCCAAGTACTGTGTCTCACAGAAATGAGCTAAAATTCCCATAACTACACTGAACCACTAGTCTTAACATTACTTTACTGCCTGTTTGTTAAATTCACCAGAACTGTTTTTTTCTGCCTACTGTTGTCCCAGTTCAGGTGGTTCTTCCAGTGTGCCCACAAGCGATTAGATCACTGTAACATGTCATTCTTTGTGGTTACAGATAGTAGATGTTTGTTCCTTTTGGTCTCATAGGAACAAGCCAACATAAAATATATATTTTAATCTCTCTTTATTTTAAGTGGACTGGATTGGGGAAAAGAGTCCCACATTCTCTTACTTGTCATTTTGCCATCACAAAATGTTCTGATCCTGTTTAGACTTAGACTAAATTCATTTTTGTGGTATCAGCCTACACACTCAGGGAACCCCGTATTGCTGTTTAATTTATACTTTTTAATATATTTGCAATATTCATAAGGCTTCATTAGGATCTCTATAATTGATAATTGATATTATATAATAATTGGTATTTTCTACAAAGGTAATGTGTTTGAGTAGGGAAAGCACAATACTGTTTGGACCACAGGATTGACAGCAATGGGGTTATACTGACAACTCCTTTCTCTCTCTCTCTCTCTCTCTCTCTCTCTCTCTCTGTTGCATACGTCTAAATCATTGCAAGTTTATACTAATCCGCATGACTCATTTCATATTAAAAAAAAAAACCTTACACCTGTTTTTCTCCCTTCTCCACACTGATATTTACAGACCAAATTACATACTGTTTTTAGATGACTGTGTGCTTGGCTGATCATTTTAACCCCATCATTGATTTACAGCCAGATGCCTCTTGCAGTTGTATTAACCTATGGCATAATATTATGCAACAGTTCATTTTCTAGAAATAAATGAACAGAATTGACCAGAATTGTTTTGCTGTAAATTCATTAATTTTTTTTAAAGTTGCTGCCAAATAAATAAACATGATTATATGATCGTGAGTGATGCAGTAATTCTTGATTGCAGACAAAGAAACAGACAGAAACTCATTCATCCTGCATTAATTTAATTGCCGCTTGGAAGCAAGAATTTTATCACAGAAGTTAAAAAGTTATTTCACTGAGTGAAACTAGTCTAATACAAGATAGAGCTATAGACATAGAATGAATGTCTATTTTGGACAAAGGAAGCGATTGTACTTGTTAATTTTAGGTGGAATATTTAGAGATACAGTCAATCCCCCTTATGTAACCATGAATTTCCTAATGTTATCCTAGATGTTCAAGTTTGACCCCTCCCAAAAAAGCATAATTAAAGTCTTTAACATTATATAATGCTGTAGGTCTTGCCTAATTAGCCACTGACATTTAAGCATTACACCAAATATTAAATAGGTCTATCTTTCAATAACTGTAATATTAATACAGTGGGGTCCAAAAGACTGAGACCACTAGTGAAAATGCTTCTATTTGGCATTCTTTTTAAATTTGACACAAAAGTTTTCATTACAGTTTATATTATCAGCAACAGCTTGAGTGAAAAGTAGAATCTTAAACACATTTACATGAATTTCAGAGTTTGTTAGTATTTAGTATGTCACCTTTTTTTGCTTTAATGATAGTGTGCTGGCATGGAGTTTGTGCAAAACCTCATGATTCATTTTCAATAAAATCCAACAGTCAGGCAGCAGAGATGGCAACAGTTCTGGGGAATGCTTATATTAAAAGTTACTGGCAGGTACCAACAAATCCAAATTGTAAAACAAAGGTCAGAGTCAAGAAACAGGCATGAGTTCAGGTAATGTACAAACAGGTTATCAAAGAACGAGGCAAGGATCACAAAATGAGAGAACAAACATGGGTCAAAACCAGAAGTAGTAAACAGAGCTGAATGAATACTTCAGGAGTCTTTGTGCTGTGAATGTGCTTATGTATGTGTTGGTAATGTGTAGAGTTCAGGTGTGTGTAATCAGTAATCAGGAGACATGCTGTGGCTGATGGGTATTGTAGGTCAGCGCTGTTATCGGTGCTACCATACCATCAGAATGTTATCTGAGCACGAGCTTCAATGGAAGTGATACGATTTACAGAAAATCTGACCTTTTTGTACAAAGGAGTTAACATTGTAAATAGCATAAACTTGCTTAAATTTAAACAATGGCCTAGAAATTGTGCACAATCTTGAATACTGAAAAGTCAAGATATTGCACATTTACCTTTTTAGTTTTAGAATTTTCAAAATTCTAAAAGGTTCTTTTTATTTCCAGTTTTTAATTAAAAAAAAAAAAAAAAACAGATTTTCCATGTGGTCTGAGATTTTGGACCCCACTGTATGTTTGCTTGTCTTTTTAAAACTGTGGGGTTTAATTTTTTTTTTTTTTTTACAAGCTATATTCTATTCACATTAAAAACTTAGAATCTTCTGTAACTGATAGGCCTTGTTTGGAAATACAACAACCACAGCTTTTTAATGTCAACATAGCAGCTAAAATGTGGAATGTTAACACATATCCTACTGTGCTTTAGAAACTTGGAGCTGATTTTGTGCCATGCTGGTGTTTCATCAGGTTTAGCAGTTTCTGAATAGGGCTCTAAGCACTAGTCTGGCTTGTTCGTGTGCTGTGTGGTATTTGCTGTGAGAGACATTTGGATGAGACAAACACACTGTTGTGATAGACAAATATCCAGTCAGGCAGACACTTGTTCACACAGGATTGTAGCAGTTCTGGATTTGTCCGCCATTTTATGTCTTCTGTGTTGTGGCAACCAAAAACACGGAATGTCGGTTGATGCACTTGAAACAAAACCTACATTTTCAGCACAATATAAGTAAAAGTCCACAGCTCTTACAGCAGCTGACTTGAAGTCATACTGATGTAGGAAAAGCAATCTTGCTGCGGTATGAACAGAGAAGACTGACACTAACCTAACTATAAATAAAGGCTTAAGGCAACCATACAAATCTGCTATAATGAAAAAATGAGCTACATTGCAAATGCCTCTCTGTCTTTTCCTCTAGTGTGTATTTGAAACTGGAGCCAAAGCAGCCCATCCTGTACCCCTCCAAAGGCACAGGAGAGAGTGGATCGTCCCACCACAAATTTTGGAGGAGAATGTAGACTACACTAAACAGAACTTTATTGCTAGGGTGAGAATGCTCTTATTAATTCATTTTAATTAATTCATTAATTAATTAATTAATTTTAGTTTTCTATTCTTAGACTTTTGAAAAAGAAAACACATTTTGCCAGTTTATTACAAACTAATCTTTACTTAATCATTGACAATCATTTTGTTATGATTATTTATTATTATTATTTTTTTTTTTTTAGATTCGTTCAGATAAGGAAGATCCAAGTAAGGGCCCAATAAGATATTCCTTAAAGGGCATTGGTGCAGACCAGCCACCCTATAACTTGTTCGTTGTGGACCCTTCCACTGGAAATGTTCGAGTAACTGGGCTCCTGGACCGGGAGATCATTGCCCAGTACAATGTAAGTTAAGAATCACTGAGCACTGATATAAACTGTAAACAAGATGATGATGGCATAATGATAATGATGATACCTTTCTGATGATGATGGGCTTCACAGCTCTCTGGAGTTGCGCTGTACCCTGATGGCTCAGTGGCAGAGAATGATATTCAGCTGAGAATAAAGGTGAAAGATCAGAATGACAATGCACCCATCTTCTTGCCCATCAGCACAGGATCTGTGAATGAGCTCAGCAAAATAGGCAAGTCTGTAACACTAACAGACTAACCTTTTTTAACAATTTGAAATCAGCACCTTAGTAGGTGTGAAGATGTTGCATAAAAACACAAGGGGGTGATTAGATGAGAATGATGGGGATAGATACCTGTGTTAACATTGCTAATGAAATGTTTAGGTACGACTGTAATGAAAATAAAAGCGACCGATGCTGATGAACCCGGGAATGTCAACTCTCAAATCTTCTATGAGATTGTTGATCAGAAGCCTCCAGGAAACATGTTTAGAATCAATCAGAATGGAGAACTGATTGTTAACAGTGAAAACTTGGACCGAGAGGTGAGGCACCACACACTGGTAAAGACTACAATTTTGTACAGGAAGCCAGAACAAATCTGGTACAATCAATACAGTAAAATCAATGGCTATCATTTTTGGTTTTGAACATCTTTGTCTTATTCCTTATGAATTTTAGCACAGTAAACACAATATAAAACACTATACTGTTTCTTTTTATTATAACATACAACTTATGACAGTGATGATGAGCATCTCATTATAATACCTATCTCTCTACAGACAATTGACCAGTATGTACTTACTGTAAAAGCCTCAGACCTCAATGGGGCTGCAGGTTGCAAAACAGGGATGGCAACATTCAAAGTCCAGATCCTAGACGTCAATGATAACATACCAGTACTGGAGAAGGATTCTGTAAGGCAGCACCTTTTAATCCCTGTGTTCCTACTTGTTCCACTGTTGTGAAATTAGACAGTGTTTCTCTAGAATATGTAATATACAGGACACAGAAATATATCACTATAGATGTGGATCAGTGAGGCCAGTCAGACAGTTATACCTATTTGTTTCTCCTCCTCTGTACAGTTTGAAGCCAGTATTGAGGAGAACACAGAAAATGTGGAGGTGATGAGATTTAAAGCCACTGATCTGGACCTGCAAAACACTGAAAACTGGCAGGCCGACTACAAAATTGTGTCAGGCAATGGCGGTGGGCATTTCAAGATTATCACAGATCCAAAGACCAATGAGGGAGTCCTGATGCTTGTCAAGGTGGTCAATGTTTTATTTCCCCAATTTTCCTGTATTGATCACTGGGCGTATATTGCTATAAATTAGGACAAATATGCCACTTATAAAGTTACTTTGCCTTAGTGTGACATTGTGATATTAAGAATGATGGAGTTCATTTTTTCGCTTGAGTGCTTGTACTGTGCTGAAGAAGTAATCAATGTACTTTGCTTTCAGTCTGTAGATTATGAGGAAGTAAAAGACATGAACCTGGGCATCACCTTGAACAATGTGGCTCCATACTATGCAGGAATTGTGTCTCAAGGGATGACGGGAGTGGTGGTGCAAGGAGGAGGTGGAGGAGGAGGTGGAGGAGGAGGAGGTGGAGGAGGAGGAGGAGGGGCAGGGGGAGCTACAGGAATGTTTGCTGGTGGGGCAGGAGGAGGTAAAATCTACAATATGCATGTCAATGTAAAGAACCAGCCTGAAGGCCCAGGCTTCATTCCCAAAGTGAAGGCAATTCCAATTTCTGAAAATGGCAAGATGATTGATATAACAAAAGCCCTCACAGTGTACACTGCTACTGATTCAGATACAGGATTGCCTGCACAGGGAGTCAAGTGAGTCCCTGTTATTATTTTTTCCCTACATATTTCATTAACAGAATCATTTTTTTGAGCTATTCTGACATACAAATAGGTAACAGCACAGAACATGGCAGGCTTAATTAATGGCAGTATCTGTCTGGGGATATCTGGGCTCATTATATTTCTGCACTATTTTATTCATGTTTTTCCTTTATTTTTCACCCATCTCAGTATGTGAACTATACTTCTGGTTTTCCTCTCTCAGATATGTTAAAGGCTCTGACCGAGACAACTGGCTATCCATTAACGAGAAAACCGGTGAAATCAAACTGAACAAACTCCCAGATCGAGAGTCTCCATATCTGGTCAATGGGACTTACATGGCAGAAGTCCTCTGTATCAGTCAAGGTTCCTAGCTATCTTCAATCTGTACACCATAAACTGTTGATATTTTACTTATTTTAGAAAGATTGACTGAATATTAGCCAGTAGTACAAGGTAAAGGACATATACAGGATCCAAAAGTCTGAACCACTTGTGAAAATGCTTCTGTTTGGAATTCTTTTTCAATTTAACACAAAGGTTTTCATTACAGTTGATATTATCAGCAACAACTTGAGTGAAAAGTAGAAACTTTGAAATATTTACATGAATTTCAGAGTTTCTTAGTATTTGGTATGTCCCCTTTTTTGCTTTAATGACAGTGTGCACTTGAGCTAGCATGGACTCCACAAGTTGTGCAAAGCCTTATGATCCATTTTAGATCAGTGAAAAATCTGACGTTTTGTACAAAGCAGTTAACATGGTCAAAATCACACATTTGCTTACATTTAAATAGTGACATAGAAATAGTGCAGAATCTTGAATATTGAATAGTCAAGATGTTGCACTTTTCCTTTTTTTTTAAAGACTTTTCAAAATTCGAAAACTTTCTGTTTATTTCCAGTTTTAAATAAAAAAAAAAACAGCAACAGATTTTCAAAAAACCATCTCAGGGTTTTGGACTCCACTGTATGTGTTTTTATACTCTATATTTAGCCTGCCCAGTTTTATACTTAAAATACATATTTTACTTTTCGTGGACATGCTTTACTGGAATACCTCACTAGGGGGAGCAATAGTTCCTACGTACACTGCTGAAGTGCATTACGAAAGCTGATGGCAGGAAATTAATGCGTCATGTAGCAGGAGCAATTTATGTATCTGGCAAAAAAAATCTGGAAAAGGGGCATTATATACTATAAACTATAAAAAATACTATACTATAAAAGGGCATTAAAATGTGCTATTCGAAATGTAATACTTTTCATCTGTCACTTTAGACATGCCCTTTAAGACGGCCACAGGCACTGTCGCCATCCAGGTGGAGGACTTTAATGACCACTGCCCTGTTCTGATCAATAAAACACAGCCTATGTGCACCGTTCAGGAAGTTTTGTATGTCACTGCAGAGGACAAAGATGCTTTTCCAAATTCAAGTCCCTTCACATTCATTGTCATCCCTGAAGGGACAGATGGAAAATGGAGTGTGGAGCATATAAGCGGTAGGTATTTTTAGTGATCTGCCCTGACATTCAGGGCAAAGTGTCATACTTCATGGTAAAAATGACCGTAATAGTCTAAGATGATCATTATTTCTTATAGAGATTGGGGTTTAGGTAAAATGAATAGCAGAAGTAGGTTGTCACATCCTAGCATGTCAGTTTTTGTCTGTTATTGCAACATATATTAATGCAAAATAAATTGATCTATTGAGGCAAATGACTGTGGAGAGTTTCTAATATTATTTGCTCCTTACATAATATATTGCGTATAATCATGTGATGTTGATTTAATCATGTTATTGTAGATAGAACAGCCATGTTGAAACCCCAAGGCACACTGTGGCCAGGCCCTCATCAAGTGACTCTGGAAATTCGCGACCAGCAGCAAGTGGCATGTCCAGACCAGCAGGTGCTAAAGGTGGATGTATGCACATGTGATAAATCAGCGACATGTGGCCCCATTGTGGCTCGAAAGAAGAGCACGGTACTTGGCAGTGCCGGAATTGGTTTGCTTTTACTCGGACTCCTCATGCTATTACGTGAGCATACTTTCATGTCTGTTCCATCTGTGCTGACTGGTCTGTTTTTAAATTAGAGAGTTACGCCAAGCATATAAAGTTTGAAAAATAATTCTTAATATTGTCCCACCAAAGACTTTCTGCCTTTTTCTCAAGGAAATCCTCAAAGAAAAGTATGGACATTTATATTTATATCCAAGACTATAATGACTAACTCTGTAGGACAAAGGACTACGTATTTGGTCACTATGTTTTAGCATAGAGTGATAAATCCAACTGTCTTCACAGTTATTCCACTCCTACTGCTGTTGTGTCAGTGTGGAGCAGCCGGCATGAGCGGAACCTTCACCGAGATGCCTTTTGACACTAAAGAGCATCTGATTTCCTACCATACAGAAGGGCAGGGAGAAGACCGGGTAAGAGAGATAACTCAACCTCTCATTCATTCTTCAGCCTCATTTGGTTGTTCTGGTAACACTGCATTTGTATAGTCCAAAGTAGACACTCAACAAATCATCTATAGTCTGCCATGAACCAGCTTATAAACTTATTCTCAACAAGGAACCAAATGATGTTTGGTTACCTTTCAGCATGCTACACCTCAGAAGCATCTCAGTTCACATGAATTTGAAACTGTGATAGGACGCAATGAGCTGATAGTCCATAAATGATCTACTAAACATCACAAGCTATAAACTGGACTATACAAAAAAAGTGAAAGAAAAAATGACTTATAGATTATCTATTAAACATCAGAATCTCTGTTGACATCTGACAATCTGTTGACATTTTTTAGTATTAGTTGAGGAGCTGTTTTCTAACAGTCACCTGACAGTATGTTGACAGTCTATAGATGGTTTGTTGACAGTTTGAAGAGCATTTACATTGGATATCAAAATAAATTGTTGCCATTAATCCTTGTTTGGTAATGGTATGATTTAATGCCGTGGTTAAAATCCAGCTGTGATACAAAGCATTCAAGTAACCTCTGCTATTCAAATCAATTTTCATCTAACTTTGACAGGATGTGCCGTTACTCCTCAATGACATTGATGGTCCTGGAATGATAAACATGAACAAACCCTCAAAAGGTGGCTTTGGGGCCACCATGGGAAGTGCTGCTTTTGGAACTGCAGGAGGTTACAGGATATCCACGATGAACGGAGGAGGTCAATTATATAATCCGATGGAAATGACCTCTATGGATCAGGGGATGAACGGACATCTTGGGATGATGAGGGATGAGTATGCCACATATGACAGTGGAATGGCCCTTAATGAAGGCTTCTTGAATCATTACTACTCAAATGTAAGTGGAGACATATTAAAAAGTACACAAATAAAACAAAAGAATGGAATTGTACATCACCTACAGTATGGGCACTAACCCTAGAGCTGCAGGGGCACAGCACTACATACATTTGCCTGCTTTAGCATATAGTAGGGTAGAAAAGTCTGAGACTTAATGTATGATTTTATTTTGATTAGTTGGGAAAAACAAATGCATTTTTTCTGGAATGGATAACACACAGAGGTCCAGACTAATTGAGCATATTAGAACATAGTCATTAACAGAGTATAACAATAAACACTGATGTGCATGTGTAGTGAGAAGTATAATACCAAAAATGTGCTCATCAGTATAATGTGTTACCATATATACAACAAGTTTAACTGCTTTTTTTTTTTTTTTTTTTTTTTATACACATTGCGGTCAATAACCATCAGTCTCTTTGGTGTTGATAGTGATTTTCTACATGGTGCGGGATAACTAGGAGATATTACATATACGTATTTATACTTAAGGGAAACAGTAAAAATAAAATTGTGTCTTACATGCCTATATTACGCCTATTGCCTTAGTGTGTGCTTGTCTGGAATTTTACATGTAAAGGCAGAAGAACTGTAGAAAGTTCTCCAAGAAGCCTGGAACAACCTACCAGTCAATTTCCTTAGAAAACTGCATAATGTCCTAGGAGAATTTAGAAATAAAAAGACAAATTAAAATTAGGTTTTTTTTGCTAGTATTAGTTATTTTATTTTTATTTTAAATATTCTTGGTGCCAATAATATTGTCACACACATTTAGTAGTAGTGTCACTCACTGTGTGTCACCTTTCCTTCTATACAATCATTTTGGCCTATTCTGTTGAAAGGTGTTGGTATGTTTTGAGTTGACTATATATCTCAGATTCAGAAAATAATTTCCTGGGGCTGCCTAGTGGCACAACAGAAATTTGTTAGCCCTAACGCAAGTCCGAATTCCAATCTGTGGCCAGGAACCTAGAGAGCAGAACTAAATAGGCTCTCTAGGTAGGAGGGATGGCGTACTCTCTCTCTGTTACGCTGCCCTGTGACACAGCATGAGCATCAGTTTAAAAAGATGCACTTGGTTGGATTCACAGGCTTCTGTGGAAGCGTGTGTTAGCTTTTAAAATAGCAGTAAAATAGAATTTTCAGTTTTATTAATGCTTTTAAATAACATATCCTTAAATAATAAACAGTTTTGACTAGTAAAATTGTATTTTGATAAATAACATAATACAAACAGGTTGGGCAAAGTGTCAGACTTTGGAATTCTATTCTGTTTATGCTTCAACTCATCAGTCACAGCTCTACTGTGTCAGTGTCTACAGTGTACTGAATTAATTACATGAAGTCCCCTTTAGTGTGTTAGGTATTGGTGCTGTGAAACCATTGTGCTGTCACATTTAGTCTGCTAGAGTTTTAAATGTAGTAAATCATGTCCGTTCATGTAAGATGCCATATGAAGTTTAGTGCTTTAACCTGCCTATTTGTCTCTTGCAGAAAAGTCAGGAGTTACATACCACAACTGAAGACAATTTGAAGCCATTTGGGTTTGAGGGTCAGGGCTCACCTGCTGGTTCTGTAGGCTGCTGCAGCATTTTGTGTTCTGAGAGCGATCTGGAGTTCCTTAATGACTTGGGGCCAAAGTTCACTACTCTAGCTGAGATATGTGGCGGCACAAAGTTCACAATGGCTGCTCCAACCCCTCCTCCTCCAAAACCCATCGTGGATCACTCTGAATCAATTTCCATGCACACCAACATTGCCAACACTGTCAACATGGCCACCAAAGTGGCAGCACCCTCTACCATGCACACGGAGGAGAATGTGGTAGTTAAAAACACCCAGGTAGTGTCTGACGTGCAGCCAGTCCATGTGCCCACCCAGACCCTGATGGTGCAGCAGCAGCCAATGTATTACATGGTGGAGCCACAGGTCTCTAACACTGTGCTATTGGCCGAGAGGCCCAGCATGGGACTGAGCCAAGGGATGTATGTGCTGAATGGAGCTCCAGTGACTGAAAGAGTCCTGGTGCAGGGTGCTGTGCCAGCACAAGGCACAATTGGTGGTGGCGAAAGAGTGGTGTTGTTGGAAACGCATGGAGGATCCACCACGGCACTGAACAGAGGCCGGCTCCAGTCAGCTAATTTGTCTGGATCGCAGCTGTTGCTGGTTGATGCAGGTGCACAAGGTGGCCAGGTCCTCCAAGGAACACTGCAGAGAGGGGGCATCTATGGATCTCAAGGCATAGTGTTGGTGGAAGGGCAAGGAGGGTCCACAGTTCACGGATCACTCCAAAGAAGTGTTCCTGTGGCCGGAGGGTCTCAGAGTATACTGCAAATAGTGGAAAGGCAGGGAGGGACTTCAGGAATCACTCATGGGGGAAATCACCTGCAGGGGGCGGTAACATCCACTGCTACGTCCCAGAATGGGACTATTGGATTGAGCACAAGCACTGTACATGGACTTCCCAGCTCACGGAAGGTTGTCGTCCAAGAGAAGAAGGTTGTAAAAACCAACCTGTAATGATGGATACATTTTCTACTGAACACAACAACAGTAGTCTGAGGTAATGTCCTTAATGCTTTAACTCATAAAATACAAGCATTTTGACACTGAGAGGTTCTTATATTCATTAGTGCATACACTGTACACATGTTTTGTTATTCTTTCTAAATTTGCCTGTGTATTGGGTCATTGTTGTGTTCACTTCTTTTCTTAAATTTAAAGTTGTTTTTAGGGTTACTGTGTTTCTTTGGTATTACTAAGCAGCACGATGCAATTAAAAGTCATATTAAGTAACACTACTTAAAGGTTGCACACTAAGTCAACAATGCAAATTCAGTGTTTCAATCTGTTCAAAAAAGTAGTTTTATCACTCTGTATTGTCAGAGCATATTTCACAAAGAAAACTCACAATTTATGAAAAAAAACAAACAAAAAAAAAAAACCCCAAACAAACTGGAATTTCAAGCTGAAAGAACAGCAGACTGGCCCTCCTTTATGTTGGGAGGAGTTAATCTTGCTTGAAGGTTTCTTTTACTGATATACCCTCCCTTTATCTTAAAAAGAGAAACTAATTAAAATGCAAAAAAAAGGAACAAAAGACTGTTGATCAGTGCAGGGTTAATTTAGAAATCACTTTATCATGGAGATATGAAAAATGTGTACTAGGTTTGGAGTGTTTTCAAAAAAGGTTTGTAACTGAAAAACGAAAGAGTTATAATTTTGGTCACAATTTTGCGGATACCACTGTCATTTAAGCTAGTTAAAGATTCAGTATTGTAATGTTAAAATTACATACTATAAATAAATTAAGACACTAACCAATTGCATGTTTTACATTAACATGTGAAGCGTGTGTTCACAAACTACAAACACAAGGGCTTAATTACAATATAATCTGCTTTTATACAGCTAAATGTTCAAAACATCCTTTGTCATTTCCTTCAAGATATCAGAATGTAAAGAGACTTTTAAACCATAAAATGTTGGTAGTTTTGTTTCTTCCTTTTTCTGTTATGAATTAATATACTGTATTAATATACTCTTTCCTCTAATGGGTGTCCATTTGTACTTTGTAATATTTGTACGAGAGATGAAGAGATATTTAGTACTGGATTAATATGGTAACTTCCAATGTGATGTTCTCTTGAGGTCAAATAGTAGTTGCTGTTATATGTTTTAAGGGGTACTTTAACTCGAAATGGAACTACTCTATTGTGTTAATCTTTTTTTTTTTTTTTTTTTTTTTTTTTAATGTATAGATTTTCAAAATTGCATCAGCGAAATGAATGTATGTGCTTCATATTAAACTGCCATTTACTGTCAGAGAGAAAGCTTTGATCTGTGGGTGTTAAACTGGAACCACTTGGATTTCATTTCTCATTTATTGCAGATTTTAATACAATAAAATGACAGAAACAATGCTTTGAGAAATAGTTGTTGTTTTAATGCCTCATTTATTATTATGGTAAGCCTTTTGGACAATCAAAAACAAGCTCTAAATATTGTTTTTGACTATAAATTAGTCATCGTTTGTGTAATTTAATTATTTTGGTAGCTGTGTTGCATAGTGGATGCTGTGAGAGTGAGTGGTTTAAGCCATAATTCAAACTTGACACCTCACACACACATACACACTTTCACACACACTGTCATATCCACTTATACACAATATTACTCACTCTCTCTTACACACTGTCACACTCTCACTCACACACTGTCATAAAGACTCAATATTGTCCTCTCTTTCACACGCGCTATCAAACCTTATACATAATAAAATTTTTTAGTTGTTGATTGCTGTGTTGCACAATGTTATGAGAGTGGGTCAAAAGTAGGCAATAATTCATCTCACACACTACTCATACTCTCCTTCCCACCCTGTTATACACTCTCACACACACACTATCACACAACCTGTTATTCTCTCTCTCTCTCGCTCTCTCTCTCTCTCTCTATTTCACACACACACACACACACACTGTCAAACACTCTCATACACTATATCATACTCTCTCACATGCTTTCAAATACACTATCAAACTTTTTGCAAAATAAAAAAATATATATTTTAGTTGCTGTGTTTCACAATGTTATGAGAGTGGGTCAAAGATTTCGTATGAGAGGCAGTTTACGCAATAATTCAACCTCACATACACGCGTCATATTCTCACACTATCATACTCTCACACTATATACCCTCTCACACACACTACCATACTCTCACACTATATACCCTCTCACACACACTACCATACTCTCACACTATATACCCTCTCACACACACAACCATACTCTCACACTATATACCCTCTCACACACACACTACCATACTCTCACACTATATACCCTCTCACACACACTACCATACTCTCACACTATATACCCTCTCACACACACACTACCATACTCTCACACTATATACCCTCTCACACACACTACCATACTCTCACACTATATACCCTCTCACACACACACTACCATACTCTCACACTATATACCCTCTCACACACACACTATCATACTCTCTCTCTCTCACACTCTCCCTCACACACAAGCAATCAAACCCTCTCACACTATCATACTCTGTCACACTATCATACTCTCTCACACAAACTATCAAACCCTCTCTCACAGACACACTATCAAACACTCTCAGACACGCTATGAAACTCTCTCACATACACATCATTGCTGTTTCACTAAACAAATGTAATCATTATTTTTAGGTAGGGGCTCAAGGATCTTATCTGCAATAGTCCTCAGAACACTAGGTCTTACAAAATACATTATGCCCTTTAAACAATACAAATATAATAACAGGAATACCAAATCAAGACCTTCTTCGCTTCCCTAATTACCCAAAACTGTCTCCTGCCAATGTCGCAGTTTGCTTGGCTCGTCTGTGGCAGTGTGGAGATCACGTGTATCCTAACCCTGAGCCGCCAAATCATTCCCAGCCTCGACTGGCAGCTTCCCAACCCGCTTCCAGAAAACAAGCAGAACAAACATGGCCCCAGTCAAATGATCCAACAACAAAATAGTCAGAATGCTAACTTTTCCCCACCTCCTAGAGATGTTTATGTGAAAAATGAGGATGATACTGAAATAGAGGGAGATTTCAACAGCCTAAATGACACTGCAACTGTGCATCACATTAGCCAGAATCTGGCAGAATCATTTGTTAGAAGCTTCCTCAGAAGGTTGATCTACACATTTTAAACTGGTTTCGAGGAAAAGATAAATAGCCTACAGTTATGTGACGCAGATGCATGTTTCTTGTGATAGTGCGGATGCTTTCACCTTTTGTCAACACCAAGCGATGGAAACAAAACAGAGCAGATAAAAGGGCTAGATACAAAGCTTTTTATTCTGTAATGGGACTAGATAATGAGATCTGCATGACTGACGTTTTCACAGGGATAGAGACAGGGAAAGAGGGAGCTGACTGAAAGATTTGCTGAGAGGCTGTTTATAACAAATGCAGAATGCATGACTGATGCTGATCGGGAACATAAAAGCTTTCAGGAACTCCTTCTGTTTCGATGCCTTCCTCAAAATAGAAGAGGTGAAATCACAGGTAACGTTAGATGATCTCATTACTAAGAAAATGAATCAGTATTTCTCTCTGCAAACCGCAGGCAATGGTTAGAGTAGCAGCAGTTGAAAGGGCTCCACTCAGCTTTATGGCAGGAAAAACATAAGACTGGTGACTGATGGAGGAACATCAAGACTTGCAAGAGTTGAACTGAATTTGAGGCAAAATTTTTGGCAAATTCTGTTTGTGTGTGGTCAGACATGCCACCTCAGTAAAAATAGCAGACCAGCATTGCAAACCATATTGAAACACTCATAGATGCTTTGCATGTGCAACACAACACTTCATCACTAATGGGAAAATAAAGCATTCAATTGTACAATACTATAGCCAACTGTAGACAAATATAGCTAAAGATGATTCAGTCTGGTCTTGCAAAAACTCAGAAGGTTCCCTCATTCAGTGTAATTTGATGACCGGTCTGGCTGATGTGATTTCAGACACACATTCCGTTTTTACAGTTGAGGGCAGTGAAGACTATGATTTAGAATATGATTTACACTACCCACCCATATTTCTGTATCTCTTGTCTATTTCTGTGCGTTTTACCATCTTGAATGTATATTCTTTTTTTGCTCTGTATATACTTGATATTGCATTTACATTTGTATAATTTGTTTAGTAGATATGCTAATATATCCTAATATATTATCTATAGCTAATATATGCTAATATATGTGTCAACTGTACAAATGACAAATAAAGACTTAGAATCACCGCTGCTTCATGATAATATAGTGTTACATAATCATTTGAAGAAACGTCTGTTTCTATTCTCTGCTTCCCTGAATCCGTAAACCCATAAACATGACAGTGACAATGTCCCCGATGACATCATGGTCATGGAAATCAAGGTTCTCTAAAACTGTATAAATTTCCAGGTGAATATCCTTATTTTAAAACCACAGTTAATTCATCATTAGCCCTGGGCGTAATAACAGACTTGCATTCCCCCCTGTAACAACCCAGTTTGTTCAGTGAATAAGTATACATACAAAAGCTTGGTGTTTACCAAGATGATTGAATTTGGTGCCACAGTAACAGCAGTGCCAACTGTTTCTAGCCACTCAGATGTATTTCCCCTTCTGAGACCCACCACCAAATACCATGTGACTTACAAAATGCCCTTTGGAATATTGCTATACACTTGAATTCTCAAAAAGTTTACTTTTACTTCGGAGAATATTCCGTATACATGTATTTAGGTCTCCTCCCTGTCATTGTTTCACAGGTGTTTGTCTAAGATCCAGAAGCCGTTTTACTGCCCCCAGCCTTTATCATATTTGTTCATATTTGTGTGCAATCTGAAACAAAAGAATAAAACCCTGAGCTACTGGATGAACTGTTTACACTACTAACACTGAGCGCTCATCAAGAGTGCCTAAAGGTGGATTTTGTAGTGATATGAAGATGATGACTTTTATTAAAAAGACAGGCAGACAAATCCAAAACTTAGGTAAAAGGTAAAATTAAAAAAAAACCTGGTGGGGTCATGTGAGGCAAATTGGGCATGGTCATTTCAGATCACAGGCAAATGGAACCGTTTGTTTTTTTGCAGGCTCTGAGAACTGGGCCAATCCTCCCAGATATCTGTTATCGTTAATGTATTAATGCAGTTTAAACTAGCGACACACCGCTGTATTATGCCATGATACAAGCTGTTTACTTCTGTAATGCTGAGTCCTCAGAGAGGAATTATACTTGCTATTCAACAATAATCATCTTAAGTAAGGAATAAAATATGATGGGCTTGCTGTTATAGGAAAGTAATCCAAAAATAAAATTCTTCCAGTGTCCTGATTAGGTGGCATTTTATGTAAATACTGTACTTATCTGCATTGTTGAGTGTATATTATTGTCCAGTATGTTTTCAGTGGACCAAATATATAAATTAGGGTAAGTGGGAGTGAGAAGGAAGGGGTCTGACACACAGCCCGGCTCTCCATACAGATGAAGATGCTTTTTCATTGACTTTTTTAAATCTTCCAGTTAAAATATTTCTTTCTCTTTTCTTATGTTTATATTCCTCTAAGCAACAGAACATTCTTTAGGAAGACGTCTATGAATAAATCTAACAAACACACTTTGGAGACTTTTTTTACTTTTTTATATTTCTTACAGTATTAAATTGCTTTCAAAGTCTGTCAACACCTTACTTTGTAGGGGTCATTAAACCCTCCACAGTGTGTACATTGGGAGTCCATTCACAGGAAAAGGAAAATAAGCTAAATTTCCAACAAGGCAAGAGAAGACTTGTTGACCAGAACATGTCAAATGAAGTCACCTGGGTAGACTAATACAAACTACTGTTTTTGTTTGTTGTTTATCCATTTTCCATGGCTTATCAATCAGGGCTTCTCAAAGTGACCCGGAGTCTGGAGCCAGGGGGCCTGTGATTAAAAAAATAATTTGTTGCAGCTGTGGAAATTCCCCCATTATCAAATTAGTTATATATATATATATATATATATATATAGTTGTTGGTGTGTTGGTGGTGGTATTATTATTACTATTATTATTCTTAAGGTTTTATAGGTATTAGCTTGTTTGATTGGTCATTTGAAATTAATCCAAACCTCAATAATTCTATTGAAAAAGGTCAACTTGGACCCACTGTGTTCTGTAAGTGGAAATTTCAGGAAAAATAGCCAATAAATAGCCAAAATATTTTTGTACATTTAAATAATGAGCCATATTTGAATAGTTTGATTATTGTTTATTAAAAAAATCTGTGGTCAGGGCCTCTGTGGAAACTATTTTGCTATTAAAAGAGTCCCTGATTGCAAGTTCGAGAACCCCTGGTTTACATGATCATTCTTTATTATTTAACAGATTTACATAAAGTAGTGGATATAATGTAACTCCCACAGCCGTAAGCATTCATAGGTTATTGAATGTTTGCTGCAAGGACACAAAAATATGTGCATGCTTTGCATTGCTCTACTGTCTGTCTCTATGTAATCATAGTTATGCTTAAGGGCAACACTGTCAGTTCTTAAAAGTACAGACTTGTTTTTAAAGAATTAAAAAGTCATAGCAAAACTCATGTCTATAAACTCGTGGCTGTTTAGATATTTATCTTAAAGTACACTGTTTGGTAACTGCTATGAGTTCAACTAAACTAAAGTCAAACTAATAGGAAAGCTGTAGCCTAGTAAGTGAGAAATACAAGTCTGGACCCACTGGTATGACACCCATCTTGTGAAAAGAGAGGAGACTGTAATGAGAAAAGCCATCACTGAAATAATGGCTTTATGCATTCGGCTAATCCTTTGCTCTGCTAGAAATGTGGTCATGCTCGTATAACCATCTTTACAATTTTGCCTTATGTTGTTTTCATGCTTTGATGCACCCCATTTCACCTACACCACATAAACGTCTGATAGCAGATTTTTCTTTAAAGCTGTCTACACCCATTCACATCTCTTATACTAAACATTAAAACATGGTAAATATTAAATTAGTATAGTTGGCTAATTTCAGGATAGTGCAACTACACTGGTATAGAATGTTAGTCACCTGCTCTATAGCGGTGTATAATACAAGAGAAGGTTGGACAGGCAGACAAGATTAATCAAGGTAGATCTGTAATCGTAAACAGCAAGGTCAATTGCAGCGAAACGAATGACACACAGGTAAAACGCATGATCTTGGGGAGGGACCAGAGCAGAGTCAGAAAAGGTGTGCAAAAATCTCTGTGAGACTTAGTCAAAACATCCAAACACTCATGCTGATGAAAATTCAACACCTTGCTCATCTAGTCAGGGACTGTTTTGCAAGTTTGGCCAGTACACTCTAAAAATTATTGATGGAAGAACACTGGATACACCTTGCTTAATGAATCCTGTTAGAATACTTACAAAGAACTTTAAAAAAGTAAGAATACATTTAGGATAGACCCTGAAAAGACATACTGGAACCAATGGCGCTGTATCATCGTTCTTTAATTTGAATATAGACACTGTTCTGATCATTTACGCTGGTCAGCACTTTTCTTTATGTTATGCTTCTGGATGGTGAACACAGTAATTACTCTTTACATAGAGGTAGTGAATGATCATTTGATAATCGAAGTATGATAACTGGAATAAAAGTTGGTTGTAATTCCATGAACCAAATGCGTCAAACTCTGTCATGGTTGTACAGCATCTGACCCGTCATCACTTACAGCTGCTGTCTAGTGCACAAAGTAGTTGAGAAAGAATGGGTGTGGTGATTTTAAAATACTTCACGAACAGGTGTTGGTGTGAGTTCTTTTTAAGAGTTTGATGAATACAGATACTTCAGTGATATTCAAAATACATAACAGAGTTAGTTGTATTCTGATGCAATGCGACCCTGCTCATTAGCTACATCTAAGCATGCTTTTTTGTTTATACTGATTTGATTTTTATTCTGATTTATCTATGCTGGCTTAAAATCTTTCAAAAGCAACTGCAAAAAAGGGAGCAGCACCCTATAGCACTTATACATACCCTTTAAAAGCGCTGGTTAGACTGATAACTCACCTGTAAACATTCATGAAGACAGTTCTATACTGTAGTTCTGTGAGATCTGCCATACATACTGTATATTACCTCTAACCATTGAGAAATATAACAGTTTCAATGACCGATGTTTTTCGTATTAAGTATCTAGTGTCTTTCACTAATGAAAAAGTTCATTAGTTCATCTCAGAAAATGAAGCTGGATAATTAGACAAGAACATAGCCCAAAAGTGTCAGTGCTACTCTGCTGTGAAGTGTGAGGACAAAAGGCGAGACTTAGCAAATGCTACACCCTGCATTTTAGAAAGATTTAATTTAACAAATTAAATTAATCTTTGCCATTTAATATGCTTACACTTCTGACTAGTGAACTAACTATTATGTCTCATTTTCTTCTGCTGCTTGGGATCAACCTCACCCTACATTTGGGTGTGGTTGTTGAAAGCAAGTCATTGCAGGAGGGGCGGAAAATGTCCACAGGGCTTCTGCTGGGCCGAGGAGCTGCTGGAGGCGGAGCAGGAGTAGCAGGTGGAGCTGGAGATCAAATCACACAGTTCAGGTTAGAAACATGAAGGCCTAGTGCAAGTGTGACATACTCTCCAAAGGTCAATGTGTGTGAAAAGATAAGTGGCCATAGGTACAGTCCATATGCTAAGCCTGGGTGAATTGCTGTATTCAAATGGGGTTATGATCACCATGTTTACAAGCTGATACTATATAATATGCCCACATTTGTGGTATTCATCTCTTCTAACAGTACTGAGTCCATTAGTTGTGACACAAAGTCAGAAAACCTTTAGCTTTGTATTCTTCTAGAGTCTAGACTGTTCAAGCTTCAGGATGCAGTCATTTCTAAGAAGTGAAAGATGCAACATATGATTTTGACAGGAAGGACGTGAAAGGTGCAGATGAGAAATGATCATTTAAAAACAAACAACAGTTAAATGTAGCTTAGTCTCTGAATTATTGACCACAGATTTCATGGTTATGCACCATACTTTAAACTATTTGTAAAATTATATTGTATACTAAAATGTTTCAGATTCAAGCCCTCAATATGACCCCAAATAAACAAAAAGGTCCTTAGTATGACCCCAAATAAATCTTAATATGGTTTATTTATGACCTTAATATGACCCCAAATAAACAGAAAGGTCCATGTATGTTATTTGATCCATTGTTATTGATCCATTTCAGATAGCAAAGGCATCTGGGACAAATTTAGGCACTTAGGGAGAAGTTCTGGCAATAAAAAAGTATATTGTGGGCCAAAGGCAGACACATTTAAATTTTTTGATGACATTTTAAATCTGAGCCAAAAAAAAAGGCCAAATGCAGAATTTTACATTGTTGGACCATTATGTATTTATTATCAGGGATACCACTTCAGATGGAACAGTAATGCCACAGGAAAACGTGTCACCACTGAAGTGATATATTTGAAGGGCTTGGTATGTTTTCATAAAAATGTTTTTGCACCTGCTTGAAATATGGAGCTTGTGGTATTCATGAAGCACAGAGTAGCAATCATGCATACACCCAATTGGCTGCCTCTACCTCATTAGGATCCTTGTTTCCTGGTTTTGGAGTCTCTGTGAAGTACCAGTTCATTGCCCATTTGAGGAATAGTTCCTACGTGTTTGAACCTCTGTAGGAAATCTTTATTTTGGGGTGAAGACGGTAAATGAAATGATAGAAATGTACAAAATGTAGGAAATATGTCACATATCAGAGTTTAAGTCAAAAGCAGGACTGAGATTAGAAGACTTAGTCATATTGGAGACTAAGGGGCGGAGATTAGTTTGAAAAGCTCCCAGTTCTCATGATGGCAGTGCAACTACTGCAAGTGTCAACATGCCCTTCTGTCCTGAGGCATCTTCTCCTTGCTTGGCACATGTTGTGAAGATGTTCAACACAATAAAATCAGCTCTGATAACGGTTGGAACTAAGGCAGCAACTATTTGCTGCTTTTGAAACCTGTTTTTTTATAGTTCATTTTACTATCAAAAATATCAACATGCTACTTTTAACTTTGGAGCATATTCATTTGAATAAATAATTGCCAATAGCACATCTGTGCATGTAGTGTTGTAACTGTGACCTGTTTGCTGTATTGCTTATTTTGGATCTCTGTTACGTATAGATGTGAATGTAATGAATGAGTGTTTATTTCTCTGCTGACATGTGGAGTGTGCTTTTGTTGCTCGTAGTAGTGACTTGATATTGTTGGAAGGGAGGTGGAAGAGATGATATCCCAGATCAACATGCTATCTATCTGACACGAAAGAATACTTAATCTCTTAATCTCACACTGAGGAACCAAAATATTCTCACAATTTCTTTTGAACATTAAACTAGCAGAATGATGCAAAGTCCAAAAGCCCAAGAGACTGGACGACTTTGGAGCAACAGTTTCCTACATGCAGGAATGTGATAAACCTAACATTTTCTTCTTTCTTTGTGTGGTGATTTTAGTGTTTATACCATTTAACTTTTAACGTATTGTACATTCCACTTGAAAAAAAATGTTTACTATGTTATTTCCCTACACATGAGTTCTTCTCAGATGGAACTCACAATAAATTATTTTTGTGAGGAGGCTCCTCTAATGGCTACTCTACTTTAGTATTTGAAAGAATGAATGTACAGACAGGCCTCAAACATGGCTGTAAAAATGAGCTCCAAAGTTTCAGCCACACCCAGTAGGTTTGGTATTACAATCACACATTACAGAAGACTTATAATACTACAGAAGCTAACACCCAATATTTAAAAGATAATGATATGGGACTATTATATTTCGCAATTTATCTGTTTGTTATGCAATGAATCGCCGCTCAGTTTATGGGGCATTCAGATGTCATTTTTTTCAATTAATATCTTTCTTAGCGAATCAGTTGATCAAAGTTATATAACAAAGCTTGATTTACTGCAAAGTAACAAGTATGTGCGTACACTGTGTGTATAGTCATTCCTACAAAATTTCACAGATAAAATCTATGAAATCTATTACAATCTATTAAATGGATATAAAAATTCTACACACCCCTGTAAAATTGCAAGTTTTGCGAAGTAAAATAATGACACTAAGATAAATCATGTCGGATCTTTTCTCGCCTTTAATGTAAAATTGCAAAGTATACAAATAAAGTGAAAAACAATCAGAAACCTTTATAGGGAAAAAATAAGAAAAATAAAAAACCTACAGTAACCTAGTTGCATAAGTGTGCACACCCCTAAACTAATACATTGTTAACACACCTTTTGATTTTATTACACCACGCAGTCTTTTGGGCTAAGAGTCTTTCAGCGTGGCACTTCTTGACTTGGCAATATTTTCCCACTCTTTCTTGAAAAAACATTCTAGGTCCATCAAATTGTAAGGGCATCTCCTGTGCACAGCCTGCTTCAGGTCACCCCTCAGATTTTTAGTTGGATTCATGTCTGGGCTCTGGATACGTCATTCATAAACATTGATCTTCTTTTGGTTAAGCCATTCCTTTGTTGATTTGGATGTATGCTTTGGGTCATACTGAAAAGTGACATTCCTTTTCATTTTTCAGCTTACTAACAGACACCTGAAGGTTTTGGAATAAAATCGACTGGTATTTGTAGCTATTCATGATCCCCTCCACCTTGATAAAAGCCCCAGTTCTGGCTGAAGAAAAACAGCCCTAAAGCATGATGCTGCCACCACCATGCTTCACCGTGGGTATGGTGTTCTTCTAGTAATGTGCTTTTTTGCACCAAACATACCTTTTGGAATTATGGAATTATTATACCTTTTGGAATTGGTCTCATCAGATTGTAACACATTTTGCTACATGGTTTGGGGTGATTTCGTTGAGCTTGGATGAGAGAAAGGGCTTCTGTCTAGCCTCCCTACCCCACAGCCATTATGTGATTACTATAAAGCATGTGATTATTAAGTCTATTTCCAGACATTGTAACATTGTTATTTCAAGCTTGATAATGTCTTGTTCTGTTGGCAGATAATTTTGCTCATTGTAAGCTACTTCCAGCACTCCTTTTCACTGAAGTTAGCCATCTCTGGCTTTCCCTGCAGAAATGGCACAGCTTTCAGTAGATGACGGCTGCACTCATTTCACTGAACTGTATGAGTTCTTCTACTGTTTATTTCAAACGTGTTGCAGAGTGTATTTTGTTGCTATGTTGAGGACACCATTCTGGTTATTAAATGCAGATCTGTAAGTCCTATCATCCTGTACATTCCTCTGTGAAGAAAGAAAGAATTTCGTCCACCATCCTAACATCCAGCTTTCACTTGTGCTCCTTCTCAGACACTATATAAAAACTCATACTGGCCAAAGCAGTGTTATGTACATCTGTTTTACAGGTGATTAAGCCCACGTGCAGTTGAGACTCATGTTAAGAAATAACGAATATATAAAATTACTGCATAACCTATAAGTTATGGCCTGGAAAATAGCACTCTGCTTTTGGATTTTTTTGAATGACATGCCAAATAAAAAAGTGATAAAACTACTGGGCAAGCTAATGATAGAGTGAGAATGAATGTATGGGTATAGGAAGACGGTACAAGGTATAGGAAATGCAAAGAGGGGAGTGGCAGAGGGATCCTATAGAAATGAATATTTTTGTACCTGTAGGTGTGTCTAAAGCAAGAGTGTTAATTCAGAGGCCTGGTCATAAGATGCTTAGCATCTCCCCTACTCTAACTGGCAGGAAAACAACCAGTTCTTATCAGCCAGAAGCAAACGAGGGGAGGGAAGAGAGAGCAGCGGAGAGCTGTTGCTACTAACTGCAGGCCCTCAGTAATCATGGCTTTCCTCAAGCTTGGAAGACTTTGTCTGCTCCTGCTAATGTTCATGAACATGGTGAGTTACATTAGTCCAGTTGTTACTGCACTCCTACTTTTATATTGTACTTTAATTAGTCTTAAATTTATCAGCTTAATTGAACAGTCACAGAATTCAGAATGTTTCCTAATAGTTTTGGTGTGCATTATTAAAGTATATATTTTGTAAACAAATAAAATGCCATATGGAGCATTTGCATTTCAAAATGTATTTAATTCAGCAATGCAGAAGCAGTATTAAAACTGTTAAATGTGAATGTAACATAATAAATAAGAATACAACCATTTAACAGTAATGCATTACTTTGCAAACCTGTGCAAGTTTTAAATATTCTTGCATTTTCTAATATAATTTATATATCTGTATAGTAGACCTACTCTGGGCCTGTACCTGTAGGGGAAATACTCTTAGTTAACATTAAAGAAGCCAAAGTAAACATTTCCTTGCTTAATTCATATGCATACGTAATCAGCCAAATTATTCAATTACTTCTACAACTTTTTTGATGTTCCCTGTTGTTAGGCAAGCGTAGCAACAAGAAATACAACTCGCAAGGTATTCAAATCATCACATGACTGAACTTGGTCAAAGAGATGCAGCTGTTACATAAGACAACATAAAGATCAGCATTCCATTTGGCATTTACATGCAGTGAGACGTCATCTAAATTGAGTGAGACAAATATGTAAATATTTTTGTAGGGAAATGTGAGTACAGCATTACTGACCTACAATTAGGAGAAGATTTTATTTGATTTGCAGAATAAATTTTCTAACATACCCTACCCAGGGTGTATTCTCACCTCTTGACCAATGTGTCGCAGGGATGGGCTCTGGATCCACCATGATGTAGGAAAAAACAACTACTAAAGAGGATGAATGAATGAATGTTTTCTAACATTAGCTCTTTATTATTTAGGACACATGTTTTTGAGGTAGGACGTCTATAGGGTGTTGGGTGTGCTCATGTGTTTGAGGGTAAACAGTAAAGAAAGACTGTGTATGTAGGTAGCTAATAAAAGTTGATCATTTGCATAAAAGAAGATTAAAAGTATTAATCCTATTATATTATATATTTTATTATATCCTATTATATTATCCTTTTATAGTATATAGTGTATGGTTTTTTGAATAACAATTATTTAATTGCATAGTGAACATAGTGAACAAGGTGTGGTGACTTCCATGTAACACACCTGCTGTTATTTGAACCAGGTGTCTTCTTATCCAACCGTAGTGCAGTATTCATTCATTCATTCATTCATTCATTCAGTCACCTTCAGTAAGCACTGTCTTGTGATCAGGGTGATGGTTGATCAGGAACCTGTGCCAGGAACACTGGGTGGAGGGCAAGAATACACCCTGAAGAGGAGGCTGAGTTAGTCATTGCTGTATTATTAATTTTCTTTTTCTTTGGAATAGCCGGTCTAAGCAAAAAAAAAAAAAAAACTATCAACGAACTTGCCAGCCAACATATGAAAAGTTTCTGTTAACTCCAGAGAAGACAGACACACAAGTACACACAAACTCAGTCACATTTATAAATGTACAAATGACTAAAATCTTCGTGTTTAAGGCAACACAGACTGCAAATGGATTCAAGAGAAAGAAGCGGGAGTGGATTCTCCCACCAACGAAACTCAGAGAGAATGTTGACTACACAAAGCATGAATACATTTCAAAGGTAAGTATACAGTACACAGTTCAGTCATATAAGTGAAATGTAGGTCTGTGAAAGTATGTCAAAGGAAAGCCTGGGAGAAGGCAGAGAGAGCAGTTTTCTCACATAACTTTGACATGTTAAGATCAGTTTTAGAGTTCAGAGCGAGACTCAGCTCATGAAAAACACCCTAGAGACATCAGAGAGGAACTTGATTTACAGGTTTTTCAAACTTAAACATGTCACTGGCTAGCATAAATCAGGCAACATTTTCAAGTACATTCTATGTGCATGGACAAAACATTTTACTTCTTACTTTTGCCCAGAAGTATGAGACACTGGATGATCAGTCCTATGGTGACTAATTTAATAACCGTAAATGTTTTACAATAACAAGGAAACACAGCATCATTTACGAGATGTGACGAGATGAGATTCTGGTTTATCTTCACACCCTGGGTGAAGTAGACAGGATTATAGGAGCAGATCACCTGAATATTAAAAGTACATAAAAGTACACAACAAAAAAAAAGCACACAACATAAAAAAAAGCACATAACATAAAAGTCAGAATTGCTCTGCTTTTGCACAGCAATATGGTAATGAAGGTAAAAAACAACATACAGGAAGATGTTAAATATTTGGCTTTAGAGCCTGGTGAATGGTAGCTCAGGGCCTAATTTGAGAAACTATTCTGGCTCTACACAAACCTGAGTTCAAAGATTCTTTTTTTTTTCAGTGCAACATAAATAAATTTACAAACTAATGTGAAATTCCAAGGTGCATGACAAAGACAAGATTTATAAAAGATTTTAAAAAACATTTTTTTTTTAAAAAAAAAAAGGTGATAAAAAGGTGATTAAAAAAAGATGACACTCATAAAAAGTGACATCATAAATCTGAACTGTTTTAGGATTTTCCTATTGTTCAATCTAAAGATAGTTATTAGTGCGACAAAACCGATTATAAAAAGATTACATTTGGCACTTATGTATATAATATTAACCCATTGAAATCATAACATCCCCAATGTAGTCAATATGTCAATCTTTATTTGAAAAGTAGCACATTACTTAACTTTAAATTGAAATTTTACTACTTTTTTCAAAAGTAGCGTTTGATTACTTTACAAAGAAAATCGAAAAGTCTAACCAAAAGGCAGAGACAGGGGACAATCAACAAAAAGATGATGTACTGACTCGCTAAAATTGCTTTTCCAGATTTCCAAATTTGCTCTTACTTCATTTGTGGGTGCAAATAGAATCTTCAAATGAACTTTTCTGGCTTTGTTTGGGAAATCTAAGTGTAAAGAAACGTGCATTTGTCAGGTCAGGCTGGCGTGGTAAGTGCTCCACCTTGTGGAGGATCTTCCTCTTGTTAAACATGAGTGACTGAGTGAGTGAGGCACAAGCCAGATGCACAGGGGTTTAATGCATGCATGGATAGATAGATAAAAAAATAGATTTGTTTTATTTTGTTTTGTTTAGATCCGGTCTGATAAAGATTCTGAAGTCAAACCATTTGAGTACAGCCTGAAAGGGCCCGGTGCTGACAAGGAGCCATTTAACCTGTTTGTTGTCAACCCCAAAAACGGCTTTGTCAGAATCACAGGCATTCTGGACAGAGAGAAAGTAGCACAGTACAACGTGAGTTGGAAAACTTCAGAGACATTCATACTCTACTATATAACATATCATACTCTGTATAACACTGATCGCATTTTTTTCAGTCTTACAGTAATCATACTTACAATTTCCATTTGCAGTTATGTACAATCTTGCGTATTAGTTATAATCTTGACTGAGTGATATCTGTGCGATATTCACTTGTAGCTGACTGGGATTGCTAAGTACAAAGATGGCAGTTTGGCTGAGGAAGAAATCCAGCTGAAAATACAGGTTGAAGATGAGAATGACAATCCCCCAAAGTTCAAGTTATTCAAAGGTTCTGTATCAGAATGCAGCACAGTAGGTACGTACGCACTATGAATCCTCCCTTAACTAAAATCCCCTTGTCTGTAAAACAGACTACAGTGGATTTTTCCTCCTTATATAAAAATTCTGCCACACTGTATTGTGTTCTTTAATATCTGATAGCATGTTTCCGACAACACTGTAGGAACCGCTGTCATGCAGATAACTGCTGAGGATGCAGATGAACAGGGGACACCCAATGCAAAGATTGCATACAGTATACTGAAGCAAACTCCAGACGAATCTGGCACCATGTTCACCATTGACAGAGATACTGGGAAGATCTATGTTAAAGAACATACCTTGGATAGGGAGGTATGTGGTATTAAGATAATCTGTTGACTCATTTCTAACCACATAATGATTTTTTTTATGTGCTGCCATTTAAGCGATCTTAACTTTAAAGTAGCATTGTCTAATGAATGGAGGTCTCTTATCTCTGGTATATCTCCTACAGGTGCGTGATTCATACACTCTAATAGTGCAAGGTGTAGATATGGATGGTGCGCCGAATGGTAACACAGGAACCGGTACGGTGGAGATTAAAGTTTTGGACATCAATGACAATGTTCCTACTCTTGAAAAAGATGAGGTGACAAAGTAGCTTTATAATATTTTAATATACAGTATATGCACCTATTTCATAACTATGCTCATTTTATGTTCATTTTATGCCATTTTATCAGCTACACCTGCCACTCAAGTCAGCTTTATTTCTATAGCATGTTTCACAGAAAGCAATTAATGAAAATATATGCTTGAACAGTAATAATAAAACAAAAAAAGAAAAGACAATACCATAATACAAAAGAAAGTATAATAATAATAATAATAATAATAATAATAATAATAATAATAATAATAATAATAAAGTATTCAAAATAATTAATTAATACATGCACTTATCATTAGAGCATCAGAAAATAATGAAGCTTATAAATGAAGTTAAAAAACATCAAATTTTGGTTCACCGTCTAGAAAAAGACCTTTAATTACATATATAATATAATATAATATATAATCTTTATTAATGCTACAAGTAATTATCATTAACTGAATCACTTAACAAGATGTTAATACTTAAATATTAACATGGCTATTAATGTATGACAGAGTATATATATATATATATATATATATATATATATAGTAAAGTGTTACCAATATTCTGTCTAGATTCAGAGAGTTAATTACATAAAAATGGTATTCTAAGACGCCCTACCACCTACTACCTTTTTCATGTTTCTTCATACAGAGAGCAAACCAAGGCATGAGAGTGTAAGCTGTGTAGTGGATAGCACTCCAAAGTCTGATAGGATTGAAGGATTGAGGTTCCTAGATATAGTAAGAAACTCCGGCAGCAAAGTTACAAATGAGTAGGCTAGTTTCTCACCATCTGATAGAAAGCACAATTTTAGTTATATAGGATGTAAATGAAAGAAGGCTGTTCCATATTGTTTTAAAGGAATATCAATATAAATCAATATAATTTATCAATTTATCAATTTAAATCAATATAATTTATCAGGCCAAGACTTTGTACGGTATCGTTAGGTTTCTGACTACAGCGCTGCTGTTGAATGGATGTGTTTGGCTGCTTGACTGTGTCTCAATCCAGCAATGACTCTGAGGTGTTTAAAAAACCCTGCAACACTGCTGTACCTGACACATTAATACCTGCTCCTCACACACTAACATGCCACTTCAATGTGACTGTCAATTCTGCAATAATCAATCTTTTCATCAGTAGTCCTATATTGGTTCCTTTTTACTAATGGTTGAGGCAGAGGGTTATGCACACTTTCACTAATTGTATACGTACAATGTGACATTTATAGCAGTGTGCCTGATAAATAGGCCAATGAATGTAGCTACAGGGCACTAATATGCATTTTCCATTTTGTACAATTACAATTGAATAAAATTGTAAATAGGTATGATGCATGCTTAAATATTCGTGCATAAGTAATTGTCTACTGCATAAACTGTAAACGTTGGCTAAACAAACAGGAACTAGTGCTGAATGGACACATTTGTTAATGCAAAGCTTGCTTAATTTCCTACCAAAGAATTATATTGAGCTACTTGTGACAATTATGTCTTTGTCCCCTACTTTAGTACTCTGGTGCTGTTGATGAAGGTGCAGTTGATGTGGTTGTGATGAGAATCAAAGCTCTGGATAAAGATTTGAAGAATACTGATAACTGGCTGGCCGTCTTTGACATTGTCAAGGGTAACGAAGAAGAACTCTTCACTATAGAAACAGACCCCAAAACAAATGAGGGCATTTTAAAGCTTGTCAAGGTATACATGTTTAATGTTTGTTGTTGTTGTTGTCGTTATTATTGCTGTTTTTTTTTTTTACTCTCCTGAACAAATCAATTGTTCTAATCATATTTTCTTTTTTTCTTTTCATCATCTCTGCCATCTTACTTGATGCATGAAGCCTGTGGATTATGAAAAGGTCAAAACACTGGATCTTGGCTTGGCCATTTCAAATGTAGCTCCTTTTATAAATGGAACCGCACTGTCCTTGGGTCTCGGTTTCGATTTGAACAGGCCTGGAGGACCTGGAATCTCTGGTGGGGCAGGAGCTGGGGCAGGGGTAGGAGTCGGGGTAGGTGTAGGTGTAGGTGTAGATGTAGATGCAGATCTAGAAGCAGGGTTAGGATTAGGGGTTGGAGTGGGTGTGAATACAGGGGTAGATGTTGGAGTAGATGCAGGTGTAGATGTTGGAGTAGAAGCAGGTGCTGGTGTAGGAGGTAAACCTGGTGTCAAGCCTGTCACCAAGCCTGGAGGTAAACCTGATGGCAGTCCTAACGCCAAACCTGGAATTAAACCTGGTTCTAAACCAGACAAAAAGCCACCAACAGGAGGAAAGAACTATCCAATAAAAATCAGCGTAAACAACTTGCCTGAAGGCCCAGGCTTTTCACCATCTGTGAAGGAGTTGCCTGTGTCAGAGAACCCAGAGGAAATACATGTTCCCATGGTCATTGGTTCCTTTCCTGCCTTGGATCTTGATACTGGAGAAATTGCTGAAAATGTCAGGCAGGTTTGAAGATAAATTTGATAAATCAACTTCAGGATCTATGTGCAGCAGTCCTTAAAACAAGATTGCATTTACTCCCATGATTATAGCAGTCAGAAGAATACTCTGAGAACCTAAAACTTCTGAATGTACTGTTTGGGATGGATTTATGCCTTTATTGACATATTAAATTGCAAACGCAGGTATGCAAAAGGATATGATCCAGACAACTGGCTATCCATTGATGAAAAGACATCAGAAATTAAACTGACGAAGATACCAGATCGAGAGTCAAAGTCCCTGGTTAATGGAACCTACATGGCAAAGATCCTCTGCATGACACAAGGCAAGACAGATTGTGCTAAGATTTTCTTTGAGAAAATAAGAATTTGGTCTTTCACTTAATAGGGAAGATATAAACACTTACTATTCACATCAAACCTCAGAACGGGGAAAGAATGTGACTTTGACCGTGGCGTGTATGTTAGTGCCAGACAAGCTGGTTTGAGTATTTCAGAAACTGCTGATCACCTGGGATTTTCCCACACAAGAGTAAACATAGTCTAGACAGAATTGTGCAAAAAAAACAAACAAACAAAAAAAAAATCTCATGGGTGGCATGTCTGTGGGCAGAAATGAATTGTTAATGAATAATAAACATTTCTTTGAATTTCTATTATATAACTCAGATCCATTATATGCTCTAAATTCAATCTAAAAGAAAACACTTTAGACTTCCCCCCATTAATATCAGAACTTCTGAATGTCTCACCTCCAACTAAAGTCCTAAATATATAAAATAATATCCATATCCAACTCTACCATACCATGTGAAAAAAAATGGGAAGATGACCTAGCAATCACGCCCAGAGAAAATTTCTTACAGAATATTTCCTAAATAGATGTACAAGTCTGCAACTGATACAATACAAAATAATCCATAGAACTTACTACACAGGTTGTAGGATGTATAAAATGGGCTACAGGAAATCCGACATCTGCACACAGTATGCAGAAAATACACCAGACGATCACATACATGAGGTATGCACACCTGTTAAGCATTTCTGGAAAAAAAAAAAGCACTAAGGGAATATCTCATTTTCTAAATCACAACATCCCACTCTCCCCTTCACTCTGCTTACTCTGAGATATATCTGCATAACAGATATCTATATAACAGTCCTTCTTACAGTGCTAACCATCACCAAGAAAACCATACTAACAAACTGCAAATCAAGGAATAACATTAATATGAGACACTGGAAAAACCTAATAACTGACTACAGAACAATGGAAAAGCTCTCAGTCTCAATCAAAAATTAAACTACCAAATTTAACTCCTCCTGGACACCACTCATCACCTACATACACCAGGGAATCATTCGCAATAGCTAACAATACAGTCCCTACACACAAACCACATAACCACTACTATACCAAACTCTAGGGACTGTTGAGCATGAAAATCCCAAGAAATCAGCTTTTTTTTTTCAATATTCAAACCAGTCCATCTGGCACCAACAACCATTCTATGGTCAAAGTCACTGAGAGTACATTTCCCCCATGCTAATGTTTGATGTGAACATTAACTGAAGCTCTTGACCTGTATCTGCATGATTTTATGCGTTGTGCTGTTGCTACCTGATTGGATAATTGCATGAAAGAGCAGGAGTACAGGAATTCCTATTTAAAATGAGTCTCCTGTGAGTGTACTGTATATCTCATTATACTGTATTTGCCCTAAGTGTGCAATAGAATTTTAATTTTAATTTTTATCTATTTTTTTGACTTAGATGTGCCACCCAAGACAGCTACTGGAACAATAGCTCTAAAGGTGCAGGATTCCAATGACAATTGTCCTACACTGACCAGCACCTACCAGAGGATCTGTTCTGATAGTGAAGTGGTAAATGTGACTGCATTCGATGAGGATGACTATCCCAATGGAAAGCCTTATAAATTTGTTCTAATAGAGGAGGAGACTCATGGAAAGTGGGAGATGGTTCCTGTAAATGGTAAAGCAGACAGCTATTATTCTATATTATTTATGTTCCTGTACATATTGTTGATAATAAACAGTAAAACATTGTCCATTCTAACTATTAAAACAAAGATATGTATACTATTTTCTAAAACTTGTGATGCTCATTTACTTATTTCTCTTTTTTTGTTTAGAAACAACAGTGAGCTTCCATGCTAAGGAGTTTCTATGGGTAGGATTTTATGAGCTCAGTTTGGAGATTTTCGACAGGCAGGGTATGGGATGTAAAGACAAACAAAAACTTCAGTTAGAGGTGTGCACTTGTGAAAAAGGTGGCACATGTAATCTCAAACTAGCTCATCAGCATGGTTCTTCTGCCAAAGTTGGGTTTCCTGCCATTGGAGCACTTATTGGAGCACTAATTCTGCTCATGTGTGAGTTGAATCAAAGACATTCATACACAGTTTTCATGTTTCCTCCTGGTTTCCAGACCATCACCTATCATCTACGTTACAATATGCACAGAACTCAGTGTGCTGTTCTATACTGATAGCATGTTTTGCCTTTTTGGGATGTTTTCAGTGATTCCTCTGTTGCTGTTATTCTGCCAGTGTGGGACATTTGAGGAATTCTCAGAGCTGCCTTTCGATACAAAAGAATATCTTATCGAATACCACACTGAAGGCAAGGGGGAAGACAAGGTAAACTACGACTATTATACATTTCACATTTTTATGATGCAGCTACAGCATTCAAATAAAAAAATAAATGTGGATTTTGGTTGCAACTGAACTTAGTATGGAAAGTGGCAAACAAAATGCTTTTCACTTTATGGAAGAGGGACTAGTTAAAGGTGTCTGTCAAATTGCTTGCCAACTTAGTGATTAATCTTCAAGCCTACTGAGTTTTTCATGAGGCAGCTCCTTTCTGGCAACACTGCAACAATACTCTACTTTTACCATACCATACATTTCATTAATAACATTTGTCTTGCTTTTTTGCTCACTATACATATTGCAGGAGGTGCCTCCGTTGTTTGCGCCTGTTGTGGCAGACCAACAAACTGCGGCAGCGGTTGGTAGCGCTTACATGGTGCAAAGTGCACAGGGCTTTGACACCAGGGTGCTCAATAAAGAGCTAAATAGAGGGGTTATGGAGGTTGACAGCATGTCTGGCTATCAACACAACACAGTACAAGCTCAGCACTCCCTAGTGTCTACCCATAGAAACACTCTCCACTCTGCATCATTTCGACAGAAGGTACAGAATATTTACGAAGAGATGGCACTACCAGACGGCTATCTCCATGGATATTTCTCTCAGGTAGGAAATCAAATACATCTTATTCATATGTAGTAGGGATGTTCTGATCTGAGACTGAAATATCACCAGATCTAATGCTACAGTGGCCAATAAGTGCAAAGCATAATAACAAACCAGTCCAAAAACACATCAACCTGAGCTGAAAATGGAAACCAGAGGTCCTTAATAAACTTCGCATGCTTGTTGTTGATTGGACACGGTGTATAGCTATCACAAGGAAAAATAATTGCACTTTTTTTTAGTCTTTTACGTAGTTAGCCTAATGGCAATGATGTTATAGTGAAGAGCAATTCTTTCTTATGAGCCACCCAGCTTCCTCAAGGCTGGTTTCCAGCTTTCACATAGTCATATTAATGCTGTGCAAAATTGACAGCAAATTTGAAATAACATCATATGAATGTCCTTGATAAGAATACGCATGAATAAAAGCATCAGTAGATTTAGACATTTAGACTCATATTTCCTCTTATTGTAAACATCCTCCAGCTCTCCATTTTTAATGGCCTCTCAGAATGACGTGCTGTAGGCAATCAGCAACAAGCATGTCATGCTGAGTTAAGACCAATTTGGAGTTAATGCTGATGTGTTTTCAAATCTTCTGCCATGTTTTTGGTTTTGCTGTCTTGTTTTTGGCTAAGCTGTTGTGGTTTTGGTTTTTCTGTCATGTTTCCAAATTTGCTGTTGTGTTTTTGATCTTATAGTTGTGTTTTCTGATTTGCTGATATGTTTTTGGTTTGCTAATGTGTTTTGCACTTACGGGCCACCATACAGTACCAGTGTAAAACCGTGGATTGCATGGAATTGGATTTCACATAATTTCCAGTCTGATTCAGTGCTGTATTGCACGTTACTTTGACTGTCACAACATAAATTATGCACATTAACACAGGGGACAACTTGTCTTAAAGAATATCCATATCATGCCTCTGGTGTTTTATATTCCTTAGCAACAGCAGTTTGAAGAAAATTTGCCTGGTTACTAAGTGGATATTGGAACTGAATTAGTTATCAGCAGTATTTAGAGATCTAATATTCGTATCATATCAAAAATGAGATTGGGACATTCCTAATATATAGGCTTATTTTTACATGAACTATACATGTAATCACACAAATACTGAGCATCATGTCTTACTTTTCATTACAGAAAGCAAGGTTTCTGGCTGACTGGCCTGCTCTCAGTGACAGTCTGTTGGTGTATAACGATGAAGGTCAATACTCTCCTGTTGGCTCCTTAGACAGCTGCAGTATCCTCGAGGCTGATAATGACCTGGGTTTCCTCAATGACTTGGAGCCAAAATTTGTGAATTTAGCAACAGTTTGCAGTCCTCCACCACCCAAATTAGAACAAGCTGAACAAATTGTCAAGTCAGTGGATACCAGCGTCAAAAGCGAGAGTTCTGTAGCCACTAGTGCAGTTCAGGTTGTGAAATCTGATCAGCCTCCACCACAGCAAAGCCTGATCACCAGTGTTACCGAGACGATCAACAAATCAGGCAGCATAAATACAAGCTCGACACTGCTCATGCAACAGCAGCCTTTGTACTGCCTGGTGGAACATCAGGCACCAAGTGCTTTGCCTGTACAGGGAATGTACCTAATAAATGGGCTTGCAGGAACTCAGGGGCTAGTTCTCCAGGGTGGTAATATACTACAGAACGCTGTAGAACAAGAAATGTATCTGATTGATGGGATGTCTATGTTACAAGGAAATATAATGTTAGGCAACTGTCCAAATCTTGTCAATGCAGGTAGCTTAGCTGTCTCCTCTGTGCTAGTTCAGGGAGAGAAAGGCAGTCAACAAATCCAGGTTCCTCTACCTCAAGACGCACAACCAGGGGAATCAGAGAGAAAAACTGATGTAGAGCCGGGAAATGTAAAGAATACTAAGCCTGCAGTCAAATCAAAGAAATAAACATATGTACACTGACTTGCCAGTTTATTATAGTAGATACACCCTCTATCTTCACACCATCTGCACATATTACCTTGATTTATATATCAGGCAGGCAGGCCAGTTTTTTAGATCATCGTTTAGAATTCAATAAAGCATTGAAATGGTCACCTTAGCTGTCATCCTGGAATTTTCAAGCACAGCCATTTCAAAAAACAATCAGTTGCACAACAGTTTATGGTTCAGATAGGTGGCCAGAATTGTGAAAACCAGATAAGCATTAACCAGGCAAAACACACCTGATATGATCAATAGTACAGTAGGTGAAATGTCTTCTCAGAATGCACCATTGATTAGACTTAAGGCTGAAGACCATGTCGGGTGCTGATGTCAGCCAAGTACAAAAGTTCTGGATGAAAACTGGATGACTGAGTGGAGTAGAAAAAAAGTTGTCTGGTTATACATTCCTTTTGTTATTATGGTGATGGCAGGATCAGTATTTGAGTCCATGGAGCCATCCTCTGTGGTAGTGTAGAATGTATGAATGGTACTGCATATCTGAACATGAAGCTGGTGAGCATCTCTTTATGACTACAGTTTATCCGCACTACAGTAGACACGTCCTTGACACTTACAGCACATGTAGAGTCATTTCCTATTAAAGTGGATGGTGAGTGGGCATTGAACAGTATGTAAGAGGTAAATCAGGTATAAGATATAAGTGTATAGTAAACAGTATCACAAGAGTTATATTAAGTGTACAGTGAAGTAAATGAGCATTAGCAGCCGTGATGTTCAAGTATTAGAGAGTTCTAAGTTTTAAGTCAACCTGCAATGTGTATTTCTGCAAAGCATTTTGAGGAATAAACCAAATAATGCTGTTCTAAAGACCACAGGAGGCACAACACACTGTTAGATAGATACACCTCATAAACTGGCAACTTGGTGTACATGATCATAACAGAGAGCAGATTTATAAGGACCAGAGTGCTTCTGAGAATGATTCTGATGCAAGACAAACATAATTCTATAGAAACCACAAACCAAATTTCTTGCTCTCGCTGAAGGCAATGCTGATTTAAAAGAGCAGTTATATGGCTAAGGCAGCATAGTGATGCAACGTGTAGCGTTGGTGCCTCACAGCTCCACAGTCCCTGGTTCCATCTTGAGCCCAGGTTACTGTCTATGTGGACTTTCTATACATGTCCTCTCCATGTCTGCATGGGTTTCTTCTAGTTTCCTCCCAAAAACATGCCATTAGGTGTATTGGCTAAGATAGATTGCCCCTAGCTATGAATGTGTGTTTGTGCATAGTGCCATATGATGGACTGGTGTCTCATCAAGGGTGTATTCCCACCTTATGCCAAGTGTTCTTGGGATAGGCTCTGGATCCACTGCGACCCTGATACTACTTTGTGGTAGAGGTAAGCAATATGACAATTAAAGTAAAAAATTAAGGTCTACAGTGCTTGTCTGATTGCCAGTATATATATATATATATATATATATATATATATATATATATATATATATATATATATATATATATATATATATACATATACATATACATACAGTATATACACAGTGGGGTCCAAAAGTCTGATCTACTAGTGAAAATTCTTCTATTTTACATTCTTTTCTAATTTAATACAATAAATTTCATTACATATTATATTGTCAGCAAAAACTTGAGTGAAAATCTCTTTGAAATATTTACATGAATTTCAGAGTTTCCTTGTATTTGGTAAGTCCTCTTTTTTGCTTTAATTACAGTGTGCACTCGAGCTGGCATGGACTCCACAAGTTTGTGCAAAACCTTATGATCCAGTTTAGATCAAATCCCTCAGACTGTCATCTGAACACATGCTTCAGTAAAAGAGCTTATGCATGAGGAAAACTTGGCCTTTTGTACAAAACAGTTAACATGGTCAATATCACACATTTGCTTACATTTAAATAGGGACATAGAAATAGTGCAGAATCTTGAATATTAAATATTTAAGACGTTGAACATTTACTTTCTTTGTTTCAAATATTTCAAAATTCTAAAAAAAAAAAAAAAATCACAAATTTTCAATGTGTTCTCAAACATTTGGACCCCACTGTATAGACTGTATGAGTGTATATAATATTGCTGCTTTTTCTCTTCTTTGTTCAACCAGAGCCAGTGTATACTATCCTAAGGTGTACTTGTCATTAATTATCTGCTGTGTCATTATTCAAATTATTGCAGATGTGAATATAATTACATTCTTAATGTCTTAAAAAGATGTTATACAGATTGTGTATAAGTATTTTGTTGGGTGTTTTGGGGTTGAATTGTTGTCATTGTCAGAAAACAATATCATATACTGATGATAAAATGCAATGCATACCTGTAAAATGATGTTTATTTTCTTTGCAATAAAGTCAGTTTGGTTCCAATAAATCATCTGGACTGCCTTAGTTCAGTAGTAAAAGCAGTGCGAATAGTCACTAACAAAAAAAAAACAATTGAACATGACCTTCACACAGAACATCACACAGCCAGCTGGCTGAATTTTATTGTTAAATCAGGCTAGCTAAAACGTGATAAGCAGAAAACCATTAAGAATTGCATTGTAACCTACAGATGAGACAATTCTATCTAATGAGCCTGTCCTAACTATTCTCTAGCAGAGATAATGATTAGACTGCCACTTGTGCTCACAGTCAATGTATTTTACCCTTCAAGCAGGCCTGAGGTGATGTTTTTCTCCACAAAATGATACCATTCATTGGAAATCAAAATAAGATTAGTTGAGTCACTTACTAATAGTGTTGGTGGTTAATCAGATACACAAAGCTCATTAAGTCCTAAAAAAGATGGATATGAAAACTCACAGATGAGTCAGTAAAAGAGAGGATGACCAGTTATTGGGTATAAGCAGCTCCTGAATCATCGACTTCATCAGGACTTTTCTCCAGACGCGCAACAGAAAATGTTCGCCTTATCGTTAGGTGATCACAAGTTCAGATCCTGACGATGCTACAGTCATCTATGGCTGTAGAGAGCAAAATTGGTCATGCTCACAGAGTTCACTCTTGCCTGTCAATCACAGCAACACCAGCCAATCATGGGAGCCTGTAAGCTCATGTATGTGGAAGAGGACTGACAGCATTTGTGTTACACTGGCCTCTGACACAGCATGAGGAAATGTGTGTTAAGCTTCACCCTCCTCAGTTCACAGTTGTCATGTGGTAGAGGAGGGCTGGCAGGTGACAAACTGGTTAGGAAATAGGAAAAAAAAATTGAAACGTGAAATAGAAATGCTATTCTTGGGCATTTCTATTTCATGTCTTCTCAATGCCAACTTTCTTTCTCTATTTTTGCTGTTGGTGTCCTACGAGTCATATACAGTACCGTGCAAAAGTCTTAGGCACGTGCAAAGAAATGCTGTAGAGCAAAGATGCCTTCAAAAATAATGAAATTAAATGTTTCTACATTTAAAAAAATACTATAAAGAGCAGTAAACAGTAATAAATGAAACAAAGGCAATATTTGGTGTGACAGCCTGTTGCTTTAAAAAAATAGTAGTCTCAGGTACAGTGTGTGCAGTTTGATAAGGAAATTAGCTGTAGGTTTTACTGAGCATCTTGCAGAAGCAGCCACAGTTCTTCTGGAGACTTTGACTTTCACACTTGCTTCTTATTTTTGCAGCGAAACCCAGCAGCCTTCATTATGTTTTTTATCTGAAAAGTGTCTCTTATGTAATATGCTGCTTTCTTTACTGACATACAAACATTTTTTGTAACATTTAATTTTGTGCTGGAAAACTAATGTTTGGAATTCTAAAATGTTTTTGTACTGAATCAATAATGTAGAAATCATAAAATGAAAATCTGTAACAAAGTTTGTACTAAAAAAATATAGGGTGCCTAAGACTAGATCTCCTATCTGTGTATGCTTTCAGTGTGCGGAAAAAACTCTCCCACTCTACTAGACTCAGTATCTGAGCTGTACCATATGAAAAGGGGCCACTGATTTTACTCTCAGAAATTACTACAAATAGTGCTTTCAGATTATTATTATTATTTTTTGTATATAAGACAGACCACAAGGAACTGCCACAGCAAAGCACTCTGACACTCTGACATTCTGACACTGAATCATTCACTACGTCATTAGTGGACTGTCTTATCCCGGTGTGTGTATATCTATAGCAGTGCGTGTTTGTGTGTGTAATATATTGTACATCTGTAGCAGTGCGTTTGAGAACAAAGTTCACATAAGATGAGACAATTACAAGATTCACAAGACGATCAGTTTGCAAAATGATTGTGTTCCCTGTTCACCTCAGTAACCACTTCGACATAGCATTAAGCCCTGGTTCTTTGACAAGACAGATATTAACAAAGAAAGTTATAATTACGAAATGTGTCACACAGCATTGAAAATAAAATCTGAAAACTACGGAAAAAAAAAAAAAAAAAAGGTTACCAGGCATTTTGTTTCAGGCCTTCCCTTGTGCAACAAATATTGTAAAATATAGTAAAATTGCCACGAAGGTTGTTTTGTTTGAAGTTACACATTACCCACTTATTTACTGGGTCAAGGCAACGCCCCAGCTCTCCCCTGGAGTCACCAGAGCACACAAACAAGACCTAATTCAAGTATTTAAGGCACATATTCAGTGTCTGCACTCGTGTTCCACCATGGCCAAAGCTAGCATTTTTGTCCTTCTTGCCTCAACACTTTTCTGCTGTCAGGCTGCTCCGGTGGTAAGTTACTGTGGTCCACAGAGTTCATCTTTCTGAAAAATTCTGTAACTAGATGACAATATTTCCAAGTGCAGTCTTACGCAAACTAAATTGTTTAAATTTTTTCAAGCAAATTGAGACTGTCTCAAGTCAGGTACTTTTTAATCACCTTATTTTATGCAAAATCTCATAATCTGACATACTCATAGCTGATATATATTGTTAAATCTTTTTGAATGAGTCAGAAATGTCATTTCTTGATGACAATACTTTAACAGTATAGTGAAAGAATAATCAACATCGATGATGTAAATAGAAGCATTCAAAATGCTATTAAAATTTGTTTTGTAGGTTTAAGAATAACTAAATGAAATCAAAAATTTTGAGCAATGTTTGTTTTTGCTTTTTATTATCATTGTTATCATTATCATTTATATTCATGTCCAGTGATGGCTATGAAATATAGTCTTCTCCCTGTAGCAAGCTTTTGTTTCTAATAATGTAGATATTCAACAAGACATCAAATAATTTACAGTCGAGAAACATGACAAAAGGGTATGAAATGTTAATGTTACCCTTGTGTTTATCTGTGAAAAACTGACACTGAGCTCACTGAATTCACACGAGATCAGAAAATGCTTTGGGAATACAATTAGGTTCTTTACTGCTCTTTAGGATCGTCATGCTGTTTCAGACGTACATTGTCCTCTAAACGTAAAGATCCTGGACGCATTGAGAGGCGCACCTGCTGGAAACGTGGCACTTACGGTCTTCCGCCAAGGTGCTGATAAAACATGGGAAAAAGTTGCCAGTGGGTAAGATGACATCCAAAAATAAGAACATATTTTAGGACATCAGGTGAGGTTGTGATACCACACTGCAATAAGGACATCTAAATAATTCTACAGCTAGCATTATGCTATACCGTTGTGGATAATTTACTGAAAAGATTATTTCACATCATTTATTTTACACATAGAATATAGAGCAGAGAAAATACTCTTTCTGAATTGTTTGGTTACTGAAGGTTGAAAGTAACCTTCACTAAAAGTCTGTTGAAATAAACGATGAAAAAAATGGTACTGTAACTGTAATAGGTGAAATGGTTGATTCTTGTGGGGAATCTGATTTATTGTAACAGATTTTAGTCTTCCATCACTTGAGCTCGTTCTCTCAATAACTTCAATATCGCCTCTGTACAGGAATACAAATATAGCTGGAGAGGTTCATGAACTTCTCTCCGACCAGGATTTCAAACCTGGTGTGTATCGTGTCGAGTTTGATACCAAAACCTACTGGAAAGCAGAAGGTCGCACATCATTCCATGAAGTCGCTGAAGTGAGTAGTCTTTCACTCTAATAAGAATTTAACAGTAGTGCTCATTTACAAGGTTTTTACAATTGTTCTCTCGGATTAGCTAGGAGACTCCGGAGACTAATTACTCAGTCTCCTGGAACGGGGGAAAAAAATTCCCAGAGATTTTTTTTTTTTTTTTTTGGGTTAAGTTGAAAGTACTGAAATTGATCTCACATGCACTTTCACTAGTTACTTATATTTCAAATAAATAAATAAATAAATATCCAGGAATTTTGGTCAACCCTGAGACTGGGCTCTATTAACACTCCTCATTTGAGAGGCTTTTTTTTTTTTTTTTTTTTTAAACTTTGCCCATCAGTCTTTAAAATAGCACCTGATTCAGAAAATGATTGCTTAACAGGAAATAAAGCCAGAAACCTATTTTTCAGAATTTTAGTTGTGCCCAATTGAAAAAAAACAACAAAATAGGTTTCCCTTAAGTAGTATGAGTATGTAGTAAGGCCCATAGTGATAAGAGTGCCTGAATTTACGAGTGTGTAAACTGGACTCTGACATTCAGTAAATAACAAGTTGGACTTCAACCAAGTGCTTCATTTTTGCCAAACATAGCACACAGACAGATCTGTCCATAAACCCTCAGTAAGAGTATTCAAGGAAGGTCTGTTTCTCATAAAGGCTCTCAATGTTTTAGAATATAGTTCAAAGTATATAAGCGCTATATGAAGTTTTACATGAATATGATTATATAAAGTGTGACTGTATGATTGCAGGTGGTGTTTGAGGCTCATGCAGAAGGACATCATCATTACACTCTGGCCCTGTTACTAAGCCCCTTCTCCTACACCACAACAGCTGTAGTGGGGAAAGAACATGAATAAATACACACAGCATGCCAAATACCCACACCACCCACATTTCCCATACCCGTAAACAGGTCACCACGATGAACACATTCAAGAAAGAGATTACTCTCTGAGTTTTCAACTATAAACTCTTTTAATGGTCATTACAGAGTGTATCGCAGTGAGCAAACCGGTAACAGTAAAGAGACCGGAAAAACGGGGGAAAAAAGGAACATCAGGATTGTACACATCAGTCAAAGCAGTCAATATCGCTCATCCCCTTTCCAAAAAGAGTGCTGCAGAAAACAACATGGACCCTGAAAAACAGTACGAGACACAGAGGAAAGGGTCCCCTGGCTTTCTGCTCCAATTCATTCGTTTTTAATGTTTTAGAAGACTACACATTTAAATCCAGATTTAAATTAAATACTTCTGAAAAATAAATGTGCACTCGATATTATTTTCATTTTAGAAAGACCAAAACAGCCACCTCACTGCAACTGTCAATCATGAATGCAAATGTGTAAAGAAAAGAACTCAAGGCACAAATATGAATACTGCAAAAAAACGTAACACTCTATGACAATCTGTAAATGAGAATACATGTTTCAAAATCTATATTTTTCAATCATTTCAAAGACACAGGGACAAGGAATGGGGTGCAATTTATTTTTAAATAAAAACTTTTTGAGATGAAACTGTTTAAAACCTAGGCCACCTCATGATGGTAACTAACTAAAAACGGGTCACAGGTTCAAAAATTTTGGACACAACACACTCCGAGCATAAGCCAAATTAGGAATACAGGGCTAAGACAGAAGGCTTAAAAACCTCCCGAGGTGGGAAACCTCATCTTTTTTAATACAATAACAATGCCATAAGTCATTTGTGATGAATTTCATAAAAGTTGCTAGTAGCTTAATAACAAGATTTCACACTTTGCACATTGCAAGCACCTTGGTAAAGATACTTTTTTTTTTTAAATACAGTTTGTAACTTTCATTTTTGGTTCTATAGACGAAAGTTCACTACATTTATGCATGAAAGGACTGAAGATGAACAGATAATAATCATTCAGACCAAGTCTAAGTGATGCACACATTGTGTTACAATGTGAGAATGCAAGATCTCCTGTATTTAAATGAAATACTGTTGCCCACTGTCTGACCAGCATCCACCACAGAACACTGTCTGCTAGTCAGCCAGTCACTTATAATATGTTGTCATAACAACGCATTTTCCTTGATGTTCATTTCTTCCACAACACATTGAATGAAAAACTCAGTTCTCCAACTAAACAGCTAAAGGGGTGTGAGTTTATTAATTAAAATGAATGTGTTCAATTTGATGCATGTCAAATTTAGGTGCAGTGTTTAATGTTTAGTTAGTTATGTAATGTTTTTCTTGGACCAAACTAATCCTTTTTTAACAAGCTACTATCACTCTCAGACAGAAACTCCTAAGGTACCAAATCAACCTCAATTTTAAGACCTCAACACTGGTGAAAATAGAAAGCTTTACAAGCAATGCGAGTGAAGGATTGGATTAAAAAAGACAAAGAAAGGGAAGGAAAAGTTTTCACACAAGGGCACAGTGGGACTTTGGCACCTCTAATCTTCTTCACTGTAGTATTAACCTTCACTTCTGAAACCCTATTTCATAAATATGCTTTCAGATTCCTTCCCCCATTGGTCAAAAGTGTATTCATATAACCTCGAACCATAGCAACTAGGCATGATCAAACATAGACTTCAGTCTGCAAGTTTAAGAAGAGAAGAAATCTGTAAACAAGAAACTTGGGTCTACAGAGTACAAGCATGCTTCAGCACACAAATATCTTCAGAGAGCATTGGCTCAGCCTGGTCTTAGAGAACAACACACAAAGGCCTTTGCTTGAACACAAAACAAGGACACACAAGACACATCCTGAAAACGCAACAGCTCAGAGCGGAGGAACCACAGAACAAGTCTCAGTGCACTACATGACCCTGTGCAAGCTGGGAAATAGAAGGAATTATCCTGAGCATCAGTGAGCTTCAGGATTAGAGAACACAGAATTAGGGCTATGAACATGTCAGTGTTACAGGGGAAAGAAAAGCTAGTGCCACAAACAGCACTGCTGATATGCTCTGACTTCAGTGGAAGGGGATACTTGCTTCTCCAAGTATACACACACACACTCCCAGACACACACACACTCCCAGACACACACACACTCCCAGACACACACACACACACTCCCAGACACACACACACACACTCCCAGACACACACACACATACCCAGACACACACACACATACCCAGACACACACACACATACCCAGACACACACACTCACTCCCAGACACACACACTCACACTCTCCCAGACACACACACACACACACTCTCCCAGACACACACACACACTCTCCCAGACACACACACACACACTCTCCCAGACACACACACACACACTCTCCCAGACACACACACACACACTCTCCCAGACACACACACACACTCCCAGACACACACACACACACACACACACTCCCAGACACACACACACACACACACACACACACACACACACACACACACACTCCCAGACACACACACACACACTCCCAGACACACACAACCAGACACACAGGGAGTATAAGAATATCAATACCAGATTTCTATTTAGGACAGATATAAATTAACAAAATGGATCACTAACCCAAAAAAAAAAAAAAAAAAAAAAAAAAATTACCACATAAAAATAAACCAAATTATGATACATCATCTTCAACATGAGGCTGTATATACAAAGGCAATCAACATGTACAAAGAAAAGCACAACCAATCAACAGCTCAAAACTTTAACAGCATAAAGTCTTCATTGCCCAAACTCTATTCTGATGCCATTCAAGAGTAACACTGACATCACTCTCTCATCCAGGCCCAACTTATTTTATGACTAGAGTGCAACATCACAAGGTACTTCATATGCACAGCTGGAGGATCTCTCTCACGCGCTCTCTCGCTCGCTCTCTCTCTCACTCACACACACACACACACACGCACAATTATAGTATTTTAGCATTTAGCAGCTGTGTACCCGACTGCTCAGCAATTCTTCGAGTGAATGACCAGCAATAAAATTTTTTCCTCCCCTCTTTTATATAAGAAAAGAAGATATCTTTTCTTCATTTTCATTGTTACAGTGCACAAAAAAAAAAAAAAAAAACATTAAATGATATACAAAAAAAGAAAGCCTGGCAAAAACATAAGGCATGCAGCTGATATTGGTGTTTTGTTTAATAGACCACTCATCCCAATTTCATTTGTCTTTAGTCCTTAAGTTGAAGCGTCCATTTGTATAAGGAAAGACAGAGTAGAGGGTTAATGAAAAGACAGTTAGCTGCCAAAGTAAGAGTATGTGCACTGGAATGATGTATGACATTACAGGATCAAGTGAGCAGTCGTGATCCTTCGTGCACTCACAGCCCACAAAAGAAAACGTGACGCTCACATTACACACACCACTGGAGTGCTCAAAAGTACATCTCAAGAAACTAAAAAAAAAAAAAAATAATAATAAATAAGGAAGGCCAAAAAAAAGACCATTTACAGTACATACATAAATCATCATATGCATTAAAATACTACAATATGATACAAAACGTGCCATAAAATAGCTATTGGCATTTACGTTGCTGTTGAGTTGTAAAACTGAGCAGTCTACATTGTTGGCATGGATGAGAACCGACACTCAGAGTGATAACAGCCTATGAAAATCAGTTAAGGCTTCGCAGTAAACATTTGAATAGTTGACACTGACACACCCCAATTTCTCCTTCCTCCTTTTTTTTCGTAGCATGATGTGATTTGAGTAGCTAAAGCCGCATAAACAGAGACATGCATTGGGACGCACACGCTCACAAAAACATAGGTATGACTTCACACACGCACAATCATTTGAGTATTCGGGCCTTTAACCTTTTGTCTCTTGGGTTTAAGGTTACTTGGTGGCCGTATGCGATGTTCAGACCACACTCTTCTCCACGATGCTGGGTCGGTCGTCTTCAGGTACTGATGGCCAGGTGGAGAGGATGGAGAGACAGGTGTCAGTACTCCGCTATGGGGGCAAGCTCAGGGCTCAGGTTAACAGTGATGTTCTTATACAGACTACTTAAAGAGATTTCCGGAGAATACTGGAGATTATTTAGGCCATCCAAATATTGCCTTTCTTTAGAATACCTCAGCAACTTGTACCTGAGAGAGAAAGAGTGAAAGTATGAGAGACAGAGAGAGAGAGAGAGAGAGAGAGAGATAAAAAAAATATTACTCCTAACCTATAAAGCATTAAACGGTCTCGCTCCGCAGTATTTAAGCGATATGTTAGTACCTTACGTTCCGCCGCGCCTACTTCGCTCTAAGGATGCAGGCTGTCTATCAGTACCACGCGTTGCCAAAACCACGGCAGGGGGCAGAGCTTTCTCTTACCAAGCCCCAAAATTATGGAATAGCCTCCCAGTTAATGTACGTGAAGCAGACATGGTCTCAGTGTTTAAGTTGAGGTTGAAGACTTATTTATTTAACCTAGCATTTAGCGACTAGTGTTTTAGACAAAGGAGTAGATCTGGGGGACTTGTGGATGTTGAGTGTTATGGTGATCTGGTGTGTTTGGATGCTGTCTTTCTCACTCTCGTTAGTTACTCAAGTTTGTGACGGCAGAGTGACTGTATGCCTTACATATCAGGGATCTCTCACGTCTGTGTTTCCCCCTGGTTCTCCTTTTAGTTATGCTGTTAGAGCTAGTCCTGCCAGAGTCCCCTGCACTCCTCATTAAGTTTTATCTCCACACGGTGACTGTGAGTGTACCTAACCACTTTCCTTCTCTTTCTGCCGAGCTACACTCCTGAGCTGCTGGTAATCCAGACCCCCCCCCCCTTCACTCTGGACCTGTCCCCCGGCAATGCTTCATACTGCCACGAAGACGCTTCAGCTGTTTTCCATGGACTACACCAACACACATTGTACACACACACACGCGCGCACTACAGTGTAAACCCATATGAGGATGGGTTCTCTGTTGAGTCTGGTTCCTCTCAAGGTTTCTTCCTATCACCATCTCAGGGAGTTTTTCCTTGCCACCGTCGCCCTGCTTGCTCATCAGAGACGTCACACACACACACTTCACTTTACTTTTGTTTGTGTAAAGCTGCTTTGAGACAATGACCTTTGTAAAAAAGCGCTATACAAATAAAAATGAATTGAATTGAATTGAATATGCAAATCAACAACACATTCTCAACAAATCACAGGATAACAAGTGGAATGTAAAGAGTATTGCACTACTGCAAATGAGGTGCGTCAGCAATGGGTCACTGCACTGGAGGTTACGAGCACTTAAACGTGGGAAGATTGTAGTGACACATTGTTAGTTTAACCTCTACTCAATGCAAGCAAATGTAAAACAAATACATATTTGTTGAACTCATCACCCACTTCTTTTCCTGCTTCCCATTGGCCACAACCATACATAGTTCCAAATCTCACCAGTTTATACACTGGAAACACAATTTAAGTTTTATTTTGTTCATGCAACATATTAAACATCTTAAGAGCGGCCACTAATGAGAAAGACAGACAGGCAAAGAGCAAACTGACCTTCCCAGGAACTGCACTTCTCCTCGGTGGTGATGGGGAATTGACTTGTATTTACCAATATCTCCTTCAGGTCTGGTCACATTCAAGCCAGCGAAGTGCACCCTGGGACATCACAGAGGGATGGACGTTGAAAAGGTGCAAACTGTTTGAGAACAGTAACACTGTTTAATTACACATGCACACATCTACCCACCTGTTCCAGAGGTCATCATCCTCCCCTCCCCAGCCCCAGAATGCATTGGGAAAACCATTGATCTTGCGGAACTGCTCTGCTGTAAGCCCACTCACTCCTCCAAAGAACTCACTGTAGGGCAAACTGAACACACACATACATGACAATCATTTGTATATTCACAAATACTCAAATATTCAAAAATCTGGGCATAACAATTTGGAGAATACATTTTATTTTCCTGAACAATATTGTGACTGCAATTGAGGCAATTCTTTTCTTGATGCCCCAACCTTGTATCTACATACTCTCTCACTACACTAATACTGGGTAGGCCCTCCCTTTACTCTCAAAACAGCCTCAATTCTTCCTGGCATGGATTACACAAGATGTTCAAAACATTCCTTTGAGATTCTAGTCCATGTTGACATGATTGCATAACATAATTCCTGCAGATTCTTCAGGTGCACTTTCATGCTGTGAATCTCCCGTTCTACCACATCCCAAAGGTGTTCTACTGGATTCAGATCCGGTGACTGGGAAGGCTACTAAAGAACACTGAACTCATTGTCATGTTCCTGAAACCAGTTTGAGATGAATTTTGCTTTGTGACATGGTGCATTATCATGCTGGAAGTAGCCTTTAGGAGAAGGGTAAATTGTGGCCATGAGGGGATGCACATGGTCAGCAACAATACTCAAATAGTCTGTGGCATTCAAGCGATGATCGATTGGTATTAACGGGCGAAAGTGTTTCAAGAAAACATTCCCCACACCATTACACCACCTCCACCAGCCTGGACTGTTGACACAAGGCAGTTTGGGTCCATGGATTCATGCTGTTGGTGCCAAATTCTGACCCTACCATCTGTGTGCCTCAGCAGAAATCAAGATTCATCAGACCAGGCTACATTTTTCCAGTCTTCAACTGTGAGTCTGTGACATTTCTGTGCAAAAATAAATTTAAAAAACTAATTGTCGATTATACAACAGTTAGTTCTGGTCCACTAATTTGATTGGAGTAGCGACGCTCCAAAAATGCTGCTATTTAATATAGCACTGGGACATTTCACTGCTTGTCCGTGTTCGTTACATAAAACTCCAATTCTAGTTTGTTACACTGAAACCGCTGCTAAATTTACTACAAGCTGTCAGTCAGTCTGTGCACTGGCATGGCAACACGCAATCCAGCTGTGGCTTCTTTGTGAATGATTTTTGTTGTCGGGCCAAAAATAAACAAAATATTTGGCTGGTTTATAGAACTGTTGTATAATAACAATATCACATGCAATCGTGCGGAATATCAGCATAGTTGTGACTACCTGCAGCCGAATCACACCTGTGCTGATATTCACAGAAGAAAGAGACGAAACGTATAAACCATAAAAGTTCATTCAATTCATGAAACACAAATGAAATCTGTTGTATGTACACATCTCTGAAACTCACAGGTACATGTACTTGTCGAGCTTTGTGGCGAAGTGACGAGGCATCTGCCCGCAGCCGTAATAATTCCGGTCATTTTCAGGGATATGATCGACATCGTGAAAAACCACACAGTCCCAGGCCAGGTCTTTCATTGCCTCCTTGAAACCCACGTTAAAAAGCATGGCTCGGTTAAAAGGCTGCGTACCTGCCTGGAAGAAAAAGACCAACAAACCACTGAAGGAGAAACAGGGGATGGTGCACACTTGAACACCAATTTACTGTAAAATTAAAATAAAATCTAGATATCAGATGGATTTGAGCATGAATGCAACAAACTTAAGAGATAAACAAGAAAAGCATCCATGTTGTATTATAGAACAAAACAAATAAAACTACTGTAAAGGGGCATTTCTATCTCCATGCTGTAGGGTATCTTGCAGAAAGTGTCAACAGAATGTATAAATAATTCAAAAATAATAATCACGGAAATATCCAGAGACATATCAGTCATATTCCAACATTGTGGATCATTATATTTTAACTGAAATTGACACCTTCTGAGAGCAACTCCTGCAGTCCAGTGATAATTTTTTTTCATATCGCTCTTGGTAAAAGGCAGGTTAGCTATTTTCCTTGTTCGTTTTCTGATCCATTAAAGTGTCTAATGCTCTTTAACGCTAGTTTCTTGTCAGAAGCTGGCTAGCCAGCAGCACTCCTTATGTCCTGACATACAGGAGGGGGTTAAATGTGAAAGAAAGCTACATTTGAAATCCATGGTAGACTGATATAACCAGAACAAAACCTAGAACAATCCCTGGGTCATTACCTCACGAATCTGGGTGACTTAAATCCATAATATTATACTAAATTAGGTTTAAGTAAATGACTTTTTAATTTACTACAGTACATGTCAGTATAAAAACCGAGATTTTTTTTCAATTAGAAAACAAGGAAAATAAATACCCAAGGCTTACCAAGACATTATAGTACTTACCTCTTTCAGCTGAAATGTGATGTCTACAAAATTTAGAATATGTAGTGTTTCTGTAGAGTATGTAGTTTACTTTTCCCGAAAGAATGTGTTTATATAGAGATAGCCTATATTATATTCCCTCAGTGAACATGATGCACTGTTCGATCACAACACATCCAGCAGGCAGACCTGCTGTCCAATCAGAACTCATCATAAAGAAAGTCCACCCATAACTCGCCTGCTGAAGCACAAACTCTTTCAATAACTGTTTTCATAAATCTTTAAATGTGTCCGTCAAGAAATTCTCCAATAAATCATTACATAAATATTAAATAGATCGTGTATTTATTAGCTGATTTATTGATTACTCATGTATTTATTAAAGGATTTTAATACATGTCTCTGTTAACAAACTTCAAAATGGTGGCATTGTTTCAAATGATGTCTTTGACGATCATCTATATGTATAAAAAAAAAATTATAATAAAATTCCGATGGACTCGGTCTGTTTGACGGTTTTTGTGCAAGATTTCCAGCTAGCCATTTCCGGTTATTTCATCCAACTAGTTCGTATTCATCACAGCATCTATCGACACTGTCATTTAATGTCTCATAGTTAGTGTTAATAGTTATAGTTTCATGGAAAACTGGTACTGTTAGGGGCTACTGCAGTTAGGGGCTGCCTTAATAACTGGCACAAATGAAAGGTTTTCTTAGAGCAGCTGTGGTTTGACCATAAATTGCACACCAGAGCTGAATATGGATGCGAGACACCATAAGATCTCCAGCTGCCTCCCCAAAGAAGAAGCCCTTTGGTTTTGGCTGTAAGCTTTGAATCTACAGAAAACACAAAAGTGACTGTCCGTTTGCTCACTTGGGCAGAAGGCCTACAGAAGAGTACCGTATCCAGAGAAGTGTTTGGGCGCTGATGCTCCAGTGAAAACTTTGCATGTCAGCAAAGTTAAATGTTACTGAGATTAGCTAGTTGTTTGATAGCCAAGTTCCCTAAACAGTACCTGATGCAGACAAGGGAAAAGTTACTTCTGAAGACATTTGTTCTCTGATATGACCATGAGACGCAAAAAATTGTGTATCTGAATCTATTTATATTTTTTTACTTGCATTAATGTCTAAAAATACTTCGTATTTTTTTAAATGTATTTAGGTATCCAAACATAAAGTACTGTGAGTTATTGCAGTTAATGGACAGTTTCTATTAAGGAAACCTGAATGACTGCAGACATGACCTGTTCATATCTTCTCTACACAGAATAATAATAATAATAATAATAATAATAAAACAAATAACTCACAATACTTTTGTTATTTTACTACATTTACAAACAAGTATTTACAAAGCAAACTGGAAATCTTGCACAAAAAGAGGAAATATGTGCTATTACTTACTTCCGCTAAATAAGGTAGAGCGCCTAAAACAACTGAGAGGAAATGCCCAAATACACCAGCTGAGGGCAGCACAACCAAAGGAGCATTATTTATTAACACACATCTACCACAGAAACTTATATACTTTTAGTGTGTTTACACACAACAAGCTTTTAGTTAATGGGCTGTAGGCCCTAGAAGTTATTAGGTTCCTTCCCCAGAGTATTTTTCCGCAGACCAGGAAGTATTGCGCTGGAGGTTTTTGTGCTCAATGTTGATTACTCAGCTGCAAGCTTGACTAACCCTCCCTGACCCACATTTAGCTTTGGCAATTTGCATTTTTGTGATGCTTTTGTTTTTACTAAAACTTTGTGGGAGTGTTTTTGTACATAGTTCTATTGTTACGCCCTTGCAGCAACATGACAGACGCTGAGCTTGTGTGTGTGCAGAGCTGTTTTTTTTTTTTTTTAAAGGCATATTAATTACGACATTATACAAATAAACAAATGAATTATAAAGAACAATTTCAATCTCAGCCTCCGTGTCTACATACCTGCTCAATTACATAAAATGCAAACTGTAAGCGCTGCCGTTGGAGCATGGGAGCAAGGTGCTGAAACAGAATGGGAAGATGTTCGTGACGATTCCTAAAGGGGATCAGAATAGCCACCTGAGATACAGACAGAGAGAGACAGACAGTTAGTACTGTACTATTATTAGCAAGTTTACCATCATCTGATCATGTAATCTGTATAACCAACTCAGTGTAGAGAATAAATGTAAATATAAAGAAGCAGGAACACCAGTAAGGTATCAAGGTAATCCATGCTGTATATGTTTTTTTTAATTATTATGATACAACTACATTCATAAGAACTGTATGTATATGTATTTATCACACCTGCATATGCTATATGCAACGAACGTTGATATAACGTCGATATATTCCACACAATTTAAAATGCTCTGCTCGTGCAAGGCCGTGCACATTTGCATAAAGAAATCACCATAAATGGTAAACACCTTTCCCTTAAAAAGCCCAGTAGTGTGCTTATTGCAGACAACACGGAACTTGTTTAAAGGTGTGAAAAAATTAACTTCACTATCAAGAGAAATCACTATCAGGAAATGAAGCTCTGGCACTTTTACCACTAGTTTGTCTAAGAAACAAATAATAAATAATATAAGTCAGCCATCTCCAATATCAGCAGTTCTGCACTTTGAAACAATCATGTGTTCCACATGGCTACTTGGTGACGACGTTCAATAAGCTCCATAATTGTCTGCCACTAATTACCTGTACATTAACCGAGTGTTAGTCTTTTTCTGTTCGCATATATGAGTTCATTTGAAAAACATACATACAATATGAAAATCCCTAATGTGCCAGTAGAAGGGACTTAAGTGTGCACAGGGATACTGACAGCTCCAAAAGTGGAGTGAGTTGATGGGAGAGATCAACTATAAGTACACTGGACAAAAAAATGACTGATGAGCCGCTCGTCACTCTCAGCAAAGAAGTTCCTGCAATCCTTAAACACGTTCCCTGTACAAAGCTGCATGTGCCATACCTTGTGCCATGGTCTGCATCGTCCCAATCAATCTTTACTTGAAGAAAAATCATAAAACTTGTTGCAAGCACCATAGTCAACAATTATTATGCTGAGATGATGGTCAATAAGCGGGATAGGAACTAATCAATTTACCTGCAATTACAGTTTTCTATCACGAGGGATTTCTGCATGTGGAAGTACACGAGTAGTTCTAAATAAACACACACCCTCACATACTATGCTTAGAAATGGGCATGCGCGTGGCTTTGAGAAATGTAATTCTATTTTAAACAAGTTTTCACACAGAAAACTGTTATAAAACTGCACATCAGACATGAGATATTTTCCAAGAAACAAGTTGTTCTTAATTATAAAAACAAGAATTTCTTTAAAGTGATGGCTTAATGTGAAGCAATGTTCATCACAGCACTTCTCTTAGTTCTTTAGTTCTCTACCGTCAGTTGCTAACTTCCACTTTGCTAAGGCCAGACAATTCAGGTTTTGCCAGTATTTAAATCAGTAATGTTACATTATATATTATGATGGTTACAGCGTATGTAAGTAGCCAGGTTGTGCAAGAAGTTTGTTTTTCTAAACCCAGCCTGGACATTTAAACTGTTTATAAGCCAGCATCTTCAAATCACACGGCAGCACATTGCATAGAACCACTCATTAACTTCGAGACATGTCTATTAACTTGTGCATTTGTCATCATACCATGAGTTAGTAATTTAAACGCAACAAACACTGTTTGTGGACATCTTACCACCTTGACTTTGTCTTTTAACCACACATTATTAAACACCTGTTGAGTTAGGAAACCACATCATGAAACACATCAGCTGTCAGAACTTAGACTCTTGAGTAATTGCAGTGTCACTGATAATCATCAGTGAATAATCCGGTTTGGAAAAGACACAATCATCAAAACACACAGAAGGTTTTTTTTTTTTTTTTTTTTAAACAATACTTTAAATTAATTTTCAGTTTTAGTAAATTGTTAGAGAATGAATGTGGTGAGTTCAAGGATGAATGTGGTGAGTTCAAGGATGAATGTGGTGAGTTAAAGGATTATGCACCTTAACTGAGACACACCAAGAAATAAGTAAAATGGAAAGAGTACCACTCCAAATAATTGAATATTTATTGTTTTTTTATTTGTCATTTTAAAACTTTGAAATTGGAAATCATGTCAGTTTAATTTTTGACCATATAAAATGACATAAAACACTACTAATGCTTATGTTCATCTTTAGCACCCTCAAAATCAGTATCAGTTGTGCACTAATTCGCAGTAAAATATCATTTCCTTTTTTATTCCCAATGCAGATATATGAACACATTTCTGATCTAGGACCACACATCACTGTGATAAGGTCCTATTTTTAATAGGATCCTAAACCGAGGTGTCCAAAGTCCGGCCCCAAGGCCAAACGAGGCCTGCACACAGATGTTAATTGGCCCATGGCTTCTCTGTATGATAGATGGCCCGCTGGCCAACACGTTGCAATTCTTGCTCTCACCTGATGGTGGCAGCAGACTGTGTTAACACAGTTAGCTAAACTGTAAAATCCTTTTTTCCCCTCTGACTACACATGTGAATTAATTTACTGAATGATATTTAGTTAGGCTACAGACAAAAAGCACCAAGTTAACAGTGAGAACTGGCGATTAAAAATTACAGTTTAATATATGATTTTTAGTTTGTTCAATTACTTTTGATTCCTTAAATAAGGGGACCATGTGCATACGGTGATGTAATTTCTACACCAGTCACTTGATTTGGATGTAAATACTCTTAAATTAAAGCTGAAAGTATTTTGAATAATTCATAAATAATATTTGGTGACCGGCCCTTGAATATTTACACGTGGTCTAATCTGGCCCCCTTTAAAAAAAAAAACGTTTGGACACTCCTGTCCTAAACATTGCACTTGAGCCAATGATCAGATTTCTGTTTATTTCACTGAACAAGTTATGTTAATTTCTGATTAGCATAACAATACTAAATGCAAGTAAGTAGAATAGTAAAGTTGCTTCTTTTTCTTTTGTTTTATTTCTTCTTCACTGTTATCATGCTTGATGCATGAGTGTCACAGACACGACGCGTTATTAGCAATTACTGAAGAAAACTTGATAAAACAGTAAATGTGTTGTTTTTTTCCCCACTTGAATGTAAGGTTTTTCCCCCTCAGTCATAAAACTGTGCTGCCACATAGACAACGTGATGGTACCTTCCAGCGTGGTTTGCAGTCCTTGGGCTTCCAGTGTCCCCCAAACTGAATGCCCAGCTGTCTAAGCTGCAGTTCCACCTCCTCTATAGGAACCTCGGTCATATTTACTTCCATAGGACCCTCTGCAGAGGCACAACACATCACACATCAGTTTCACCCCTATTACAACTAATCACAACCAACCATCAGCAGTTTCTGTGCAGCTATATAAGAAAATCCAAGATGAATTATGAAGCTTACTGAATATTGACATTCTACAAAGTATAATTAAAGAACTTAAAGGATTTAGGTTGTGAGAATTACAAACTTGATTAGCAAAACTCAATCATCACAAACACATATGACTTTTAGACTGTATAGACTGTATAACTCCAGTATGGAGTATCTTCCCAAAGGATTTGCCACTGCAAACATTTTCAAGAACTGAAAGCTATACTCCCTGTCCAAATGAGTGAGGAACTGAAAGGCCTTTACAAATAAGCAGCCTGATCTCTCTCACACGTAAAAACTCACTCATAGAAGGTAATCGTTCAGGGCAGGGCAAGTTCTGGGCATAGGTGAAATTCTCAGGGAGGTATGTAGTTGGTTGAGCAAAATATTCGCTGGAGTTGTTCCCATCAGGATAATCTGCAAACACAGTCACGCACAAGGAGATAACTTTACTAAACATACTACCTTGTAAATGAGTTAACTTAATGCCAGAATTGAATTAAGAATAGAATTAAGCTTAATGCCAGAATGGTTCATGTATGAGTGTGGATGATCTGGGTGCGTGCATTTTCTCTCACCTGTGCCATTCAGAGTGCTGTTCTTATTGGTGTATGATCTGATTATCTGGCCAATCGTCCGCACGTTATCACGTAACATTATACCCTGAGCCTGCACCATGAAGAAGTATGTGTTGGCTGAGGGGTTGGGGGGGGGGGGGGGGGGGAAGAAGGACAAAATCAATATAATCAAATTTTCCTTAAGACTGATGACATTAGACACAGTACTGTTAAATAACTTCAAGTAAGTTAAACAACTTTCTGCTGGCAAGGAAATAAACCTGTGTAGACCTAATTGCCTCCACATAGTGGGTTCCTTAGGAAGGGATTGTTTCTGGAAACCAGCAATAACCTGATCAAGCCATCAGTGCTACTTCATTTTCTCTTAACAAAATCAAAAGGGCACTGTCCAGAGTTCACATTATTAACAATTTTTTCTCTCATTAGTGTAGAGAGGGCAAGGGTACAGTTTATCGGTCTAATACAAAAGGCATAGAAAATGTTCTAAGAAGACTATTCTGCTCATTCTTAGCTTAGTGACCAGGTGAACAAGTGTATTCCCCTAGTGCAAGTATGAATATTCATACTGAGAATTGGCTGTGGGCACTGAGCTAGTCTACATGTGTAAAATTCAAGTGATTGTGTAATGGAAAAACAAGGCTAGCTTTAGGATCACTGTGTTCTCCACTGAGCTAAGCTGAATGCGCTGACCAATGCAGAGCACTAGCACATACAGTATAAACCACTAATAATCAGTCTATGAGCAAGTTATTGCCTAACTGACGAATAGGTTACAACAGTACAAGTTATAGCAACAAAATGGCTTCCAAGTTGGTCACATATTCCCATTATGTGTTAAAATGAATTCTAATAAGAATAAAACACTGGTATTTGGGATACACCCTATTTGTGACCTGCTTAATTCTTCAGTTTTCTTCTCACAAAAAAAAAAAAAATAAAAAAAGAAAGAAAGAAAGAAAGAAAAAACATTAAAAACCTATGTTTCTGCAGTGCCTCACTTTCCAGACTTTCATTCAGAGGTGAGCTACCATTTACAGATTAATCTGTAACTGACACCATTTAGAGAAGCAAAGCCAGACAGCTGAGAGAGAGCCATGGCTGTTGTAGCCCATCCACCTCAAAGTTCCTTTCTGCTCACCACTATTGTATGGAGTGGTTATCTGAGTTACTGTAGACTGCAGTCAGCTCAAACCAGTCTGGCCATTCTCCGTTGACTTCTCTCGTCAACAACGCATTTCCGCCTGCAGAACTGCACCATTATGAGTAAACTCTAGAGACTGTTGTGTGTGAAAACCCCAGGAGATCATCAGTTATAGAAGCAGCTGTCGTTGGTGCCAGCCCGCCTGGCACCAACAATCACGCCACGGTTAAAATCACTGAGATCACATTTTTCCCCCATTCTGATGGTTGATGTGAATATTACTTGAAGCTGCTGGCCTGTATCTGCATAATTTTATGCACTGCACTGCACTGCTGCCATATGACTGGCTGACTCGGTAATTGCATGAATGAGTAGGTGTACCGGAGTTCCTAGTAAGTGCGTCATAAGTGTCATTTCCACAGCTTTCAAGACAGATAGACTTCCAAGTTTTTTGGCCACTTGAGCTGCAGATAAGTACACTACATGGCCAAAAGTACTGTATGTGGACACCTGACCACCACACCCATACTGCTGCCATGATAAGCTCCACTCTTCTGGAAGTAGATTTTGGGGCGTGGCTGTGGAGATTTGTGATCATTCAGCCACAAGAGCATTAGTGAGGTCAGGCACTGATGTTGGGTGAGGAGGCCTGGTGCACTGTCAGTGTTCCAGCTCATCCCAAAGGTTTTCAGTGGGGCTGAGCTCTGGACTCGGGCAACTCAAGGGGCATTGTCCTGAAAGAACAGATTTGGGCCTCTTTCCAGTGAAGAGAAATCTTAATGCTACAGGATACAAAGACATTCTAGACAATTGTGTGCTTCCAACTTTGTGGTTACAGTTTGGGTAAGGAAAATGTGTGTGTCTGTGTGTGTGTGTGTGTGTGTGTGTGTGTGTGTGTGTGTGTGAGAGAGTGATGGTCATGTGACTGCATACATTTGGCCATATAGTGTATGACTGATTTTCACAGTTTTGTTAAAGAACCAAAAGCTCTTTAATAAGGTTTAAAGATGACTTGAGAGCTCTACTAGTACAGCTATAATGCTGCATTCTGTAGGTGATAACCGTACTTGAACCAAAGCCCCTCATACAAAGATGAGGGGGAGGAGGGAAGAGGGAGAAAAAAGAAAAAAAAAAAAAAAAAAAAAACGTGCTTTATCCTTCCCACCTTTCTACTTCCCTTGACTAAACATTAACCCAACATGGAAACTAACCAGGTCACTGAGCTTCCATGTACTTAGCAAGCACATCTATCTCACTATCAAACAGTTCAAACCTCACAGACCACTTCCACAGAAAATTCCCTGGAATCCCACTACTGGCAGGGAGTCAAGACATCCATTTATGCAGGCTACACTACAATCACGTATATTTCATCTTAGTTATGCCAAAAGGCCATGGGAAACACTAGTGTAAGGTTTTGACTGATCAAAACAAAGCTACTTGATTAAAAACATTCTTCTTCTACAGTAAGGCATTCTAATTTTTTAATTTTGCATGAACATGAAGTGAAACCTAACAGCAGCGGACTGCAAGCTAATGCCATACCTCTCAAAGCACTGCGATACTTATCTGCATTATCTAGTATGTTCTAATATGTTCTAATATGTATCTATATGCACTGACAGCTGTAAGTGCAGACAAGTGGGGTAGTGCGGTATTTTATGACTTGCAATATGACTTGCTGTTTCCTGCCACCACCAACACCAGCAACAACAATAGTATCGGGTAGCTGGTTAAAAAAAAAAAAAAAATGATGTCATTGTATTTCATTAATATTAAGGCTCTGTGAAGTTGGCACCCCATATAAATAAATTGTCACCAAAACTATACCATTAGTTTGTGCTGATTTGTGCCGCAAAAAAGAACGTTTGTGCTGGTTTGGTGTTCAAGATATTAAACATTCTTTTTTTAGCTGTGTGACCTCACTCTCCACCCCATGTCGTCCAAATCGTATCAGATTGGCTCGTTCGTTTGTGCTCGAATTGTGCCGGTTTGTGCCGTAGAAAGAAACAACATAACTTGTTCCCATCTTTAGACATTAGCTATGTTTAGACTTCACGCAGCGCTGCGCAGACCGATCCTTAATATTTCCTTCTACTGGAAAGGAACACTGTCTGTTTAATGAATTCTGAGCACGTTTTTCTTATAGGTTAATTTAAAGCCATGTCATCTGCCATGTCATTAGCATTACAAAAGTATTGTAAAGTCCTCTTCTGAGACCAAGCCGTTTTCTAATGCAAAAAGCAAATTTTCAAGTGCTCTTAGATTTCATAATTAGAAAATATTGTCAAACACACCACTTCACCAAGTTAAGTGATTTTCTGCAGCCAGCCCTATATCCACTGACGTCTAAGTTTCCTACTCAAATTACAGGACACTCATTTTACCATTTTACTCATTTATATAAACCCAAAATTAAAATGGACACAACATAACCTGGATTCTAAGCTATTCACATTATTATTGTCTTTAACACGGATTTTAAAAGTTAAGATACAACACAAAGTGAACTAACAAATGTACCTGGTGCTAAGCACTTCAATATTATTCCCATGCAGCGCACAAACCCATGGAACCTTGCTTTGGTGTCGAGTGCTGTAATATACACATGCACCTATTGACGCAGTGGTCACTTTATTAGGAACACCTGTACCCCTGCTCATTCATGCAATTATCCAATCAGCTAATCATGTGGCAGCAGTGCAATGCATAAACTGCTGCAGATACAGGTCAAGAGCTTCAGTTAATGTTCACATCAAACATGCGAATGGGGGGAAAAATGTGATCTCAGTGACTTTAACCATGGCATGGGTGTTGGTGCGAGCCATGCTGGTATGAGTATTTCAGAAACTGTTGATCGCCTGGGATTTTCACAGACAGCAGTCTCTAGAGTTTATACAGAATGGTGCGAAAAACAAAAAACATGCAGCGAGCAGCAGTTCTGAGGAAACACCTTGCTGAGGATTGTGGTCAGAGGAGAATGGCCAGACTGGTTCAAACTGACAGGAGGGCAGTAACTCAAATAAGCACTCTTTACAACCACGGTGAGCAGAAAAGCATCTCAGAATGCACAACACTGGCAATCTTGAAGCAGATACAGCAGCCTACACTGGGTTCCACTCCTGGCAGCCAAGAACAGGAATCTGAGGCTACAGTGGCACGCAGGCTCACTGAAACTGGACAGTTAAAGATTGGAAAATTATCACCTGGTCTTTTTCTGTTCAGTTTGTGTTCAGTTTCAGTGAGCCTGTGCCCACTGAAGCCATCTGAAGCTCTTGACTCTATCTGCATGATTTTATGCATTGAACTACTGCCACATGACTGGTTGATTGGACAGACTTTTTCAGAAAAATAGCATTCAATCCACTCCAGCAGGGTTTTTTTTTTTTTTCCCCCCCTGTTGCCATACCACCACAAACATGATGATCATGATTGGATAGGGTGGTGGGGTCACCCACAGAAAGGCTCTTTATTGTTATTTATTTGCCAATAGAATCTATACGGATTTTAGGGTTGTTTTCATTTTCACAGCTCAAACAGTCGAGACTCAGTAGGGTTGGTTCCATTACTTCCTGGAAGTTGATCTTGAAATGCAAATTGACATACTCGCTGAAAGGAAGTTCAAAGCTCACTGAAATGTTATAACTGACAGCACTTTTCAACCCAGTGCGCAGAAAGCAGTTTCGTGCATACTAAGCTTATTTTGTCAAGTTAATCCATTTTATTTGATCGTATACATCAGTAATGTGCGTTTATAAAAAACCGTCCAGTACAGACAACATGCACAATATAGTGAGAAAATGCCTAAATGAAGCTACAGGCTGCACTAATTTAAAAAGTCTCATTTCTTTCATTTGTTTGTTTGGTGCTGAACTTGTGTTGATGTTAAATGCGTTTGAAGAAGTTTGACTTGATATACAAAGCTGAAGCATACTTTCAGGATCTACGTTCCACACTCAGGAAAACAAAATAAACCTACAGAAAACTATGCAAGAAAAAGAATAAAAAACAGCCTTGTCAAACAGAATTTTATAAGCCCTGCTGTTTCTGATTTATATCCATAAAGCTCACACCACTAACCAGCTTCAAAATCGACATTTACGAGGCCTGATGTTTCTTTACTCGTGTTGGGTAGACGAGTGTGTTTGTGTCAAAAAGATCGGCACAATGATGCATTTTTAAATACATATCATGCCATTTGTACTGTATCACTCGCATTTGCTTTACTGCCATCTTAACTCATTTGTCTCTTCCACTAGAACACTCAATGATATATTGCTATTTGCACTTCTGGTTACGTCCCAACTACATTTCATTGGCTTTGGACTTGTACTTTGCACAATGACAATAAAATAATAAATAAAAAGACAATAGACAATAAAAAAGACAATAAAAAGCTGAATCTAATCTAATCTAAAATAAATCCTGCTTCCTGGACGAGCTGATGTCACGGTCCTTGACTGGCATCTTGCGCAAACCTCCAACCTTTTTTTTTTTTTTTTTGGTGCAAGAAATGCTGGTATTGCAACATTACTTTCATTTAAGGCCAGAAATTCTCAAAATAAGATACAAGATCCTGTTTTTGCTACAAGTTGCATGATATCTGCCGGAGTTGGGTCAAGGACGTGACATGCATTTTTTGATGATGGGCTAAATGATTTATACCATTATAAAAGCTATGAAACATCCATCAGTGTCTGAAATTAGCTTTTGGAAAAACTTTTGCCATTGAATGACACATTTCCAAAAACTAATTTTCGTAAATCAACTGTTTAACCTAAACATCAGACTCTTGGAAGTGTCGCACACTTACTTACACTGAAAACTTGCAGGTCTGAAACTTTCGGCGCTGCAGCTCGCCACTTTAGGTCAAGTACACAGGAAACCCCAAATGTGGTTAACAAAGTGAGATAAATGACCATGTCATGACAGCGCAAATCATCATCAACTACTTAGCAAACGGGAATCAAATTAAGAGGGGCTGAAAAAAATTACAGTGCCTGCTGAAAACGTTGAGAAGTCCAGGTCTAAAACGCAAACTGGTAACTCTAGAGTTTCAGACACACTCGTGAAATTTGAACACAAGTGTATTATCAAGGGAAAGAAAATCCTCTCACATACTCCAAATTTTACTCAGGCAACAGGCATTAAATCTGATCTACAACTTATATCTCTGTTGTCAGGTATTACGATTTGACGGAAACAGGCCTGTGTGTACCACGTTCCATGGAAACAATAAAACTAAAGTTGTGTACCCGAGCAACCGTAGTTTAAGTTCAACCCCAAAACAGGGACACTGCTGCTAATCACATGCACTAATGCCTGAGCATAACAACACTGCTACAGAAACACTGACAACAAACATTATTTCTTGCCTAGCACAGATGAACTGAATCAGTGGTAATGAATTCATTACCATATGAACACGATATGGCCAAAAGTATGTGGACACCTGACCATCACACCCATATGTGGTTTTCCACCAAACTGTTGCCACAAAGTCAGACGTACAAAAGTGTATAGGATGCCTTTGTATGCTGTAGCTTTACAGTTTTCCTTCACTGGAACTAAGAGGCCCAAAACTGTTCCAGCATGACGATGCCCCTGTGCACAAAGCGAGCTCCATGAAGACATGGTGTTTTAAGGTTGAAGTGGAAGAACTCGAGTGTCCTGCACAGAGCCCTAACCTCAACCCCACTGAGGTCTGACTGCAACCCAGATATCCTCCTCACCCAACATCAGCGCCTGATCTCTCTAAAGCTCATGTAGCTGAATGATCACAAATCCCCACAGCCACGCTCCAAAATCTAGTGGAAAGCCTTCCCAGAAGAGTGGAGCTTATTATTAAAGCAAAGAAGAGACTAAACCTGGAATGGGATGTTCAACAAGCACATGGGTGTGATGGTCAGGGGTCCACACACTTTTGGCCTTATTGTAATTGGTATTGTGATTTACTGGGTAGCTAAATATTGATATATTCTGAAAACCTCTATGCTCCCTTAGTGGTGTGGGTGTGGCATTCTCAGCCACCCTGAGATACTGTGAACGGTTTCCTTTGTTTTGTGTTAGCATTAACACCATCATCATTGTGTGAAATATAAAGTATTTTGGTTGGGTTGTTTAACTTGTTCGTATTTATTAGTGAGTTGTAGAAACTAGCATGTGTTGTGTGTCACACATTACGCTGTGTTCTGCCAGCTCAGCTACCGTTATCATGTATAAGCAAGTTCCCATCTTTCAGTAAAGTGCATTCTTTCCAGTACGAGTGGCTCTGGTCACTACATTCTCTTGATTTTTCTCTAACAAAGAAAACGCACATTACTGTTAAAGTTGTAGTGTTAAATTAACCGGATTAGTGTCGAATCTCAACACTTTTAAAGTGTTTAACAGCCTGAGGAGTGGTTCCAAGTGTCATTTTGTGTTGGCTGATTTTCATTTGTACGTTTATAGATACAAACTTGTCAAGATCACTTTCTCAGAGGAGGCCAATCAAACTGAATCATTCAAAACATGGGTTTATGATTCAGGTGGAGTCATCAGTAAATCTGCTGCTGGTCAGCCCTGCAGAGGCCGAGTGGCCTTAGTGACATGAGGAAGTAAAAAAAACAATGGCTTAGTTCATCAGACATCAATAACATGGCTGTCTGCCATCTCTACCAGGAAGCACTGGAACAACTGGAACTAAAAGAGCCGTCATTAAGGTTTACATAAGTGCAGAAAGGCCTTTGGATCGTTTGCATGTGCTGAACTGCTTCTTTGTTTTAAATGGCACTAATCTGGTGAGTGGTTTGATCGGTTGCATAGATCATACCAACGTGTGTGCACGGCTGTGTCCTTGGGAATCATGAACTCCAACTATTATTATCCAAATGTAGTTATAAGCCATGTTCAGGTGAATTAAACTGAAATTGTGTCCTGGGGTAATGTCCTATGTTACAGGTGTGATTTTATTTCCATCCAGATCGGACACACTGGTGTTCTTCTCCGTCCTCCTCTGAGAAAATTACAGGCCAGAATTACCTTCTGTTTTTCACCAAACTCAGCGTTCGGCTGATAATTTTAGTCCAGTCCAGATACAGATTTTCTGTGCAGACGTGTGATTATTGTTGCTGGAACCTTGGTTCGCCTCAAACTGAAACAGGATCCAGCATCACTTCTCTACTCCACTGCCCTTTTTGACCTCTTGGATGCCATGTTGCAAATGTAGCGTGATCATATGACCACATTACGCAAGCATTCAGGTTCAGAGAAACTACAACCTGACAGAAACTCACTCTTCTTGTGGTCATGCTATTGCTCTCTGGATACAAGGTTGTTGTTTTTTTTTAATCACTGGGGAGATGTGTGAAAAATTGAAACTATTATTGATAAACTAAGCGGCTCTGAATAGGGCTACAGTTTGCAAAGGTGCATGGAATGAGTTACAGCTGCATTTCTGCAAGTGTTCAAAACTTGGACCAGTGAGCCACGAAAGAACTGCACCAACGTAACCTTTAATCCCACCAGGTTCGCTGGTTTCCTCCCACCTTTCAAAGAAAAGCAAGTAGGTGAATTGGGTATGCTAAAATGCCCCTAGGTGTGAGAGTGTGTGTGTGTGTGTGTGTGTGTGTGTGTGTGTGTGGTGCCCTGCCCGGCCTGGCATCCCATCCAGGGGGTATTCCCGGGATAGGCCCCGGATCCACCACAACCCTGACCAGGATGAAGCAGTTACTGAAGATGAATGAACGAATGAATGAATGAATGAATGAATGAATGAAATCAAACATGTGAGGTCTTTTGGAGAAGTGTAGTTCATATCTGTGCACTTCAATTCAACTCATGGTTTAAAAAAAAAAAAAAAAAAAACTCTCTGAGGCTCAAAACACTGAACTGAGCTCAACTGTGTGCTTTTCTGATTCCCATCCATGTTCACCCTCTTTCTCTCTCTCTCCTCACAATACTGTGTACCTGGACCAAGAAAAGAGCACTAGACTTTGAGCAAGACATCTGAACTGAAATTACACTTGTTTCATATCAGTGTTTCAGCTCCAACGTTCCCAGCGTCGACCGGTTGCTAAGCATCCACCTACCTAGCTAAACAGCTTAGCATAACTAGCCAAGTAGCTAATTAGCATTAGTAATGGTTTAACAGTGTAGAAAGGCAGCATTTAACTCGCGCTAGCTAGCTTCCAAAGCTGATTAATCATGCAAAACATTCACAGAATAAATTATTTAACGCAGCAGTCTCAGCTATATAGAAAACTGAAAATGTATAATAATTATAAAACATTTTAGCTATACATATATGTATTGCCTATAAAAATATGGACGTTACAGAACACAGTACCTAGCTAGCTAGCGGAATTAATAATATTCGATTAGCTAGCTATTGAGCTATGTAGCTAGCTAGCTAACCAAACTGTAACTAAGGCTAGCCTGCTAATTGGTATAGAACTTAGCCTAAATTACACCCTGAGTAGCTAGTTATGTTGTTGTTTAGTTTTAAAAGAAAACACTCACCTATTCCAGGGGCCACATAAATGAAGTAGAGACAGGTCGTAGACATGGAGAAGAAAAAAATGAAGGCCAAGAAGGAGCGGTTGGAAAGCCGCAACAGCCGCCTCGAATTCAGCATTTTTCCCCTTGCTCTGAGAAGCGGCTACTAGCTATCCGTCACGTCCATAAAATATGTAAAGCTCCTTTCCTTCACTAAACCGAAATGGTTTTTTTTTTTTTTCTTCCCCAGAGAAATTAAGGCTGTAGTAAAGTCCGCATCGCTGTGGCCTGTGTGTAGTTTCGGGCCGGTAGAAAAGGGATGCAGCGATAATGCTAAGCTAAAGCGCCAACTGAAACCAAGAAAATTCCAGACTGACCCCAAAAAAAGGAAGAAAAAAATTTCACAGTTAGCAAAAGCAGATGTTAAATCAGTCCACAGATAATCCGCAAACACTGTACATGGCTCATGGTGGGGTTAGGGAGCAGAAAACGAGCGAATAATGTGAAATCAAATCCGCACCTGCCTATGCACCATGTTTTCATATGAAGTGGGTGAGGAGGAGGAAATGAGCCGAGAACTTCTACTCCTCCTCTTTCTCCTCCTCCTCCTCTGCTTTCTCAAACACAACACCGAAAATACGGTCTACAAATATGTTCCCGACACTAAAACTGACTAAAATAACAGGTTTAAAAAGAGTTCAAGTAAAGAATGAAACGAGAAGGCGGTATATCCGGAAGGTGTGACCGCTAGCTCCACTGCACCCTGGGGGGGAATCCGCACACTCTACTACCACACTCACATGTAGCGTGTTTTTCTGTCTAAAAAACTGTCTAATGCGATAAACTATTCACCACAACTGTTAAAGGTGTAATAGTCAGTATGTTTCATTTCTTACTAGTACAAATAATGTGGAAAATTATGTGGAAATGATTAGAAAATGTAGTTTAAGCCGTTGTCTCAGAACAAGTGTACTACACAGTTATAAAAAAGACAGTTTGGAAAGCTGCCTTCCGGACCGGAATGTTTGTTTATGTTTGGATTGGCCTCTTGTCAGTCATTTTATAGACACGCCCACAACATGCATCTGATTTGATTTGTATAGCACTTTTAACTATGGACATTGTTACAAAGCAGGTTTACAGAAATACATACATTCAAATTAAATTAAATCAAAAATATGTGAATTTATCCTTAATGAGCAAGCCAAAAAGCGACGATGGCAAGGAAAAACTCCCTGAGACAACATGAGGAAGAAACCTTGAGAGGAACCAAACTGAAAAGGGACCCAGTACTCATCTGGGTGAGGATAAATCATAAATCATTACGAGGTGAAGTTGCAGAGTTGTAACTTGGCTTTCGTCACTTAATATATGGCCAGTGTGACACAAAAGAGTCTGCTTTGATATTAGATGGCATTAGTATTTTTTTTAATAAAATGTGTAATAATAAACATTCGCCAGATTTTCCAGCACGAAGATCAAATCGTTCCCAATCGTCCCAATTCCATTGAGCAGCCTATACTGACAGTATACACTGAAGAAAAGCATGGTTGTAAGTATTGTATTCCCAACAAAACCAAAGAAGACCATTTTAAATTCTTGCACAAGATATATCCTGTGAATTTTACTGTGTTTTAATATACTGATGTTCATAGCACCTGCTCATATTGTGGACATGAGGATGAAACTTTAATACATTTTAATACATCTCTCATCCCTTTTTTGTTTTGTTTTGTTACATGTTTTACGTTACAAGTTTTGTTTGTTACAAGTTTTGTGTAAGAGCTCATTATTGTTCTCCCGAGGGTGTCTGTACCGTACCATCTCTGTTTCTTCAAAAAAAAACAAAAAACAACAAAAACAACAACAACAAAACCAAACAAAAAAAACCTTGGCTTTAAAGCAGTCGAATAGCCGAGTGTGCGTCAAAGTGATGTCATGACAGTCCTTGCTAATAGTAACTCTAGTTGCACTATAATAAGTTCTGGGAGTGGAACATTGTGTACATGAATGGAAATGGGTGTGGGCTCAATGAGAAAAAAGTACTGAAATCTTATTCACCTCCACCTATTTAACCATTACACTAGATTTTTTTCTTTTTATAAAAATTACCTAATGCACCTTAGGCACCTTACTGTTGTACTTTTTTTTTTTAAATAACTCACCTACAATGTTTCATACGTAGTGGTATTTCAGAAAATGTTTCCATCCACCACCATATACCAACTGGCCAAGATGGGATGGTCTACCAGCTCAGTGTGTGGTTTAACAGTTCCTGTGCTATATGGCCAAAAGTATGTGGACACCTGACCATCACAGCCAAATGTGGTTTTCCCCAAACTGTTGCCACAAAGTTGGAAGCACACAGTTGTACAGGATGTCTTTGTATGCTGTAGATTTACAGTTTCCCTTCACTGGAACTAAAAGGCCCAAAACTGTTCCGGCATGACAATGCCCCTGTGCACAAAGTGAGCTCCATGAAGACATGGTTTACCAAGATCTCAAGCTAACTGAACACCTTTGGGATGAACTGGAACTGCAAATGCATGCCATTCCTTCTTGCCCGACATCAGAGCTATCCTTAAGTAATGCTCTTGTGGCTGAATCCCACAAATCCCCACAGCTGTTACGGCAGCAAAGAGGTGACCAACTCCATATTAATGTCCATGGCTTTGGAATTGGATGGTCAAGGATAGATTGGGGTGTGATGGTCAGGTTTTCAGCAGGGTAGTGTGCACTATACACCAATAAGTTATGAGTCTTTGTTTAGTTTAGTTAATTTAGTTAATCAGTGTACAGTTTAGTTGGAGTCTAAACTGTTAATATCAGCTCAATACATTTAAATGTAACTATATATGCACATAATAAAAAATAGGTAAGGAATAAACTGTGACAGGGTGTGCCATTATAAATAACAACAGGGTGCTATGAACAGCAAATGTTTTATTCCACATATACCACAACAATTTGCCAAATTTATTAATGAATCACATGTGATGCTTTTTAACCATTTAGTGTTAAACCAGTTCATGTTGTGGAATATCCGTGAGACAAGTTAGTTCCTTATATCACTTACATCATAGTATCTATACACAGGCATTTCCACATCAGCATCTCTTTTTTATATAGTGGAAAACTTACTGACTGCTATAAAGCGCTGTTACAAAGACACCTGGGACTACTTCCAAAAATGTTAAATAAACATCTCAGAACATCTTCTCCATATCAATGATTAATCCATTTCTTATCAGTCTTAGATTGTAGTTAGGCCCTATGAATGAGTTGTTACTATAGAAATGACAAAGTATCAGAACATGCGCATTAACCTGAAGCTGTGATTTGAATTACAGTTGGCACTACTGACCGAGTCAGAGAAAACATTTTTAGTTTATTAGAAATCATTGTATTTACACCACAAACTATTCCAACACTCCTCATTTCTTAGCTCATAATTATTTTAACCTGTTTTAATATCATCCTGTGCCCAAGAAAGCAAACACCCTGCCTATTTCTACATTTTTCATATAAACCACTTACGGAAAAACATCACTGTCCATTTTTAAAGAATTATAAACTTACAGTGGAAAATTAGTTATCCCTCTGATTATTAGCATCATTCACATTAGTCTCAGTTTCATCACCTGAGGTAAATTTTCCAGAAATCAGTCACAGTGACATCCAATGGATTTTTTCCAGACTGCCGCACAAATATAACACTATGGTATATTTCTTCTATAATGGTGGTCAGAGCAAGATCAGGTCTATTTAAGGGTTCAGAACTTTTTGCATTTCTCACGGACCTTCTTAATATAATCAGCACATTAATTTTATGAGAATAATCCAACTGTTCAAATATTAAGCACAGTACCATCATATTCAGTTATTGGAGCCATTAGAGCTTCTTATTCCTGAATTTTCGTCCCCTAGAACCCAAATCAGTGGCAAACATTGTCAGAATATCCTAAACATTTTGTATATTACATATTACAGTTATGTTATTACATAACTCTTTTTTCCTCCCAACACATTATTCTGAGAATTTAGTTGTTGCTAGTTTCCATGGTCCAGTTAGCTCTCCCTTATCACATGACACCTAACAAGCTTGCTTTCTCTGAGTAATATGAAGCCACCACATCATCTTTTTTTAGAAACCATTCATACGCACATGTACAGTGTTCTATTGTAAATAGGCATTTTCTGTGTATATTCTTTCTTCAGTATGTCACACCACATTTATCACTACTGGTAGATAATATGGTATATTGTAGTATAATGCAGTTTTCTACTGCACTACATGCGCACTGTACTGTAGTCTCAGGTTTCTTGTGTTTGTTGTAATATGTTTCCATGACTCTGGAACCTGCAACCAGGAATTTCACTACTAGTATTATCCATTATGTAGCTCTTTGTCAATGACAAATAAAGACATTGACCTCCTACAGAGGTTTATCAGCCTCATCCTACCTCACAGAGTGACATTCTAGGTTCCTCGGTCTAGTCTCACAATTGTAAAATACCATTAGAAAGGCTACTTTTATTTCAGTGGTAGCTCATGGCATGGAAACAGGACTGTTGCCTGAAAATCAAAGCTATATTTACTGTACATTAAATCTACCAAGAGTATTAACACATTTTCCTGAGCTGACTATTTTAGAGCTGTGTACTGTATACTCTGCTGTACACAATGCTCACCCATGATGGCAAACATCACAACAGCTACATTATCTAGTTTGCTGGAGCTCAACACCAAAAGTGATGAGATAGCATTACAGAGAGGAAGTGAGACAAGTTGAGGAATGGTACAAGGACCAAAAAGTGTTCAGTGGGGTTGAGGTCAGGGCTCTATGCAGGGCACCAGAGTTCTTCCGCTTCAACCTTGGCAAACCATATCTTCATGGAGCTCGCTTTGTGCACAGGGGCATTGTCATGCTGGAACAGGTTTTGGCCTCTTAGTTCCAGTAAAGGGAAATTGCAATTCTACAGCATACAATGACATTCTAGACAATTGGGTGCTTTTGCGTTTGTGGGAACAGTTTGGGGAAGGAACACATATGGGTATGATAGTCAAATGTCCACATACTTTTGGCCAGATTGTGTAGATTCATGAAAAGCTACTTCCCACAAGTCATTAGACTTCTCATCTGATTGGTATGACGGCCACTTCACCTTATTTCATTTCATTACTATCACTGCACTTAGTCACTTTACAAGAGACATAATATTTAACAATCCATGCACAAGTCACTCTACATGTTCATAATGGCACTCAGGATTATCAACAGAGTTTACATTATCATTACTACTGCGCAATTGATTTTTTTTTTTGCAGTGTTTAATGTTTACTGTATAGTTTAGAGTCTATTGCATAGTCTATTGTCTGTATTTATTGACTTTTGCACTGTCAGTCACTATTTTACTTAATCTCTTGTCTGACATCTCATGCTTTCCCATGTTAACTGTAGCATCTGGGGGAACTATATTTCATTCTTAATATTATATCAGTTTGTGATGAGAGGACAGACAATAAAGCCTGCTTGATTTGATTTGACATTATGTCGTTAACTATGAATACTATAATTTCCATAATAGACTGGTCAGTAAAAGTGCCCCAAAATGTTCCAGTTGATTGTTTCTGTTGCTCAGAATCAATCAGTACTATATAGCCGTCTCGCACCAGGTATCAGTCTTGAATCTAATACAAATATGGTTCCAACTCAACCTCAATTATCATCTAATTGGGACAACTGTCTAGTGGTGGCAAGAATGTCAGTTTAACATTAGTGAGGAAGTTTCCATTTAACTTAATAATAATAAAATAATAATTTGTTACAATTATAGCAAATGATTAGAGCTCAGTTAGGATGAAATTCAGTCTCACAGCTCCTGTGTCAGTTGATTGGAGCAGAACTAGCAGTCACAGAAACATGGCCAAGCCAACAGACCTGTTACCTGATAAGTCTTCCAGTCACTGTTCTTCACACGACAGCTGTGACTGACATTAATAATTTGTTACAGTATTGAACACTTATACACTAATAGCTACCTCTCTCTTTTTTTGAGCGTTTCAGTTTAGCTGGTTTTATTTGTTAAGCTTATTATAATTCATTGGCACACTTGCAACGTTAAGACTCTTGTTCAAATGAAGAATCTCCCAATTACAAAACAGGAAGAATTTTAGTTATTCATTCATCGTCAGTAACTGCTTTGTCCTAGTCAGGGTCCTGTTTTATTCACAGTAATAATGGCACTGGGTTTTATCAACAGTAGCAGTAAGTCATGGTATTTGGGATTACTTTAATAGTGATAAATGGTCTGTGCCTTTGGTTCTAAAGCAGCAATTTCGTTAATCATTTTTGGACAGTAAATCTAATGCAAAAAAGATGCATTAGATGGTGATAATTATGAACACAACAAGTCTCTGCTTTTTCAAATGTAATCATGTTCACAGTTTATCAGATCATCATAGTTAATAGTTTATTTTAGGATAAGTATTTCCTTTTGGCATAGACACAGACAAAGAGGGTTTTATTGCTTATAAGAGTCAGAAGCTGTTGTCTGCAAGTGATGAGCAGCCTTATTTAATTTCCAGCAGTCATGGTCCAAAAAAGAATTACAGATAAACAATTTCGACACAGGCCTGCCAAGAGACCCTACATGGAAAGAGACAGATGAACAAGACTCAGTATACAGAGAGGCAGGGAACTACCCTAAGGCACTCCCCTTTGACCGTTTTTGGAGCAAGAAGGACCACTGCCAGATTTTATGGCATGGTGATGTTCTCCAGTTGGTCTTCAGAACACCAGTAGCGCTGGCACAAACAGTATGTCTGGAACACTAGGCAAAAGACCAGTGATAGCAAAACAGAATCCTCAATGACATACAAGCTAACACACTATCAAAACACTCAATAAGAAGAAAGATTTTTTTTTTAAATCACTGGCTTGTGTACTTTCTTTTGCACTTTCTGCTTACACTATATAGCCAAAAGTTTGCGGACACCTGACCATCACACCCATGTGTGGTGTTTCCCCAAACTAGTGCCACAAATTTGGAAGCACACAATTGTATAGAATGTCTTTGTAGGCTGTAACATTACAATTTCACTTTACTGGAACTAAGGAGCACAAACCTGTTGCAGCATGACAATGCCCCTGTGCACATTGTCATTATCACATTAAGACATGGTTTGCCAAGGCTGGAAGTGTGGAAGAACTCGAGTGTCCTGCACAGAGCCCTGACCTCAACCCCACTGAACACCTTGTGGATGAATTGGAACGCTGACTGAACCCCAGACCTCCTCACCCAACATCAGTGTCTGATCTCACTAATGCTCTTGTGGCTCAATGGGCAAATCCCCACAGCCACGCTCCAAAATCTAGTGGAAAGCTTTCCCAGAGGAGTGGAGGATAACAGCAAATTGGGACTATATCTGGAATGGGATGTTCAACAAGCACATGCTGTATGAATGTTATGGTCAGGTGTCCACAAACTTTTGGCCATATAGTGTATCTCCTATGCCATTATCTCCTCACTCTCAAAGTGTCTTATAAATGACTACAAAGAAAAAAAGTCTTTTTTTTTTTTTTTTTAGTATTTTTTATAGTGTGTTACACTCAGACTAAAAATACATGGTTAAACTGCTCCTCAGGTGTTATTGTCTAATTTGTGAGATGATTTGTGATTATGGAGATAATGGCAAAAGACATTAGCAGATTTTTCCCCTTTATTTGGAATGTTTTCAGCCTAATTGATATTAGCATGCTTCAAGGCATCATCTACAGGCTCCAAAACATAACCACAGGAGCTTTTACACTATAACAATGATTAACTACTAATGACAAAGTTACGTTCTTGAAAAGCTAAACATATGCACAGTTCTTTGAAATAAAGTTGAACTAGGATGGTCAAAACTGATCATGGATGTACTTTGACAGAAACTTGGATTAGACCAAATGAGTCCAGGATCCAGCTATATACAACACCATCATCCATTCGGCTGAGGAGAAGGCATCGCAATTATTTACAACCAGACTCTTGGTGTTGCACAGAAAAGGTGGATATGAATTTAACTCATTTTAAGTCAGTGGCTGCTCATTCATAGGGGCAATCATCATATACACTCACCAATCACTTTATTAGGAACACCTGTGCACCTGCACCTTCATGCAATCATCTGATCAATCAATCATGTAGCAGCAATGCAATGCACCAAATCATTCATATACAGGTCAAGAGCTTCAGTAGTTGGTGAGAATAGGGCTGGTCTGAGTATTTTAGAAACTGCTGATCTCCTGGGATTTTAATACACAACACTCTTTAAAGTTTACACAGAATGGTGCAAAAAAACTTTGTGAGCAACAGTTCTGAGAGCAGTTACGCCTTGGTGATGAGAGAATTCAGAGAATGCCCAGATCTGTTTGAGCTGACAGGAAGGCTACAGAACTCAACTCACCACTCTTTACAACCGTCATGAGAAGAAAACGCATCTCAGAACACACAACGTGTCAAATCTTGAGGCGGATGGGCTACAACAGCAGAAGACCGCATCAGGTTCCACTGCTGTCAGTCAAGAACAAGATCCTGAAGCTATAGCAGGCACAGGTTCACTGAAACTGGACAAATTTTGAAAAACATTGCCTGGCCTTATTCCAATGTGAATAAGCAATCAGCTCCAGCCTGTGTATTAATCCCCAGTCCTGAAGGGTCACATCACTGCAGATTTCACTGATGAATTAAATGGGTTGTGTAGACTACCAGTGCTAAATCTGAAACAATGATACAATTCAGGTAAACTTGGCTCAGTAAACATATACAGCACCAATAATATGCATTGAGAGACCCAAAATACACTTTGTGGTTATCTGGTTACATTTTATTCTATTTACAGTCATTTGTTATAAATATAATACATCATTTTGTCTGAAAAGCAATCACATAGATACATTAAATAACAGTTTAATCAGGGGTGACAGGTGGAAAGAGGAGCAAATGATTGGTTTGTAAAGAAAAGAAAATGACATATTTCCTGTGAAATCAGCCCAGTCCAGCAAAACAATACACACCAGAGTATTACACAGCGTGTCACAGTACTGCAGTGGGCTACTCATGCCACCGCTTCCTCACTGTCAAACAGATGTCATTCGCACCTCACTGGCTTTGACAGCTTGTACAGCCTGCTCATTGAATAAGAAATTATGCCATGATCCGTTAGGCAGAGAAAACAAGTCCTGCAGCAGGTTATATCTTTAGTTATGCAGCTTCAAGATTCCACATGGAGCAAAGTCTTTGTTACTGCAGAAGTGAAGCGTAGTGCCTGAAACACTGGCAATATGAGGAGACACCCATTTATTTAGCAACACACACGCACGCACGCACGCACACGCACAGGTTTAGTCTGAAGTGTTGATTTGGGTAAATAAAATGGACTTCATAAAAATTAAAAAAAAAAAAAAAAAAAAAAAAAAAAAAAAAAAAAAAAATGCTGATATGAGAAATATTCTTGGGAAAGACAAAAAAGAACCTTTTTACGTTTCAACTCCATTCTCTGTATTTAAGACGAAAACAACTATGGGTATGTTGGTCTTTATCATCTCCCCAGAGATTACAAGAATGTCAGATGCAGTACTGCACTTAAACATAACCTCGGTATATTGTTTCCCCCCCAAATTTAGTTTTTCAATTCTTTTTAAACAAGAAGTAGAAAACTGCTGCAGTCTGAAAGAGAATTGTTGCTGTAGGGTGGCGAGTTGAGGCTGGAGCAGCAGCAGTCCTGCACCGATGACTGGATCACACACTGTTAATGATGATTAGAGCTGGCATGGCGCTCTGCTGGCTGGTCTCACACATGGTGCCTGACTGGGCGAGCTTGGCAAAGACCCGCGGCGTGCCCAGGTTATACACACCAGCCTGGAAGAAGCAGGCCTTCAGCGATAGCTGGTGGACTTCCTGTGGCCTCAGCTGCAGCTTGTACTGGGTCTGCCCCAACCATGTAAACGCACCATGCACCTCTAGTGACTCGGGGCTAACAAGAAGAGAGACAGCACTTAGACAAAACACACACAACCGAAAAAATAACTTCACAGTGTGCTTGTAGTTTGTCAAACACTAGTCAGTCTTGATTACCTCGTCGTTTTCTGGCGCAGGTCAATGATGACATCCACCTGAGCCAAGGAACAGTTGGACAGAGTCAAGGTAACCGGTACCATGCATAAGCTGACGAGAGACAGATGGAGCAGTAGAGTGACAAAGTGACACAAATTAGAAGAAATAATTCAAAATGAATCAAAAACAGTTCATTCACACAGTAGACTAATTTGTATTCAGTCTGCAGTCTGTAGATTTACCAATATCATACATTCATCTCCAACATCTGTTCCTTCAGAATTTATATAGACAAAGCTTTTGACTGAATTTGTTTGAAGTAGGCCATTCAAGCCATTAGATGATTATCTATACTGTATGTAACCACAGGAAATAATGTACATTGGAGCATACAGGAACTCACCCAACTTCATATCAAATAACTGCTTGTCAAATTACAGACCAAAGTCGCTTTCAGGTTCCCGTTCGTTTTATGAAATCGTTTTCCAGTACATCTTTCATAATTTATAGACGAGACAGCAAATGCTTACAGAAGGTCATCTTAGAAGAATGTATCTTTTCAATTTTGCAAGATTGCCTGTCTATTGAAGGATCACTAATTACATTAAGTTTCATTAAATCTTTGCGTTATGACTGATTTGTTCATTTAGGATTTGGGTGTTTAATTTCAATTCTGCTATCTTTTATTAAAAAACATAAATCAGTGAGGATTTGATTAAAGCCAGGTTGCCCTCTATAGTTGTGAAGCATGTTCATGTTCTTGAGGTACTTGGTATTGCTATTTACAATTCTCTCTCTCTTTTTTTTTTTTTTTTGGTCCTCCTATTAGACGATAAAGACAGCAAAAGGAGAGGAAGACAAAGAACCAGAATGGTAAAATAAGAGTGCCTGTGACCCATCACTATTGTATCGCATAGTCTCAGGCTTATTCATCTCCATAACAACTGGTCACTTGTCCAGAGCTCTGACCTTTAACCTGTTTTCAGTCTCCAGGTGTAGTGATGTATACTTTATTTTCCAGTTAGAGGCCATGAATATACAACAACTTTCACAGCACCTCCTGGAAAACTCACAGTCACTTCAGTGAACATGCTATTTCCAGGTACATGGATATTTTGATAAGCTAATTAGTTTGTCTAAAATTATGAAAGACCTCTAAGGTTGGATGGTTCCTCAAAAGTGTGTGTGTGTGTGAGAGAGAGAGAGAGAGAGAGAGAGAGAGAGAGAGAGAGAGAGAGAGAGAGAGAGACCTTTTCTGTGGGAAGGGGTGGTCATAGGACTCGGGGTAGTGCAGACAGGTCTTGATGAGATGAGAAAGCTGTTCCAGTGAGGGTCTGCTGACAGGAGGTGGAGGATCAGGCTTGAACTTTAGCAGCACCATCTCCTGAGCTTCCTGCCACACAGACAATAACACAGTGCTGGTTCAAAGCTGTGTCACAGAATCCTCTCACTTGACATACTCGGAAGGACACGCAGGGGGATGCAGTTTAGTGTTTGTGTGTGTGGTAAACAAGTGAACAACATCTGAACTTGTATGTATTACTTCCTCAGTGAGTGTCTATGACAACGGTTGCTATGCAACAGTATAAAAAAAAAAAAAAAAAGAGGTAACAGACCAGATGTAATCTGTTCCAGAGGAGCGAGAGCTGAATTAATTAAGGAACTAATGTTTAATGGAAAAGTAAAAATGGTTGGAAGATTAAAAGATATCAAATAGTGAGGTACCAAAATTCAAATTCTTGGTCCAAATCAAAAAATTAAAAATTAAAAAGTGCAAATAAAAAGGAATGTGAAATGTTTGATGCTGGAAATTGTGCTGCGGTGTAAATGGTGCACAACCATGGTGCAAACCAGGTAATATAATATTTCTTGCACTTTTTAAATGATTAAAATGATGAAATGATTTTGCATTATTAAATTATTTTAATGGTCATATTTTGAGTCCCAAAATTAGTAACAAAATTTGGAACAGAATGAAGCCTACCACATTTTCACTCAAGCAAATTATTCATATTTCCTTTCAGTACAGAAGCAATTTAGTGTGGAACAAAAATACTCATGTCACACACGCACTGCTGGAAGTGTTGCTAACAGGTTTGCACAACTGAATTCTCGTTGAAATTGAATGTAACATAATAGGTGAAGTGAAAGTGAATAAAAATTCCACACATTGTGACATTAATATATTGCGATACCGATCGCCCACCACTAAAATCAGCCTCTGAACTGCGATTAGAAATTGCTTTTAAATCAGTCAATAACGAGAGAATGCAAGCAAAGCGTTAAGTCTTTTGAGAGATACCTCTTTCTGTGCGAGTGAGCATGCCTCCTTGCCAATAGTTTGCAAAGCAACGTGGAGTTGTCCCTCTAGAATGAGCTGCTTGTTGTCCTCCACAACATAAGCCTGCAAGAACAGAAGTACAAGGCATTAGAAACAGTATTTCAGAAATTTAACACACAGTGTAAAGCTCCTAAAGGCCTCAAATCAGCTAGGAAGCTGAATTGTTTAATAATTTTGCTTAGAACAAACATAATGTCTGTCTGGCAGTCTATTAGCACTTCTCCACCATACGGTGCACCACAGTAAAGTTTTGTTATCTTTTTCCCCAAGCACCATGCAAGTTCAGCTTTGACATATGGGTAGAGCTAGAAATAGTGCAGTGGAAATTGTCCACTGACTGTTTAAACACAGGAGTCAGAGAATTATCCTGATAATGTCCTTCTCCAGTGACAACAGTAAACTACAGTGTAATGTTTTAGATTCATTTTAATTGATTTTGGCTAATTCTTACTACTATTAATAAATAAAACTATTAATAAAGTTAAAAAATCCACCATCTTCTAGTCAGGCAAATCCCAAATGACATCCTATTGACTTTGCTCGCTACACAAAGTAATAATGCTGGAGGCCCTACCTATATTGAGTATGTGTTTGGGTGTGCACGTTGCCATTAAAGCCAAACTCACTGTTTCTTGTAGTTTATAGACCACTTTGGGAGAAACGCGATGTCAAATGAGATGTGCTGTTTTTTAAGCAGTACTTTACTACTCATGACTAGCATTAGTCAGGACAATAACCTCTAGCCAACTTCTTCCATGGGTATACGAGTTACGTGATGGAAAACTGTCACACAATCAACCAGGATATAGAGAGTCCTGGGTCAGTCCTACTGTTAGGCGGAGAAGCGATATATCTGCAACAATCGTAATCCCAGAGGTACATGCTGCAATGAATAAAATCATGCAGATACGGCCAGCAGCTTCAGGTAATGTTCACATCAACCATCAGAATGGGGGGAAAATGTGATCTCGGTGATTTTGACCGTGGCATGATCCTTGGTGCCAGACAGGCTGGTTTGAGTATTTCTGTAACGGCTGATCTCCTGGGATTTTCATTCACAACCGTCTCTATAGTTTACTAGAGTCGAGAACGGTGCAAGTAAAGAGAAAACACCCAATGAGAGTTGTGCGGCAGTGGGCACATTCTCACCAAAACTGGTCAGTTGAAGACTGGAAAGAACGTAGTCTGGTCTGATGAATCTCGATTCCTGCTGAGGCACACAGATAGTAGGGTCAGAATCTGGAGCCAACAGCATGAATCCATGGACCAAACGTGCCTCAACAGTCCAGGCTGGTGGAGGTGGTGTAATGTGTGGGGAATGTTTTCTTGGCACACTTTGGGCCCATTAATACCAGTCAATCATCACTTGAATGCCACAGACTATTTGAGTATTGTTGCTGACCATGTGCATCCCCTCATGGCCACAATTTAGCATCTTCTAAAGGCTACTTCCAGCATGATCATGCACCATGTCACAAAGCAAAATTAATCTCAAACTGGTTTTAGGAACATGACAATGAGTTCAGTGTTCTTCAGTGGCCTTTCCAGCCACCGGATCTGAATGCAGTAGAACACCTTTGGGATGTGGTAGAACGGGAGCATTAAAGTGCATCTGAAGAATCTGCAGGAATTATGTTATGCAATCATGTCAACATGGACTAGAATCTCAAAGGAATGTTTCCAACATCTTGTGTAATCCATGCCAGGAAGAAATGAGGCTGTTTTGAGAGCAAAGGCAGGCCCTACCCAGTATTAGTGTAGTGTTCCTAATAAAGTGCTCAGTGAGTGTATATTATAATGATTTCTGCCAGATGATTTAAGTAAATGTTCATAAAGTCTCACTGATTAGAAGGAACAGTAAAGTACCTTCCAAAGGACGATGATGTCGAGTTCCACTTCACTGCATTTCCGAACGACACTCATTATGCTGTCATCCGTCCTGCCAGCAGGTGTGAGGCTCTGCCTCCTCATGTGCGTGGCTCCACCTGGAGACACGCCTCCTTTCCTGGACTCAGAGGGCGGACCTCTCCGGAAAAAGAAGTCCGCACATGGAGTCATAGAACTGACAATCTATGCAGGGACACAAAATTAAACAAATGCAAAGAAATAAGCATGAGAACAAAATGATCAAGTAAAGAATTTGATTAAAAATGGCAGGTCAAGTCTTTGTGAAAAGCAATTATATAAACAAAATTGATTCATGTGTTCTGTCTATTTGAAGAATATGATTATAGTGAAACAGGCTTATGATTTACCTGTTCATTGCCAAGGTTTAGGTCAGCAAAAGTGTATTTCTCTGTTGTGTCTGAGGTAGCTGAAGAAATAAGAGAATACTGAATGAAAAAAAAGCCTCACACTGCTTCAAAGCAAAGTGTGACACAACACACAGACAAACATACACACACAAATGGGTAACAAATTAAATGCTTCCATTAGGCTGTGGGTGGCATTTTGAGTCAAGCAGTTCAAAAAAGCAGTTTTCTAGTCATCTTTTCCTTTCGTAATGCTATTTTTAGGCTGTTTAATTGGTGCAAACAAATCTGGACTGCTGACCTGACTCTAACTAGCTGAGAGAGATGGGATAGTAATGTGCAGCCCATAGTGCCAAATACACTCTTTCACACAGCGCTGGTCACAATGCTACAGTGCAAAGATTTTATTAAAATTTTATATTAGCTTTGAAGGACAACACAAATAACTGCAGCAGGAATTCTTAGTGGGATTAGTGGAATTAAAAAAAAAAAAAATATTTAATCCCGAGTGGGATTTAAAAAAAAAAAAAAAAAAAAAAAAAAACACAAAACACAACGACTTAGGCACACCTCTTCACTTCATGCAAAGGGATAAAGTGTTAACAGTCCATTAAATGAAGAGGAAAAAAAAGAAAAAAAAAAAGAAAAAAAGAAGAAGAAAAAAAAAACCAAAAAACTTTAGTCTTGTAGTCAACAGGTAGTCTTGTGCAGTTAACGGTAGAATCAGCTTCATCTAGACTGAAATTTTTTCATATAAATAAGTCTGCTTACATCATTTAGTCTGCTTTCTTTACCGAAGAACAAGAACTCGAGGCTATCATGAACACAGACTCACCCAAACTGGACAGCTGAAGACTGGAAAAAGACCAAGTGATGATTTTTTTTCCCCCTAATCTACAACTGTCCAGTTTGGGTGAGTCTGTGCTCATGATAGCCTCAGATTCTTGTTCTTGCCTGACAGGAATGGAACCCAGTGTGGTCTTCTACTGTTGTAGCTCATCCACCTCAAGGTTCGATGTTTTGTGCATGCTGAGATGCTTTTCTGCTCACCATGCTTGTAAAGAGTGATTTGAGTTACTATAGACTTCCTGTCAGCTCAGACCAGCCTGGTCATTCTCCTCTGATCGCTCTCATCAACAAGGTGTTTCAGCCTGCAGACCCTCGTCAAACACAAGATGTTTTTTGTTTTTTGCACCATTCTGTGTAAACTTTACAGACTGTTATGTGTGAAATTCCCAGGAGATCAGCAGTTTCTGAAATACTCAAACCAGCCCATCTGGTACCAACAACCATGCCACAGGTTTACACTTTTTCCTCATTCTGATGTTTGATGTGAACATTAACTGAAACTCTTGACCTGTATCTGCATGATTTTTGAATTGCACTGCTGCCACATAATTGGCTGATTAGATAACTGTGCATAAATGTACAATGCATAAATGTAATCCTAATAAAGTGAATGCTGAGTGTGTATGAAGTATTCTGTAGTTGGCAGTGTTTGTGTCTGCTATGTTTTCACTGCCAGAAGGTTTGAGATATCACCACTGATTAACAGAGGACTACGTATAGCTGAAACGCAGGCAGCTGAAACTGGGATGAGAACCGATTAACAGAAAGTGAAATGTGTAGGCTGGCACACGTTAACACTGATGAACAGTAATTATCTGCTAGTTAAAGTTGAAGAACTGAAATGCTGTGCATGTGGGTGTCTCTCACCTTCCTGTGTTCTGCATCTAGTTGCCCTGAAGCACAGCTTCCCCCTCTCCCTGCTGCCCAACTTAGAGTCTGGAAAAGGGAGGAGAAAAAAAAATCAAATTAAACAAGGGATTTAGATTTAGATCAATAAGAAAATGTGTATCTTGGAAATGTTCACACAGCGCTTTCATTCCTTTTTTGCAGCTTTGTTGCTTGACTTTGTTGCTTGAAATCTCTCTTAAAAGAAGCTTCTCTTACACTCCAGATCAAACGAAATCACAAATACTAATGCGCACAGATTTTGCAACTTTAAGATCTTAAGGGTCAGAGGTTTGATCAATAAAAGCTCATATTTTACTCTGCACAAAGAGTGTTCTGTTTTTAATTCCCACACTGCACATTTCCTATTCTCTACTGAATTTCTAAACCCAATATTCATTCATAAATAGGCTAAGAGTAAGTAAAGAGTAAAGCTCTGAGAAGCAGTGTGCCTTGGGTATCACAGAAACTATATTTTCTTCAACAAATTCCCTCTTCTGTACTGATGTGAAAGTTGAAAAGTGTTTATAACTGTTGATCAAAGCACCTTTTGAGCAAGTTGTATTGCTCTGCTTGTTCAGTTTTGCCATTGATGGTCATGAAGTGATGGGTACAGCAAGTGCTCTTTAACACAGTCACCTAAACCTTCATGAATTTAAATGCCTTGCTGCAATACTGATTCAATGCCACTAATTCCTGATTTTTATATGCCATTTAGAAATCAAGTGCTTCAAATTCCTTGGACTACAGATCTCAGAAAAGCTTAAATGGTCTAACAACACAAGTACAACCATTAAAACAGGTTTTTTTTTTTTCTTTTTTCATAGACTGAGAAAATAGGCCATAAGCACTAACACATTCATCAACTTTGACTGAAGTACAGTGGAGAATGTCATTATAAGTGGTTTCACTGTGTGGTATGGTGAAAGAACAGTTCAGGAGGGCATTTCACCGTGTTGTGAGGAATGCAGAGAAGACCACTGGCAATTCTATGTGGGACACTGACAAAATGCATGTTTCCCTGTTGTTACAATAAGCCCACAGCAATTATTAAGGATCCAAACCACCTGAGCAATAGCTGTTCTACCCCCTAGTGTTTGAGAGGAGTTATCACAGCATTAAGGTACAGTACACACTAGCAGACTGAAGGACTGGGAACATTAACTGAAGCTCTTGACCTCTGCATGATTTTTTGCATGATGCTGCTGCCACATGATTGGCTGATTAGATAACTGCATGATGGTGCAGGTGTTTCTAATACAGCGGATGGTGAGTATACACACAAAAGCATGTGTAAAGAGATCTTTGCACAAAGATTTCATAATAATTATTTCCTATTATTTTCACCACCAGCTTGTTTTTCTTTTTAAAACAGTTAATAGTGTAATCTCAAGAAAGTGATTTTTTTTTTCCCTACTAGAATCTCAAAACCTGAAAATCTCAAACTAACACCCCTAGACTTGACTATAAAAAAAATCACTAGCCAAAGTGTCAGGAAAAGTCTCGAGACAGTTATTAACAGTTATTAACAGTTATTAAGTAAGAACTGTTAACTCAGTGCTGAGGTGTTAGGTTCATATCAGCAGTCCTGCATCAAGCCGATCTGCTCACACTCCAAATCTTGCACAAAATACAAAAAAAATGTAATTCTGCACATTTTTATTTACTGTATGAGAACTATGACCGTCAGTAGTATGGCAGTCTGAAGGTCAAAGAAAGATCTGGTGATCAAGAGAACGGATTTGGAGATGAAATTTTCAATCAAAAATTCGGACCTTTGTCTCCAGCAGGATTGATGCACTTGTGTAGCCTCCACTGTCTGCTGCTGCTGGACACCTGCACTATGTGGAACTCGCGCACTCCTGCTTCACTCTGTACGTGAGAGACAGAGCGAGCTGTTACAATACTTACTCTGAATAACGACAAATTCTAAACTCATTAATGTTACTACTGATTTCAGCACTGACTCAAACACACATGCAAGAAATAATGTGTTGTTTAGCATCTTGCATATATTAATATGGGAGTGTTTTTAGTGATTGGGTGTGCAATCAAAACTTTCAGTTAGAAAGTAAACAGAGAGGCTGTTAGTGCATGAGAAAGTAAGGAGTGTCTGTGGGAAGGCGCATACAGTGTTGATGTTTTCCACATCCACGAACACCAGCATGCTGCCGCAGCGCTCCTCCTCCCTTTCCTCTCTCCTGACTTTTCCTGGCAGCGTGTTACTGCGACACGCTGTCACTCTTGCGCTCAGCGAACGACTCGCGCAGATGAAGGCTGTGTGGCGCAGCACTCGGTGACTGAGAATGAGGAAGGGAAAAGTGAAAGACAGAGTGAAGAGTAGTCATTCAAAGCTGTGAACTCCGTCATTTTCAGCAAGCACGTTTTTGAATAAAATATGGGGGGGAAAAAGCTCCCTCTGCTGGTGGCTACCTGAGCTTTGCATTTTTCTCCACACTCTCATAGTAAAACAGGAAGTGGATCTCGTGCACGCCCTCTCGGTCAGGGCCTCTGAGCCACAGTGGTATCTGTAGTGCCTCGCCGGGTCCCAGAACTCCTTCTGTTAAAGCAATCTCAGCTACTGTGGGCCGGTCATCCCCAGTCACGCCAAACGATGCAGGAGATACCAGCGTCACTGCAGCCACAGACGGGGGCATGACCATTGTCTTGTAGGCGGAGCAGTGTTCAGCAGCAGTGGGGGTCACTGGGGTGAGGTCAGAGGTCGCACTTCCGAAGGTGAAGAACTCCGGGTGGGTGGACACCACCCGCAAGCCAGTGAGGGGAACGGCGCTCACGTTGACAAACTCCACCCACGCTTTTCTGATCTCGCCGCATAGCAAGCCCGTGGGGAAGTTAATGAAAAACACCTGGGATAAGATGATAAAGAAAATATCTGTAAGAGCTCCTATAACAGGTGCCTGGTAGCTCCAGAGTGAACCTGCAAGCAAGACTAAAGCTGTAAGGGATTAAAGGTTGCTGCACAGACCTCCAGCAGAGGCATTGGAGGAGTGATTATAGGTTCAAGGCGACGGTCTGATCCGTGTCGGACAGAGGTCTTCTCCTCTTTGGTCGTGTTCAGTCTCGGCCCCTGGATTTCCAGATCCTGCCTCCCGCGGACACACATCAAACGACTGGCTGCTGAGCGCAGAAGAGAAACAACAATGCTCTGGAAGCACTGAAACGGATACTCAAGTAGGATCAAACATAGAATAATTCACCAGAGCAGGGTAAAATAATAAATGACCAAAAAAAAAAAAAAAATCAACGATGAAATGATATGTTAAGTTTATTGGTTTGTAGCAGACAACAACACATATGACATATTTGAATACAAACTTAGAACTGCATGTGTGCCATAATGCAAATAAAAAAGGTATATAAAAAGGCAGTTAGGCTGCTACAAATGAAACTCATCTCGTCACTGAGGATCAGAAGGGAGTGTGAGTGAGTGTTAGATACCTTCACCAGTGTTGCTGTCCTCCTCTCCAGTGCCCAGATTGTAGACCACACCGAGGACATGTAGCTCTCCTGTTTTATGAGGAAGCAATTTCAGCCGAGCCTGGAATAAATAAATAAATCTATCAATAAATAAATCAATAGTTAACACAATGACAGAATAAAAAAAGGAACATTTCTGAGACATGAACAAATACACCAAACAAACAGGACGATGAAAAAAAGAAACAAGAAATAAAAGAAGAAAAGTATAATAAAACTCCTCACCACTTTTGTTTCTTCAGGACTCATAGGGAACTCTGGAATGACTTCAGTGCTGATAAGGTCATTGAGTGCTGTGGCCTGAAACACAGAAAGCACATTAAACACAGGAGGCCTAATTAAACACTAACAATCAAAGCCTGGACAACTTTAGACTCTCTTACTTTGCCTGTGGCTGCCTCCTTTTCATTAGAGATGGGTTCTCCACTCGTGCCTCCTTGAGGCCCAGAAAAGTCCTTGGGAGTGAATTTCCACAGCAGAGACAATTCGGACAAAGCCAGTGGAACCTTCAGAGGATTTCTGAACACCACCTCCACGATAATGGGCTCTGCAGAGGTGCAGCATAATGGAGCATGTTGGCAGTGTGATTTATGCTACGGATTTGCACAGGTGTAACATTCATGCAAACCTCCAGATTTAAATGACAAATGCTTAAAAAAAGGTTCCACGTCAACATTATACACATCAACCACTCTGTAATGTGAGTGAGATTCTTATATTAGCATTTTCATGATTATATAGCCTTCAGCAATACTAAGCTGCTGCCACAGTCACTGTACCGAAACACGCTGTGAAAGTTTCTATGCCCAGTTTCTCACCCAGCTGTGTTAATATTTAACAGAGCTGGAAAATATAGTTTGTTAGGCATGTTGTGAAACAAATACTGAAAGTCTCACTGGTGGCTGGAGACATTAGAGGAGTCCTACCTTCCACCACAGCGAGGGGGTAGCGCAGGTTATCGGTGTGACTGCTGAGGCAGTACTGAGTTGGCTGGAAGCTGACGGGCACGCTGCCCCGGTTGACCACAGCCACCACCTGCTCTTCCAACTCCGCCCACAGCTGTGACTGCTCCCGGTCGTATTCCTGATCCAGCCACACATGGGTGGCTGCTTGCTTTTCCCCTGTGAACATCACATACACACATGCCTGCAATCAGTGACATCTAAAACTACCAACCCACTCTTAAGCTTCAAGAATCATTTGATTTGAAAAGCATGAGAACATAAAGACAAAAAAACAAACAAACAAACAAAAACACTATTACGTAATGTTTGACTCTGGTAAAAGACACCCTGATGGGTAGCTACAATAATTATATTTGGCTGGGTATCCACTCTGCTAAATGTTACCAGCTTTTTTTTTTTTTCTCTACTAGTGAAAAACTCAATTTTTTTCCCCATAATCCCCCTATACTACAGGGACCTCTGGATACAACAGGTCTGAAATCTGAAATAATGGTACACCGTTATTTGATGCTATACAAGAATGGATACGTTCATATAGTTAGCATGTACAGTTAGCGTTACTTTTGCTTTCTAGCTAGCTAAAACACTCCTATATACTTAAAGGGCAGAGGTTAATCTAAAAAAAAAAAAAAAAAAAAAAAAGTTTGCGCAAATGCATGAGAAATGTATATAAGTACACACACACACACACACACACACACACACACACACACACACACACACACACACACACACACCAGCCATAACATTAAAACCATTGACAAGTGAAGTGAACAACATTGATTATCTCATTACAGTGGCACCTGTCAAGGGATGGGATACATTAGGCACCAAGTGAACAGTCAGTTCTCAAAGTGGATGTGTTGGAAGCAGGAAAAATGGGCAAGCGTGAGGATCTGAGCAACTTTGACAACGGCCAAATTGTGATGGCTAGACAACTGAGTCAGAGCATCTTTAAAACGGCAGGCCTTGTGGGGTGTTCTCGGTATGCAGAAGTTAGTACCTGCCAAAAGTGGTCCATGGAAGGACAACTGTTGGACCAGCGACAGGGTCATGGGCGCCCAAGGCTCATTGATGCACATGGGAACCGAAGGATAGCCCATCTGTGCCGAACCCACAGAAGAGCTACTGTAGCACAAATTACTGAGAAAGTTAATGTTGGCTATAATAGAAAAGTGTCAGAACACCCAGTGCATCACAGCTTGCTGTGTATGGGGCTGCGTAGCCGCAGACCAGTCAGAGTGCCCATGCTGACCCCTGTCCACCTACAATGTGCACGGGGGCATCTAACTGGACCATGGAGCAATGGAAGAAGGTGGCCTGGTCTGATGAATCACGTTTTCTTTTGTGAACGTCCGAGTGCGTGGACGTCCGAGTGCGTGTGCGTCACTTACCTGGGGAAGAAATGGCACCAGGATGCACTATGGGAAGAAGGCAAGCTGGCGGAGGCAGTGTGATGCACTGGGCAATGTTCTGCTGGGAAACTTTGCATCCTGGCATTCATGTGGATGTTACTTTGACATGGACCACCAACCTAAACATTGTTGCAGACCAAGTACACTCCTTCATGGCAACGGTATTCCCTAATGGCAGTGGTGTCTTTCAGCAGGATAATGCACACTGCCACACAGCAAAATTTGTTCAGGAATGGTTTGGGGACATGACAAAGAGTTCAAGGTGTTGACTTGGCCTCCAAATTTCCCAGAACTCAATCTGATTGAGTATCTGTGGGATGTGCTGGACAGACAAGTCTGATCCATGGAGGCCCCACCTCACAACTTACAGGACTTCAAGGATCTGCTGCTAACGTCTTGGTGCCAGATAGCACAGCACACCTTCAGAGGTCTTGTGGAGTACATGCCTCAATAAGTCAGAGCTGTTTTGGCAGCACAAGGGGACCTATACAATAGGCAGGTGATTTGAAATGTTATGGCTCATCAGTGTTTATATACAAATATAAATTTGTCCAGTCTTCAAAATCTTGAATTTTGAAACAGAATGTCCTCCACCATGTTCTCCACTCTCAGGTACTGAGACCAAGCTGGGCTGTTGCTTGTGTATGTCCTGTGAGTAAAGAAGTTTTGGAAACTGCACTGGGGCAAAATGTTGGCTTTGCTTACATGACTGCAGGTGAGAATTTTGCAAGTACTTTGCTTGAATTTAACCCCTCAAGTGTTCATATTCATGTGTATGCGTGTGCAAATAAGAGCTAGTATACATCACTTGTGCATGTCTTACCCTCCGCAAGTCTGCGCTCGTGGCCAAAGAACACGCGCGTCTGGGTGCAGAGTAAGCAGGGCAGGGGCAGCTGAGGCAGAGAGCTCTCGTTGGACGGCTGACTCACACTCTGAAAGTACAGGCAAAAATGCACAGAAATGCAAAATCAAAGTCACATAGAGAGCATTTCCAAATCAATTCCATTCAAAGATTGTGTTGCTCCGCAGAAAGGACACATATAAATCTACAAGCTGAATCTCCTTACACTTTTCTTTCTTGCTTCAGCATGTTCCTGTCCCTAAGCTTCAAATCCTGGATCCTTTTGTCTTATGGCTCCTATACATCCAGAGCTATTATCCCACACCCTATTTAGTGCCTGACATGTCAAAATGGGAAACATTCCACAGTCATCCACAAAGAGGGATCCCTACCTAATCAGGAAGAATAAAAAAGGTATTCAACGTTAAAGTGCCAACTTTCAGTAAGCTATTAGCTGTTTTTGTACCATATTCTGTAAAGTGTAAGACACTTTCTTTTGGCCTATAACAGGTTCTGCAACTTGATTTTTGTTTCAACCTGTCTGCATTCAAAATCAGTACTGTCCTAAATCGGCTGCTCTGCATAAATAGTCACATATCAGTAGACAAAATATCTAAAGCCATTTCAGCTACACAGATTAGTAAGAACCCTGGTGTTCCAGACAAAATGTAAAATAAGCGATTTTCTGCTAAACTTACACCTCTGTTGGTGAACACGTATAATGCTGACATCATTACATTTTTACAAAATCTGGGGGAAAAAAAAATAAAAAAATCTCTGACCAAAGTGGATTTATTAAAAATAGATTCAATTACCACCTTTTTTATAGTCTTAATCCAACTGCTATAAAGATACACCTACATCAGCCAATACAAATAATGCTTTTTATTTCTTATACATACTTCACAGTCTATTGTGTTACAAGACAAGGCTGTGTTTTCCAGTCAGAGTTCATGAATCTTGGAGGTTTGTGTAACAGATGTAGTGCCTTACTTCCTGCCATAAGTTTAATTTGGCACCCATGGAGCCAGGTTTAACTCTGATCCTCACTTTCATCATCCACTGCTGGCTGAATGAACTCAAATAAGTCCACTCAGCTAAAATTAAAATATTCCAAATATCCAGTCTTCAAACCACATGGTTGTCTCTCCTTTTCCTATAAATCACATATGTTCTCAAGCAGCCATAATACTGTACATGATGCATCTAACCAGGTAAAACACTGGTATCACCTATATACTTTCTTTCATCTGGTATGGCATCATTAGGCATCATCCTCTTACCCTATACACATAAAGGTATTCCCTGAAGAAGGCGCTCTGCTGCGTGGCAGACTGCTTGCTGTCGCCGATCAGAATGTGTCGGAAAGCGGCTATGGCGTTCTCTTGCTGGCACAGAGTGAAGGACTGTCGGCCGATGGTGAAGTTGATGTGATCCTCGGCAAGAGTCCAGCCCTTCCCCTTATACACCTGCATGGCCTGGCAGTAACACCGCAATGCATGTCTCTTCTGCAAACAGAGAAAGCAATAAGAATAACGCATATGAGGTGGAAAATGATGACTTCCTGAAATCTGTGTGTGTACACCTCTTCCTACAATGGAATAAAAATAGAATATATAAAGAAAGCCATGTCAGTACAGACGGATATAAAAATCAGTGCTCGCACCCTTTTGCACTGACTTGGAGGTCGAGAGAACAGATTCATTACGTAATTATGTGTTAATTTCCTAATGCACCTTGTTAAAACAATATACATTAGAAACTATGACAGATTCAATAAGGCTTACATTTTACCCTCAGTGTCTAGACACAGCACAAAGATATTATCAGACAGTGATTACAAGCAAGACAACACACGTGTTCCAGTACATCACCTGGATATTACAGACTTAAAACTAAAACTCAAACAAAATCAACAATGCTTATCTTTCCAACACACACAGCACTGCTCGACACTACAGTATACAGCTGTAGAAGAGTAATGATTTATATTCTCACTATCCGGCGTCACCCAGAAGAGGATGGGTTCCCTTTTGAGTCTGGTTCCTCTCAAGGTTTCTTCCTTATGTAGTCTCAGAGAGTTTTTTCTTTGCTGCCTCTGGCTTGCTCATTCGGAATGAAACTAAATCTATATCCAGATATCTGTAAAGTTACTACGTGTCAATGTCCTTTGTTAGAAGCGCTATATAAATAAAATTTAACATCTTTGTACTGCTTTTAGCTACTGATTCCGAGCATGCACCAGCTTAAAAGACTTTTGATAGCAATTTTCTTATTAGCGCTTATTTAGTTTATGGCAATCTCCAGAATACATTTTGAATGTTTGCTCCTCAGACTACATAAGGCTACACTATTTAATTTCACTGATTTTCTTAGCGATGGTAACAAAATGACACTACTCTCAAGCTCCTGAAACTACTGGCTCTTGGTTCCAGTCAGACAGCATTTTCAAGTACTGGAGAATTTTTTTTTTTATCTACAGTTGAAAAGAACCTGCTCAAGAAATTTATCTGGAGATATTATCACTGATCTAAAACCACCTTAAAATGGACAGCAGGTACTGGTTTGGCCCAGACAGAAATGTCATCCTAGCAAGTGAAAATATCTTGAATATAGTCAAAATTATCTAGTATTTCTTATAAGATTACAATAAACCAAATATAAGATTATTAAACCTATTTCTGGACATTATTCATTCCAAGCTTGTAGTTTTCTTATTCTATTGGCAGATAATTTTGCTTCTTTTTAGAAATAAATGCTTAAAATGAGTCAAATTATCTGCCAATAGAACAAGACTATTTCAAGCTTGAAATGTACAAATGGCTCGAAACAGGTTTAATAATCTTATACTTGGTTTACTGTAATCTTATCATAGGAAATACTAGATATGTGATATATTACTAGATGTGACTATATTCAAGGTACTTCGACTTGATTAGATGTCATTTTTGCAGTGAGTGGCGTTATAGAATAGAAGGCTCAGTCTCACCTGTCCGGCTTTGCTGAAACGGTGGCCTGACAGGATCATGTGGAAGGCAAACTTCCTCACCATGGGGCTGCGCATGTTAATGAAGCAGTGAGCTGCCTGCTCCAATAAGAGCGCACTCCGCAGGTCAGAGTCCTATCATAGACAAGACAGATTACAAATGCAGAGTACCGAATCCTTGCAGCTGAAATCCACATCATTCTCATTAAAACACAGATAAGGATTATAAAAAATACCAGAGAAAGAGCAGGAATGAATTGAGTACCAAATCAGTATGCGCAGAAAATGCGCATATATTTACACCTTCAAAAAAAAAAAAAACCTCACCTCACTGGTCATCTTGATGAGGAGAGCTGCAGCTTCTGAGTATTTGGCCTGACTCTTCAGTACTTCAGCACTCAACAGAGCACAGCGCTCTGCCAGGACCATGTTTCTATAACACACACACACACACACAAAGTATAAAACTAGACAGATTATAAAGTCAAAGTTACTCCTAAAAAAAAAAAATCTATAAAATTATTATATTCTACCTTATTATATAAATTACTGTTTACCTTTACAGTGTTTAATAGACTCCTATTCAGATAGCATCTTATTTTCGTTTACAAAAATAGGTTTCCCTCCATTCTCAATGATTCAAACAGAAGCCTAATTTACTAAAACCAAGATTATTTTCTCATATCAAAATGCAATGTCATAAATATCTCAGGTGACGATAAGCATCACTTCCTTCCTGTCATGAAACAACATGTAAAGCCAAATCTGTCTTTATATCATTACAACTAAAAAGTTTATCATTCACTTTTTACCTATGCAACATGATGTTCTGCAGTTAAAATTACACTTCAAATAGCAGGCTACATATGACACGAGCCTGTTATTTGAGTAAAGTAAAGTTATTACTTCCCGCTACTAAACAGGCTGTTCATGTGCACAGTTTCTAAATAAATACATGCTCAAAAATAGCAATGGTGGATTAAAAAAAAAAATAATAAAAAAATAAAATAAAATAAAATGCACGCATGTCCTACTTGCAGACATCTCGATATGTCTGGATGGCTGTCTCCATGTAGTGGGCAGGGTACGGCCTGGGGGCTCCACTCTGCAGAAACGCAGATACAGCAGCCATCTCCTACAAAACCACACATACAAACACAAAAGTTTCATAACATGCTAGGGCATCAGAGCTAGCCACATATCTACTGTGCATGTGTGCATGTGTGTGTGTCTAACCAGTGCTCCAGCAGCATACAGCATGGCCTGGTCAGAGAGGAAGTCCTTCTTGGCAGTGTGGTAGCAGTTGTAGGCCAACTCATAGTGCTGAACCAGAAAGCACAGGTCAGCCATCTTTCTAATTTGCAGCTCAGGGGCTTCTGGGGGGTATCTGAGGTCACAAAGGTCAAAAGGTCAGATGAGCATTTCTTAAAAACAAGCCCATGTGTATTATCTGCACACTCACAGCAGTCCTGCAGTATTTTTTAGTTCAGCAATGCTCTTCTCTGGAACCTTGCCACCCCCAAACCACTTCTTTGTAGCTGAGAACAGAGACCTACTTAACCCTTTCCTTGACACCAACTACAGAGAGAGACAGACAGGGTTAATGAATGAGATGAAAAGATGAAAGGACAAGAACTGTTTTGAGGAAATTAATTTGCTTTAAAATGAAGTCCAATTTTGACAAAAGTGTACGATCAAAGGATACACTGAGCTAAATGTGATGCTAAAAAAACAGTGTATTGTTGAAACACCATGTATTCATCAATGCTAATATTTTTCATGCGTTCAAGAGAAAAGTGCTTTTTTTTGGCAATAGTATGTATATGGTGTGTTTGAGTGTGTGTAAAAGAGAGAACACCTGGTCATTGAGCTGGCGGATGTTCTTCTCGATGTGTGGCAGCAGTCCTCTGAAGGTGAACTCCTGGATGAACTGGCGGATGCGGTCATGGTCATTGAGGGTTAGGCAGGCACCATGAGCCTGTGATGATGTTGGGGTCTGTTTCTGTGACCTTGATAGATCCATGTCCACACTGTTCATAGCCTCGCGGGGGTTGCAGGGATAACCTGGGTCAGCTGTCTGGTCCAGTTTCAGTGGATGGGTATTGGTGATTGCATCTGTAAATGTGAGAAAAACATCAGAAGAATATTAAAGAACCATTCCCTCAATTAAAATGGGTTAATAACACTGGTGTTCCATGCAGAAAATCACCTGAGGTGTCAAGTCCATCCACTTCAGAGTTATTCTGAATGTTATTCTCCCCAACATTATTCACCATAGCTTCTTCGTACTGCTCCTGTATCGTGCAAACACAGGAAGGCTTAAGCTTACGCAAAGCTGTAGCAAGCAAGTCTGAAGCTGGGTTAGAGGAAAATTCCAGCAAACCTAATTTCAACATATTCGCTGGTTACCAATGATAAGAATTTAGACACGTTTACCTGTATTGAGACAAAAGAACGCCAGATTACGCAAAACACTTTTGAGGGAAGTCTAAGAGCAGTTGCTGAGGCAGTCAACATTTATGGGAAATGCTAGTTACTCTAGTTAGTTGTTCTAGGACCCTGCATAACCCTGAATAACCATCAACAATGCCAAAAAGTGAGGTATGATGCACTGAACCACAGTTACATACACAACTTTAAATTTCACCGCTCCTAACCACCAGGGGCAGTGAGTCATGGGAATGATGTTCAGAGATGATGTCGCACTCACCCCACAAGGAGGGTGAAATTAGCCTTGTAGAAACTGGAGGTAGCAGCAGCACAGACTTCGGGGGGAGGAGTCATGCCTCAAAGAACTGTGCATTAGGAAGAGACAGTCCTCAGTGTTGTTGGGACTGGGCAGTCAGCCTGCCTATAGGCCTTGGTGGTGATGTCCACCACCCAGCAGACCAGTCTCTGGTAAGGCAAGGGAGCCCCACACATCTTTCCTGACAGATGAGCAGCTGATCTGAGGATCAGACATCTGCCATTCAGTCTAAATAGCACCACAGAATGATGGAACACTCGGCAGGTTTGCCTTCATGGAACACTGCAAGGCCCATATAATAGGAGCTCTTGTGTTCAGGAGTGGTTCCTGGATTGCTAGATGTTGCATAGTACTCAGTCTGCGCAACATAGTACTCAGTCTGCGCAACATCATCATCTGGCTGTGGGTGCGATATCTTTCCATCGATTCGGGGTAGCAGATCTGCTTGAGCAGGAAGTTACCAGGCTATTACAACCACAAGTGAATGTAGCAGGGGGAACGAAGTGTGCTGGTGTTCATGCTGTTCAACGTGTAGCAGCAGAAAAGAAGAAAGGGGAAAATGGCTATATAACAGCAGCAGTTTATGTAAATACTGCATCATATGGCATCATCATTACTTTGGTGGAAGATTGATTCTGACTGCTCTGTAGAAAGCTTTCATAAATGATTCAGCCAAAAGTATTGTTAAAGTAAGCTCTAAATCAGTACAATTCAGACTTTGTGGTGGCAACATAGGTGGATCAGATGGCACGTGGATACCACAAAGCCTTAGGGAAAGGATGAGTAACTAGAATTCCTTTTTACTGTATTGCTACAGTGTTGGAACATTGGAGAATATGACAGAGCATCTTTGGTAGGACTGTCTCTCATGTCTATCCCATCCTAAGACCTTTTATTGTTGAGAAGTCCTGTTTGTTGTAAAAGTATACTTATGGAGCTCAGCAACAACCCTTAGACTTCCACTAAATATGAGTTTCATGTTCACAGGTTTTCAGTTATTTTCTCAGTATAGGGTCAAATGCTACTGATGTGGTAGATATAATTTAGGAATTATATGAGGAATGAGTGTCAACAATGTAAATAGGTTGCTGTCGAACTCACAGAGCTGTAGATGTGGTTCTTCTGTAGATACTGACTCCAGGGGTCAGGCATTTGCTCATCTGGCCGAGCAGCACCTGTTCCGGAGTTGATCTTCAACAGGTAACAGCACTGAGTACCGTACCTCTGCTTCATGTCCTCATATATGGAGTCTGCCCTGTAGAGAGAAGTAGGAGATGAGGAGGAGGGAGTAAGAGCAAAGGACAGCAAATGTCATATTCCAATATATGCAAGTTCATTAAGTAAGGAACAACACACAACAGACCGTGCTGCTACGCAAAAATACCACACAGGGTGGTGTAATACGGCCCGATGTGAAATGCATTATTTTTGTGTAGCAGCACGGTCTGGAGTGCGCTATTATGCTTATACCACAGCAATTTACCAATGATAATAAATTAATTTATTAATGAATAATAACACGCTTTTTAAAGGTTTATAGTTACATTTACTGTTGTGGAACTTCCACGATACAAGTTAGTTCCTGTTATCGCTTACATAATAGCAACGCTATACATTCCCTAAAAAACTACAAAGCACCATGACTTTTACAAAGTACTGATTACTTTCCATAAATGTCTCTAACGAAAAAAACAAACCAAGACAAAGCATCACCACATCAACAATTATACGTTTTCTCAACCAACACGTTTTTTTTAAAAACTGCTTATCATCATAGGGATCAGATTACGTGGAACATCTGCCATACAAGTCCCTGTGTATAAGCTGTTACTATAGAAACAATAATGTATTAGAATGAGAGCATTAATACATATTTATACATTTATATTTATTTTATATTTGTTACCTAAAATTTATCCGTACCTTCTGATCATCGGATTCAAAAACTGTGCTGTGGTAAAAAAGAAATTAAAACTATGGATAAAGAAAAAGTTCCTCTCCCTTTAAGTCTTGTAAAAAGTATTTGGAGGAAGGGAAGACTGCACAAATCATTAAATAAAGTTTTGTTTGGAAATTTTAAAACAAGACAGTTCCTGAACCTTTTTAAATGTCAGATAATTTTCAACGTTTCCTCAGAAAGGCCTTTAAGGACAATGTTAAACGTGTAAACCTGCAGCTCAGTAACTGGAAAAACCTGGGTGAGTAAATAATCTCTCAGATTCACCACACAAACCAGCCAACCTATAAATAAATATTCAGCTAGACTGGTGCTTCGCAAACCTCTTTTCGTCTCCATCACTGACGTCGTGAAGTAGGACGTAGTATTTGAGGGTGTTGGGGATGAACCATTTGGGGTAAGTGTACTCTCCACTGTGCTGGATCCTGTGCTGCTCCTGAGAGAGCTTCTGAAACTGCTCAGTGGGCACGGCTTCATGAGACGACACCACCAACATACCTACACACACTCAAGTGAAGGAACACACACTCTAACACTCAAGGAATGGGAGAGAGCCAGAGCAAGAAAGACCAGGAAAAAAAAAAATGATGGATAGAGTGAGAAAACGCAAGCCAATGTGCAAACGTGAGAAAAAGACACAGATACAGGAGTAAAGAGAAGTGTGAGAAATGTGAGAGAAAGTGAGAGACAATGGTTCTTAGGGCTGATTTCTATCAGCATATACTATCTGCAGGCACGTGTGGGGCTGAGTGTTAACATCCTTTCGCATCATGTGAACTTGTGCAGTATGTTACAAACCTGACTGTACAGGAAAAGAAAAACAACTAAGTCTTAACTGTAGGAAGGAGAATGGAGAGGGGTAATGGACTGGGTGTGAAAGAGTTGTTTACACTATAATCTGTAGCAATATTATTCTAAAAATTACCTTATTTCCTTTGTGGAAAAGTTGCACATACTAAAAGAATTTTACTTGAGGGCTTGAGCGGGCTTTCAGAAATAAACACAGAGAAAGTGAAAGAGAAACAGCACAAAGTTAGCTATATGAAATTAACACAAAGCAAAAATTATCGCTACCAGAAGCACATTTCCTTTCAATACCTGGTCCTGGCTACATGATGTAAGAGAAATCAGTCTATTTCTTGTGCTCATTAAAACGTCACAAGCTCAACGGTATCCGATAAAGTTCTCTGCTCAACCGATTTGCCTGTTGTACAGCACCACAGATTCGCACCGCTTATTGACATTTCAGAGGTTTGCGCATTCCCTTCTCGAGCTATGCTTACGCATAATCCCTGTCTCCTCATTCATGATGCAGATACACACTCTGCAAAAAACATGCATCAGCAAAAGAAGCGACTTAATGAAGAAAAGAGAGAAAAGTGTAGATTTTTTTCTCTCTCATGCTGACAATAATGTATGAATGTTGAAGGTGCTGTATGAAGTGGCTTTAATTTGAAGTAGTGACTTTAATACTTTGCATGTATGATGTGGTTTATTCGTTCGAATATGGTTAAAAGACAAAACAGAAAATTTGACCTGCGGGTCAGAATCAAGACACTGGCTTTTAGTTTGAGCACAACAAAGTGCGACAGAGGCAGTGTCAGTTTCTTCCCACTGTTTCTTATTAGTCATTTTATACAGATATTTCAAAGAAGTGGTGAAATTCATATGCACTCATTTAAGTTTAGGCCGCACACTCAAGAGCTACCAAATATTAATGTGGAAGTGAATACAGAGAAACAGAGGAGAAAAACAGGAAGGAAAGGATAACGAGATATAGAGAAATGAGCATGAGGGCAAACATGCTCTGGGGGAGAAAAGCAAAACAGGCTTGAGAGATACAGCGGATATAAAAAGTCTGTTAAAATGTTAAAATGCCAGGCTTCTGTGATATAAAAAAATGAGACCAAGATAAATCATTTCAGAACTTTTTCCACCTTTAATGTGACCTGTAACCTGTACAACTCAGTTGAAAAACAAACTGAAATCTTTTAGGTTGGGCAAGTAAAAATAAAAAAAAATAATAATAATAATAATGTGGTTGCATAAGTGTGCACACCCTTAAACTAATACTTTGTTAAAGCACCTTTTGATTTTATTACAGCACTCAGTCTTTTTGGGTATGAGTCTCAGCATGGCACATCTTGACTTGGCAATATTCACCCACTCTTCATTGCAAAAATGCTACAAATCTGTCAGATTGCGAGGGCAGCTCCTGTGCACGGCCCTCTTCAGATCACCCCACAGATTTTCAATCGGATTCAGGTCTGGGCTCTGGCTGGGCCATTCCAAAACTTTAATCTTCTTCTGGTGAAGCCATTCTTTTGTTGATTTGGATGTATGCTTTGGGTCGTTGTCGTGCTGAAAGATGAAGTTCTTCTTCTTCTTCAGCTTTCTAGCAGAAGCCTGAAGGTTCTGTGCCAATATTGACTGGTATTTGGAACTGTTCATAATTTCCTCCACCTTGACTAAGGCCTCAGTTCCAGTTGAAGAAAAACAGACCCAAAGCATGATGCTGCCACCACCATGCTTCACTGTGGGTATGGTCGTGTTCTGGTGATGTGCAGTGTTCTTTTTGCGCCAAACGTACTTTTTGGAATTATGGCTAAAATGTTCAACCTTGGTTTCATCAGACCATAACACATTTTCCCACATGCTTTTGGGAGATTTCAAATGTGTTTTTGCAAAATTTAGCCAGGCTTGGATGTTTTTCTTTGTAAGAAAAGGCTTCAGTTTTGTCACCCTACCCCATAGCCCAGACATATGAAGAATACGGGAGATTGTTGTCACATGTACTACACATACTTGCCAGAAATTCCTGCAGCTCCTTTAATGTTGCTGTAGGCCTCTTGGCAGCTTCCCTGACCAGTTTTCTTCTCGTCTTTTCATCAATTTTGGGGGGACGTCCAGTTCTTGGTAATGTCGCTGTTGCTCCACTTGATGATGATGGTCTTTCACTGTGTTCCATGGTATATCTAATGCCTTGGAAATTCTTTTGTACCCTTCTCCTGACTGAAACCTTTTAATAATCAGATCCCTCTGATGCTGTGGAAGCTCTCTGTGGACCATGGCTTTTGCTGTAAGATGCAACTAAGAAAATGTCAGGAAACGCCTACTAGAACAGCTGAACTTTATTTGGGGTTAATCAGAGGCACTTTAAATGATGGCAGATTTGTTTTTTTATTTTTTACTCGCCCCCCTAAAAGATTTCAGTTTGTTTTTCAGATGAGTTGTACAGGTTATAGGTCACATTAAAGGTGAAAAAAGTTCTGAAATGATTTCTTGGTCTCATTTTTACATCACAGAAGCCTGGCATTTTAACAGGGGTGTGTAGACTTTTTATATCCACTGTATATAGAGTGAGACAGACAGACAGAAACACACAGAAAGAGGGAGGGGAAGGGGAAGAGAGAGAGAGAGAGAGAGAGAGAGAGAGAAACTAATAAAGGATACAGGCCACATAGTGGTTGAGGAACTCGTGATCCGATGCAGGCATGGACTGTAGAAAACTCTCCCTGTATGCTTCAAACCATGGTGTTGTTGCTAAAACACACACACACACACACACTTAATGTTTTTTGCATAGCGGGGCAGAAGTGAAGCCTGCTGCACGGTTGGACAGAGGACAGAAGAGGAGAGAATGTCACTGAAAGAGGAACGAGACACAAGGTCATTACAGTATTCAGCTTTTTGAGGAAGGAGAAAGAATCCAGAGGAAATCATAAGCTTTGTAGATACAACAGACCTGGATCTCTTTAGATTTAAATTCAAACTGTTAACTAGAAAATGTCAATTTATTCAAATACATCTAAATAATAATGATAGAAAATAATAGTTGTGTATCTGTTGAATAATCTGCTGAGACTGATTTGCTGGACTGATTAAATGAGTTCCGTCTCAAAGAGGTGCGAATCAGCTGGCATGGTTTTGTGCAAAATTTATGCAAAACACTCACTGAAAGTTCAGTGGCATTAGCTGAAACCTGCGTTCTGACTATTCAAACAACCTAAGATAATTGTCAAGAAAACAAACAAATGAATAATATTAAAGACAACAGACACATACTTGTAGCAAAGTCGATTAGAGAAACAGAACAAGAATTACTTCACCAAAAAAATAAATGAATAAATAAAAAAAAATCTCAGAGGTCCAACCGAAGAGTGAGCGATTACATAGAAAAACATTTGATCACATTTTGAACACATCTGATTCACTCGCTAAAATCCTAAAAATCTATCCGATGGCATTCTATTAAATTTGGCTTCTTTTGATTTGTAAAATTGGCCGGTAGAGTTTATATTTTCCTACCAGCGCAAAGAGAGTGTGTTCTGTCAGATGTGTTCTGTCTGTGATTAACAAAAAGGCTCAAAGACAGCAGCAGGATCTAAAGCACCTAGACATCTAGAAAGAGAAAAGGCTAGAGAACAGAGACGGATTTGAGAGCGAGTGAAATGACTCATGGGTTCAAAGCTTCACAAATATTTGAAAGTGAATATACAATCCAAAAATCTGTGTGCCTTTCACAATGGCCAAAATTTGACAGCATGTCATCAGCTGAGACTATTAAAGCCATTACTATATTTATAACCGTACTATATAATCACTATGTTTGACCAATAACCACATTAACGTTTCAGCCACACAATGAGTCATTTGCCTCTGTATATTCACATTACATACTAAGATTGTCACCAACACCTTGACGGGTGAGAAAAGACAGGACTAGAAGGAGGAGAAAGAGGGAGAAGAAGAAAAAAAAAAAAAAAAAAAAAAAAAAAAAAAAAAAGAGTGGGCTACAGATCTGCTACAAAAAGAAAGGGGAAGAGGAGAAGAAGAGTGGGTGATTAAGACTAAATTCAACTCCCCCTTTTCTCCCCGGCGCAGCCTGTAGCAAGTACCTGTATAGTATTTGGAGGAGCTGAGCTGGGTGAACGTTTCTCTCCAGTCAGAGTACCAGGGAACGCTAGCTTTGACCGAGCGGTCTAGGAGGGGGAGAAAAGGGGCAGAGAGCCAGAGGGTTGGGTTAAAGCACTCAAACACACACCGCTTTCAAACAGCCAGTTTAGAAATAAAGGTTTTCAGGCACCAGATCATTTGGTGTGTCTTAACTATTAAGCCCAGGCGACTTCTCATCACCTGTCCAAGAAGCATCAGAGGAAGGACAAATCGCTACAAGCAGAAGGAGCAGATTCTGCGACTGAGATACTGGTGCTTTTATTTGTTGTAGGTTCAACAATGAGAAGAAAAAGAACAAAAAGCTCTCCTTATTGATTTTCGGAAATTTTTCATTTGATACGCTTGTATTCAGATTGGATTAGTTTATCACAGGGGCGTCCGTAATAATTTTTTACTCGTCTATTCAGTGATAAAACTCTCGTGTCTGGACAGCAATATAATTACCACAGGACGAGCGAGTTTCCAACAGGCTGTATTTTCTACGACTCTGGATGTTTGCAGATGTTTACGTGGTCAGTTCCTGAAAAATCTGATGATACATGCTGATAAATTAATAACTAAATAATTAGCAGTTTGAATATAAAAAAATCAAATCTTTTACAGTATTAACTGATCAGCTTTTACCATTAGATATTTAAGATACTGCAGCAATACAACTAGTCATTATTTATAGAAAACTAAAAGTTATTAAAACTAATAGAGATTGTGTGTATGTCATGCTAGTAATGACATTAAGTAATGCTTTATACCTGCAGCTGCCATTATAATGGCTCCTTTAATCAGCCTGCAGGATCTTGCTTTTTATATTGATTTTATTTTCTTCCTCCTCCTGACAGAGCTTTCCCAGCTAGTGTGTGTAGTCGAGGTTTTACCGCCCGGACCAAGTATATGGTTTAGTGCCTCTTCTAAAGGCACGGTCATTTTTCATTTTGAGACACGGGAAGTGTTAAATATTTGGGGGCGGGTCACTAATACACAAACTATAAGACTAAATACAGCAAGTAGCAGCAATCAAATATATATATATTTTTTTCCCCCAACGTGAGGAGGCATGTGCACAGTAAATCATAGACGTGTGTATCCAGATGGAACTAAAATTATCAGACGATAATAGTTCGTTGGGGGGGAAAAAAACAAAAAAACAAAAAAACACAACAGTAGGTAACTCTGCCTGTAATTTTCTCAGAGGAGGACGGAGAAAAACACCAGCAAGACCGATCTGGATGGAAATATTATCACACAGTAGCACCTGTAACATATGAAATTTCCCCAGGACTCCATATCAGTTTAATCCTGTCTGGACAGAGCTTATAATTAAACTCGGTGCACTTCACAGGGGTGTGACGCATCTCAAGCTGTAACTATAGTGTGCTTTAATTATTCCGAATCCCATCGCCTGCTGCATAAACTGGCTGGTGTAGGCGTAACGTATACTGGGATCGTGTCCCCAGCACTTTCTTTTTTCTTCCATATTAACAACAAGACTTCCAGAGCATCCATTGTCCCATTATCCCTGTAGGGTTTTAGAAAGCTGCTGAATCAGCAATCTGTAGCTATGTGGAAACACTGATGAACACTAAACGAAAATGTATAACACAAATCTGTCATGTACGCTTTCAGGTCATGTAACTTTCCTGCTATAAGAACCAGTCACCTTGTGTTTAAACATATCAAGGTGAATGAAAAATGTTTAGAGTTCATTAATATGAAATAAAATAAATCAGTGTATGTTCAACTTGGCTGTATTATATGTATTAGGGATGGTCACTTTCAGTTTTCGAGTCCAATCTTCTAGACTTGCTACCAACAGACAACCTTCAAAATGGTTTGCAGTGTCCACTGGGGGTTCTTCATTCTTCCATCTTTCTTAGGCACGCTCAAGGAAACAGACCTGCGTTGTGCTGTTATCATACTGACTGTATGACATACTGAAGTTATCAACATATCAAACTTATACACACTATTAGGCCAAAAGTATGTGGACACCTGACCATTACACCCATATGTGGTTCTTCCCCAAACAGTTGCTACAAAGTCAGAATTGTATAGAATGCCTTTGCATGCTGTAGCATTACAATTTCCCTTCACTTTCACTTCCTTTGCCAAGGTTGGAGTGGAAGAACTCGAGTGTCCTGCACAGAGCCCTGACCTCAACCTCACTGAACATCTTTGGGATGAACAGGAACTCCGACTGAACCCCAGGCCTCCTCACCAACATCAGTGTCTGATCTCTCTACAGCTCTTGTGGCTGAATGAGCACAAATCCCCACAGCCACACTCCAAAATCTAGTGGAAAGCCTTTGCAGAAGAGTGGAGGTTATTATAATAGCAAAGGGGGAATAAATCTGGGATACGATGTTCAACAAACACATGAGTGTTACAGCTAGGTGTACACAAACTTTTGGTGCTATAGTGTATATGAAGCTGTGCTGCTATGCCTGCCCCATGCACATCCCACTGAAAAGGCTACGACTGAAATGAAATGTCACAGTGTATTCGCTTGCACATGGATGCTAATCTCCATAAACATGAGCTCACTGACATCCATGATTGGCTAGCTTCACTCTGATCTACAGGGGAGTGAAACGCCAAACATCCTTCCCACCCAGACAACAGGGTTAGTTTTACTCTCTTGGATTAATAAAAATCGAATACTTGGTGACAAGCTTCCGATCTGTTAATCAGGAGCCCTGACACCATGTGTGCTGCATCACAGTAACCACAGAAATGAAGCGATGGTCCACTGGGGCCTTGGAGAACATGGAGGCTGAAATGTGTAGAGAGGAATGAAGTTCTGAAGACACGCCACAGCCAGCCACTTTTTCCATCACACACTGAGGTTTAATCAGCACATAGTTTGTCATGTGTGAGTGAGATTTTTTTTTCTTTTCTCTCTCTCTTTTTTTTTTTTTTATTTTTAACTAGAATGACATCCATGTGTAAAATTAAAAGCTATAATGGGGAAAGCAAGAAGTCAGGTCAGGAATAATAAAGTCAGCTGTTCACTCCGACACACAAACTTGCCTTTATGAGATTTGCTGCCCTCTCTGAGAAATAAGAGATGAAAACTCACTAAACTGGCTTGAACATAACTCACTGCGGTAAAACCAGTAAAGTCACACTCTTGTCAATTCGGTTAGTTTAACAAGCTCACGTGAGCAAAAAATATTCTTACAAGTCAGACAAAAAGTTTCCTGTAATAACTAAAAAAACCACAGCAGTCTCTTCTCTTTTCTAAAAGAACTCACTTCACTGCCAGCTTCATTTCCTCCTTCCCTTCTGTTTCTCCATCTTTCCTTACCCAGCTGTCTTTCTTTTTTTCCTCTGCTTCACTATGCAGTTTCTCCTCATGTCCTCCCCTCTCTTTCTCTCTGTTCTAACTTCTCCATTTCGTCCTTGTTTCCTCTCTTCCTCTTACATATTCCATTTCCCTCCTTATCTGTCTCTCCAGTTCTCTTTCCTACACTCTCCTCATCCCTGTCTCTCTCTCCCTCACTCTCTATCCCCATCTTTTTCCCCCCCATCACTTTCCCTGTCTATAACTATTTTCTCCATTTCTCTCTCTCTCTCTACCTCCATCTTGTTCCCTGTCTCTCTCTCTCTCTCAATTCCCATCTCTTCCCCTGTTTGTCTCTCTCTCTTCCTCTCTCCCTCCCCATCTCTTCCTTCGCTGTCTATCTTTCTCTGTCTAAATCTCTTTCAATGTCATGCGCTCCCATCTTTTTTCATGTCTTTCCCTGTCTCTCTCTCTTCATGTCTTTCCCCATCTCTCACTCCACCTCTCCCTCTTTACTTGTTTCTCTCTTCCACTCTTTTATGGTCCCATCTGTCCCAACCTTTCCTTGTTTCCCACTCCCTCCCTCTACTCCTGTCTTTCTTTCTCTTTCCCCCACACCCTCACATCTCGTTCCCTAGTCTCTCTCTCACCCCTCTTTCCCCATTCTCTCGGAGTGACTCACCGCTGATGTTGAGGTCGTAGTCTCCAGCAGTGATGACGTTAGCAGCGGGTCCTTCGGGGGGCTGACAGGCTGACACGGCCTGGCTCAGGAGTCTGTCCAGCTCGGTGGGGTGCGCTGGCCGAGTGTTCACTCCTGTCACACTGATCCTCAGCCCCTTCACCACCACGATCTGGTTATTGGGGTCGCGCAGGTGACCTGAGGGACGGCAATACCGTAGAACAATGAGATTTCTCTTCTATTAATGAAGTGACAAATAGTCTTTGTATTCGATAGTATCAAACATTCTTATCACAGGGGAAAAAAAAAAAAAAAAAACATAATGGGGAAAAATATATCTTTAAGCCAAGAGCGCGCGCACACACACACACACACACCACACACACACACACACACACACACACAAAGAGCAGTGAACCACATCACAAATACGCTAGTGTAAGCAGGTTGTTTTCAGCACAGCTGCTAAATGAAGACTGAAGAGCCTTTTCTCCTCCATCAACCGTCCAAAACATTTCTAAATAAATCTAAATCTAATTACCTCTGCCACAGACACCATGCGCACACAGACTTTTTCAGAGTCTTTTTCAGAGTCCTCAACATGAAACTCAAGAGATCAGTTTTACAAGAAGCACTGCTGTTCATTAGCGTCTCAAGGCCAATTCTCACGGGATGCATTTATTTACGAGTGTTCCTAGAACTGACAGAACAGACATACAGTCTCCTCCAAAAGTACTGGAAAAACAAGGCCAATAACTTTGTTTCTGCTATACACAGAACACATTTTGGTTTGAGCTCAAAAGATGACTAATAGACAATAGACCAGAATGTCAGCTTCCATTTCCTGTTATTTACAACTAGATGTGTTAAACAACATATACCCTGCGGCCTTTGGTGGCAGAGCACCAAGTTTTAGGTAAATAAAAGCATAAGAACAAATAGTCTTAAAGTAAATAACACTTAAGATTTGGTTGCATATCCCTTGCTTCAAATAACTACATCAAGCCGGTGACCCACTGACATCACAAAACTGCTGCATTCATTCTTCTTTTGTGATGTTTTTCCACGCAGCGTCTTTCAGTTGTTGTTTGTTTTGGGGGGTTTCTCCCTTCAGGCTCCTCATCAGGAGGTGAAATATATATTCAGTTGGGTTTAGGTCTGGTGATTGAATTGGCCAGTCGAAAACCTTCCACTTTTTCCTTCCCTGATGAAGTCCTTTTGTGTTGGTGCTTTGTTTTGAGTCATTGTCTTGCCGCGAGCTCCTTCCAATTAGATTGGACGCATTTCTCTGTAAATTGGCAGACAGAATGTTTCTGTAGATGCTGCTACCATCATGAGTCACATCAGTAAAGATTAATGAGCCTGTACCAGAATGCAGGCCCAAGCCATGACACTACCTCTTGTATGTTTTGGATCAATTCAGCCTTTCCATCACTTTTGTAGAGGTTAATCTTGATTCCAGAACTTTTGTGGCTCATCTCTCTATTACTTTGTGAATTCCAATCTAGCTTTCCTTGGCCGACCTGTTCGATGTCTGGTTGTTAGTACATCAGTGGTTTCTTTCTTTTACAGGACATTCCAAATTGTTGTGCTGGCTATGCCCAATGCTTATGCAATGGCTCTGATTGATTTTCAGTCTCTTCTCAGCTTCAAAATGGCTTGCTCTCTGGTCTTCATGTAGGTTTATCCTTTTTAACAACAAATGCAGTCTTTACAGGTGAAACCCAGGGCTCAAACCAAGAGTAGACATTCAGTGCTATTAATTTTCAAACAGTCAATCTAACGGGACACACCTGGGCAACAAGAAACATCTGTCAGACACATGTTGCAATATTTCAGATCATTTGAAAAATGGGTGGGTTCAAACAAAAGGTGTCATGTTCTAAGTTGTTTAAATATTCATCATATTCATCTTTTGATCTCAAATCCAAATGTCTTCAGTGTATAGCAAAAACAAAAGAAGAGGAGACGGTTAAAACATTTATTATTTTTTTTATTTTTAAATACTTTTTATAATTCTAAAAAAATTTGTAGAAATGTTTCACATCAGTTCAAATGCTTGCAGAATCTGTAATTGGTACTTACGGATAAGTAATTGATAAAATACACAAATAAAGAAAGAAAGACATCACAATAGCTGTAATATCTCAAAGAGCTTTGACAATTTATTATGGCGGCAATATGACGATATGTTATTGATTAGTCCTATTTTACAGTAACAGTACTCACACCGGAATAGATGCTCTTATGTCAGGTTTTAAGTGAGCTGCGTTAGTTTTCTTGAGAGAAATGATGCATTCTGTCACCCCAGTGTCAGAGCCCATTCAGGTTGGATTAGGCACTTACACCACTCAGATGTGTCGTGAACAGTGTGAATTCAAAGTCACATTGCAGTTTACTCCTGAAACTAGTGGAAGATGAAAGTGAGACATGGATCTGATGCAACAAACGCAAGGTACTATGGACCAAATGCTGCTAACAGATTGACTTTCAATCATCTTACCATTCTGTGTGGTATGAACCGTACACATTGCTGGTGTAGTGTCAATGATTTTTTTGTTTTGTTTTTTCCCTGGCACACATTAGGGTCAATGAACACTGTCAGAACAGCATGGTGTATCTGCACATCATTACTACACCCTCTCTTGGCTACTCTTTATTCACACTCATGTTGACATTTCCAGCATCGTAATGCACCATGTCACAGAGCAAGTATCATAACAGAATGGTGATGGCGAGATTTCACTGCTCCACTGGCCTGCACAGTCTCTGGATTTTACCCTTCTGGAGCTCCTTTGGGATGGAGGGGGAAAGGGCTGTTCACAGCAAGTCCAGTTTTTAGCAATGCTACAGTGAGTGCTGGCAAAAACCATTTCTGCATTATCCACTTTCAGTTCACGCTGTATGAGTACTAATATGCAGTTGAGGACAAAATCTGTGGGAGAACTAATATGTGGTTTAGAGCAAAGCATGTAAGAGTACTAATACACAGTTTGGAATGAAGCCTGTACGAGTACCTAAATTTGGTTTAGGCCGAAGCCTGTAGGAGTACTAATATACAAATTAAGACAAAGCGTGTAGCAGTACTACTATTCAGTTGAGGACAAGGATGGAACCACGGAATTTTTTGCAGCGTTGTTTAAATGCAGCATCAGTGATTCCCACAGATAAATGATACTAATGTACACTGACAACCACCCAAGTTTGCTTTGTCCTATTTAAAAAAAACCCTGCATTATATTTATTAATCTGTTCCAAGAAAACAGTGTGCCTGATTTCTAAATTGAAAGTGACGTTTATGCAGGGCAGGGTAAAAAAGACAATGAGAGAGAGAGAGAGAGAGAGAGAGAGAGAGAGAGAGAGAGAGAGAGAGAGAGAGAGGTAGGACAGTCGAATTGAGCTGACGCAGGGAATGAGACACAGCATGACTGTAAATAAACTCAGTGTTTATAATATGTCATTTATTAAAGGGTAAACCTCAGGCTTCCACATGATAGGATACAATTTCAGTTCTTAAGGCAACGATTAGATATTTGATGATACCACAGAACCTGATATGATGAGATTTAATTTAGTAACCTCCAATCAAAATATGACAAACTTTGTTCAGAATCTGGGGCAGGCCTACCATTAATCCATGATTAATGAGGATGACAGAGAAGGCATATTTTAAGTATCAGAATTATGGGCAAATTCTCTTGCTAGCCTATTTACATATCGGTGACAGTAATAAAATCGATAAAAGTAATAAATAATAAGTAGATAAACGTATAATTATAAGCAGTAAACAATAAGTTAATAATTGTATAATAACTATCAAGTAATTAATAATGAGTAGAATAAAGAATAAAATGACCACATGAGATGTGAATTTCTAGCAGGCTGTGTTTTCTACAATCCCGAATGTTTGCGTCATGTGGTCATATGATCACGCTCCAATCACAACACGCGGTCAAAGAGGCACTTGAGAAGAGAAGAGACACTGGCTCTTATTTCAGTTTGAGGCGAACCAAGGTTCCAGCAAGAACTGGAAAATACAATAAAACAATCACACATCTGCACAGAAAATCACTGATGTGTATCCGAACGCTGAGTTTGGTGAAAAACAGAAAGTAATTCTGGTCTGTAATTTTCTCAGAGGAGGACGGAGAAGAACGCCGATGTGACCGATCTGGACGGAAATAAAATCACAAAGCAGCACCTGTAATGTAGGAAATTACCCCAGAATCCCATTTATCAATTTAATCTTGTCCAGATTGCGCTTTAGGCTGCTTGTTTGTTTACATTTTGGGAAACAGAACCAATTAAATTTGTAAAAATGAATGAGATGAATTATGAACTTGAGTGATGCAGCTGAGGCTGAGGAACTGCTCACGTTGACAGTGCTGTCATTTCTGCCTCTGCGTGTTTAACAGAGTTTTGCAATATTTCCGTGGGCATAGTGCAAGGGTTCCTACGGCTTACGTGAGCTCAGGGCTATGCTGTATTTCCGTTCTGAAATGGATCTTGCGCACATCTCGTGTCACCGGTAGCACTGTTTACGTTCGGCAGTACAGCGAGACAGCAGCTTCTAACGTTTGCTTTTTGCAGTCTTATACTTGAGTGTTGGGCTAACATTAGCTCTGCGTCTGTTTCAATTAATAGGTATTTTCTTACCTTCATAGTAGATTATTTCGGGAGCTCCTTCAGATGACGGGGTTAAAACAGCGCCATTGTGATTATAGTGGACAAGCCGGAAGCAGAAGCGTCATTTTAGTTATAATGCGGAAGTGTTTGTGCAAGTAGCCCATTATGAACTTGAGTGATGTAGCTGAGGCTGAGGAACTGTTCACACACACCACACATCACACTGACAGTGGCTATGTTTACATGCACATTGATGCTCCGATATTAATCAGAATTTGGCAATATTCTAATTAGTATTGAGTCATGTAAACACCGTAATCTGATTACCCGATTCAGATTAAGATAATATTCTGACTCCCCGAATGCCGATTCCCACCCTGGAATATGCCTGATTTAATTTGTTGTATGTAAACGCTTTATTCAGAAAATCTACTGAAAGGAGATATACGAGTTACGAGTTGAGCGCACATGAATGCCACCACAAAGTCATAATTATGAATGGGAAACTTTCTTTGGGATTTTCTTTGAGCTCTGAGTTTCCGAGTTGAGAGTCCATGTCAGTAAGAAAACATGGTGGAATCAGTGGATGCAGCATCTGTAGTTGACGGTAAATTAGCTGAAATTGAATGGGTATTTAGCAGTGACGTTTCTTTATCAGGCTTTTTTTTAAACAAGCTAACTGCCTGCACAAAATACGACAGCACTGTACAACTACGATACAATTATTATGTAACGATAAAGTTTACAGTGGCTTCATAAACTGATTTAAAACCTAAAAAAGCAAAAGACACCTGATGTGTATTTTTTGTTCTTCATTTTCTAGAAGCAGAGTTAAAAGACCTTGCTGTATTTTTTTGTGGTTAATAAGAGAAGGCACACCGCCATCTTGCTCTGACCAAAGTGACTTGAACGCACCTGACGCTGTAATGATGACTTCCCAGCTCATAAATACGAACTTCCCAGGAGCGCTTGAAAGCCCAGTTACAACACCCACGTGTACAGGAATATTCAGACGCCTGGATGCGTATAAACATCGTACTGGGGAATACGACTGCAACCTGAATACAGATCTTATACGGAATTTGATGTGCAATTGATGTAAACGTAGCCAGTGTTGCCATTTCTACCTTTGTGTTTAACAGGGTTTTCCAGTATTTCTGTGGGAGTAGTGCTAGAGTTCATATATAAAATATGTATATTAAAAAAAAAAAAATCCACTTTCCGGTTTAGGCCACGCCCACTTCCTGTTTCAATCCGGATACTGATACAGATACAGATACCTGGAGCATTATACAGATAATCTGTTTACTAGCTAAAGAGGGTGTAGCCAGCCGATCAGCTAGCTTAGCCGTACTAACATGGCTAGCTAACTAACAAGCTAATATTTGGGCTGATGAAGTGCTGAAAAGTAAAGATGTAGCTCTTAAAGAAGTTAGCTAGGGATATCCGATACTGCTGAGCTACTCGGGTAACCGGCAAACCGATCAGGTGTCTCTCACACACACAGAGAAAAGAAAGAGGGCCGCTCAGGGCTGGGCTGTGTCCCAAACCGAGTAACACACCTCACCCTGGCCTGCTACTCAGTGCGCTAGTCAGCTGCCCTGCTCCTACACTGTGACGCACTAGTTAGTGTATGAGTGCGCGGTTAGGGACGAGCAGCTCTCCGGTTCCTGTCAAGTGAGCAGAGAGCTAACCGCTGATAGCATCCTGCTAACGCTAGCCAAGTGTGTTTACGCGGATGTTTTAAAAAAAAAACAAATAACTAAAACAAAAACAAACTCGAGCTCATCGTGTATGCGTCTTCAATAGCACAAGGAGATGATGTTAGCTCGTACCTTCCGAGGTCAGCCGGCAGAAGGGCCGCAGCAGCTCGGGGAAACTCAGGTTGTTTTTGCGGCTCAGTCTCTCGGCGTCGTCGCTGCACAGCACAGCCACCATGGGCACGAACGAGTCCTGGATGAACTCCTGCACGGACTGAGCACACCGAGCCATGGCGGGACCCGAGCGCGCACTCTGTCCTCTGCCTTTAACCGAAATAAAGCAACTGCTTCAGAGTAAAAACAACTCCCCTACTGACAACCCACCGCGGCAGCCATGTTGTATCCTAACGCTCACTCGCCTCCTAATCAATTTAACTCCCATCGACCACTGCGGCTGTCAGGCGACCGCTGAGGACGGGCCGCATCCCAAATACATCAATGTTACCTACACAGTGTTCCACACAGCGTGTAGAAACTGTTACTCTGAACCCTAGATAGTGCATGTATATAGGGAGTAGCGGATGGTTTGGGATTCAGCCAGGAGCGTTACTTTTCTTCATAATAAAAGTAGTGCTGAGTTAAATTATGAAACATGATTTTAATGTTTTCAGATTTCAGCTTGATACGGAGTAATTTACTTAAATATATAACATCAACATCACATATATTATAAATAAAATATCTTGTAAATAACGTGTACACGTTATTTGACTGCAATGTTTGATTTAGTGTGGGGAAAACTGATATGAAAATAACATAAAGAACCACTTAAATATAGTTTTAAGCCATAAAGACAGACATATAACGAATGAGAGAATTCTCTAAAATACAGTATTATATTTATGGGGATTTAAAATAAAAACCCACTTCCTTTTCATTGTTATCATCAATCCATTATCCTAATCGCTGATATTTTAATATAATCATTTCACGTATGTTTGAAATTTATATACCAGGTTACCAGTATGCACTATATGGCTAAAAATATGTGGACATCTGACCATCACAGCCATATGTGGCTCTTCCCCAAACTGTTGCCGCAATATAGGATGTCTTTGAATGCCGTAGTATTACAATTTCCCTTCACTATCACTAAGAGGTCCAAACCTGATCCAGCATGACAATGCCCCTGTGCACAAAGAGAGCTCCATGAAGACATGGTGTGTTAAGATTGGAGTGGAAGAACTCGAGTGTCCTGCACAGAGCCCTGACCTCAACCCCACTGAACACCTTTGGGATGAACTGGAACACCGACTGAACCCCAGACCTCCTCACCAACATCAGTGTCTGATCTCACTAATGCTCTTGTAGCTGAATGAACACAAATCCCCACAGAGACGCTACAAAATCTAGTGGAAAGCCTTCCCAGAAGAGTGAAGCTTATTATAACAGCAAAGGGGAATTAAATCTGGAATGAGATGTACGACAAGCACATATGGGTGTGATGGTCAGGTGTCTACAAACCTTTAGTCATACTGTATATATGGTAACCACTGCTAAATGAAAAAAATAATTACATTTTTTAGAAAAAGTTAATGGCAATGCATGGATTCATAACAATTATAGTTATGTGGTTAACACACACACACACACACACACACACACACATATTTATATTGATTTAAAATTAAAATGATATTTTTGGATCCAATACGATTAGCTAAGGGGTCAACAACGCCAGTTCTGGACCAGAGTGTGTGTGTGTGTGTGTGTGTGTGTAAGGCAGGGGGTTTCCAACATGACAGCCAAGTGCCACCATCTAGTGGTGCCCATGGTTTGTGAAAATGAAAGCGTAGGGTTGCGAAAAATAAACCTGACAAACACAAATAATTTGAAAGATTTGTACTACAATAAAATCAAATAAAAATAAATGAACGGATCCATATGTTAGGCTTCCTATGAAATTAAAGCAGATATTTTTCGACTGCTCAGCAATTTTTATCGAGAGTGATTTGGTGTTTAAGCTCTCTCTGTAAAGCTTGTCTTTATCTGTAAGATCTGAAAAACACCTGAAGAACTCATTAACTCAGACTTATGACTTAAATGAGTTCAGTCAGCTGGGTTATTTCCTGGCAGGAACATAATCTTGCACCCAGAGATCCTACCAAGAAAGAAAGTCAGGGCATGTTACTACTGTTGTATTCAATTTCTATTGGTTTTCTATTACGGTTTGATAACTATAAGGTTTCACTGAAACTGAAAGCCCTTAATGATCAGAAATGTCTAGGCAACATTGAGAACTACTCAGCTAAAGGAAGTGGTTTTCCCCCTTTGCATAATAAACTCTGGTGCAGTCTTTGAGAGACTATTACAGGACCTTTCTATTTTAATCTTTTTTTTTTTTTAAATAGTCTAGATTTTTAGTTTAAATAGTCGAGAATTTTTTTAGATGAAATTGTCTAGATGATATTAAACACTATTATATACAGTTTATTTCATTTGTTCAAATACAGTATTATATTATTTATATACCATTTATATACCATTGTCTGACTATTTTGCAGTTGATTTAATTTTATTCTCTCTTCGTGTTTGTGTTACTTTCCAATACAGGGTGGTAAACAGCAGCAAAGACACACCCAACAAATCTATCACAAACCTGCCTGGGATGGGACTGCCTTAATACAGATACGTATAAGGAAGTTGAAGTTGAAGTCTTATTACAGAAAGTGACGTTTTGGCATGAGCCTGAAGTCACACTATTATGAGCTGTATTTGTTTTTGCTTTCAGTTAGAACCTGGCTAGGCAGTGAAGACTATGGACGGAGACATGGACGATGACTGCCCTGTGTGTAAGGGCCCTTTACAGAATCCTTCACAGCCCATTTCATGCTGCAGAAAAGTGTAAGTATTTTGTGCTTTTTCTTATGAGGTACTTTTTCTTATGGGGGAGTATGGGGATACTCTCCAGTTGAGTGTAAAATGCAGAAAAATAAAATACAGACAACATTTAGACAACAATAATATGTAGACAACCAAAGTACATGTCAGAGAAGCAACAATACTGGGTTGTTGTTTTTTTTACTGAGGTAGGTCAGATCAGTTTGCATGAAATATATGACGTGTAAGTAGAACACATGGAACAACGAGTACATAATGAATACAAACACATCTCTGTAATGTATCCTATCCTGTACAAAATTTGTCAGTCATAATTGCTACAGATGTACTCTGGCAGCATTGCTTAACAGATATACATATATCCAGAAATGGTACAGTACTTAAGGGAACAAAAATACAACTTTCATGTGCTTCAGTTCAGTCAATAACTATGGTATAGACATATGGTCTTGTCTTATCTTATCTTATTGTCTAACTATGTGTACATATACAGTATGTTTAAGCAAAAAACTGTTTAGGTTACTTAGGTGTTTTATAGAGAGTAGTTCATAGTAGTTACTCATAATGCACCACCTATAAAAGTGGACTTTAACCAGTAGTTTGGAAAAAAAAATCATACAGTGGATATAAAATGTCTATACACCCCTGTTAAAATGGCAGGTTTTTGTGATGTAAAAAATAATGAAACCAAGATAAGTCATGTCAGAAGTTTTTCCTCCCGCAATGTGAAATTACAATGTATAAAAATTAAGTGAAAAACACTCAGAAACATTTTATGGGGGAAAAAATAGGAAAACTAAAAAAAGTTACAATAACCTGGTTGCATAAGTGTGCACACCTTTTTATAATTGGGGATGTGGCTGTGTTCAGAATGAACCAATCACATTCAATCTCATGGTCCAAAGTACAGCTGTCATCAATGAAATTATTCTGATTAACCCCAAATGAAGACCAGCTGTTTCTGTAGGATTTTATTCACATCTTCTGTTTCATCCAACTGCTGACTGCATGCACCGCAAAGAGCTTACAAAGCATGCACGCAATCTTACTTGTTGAAAGTCATCGATCAGGAGAGGTGTATAAAAGAATTTCCAAAACATTAGATATACCATGGAACACCGTAAAGGCTATCATCAATAAGTGGAGAAAATGGAGCACCACAGTGAAATCACCAAGAACAGGACGTCCTTCCAAAATTTATAAAAGCACAAGACAAAAACTTACCAGGGAGGCTGCCAAGAGACCTACAGAAACATTAAAGGAGCTGCAGGAATATCCGACACATACTGATTCCTCTCTGCATATGACAACAATCTCTCGTATTCTTCACATGTCTGGGCTATGAAAACTACAAGTTGCTATGGCAAATAAAAATCTGTGGGGTGACCTGAAGCGGGCTGTGCACAGGAGATGGACCTAGAATGTTTTTTCAAGAAAGAGTGGGAAAATATTGCCAAGTCAAGAAGTGCCACGCTGATAGACTCTTACCCCAAAAGACTGCGTGCTGTAATAAAATCAAAAGGTGCTTCTACAATGTATTAGTTTAGGGATGTACACACTTATGCAACCAGGTTACTGGAAATCCCTAAAAATTTCTGTATACGTTTGCAATTTCACATTAGAAGTGAGAAAAGATCTGACATGATTTATCATGGTTTCATTTTTTTACCTGCCATTTGTAACAGGAGTGTGTAGACCTTTTATATCCATTGTATATGTTTCATTAAAAAGAATATTGAGTATCCTTCACAAACATAAAACATATTCAATATTGCTTGATGCTTAACCCTTTCAACCACAGGCACGCAATCCCTTTTCAAATCTTAAATTATTTTAACATGAATGTGGCATAAATGGTTAAATTTTCGATGAAATGACATAAATTCAGGGTCGTACATTATCTTTGAGATGATTTCACTGAATAAGCTGTGACTGAAAACAGGTCAAGCGTAACCTCCAATAAATGCAGCAGTTCCTGGCAGCTGCAAAGTGAAAGTGTTTTTCTGAGGGGAAATTCCACTGCATGACAAGTAAACATGCTGATAGTGCTGACATCAGTGCACTATATCCAAGCTTATTTATTATTATATTGTGTTGCTAGTGAATTGTCCAGCTTGAAATAAATGGCTGGCATATGATTATATCTCATCTTTCTCTCGTTACAGGTTTTGCCAGTCTTGTCTAAGACATGCAATTTTAGTAAGACCCCAGTGTCCCTACTGCAGGAGCCCCGTAAACGACCGTGTCAGTCTTGCACTTAGGGTAAGACCAGACAAGATTTGTGATGCTGAGAAGTTATTACTAATCTGTACATTTAACAATCCCCTGCTGTTTCCCTCAGTCTGCCATACCATGCACCGTCAATCTGCAAGGTAGCGATGCCTTCCTTCCGACCACACGAACCGTTGGCCCCAATGTACAGGCGTAAGTTCTGAGCAGATTTATGAACTCAGGATGCAGGGGTGGAAAAAGTACAGTTTGTGTACTGTGAAAGCTAGTTAGATCCTTTAGATGTGGGAGTGAATTTGTAAAGGGAGACATTTTGTTTTGTGGGAGGCAAAGATGACATATCATCCTGTAGCGATAGTTGATAAATCCAGCAAAAGAGATGGAAAAAATGAAAAAAAAAAAAGAAAATGGGATATGATGGTCTTTTTTAACGAGTAATTTCAAGTACTGCTATGTATGTATCAAGTATGCTATTTCCTCTTGAAAACCTGATATATTGAATACTTGAGAGTTTAGTGAAAGTATCATTCAATTCCAATGGTACTTGAGTAAGTATCCAAAATAGCAAATCTTCCAAAATAGTACTTAAGTGCTCAAAAAGTACAATTACTCAAATTACAGTTACTCCACCCCTGTCAGGATAAGCCAGCTGAATAAATGACAACTGCTAGGTTACAGTATGAATGAACTACAAATTATTATTTAGTGTACAACGTAAACAAAAAAAAAAATACACAGCAAATAGACTATTTTTGATTTATAGATGTTTTTAGAAAAATATAACATGTTGCAACATTTTATTTCTCTGCTTTTTGGTGTCCAACTACAGTCTCCTCAGCCGACTTAGAGCTGCAAGTGCACAAGCTTCACAGACAGCCAGCGCCCCAAATGCCAGCCTGCTCAATCAGGTTGCTTCAAATGCTGCTGTACAAGATACCTCCAATCCTGCTCTCGGAAGGCCAGTTCCCAGACCAAGACGCCAAGCCAATATTCAAGTAGCTCCTGTAGTATCAGTCGCCCCAGCGTCAAATCCAATCAGCATCCAAGCAAACACCAGTCCTCAGCCAGACCTCCAGTCAGATGACCCCGATGACATGTGAGTTTACTTCATTATTTACCTTCATTTTTTCAAATTATTTCAAGCTAAAACTTATACTGTGTGTAAGAGTTTTTTTGTGCTACACTAATACGTGATTTCCCTACAGGGACTGGCCCAGTCAAATTACTATGATGGAAAATGCATCTCATTCAGGGTAAATAGCCTCAGCGACATGGATGCACACACACACACACACGTACAGTCTGTACTATGTATATAAGCTTCCAACCATTCTGACAAAGTTTTGAGCTACCACAAGCCATGAGAACAGCGTCACAGTGCCTTGGCATAGACTACCAAGTTTCAGGAACTGTACTGGAAGAATGAACACCATTCTTCCAAAAGATATTTCCTCAATAATATTTTGATCACCTCTTCTGTTGATGTTCAATTGGGTTGAGATCTGGTGACTGTGAAGGCCATAACATATGATTTACTTCAGTTTCATACTATCCAGTAAACGTCTGGTCAGGATATAACAGATATAATCCCATGTGAGTTCTTCGATATTTTCAATATTCAGAAAGCAGATATAAGACCAATATAGAATATATGAAGGTTGCAAGACCCTTAATAAATTAAGTATTACCAGTAGGTAACTTGGTAATACTTAATTTACTTAGTAAATTAATACTTACTTGGTAAAACTTAAGTATTACCAGTAGGCCTATTACTGCATTTGACTTACATTAGAAAACGGGTCATTTTTGACCTTGAGGTACATTCAAGGTACAAAAGTGTGAAAAACAAAACAAAACAAAAACAAACAACAAAAAAAAGGACACCTCCATGCTCATCTTTTGTCAGCACAAAGCTAGCCAGCTTTTTACCATATGTCTGCATTTCTTTACCATCTGCCTCCCTGTTTTTTGCTATTGTTCCAACTAGTCAAGTGGAAGTATTAGTCAAATTGACTAGTCTATGCACCCCCTAAACTTTAATCAGTATAATAAATCACCTAATAGAGCATACAGTTGAATATTTTCCAGCAACCATTTTTTAACCTTCCTGTTATTGTCAGAGCCACAGGTATTGGTGTTAATCTATATAATAGATAATAATACATTTAAAAATGTATAGCCTTAGTCTATGGCACTGCATGGGGCAGGGTCACCATGGAAGAGGCCACTCCCACTGAGATAGAAATGTTTCATCATAGGATAAAGGTGATCAGCCAGAATAACTTTGTATTGATTTGCAGTGACACTTGGACAAATGGATCCAAACAATGCCAGCAAAAATGCCCCAGCATAACAGTCACTGTTTTTTCACTGTTTTAATTTTTGCCAATTTTTTTTTTCAATTCTTTGAAATAATTCATCTCTTATATTCACTGTTTTCTCCCAGAAACATCTTGAGAACATATAATTGTCCATACTGTCAGGAAGGTGGCCTGGATGACCTGGATCTGCGTGATCACTGCAATGACAACCATCTCAATGACCTGAGACAAGTGGTCAGTAAGATTACTTAAAAGAGCGTTACATTACACTTCATACTCATGTGCAATGCCATGACCTCTAAGATAACGCAGGGAGAACCCAGACAAGAGAAGTAGTGTTGTGAAGATATGCACCTCTGTTTGTGTGTTCTCTCACGACCCTTAGGTTTGCCCCGTGTGTGTGTCACTGCCTCATGGTAACCCAACTTACTGCAGCAGGGATTTCATTGGCCATCTCAACCTCCGCCACAGCTATTACATCGATGACATAACTGTAAGATCCATAGCACCAGAAGCATGCATTTATAGAAATAAACAAAAAACTTATTTATCTATATTTATAATAACTGTTTGTATTTTGCTTCTTTCCTGAACAGAATATCCACCAGAATGACGATATTAACTTACAGGATGCCATACTGAGGTCATGGCAACAAACATAAAAACCGTGTTTTCCCACAAATGCCAATATTACTTTGTTAAGACTATAACAGATTTAAATGATACGATTCTGAAGCAGTGATGTCTGGTTGTTTGTAATGGATGCAGAACATGTAAGCATATAAGCATATAATTAACTATAGAAACTGTTATTTTTATTTCATCCATCAGGTAATACTGTAATTATACTCATTCATGGATATTACTATGTTTGAGTGATATTAATATGACAATCCGATTAATCTGGACACGGGATACTTTTCAAAAGGAAGCCTTTCTTGTAATATTTGCTTATTCTAAGCTCTCTGACATGTCTGATTTCTGTTATATCACATGCATTATACAAATATGTTTGCACTCTGAGCAACAATTGCACTACTAATCTACTGGTATTAATATGCGTTACTTTTTACATTTATACTTCTTACATTAACTCCTTACATGACCTGTATTTTTAAATGTGAATAAAAGAGTTCCAAAAACTTTGACGCACAAGAGTGTGTTTGTAAATGTGAAGCCTATTAGCACAACTACAATCTTTATTATTATTATTATTATTATTATTATTATTGAATATATGATTTACTATAATCAGAAATCAGCACTGATATCATGGTGTAATCAGATGGAACATCTACCTGGCTTTTTTTTATTATCTATAAACGTAATACAACATTATTAATAACCTTATTTACAGCAGCAGCATTGATCAGATGTCTTATCAGAACACCTTCTTTATCACAGATTCCTGCCAACACAGCACTTTCTCTTCGTTTTATATATTTCTTACACAAACACATATGTATGCAGAGTGTGTAACAGCAGCATACACACACAGCAGCAGCTATGGCCTCTTATTGGACATTTCTGGTCATTTGTTTGTTATGTGCTGAGAGACTTTATTCGGTAAGTCTTAAGCAATTTCTTTATTAATAATTCAGCACACATCTGTGCAAACAGATATATAAACAATAAAAGGAAATCTTATGTAAAAAATGAATCTTGAAATGTGCTATGAATAGAAAGCAAATTTATTTCTGTATGTCATGATAAAAGAATAAAGCAGCATCTCAAAGAAAAGGCATAAGTGTTGCTTTCAGGATTTCTCAACTGATAACACTACAGAAATGATATCTTAAAAAAATGATATTTTCATGAATATAGGTTAATATATATATAAGTCAGTCGAATAAAAACCTTAAAAGTGCGACATAAATTAATAACAACTGGAATATTTTTTTTCTAGAGGAATCTGGAGGCTCGTTAAGCGCTGAAACACTTGCACTGAACAAAATGGAGATTATCTAAAAAAAATCAGATAATTTTGTGACACCTATTTGCAATAAACAATGCAAAAGATGCAGCAAAAAAAAGTTTTCATTTGACTCACCCTTGTACACTGCAAAACAATATATCTTAGGAGGTGAAGATATTTTGAATAAGATATCTTAGTAAAAATTAAAAACGTGACTACAGGCTTGAGGGTCTTGTTATATAATACTCTCATTATCAGAAATATTAGATAACCTTTCCTTTATTCAAGATATTCAACACTTTTTACAGTGTATGTAGTATTTCTTATGAGGTTATTATAAAAAAAATCTCTAAACACTATCGCTAAACAATTTGACTGAAATTAAATTATCACATTCTATTGAAAAGAAAAAGAGAAAATATTATCAGAAATATTACTTGAAGATGTCCTGTTTGTCCTGTATGCACAAATGGTTACAATAACCTCTTACACATATTTATATATACATATATATATATATATATATATATATATATATATATATATATATATATATCACTCATGCTGTTGAACGTTAAAGCGGTGATCATGATCTGCTAAAAGTCATATTATGTCTTTCTCTTATAGTCAGCTTCGACTCTCTCAGGTAAGACACACACACACACACACACACACACACACACATATATATATATATATATATGATATACATAATGTAAAGCATGTAATACTTGTATCAGAACCAGGAAAATATGCTGTTTTGATGAGATCATTTCTGGAATTTTTAATATTAGGTTTTACAGAGGTGGACATCGATGATGGAAAAGACTGGGATATTGTTGACATAAATGAAGGTAAGAATGAGATATTACACTAATGTGTAGCATGGAGTGCGTTTGAAAATAACACAAATGCTCTGTGTTTTATATTCGTGCCACACTTGCACTATGAGTTAGTGTGCTGTTAACAACTGACCTCACATTTCTGTGTAACAGAAGCAGGACTTGATCTGGTAGAGGGAGACATAGTGATTAAAAAGGTCAGTGCATCGTTTTATGAATCATTTGTTTGCCAATTTTCTGTAACATTACAGTTTGCCTATATCTATGTCCATCAGTTTAATGTTAATTGGCAGTAGTCCATATGTCACTCTGCCGTGAATAAATCTGTGGTTAACAGGGAGATGGCAAGAACAGTATTTTGGGTGCAGAGTATCGCTGGCCAACCACTGTGCCTTACTACCTAGAGGACAGCTTGGGTAAGAACCTGCCTTATCCTCTTTTTCCAATCATTTTTTTTTAAAAAAGAACAATTGATAGACAAATTCCTGTCTGATAGTATAATTCCAGTTATATTATTTATATATTCCAGTATAAACATACACATCCTCACCATTTTGACTGTGCACAGAGATCAACGCTAAAGGAGTGGTTCTGAAAGCATTCGAGCAATACCGACTCAAAACTTGCATTGACTTCAAACCCTGGAGTGGAGAGCCAAACTACATTTCTGTATTCAAAGGTTCTGGGTAAGGAAGATTCGTGCATTCACACACTTTTTTTCACACCAGAACCCAGAGCCATTTGCAGAAAGAGTTCATAAGATTTGGTTGATTTTGAAGACTGGGTGCAGACCAGACAAGCCTCTGGTCACCCTGAAAATAGTGAGCTGAGGTTTGCTTCAAATGATCTCAAGTGCGATCCACACAATGTGTGAAGGTGAACTACTGAATGTCACATAGCTTAAAATGTCCTGGTTTGGTTTCACTATAGCAGGGAAGTGACGTTATGGTTTGTATAAGAGACATGACATCGTTTTTGTGATATATGCGTCAAAAAAGGAATTTAAATTCAAGTGATTTTAATTCATAAAAACATGGAATTTTGCAGAGTAGAAATGTTGCACAATATTAAACCAATATTTATCCAGAATTGATCCTGGATATCAGACAAAGAAGAATCGATTCTTAAAATCAAGATTGGAAACGAACGACACATCACATACTCTTTTAAAAAGTTTAAAATTGCATTGATTCATTGATGAGTGACTTACAAACGACACAGAATAACTCCCTCACTCATGGGCCACAAACTCTCACTAACAGCACCTCTCACAACTGTTTGTAGGCAGATTTTCTCAGCACTAGCACAGAACGTTAATATGCAAGCAAGCACAAAAAAATTAAATATATCTTCCCTTTTTTACCACCATTCTCATTTTTGCATATTTTTAGATGTTTTTCATCTGTGGGAAATCGTCATGTAGGGAAGCAAAGGTTATCAATTGGCAGCAACTGTGATCGCCTTGCAACTGTGGAGCACGAGTTCCTGCATGCGCTGGGTTTCTGGCACGAGCAATCCAGAGCCGACCGAGATGATTATGTCAGCATCATATGGGACCAGATTGAAGCTGGTAACTATGCCATTGGTCAATTTAATCTATTAAAATCCAAATGGCTTTATAGTTGTCATTAGGACACCACAATGAGTAAATATTAATGTTTTATATTCTGTGTGTTGCATTATGTATGGAGTAGGGAGTCAAAGATTCAGGGCAGGATTGTAAACATCCCTATATTTTTTTATTTCTTTCTAATTTTACTTTCCTATAATCAACCCTTTTTCTGCATTGTGGTTGACTCATTACACTGCATTATTCCTAGGCAAAGAGCACAACTTCAACACCTATGATGACACAGTCTCCAGCGCTCTAGGCTTTCCTTACGACTACACCTCTGTTATGCACTACAGTAAGACTGCCTTTAACAAGGACACCAAACCGACCATCGTCACTAAGATTCCAGAGTTCATGGACATGATTGGCCAGCGCATGGAGTTCAGTTCCAGTGATGTGCGCAAGCTAAACAGGCTGTATAACTGCAGTAGGTGCACCCTTGCCCTCATAACTCATTGTTTATGATAGCAATAAAATCCTACTTTCTCTTTAATCTTTGATAAAGTCCTTTTAGCCTTTCAAGTCCTTTTTGATATTTATTATTATCATTATTATTATTATTATCATGATTATTTAATATAGCCTATAAGAAATGTACTATTAACATCAAACTGAATGGCCCTAAGGAGGAGGATTGTTCGTTCACCTTCCTCTTTTGATTATTGTGTGGTGGTTTTTTTTACATCTCCAGCCACATCGTCTACCTTCTTGGACTCCTGCAGCTTTGAGCAGCCCAATATCTGTGGTATGATCCAGGGACAGGATGCAAAGGCAAAGTGGGTGCGTGTGAAGAGTGTAGATGGAGGTCCAAACACCGACTACACTAACATGGGCCAGTGCAATGGTATGAACATAGTTTATTACAGTTGAAAACAGTTTTGTAACTTTTATAGCCCTTCAACTGTATTCTATTGATCGTGACTGTCCACTGATAACACTTATCTCTTCTCGGAAAAGAGCAAACTAGGATGGACATCATGCTGCTACTTTGCTTCCTTTTTTTTTTTTTTTTTTTTTTTATAACGCTGCTACACCAGCACTTTGGCCTTTTTAATCTTTAGATATTTTAAAGGCACATAACACCAAAAATTCTAATAAGCTCAGATAGAGTTTCTGTATTGAATTTATACCAAACCAAATGTGATTATAATGTAACATACTTAAATATGTTAATTAATGCTAAAATTGAGTATCTGCAAACATTTATATTTATTTAAAATTAATCGTCTACTTTTTTATCACAGGTATAGGTTTCTTTATGCATTTCAGCACAGCCACAGGGAACCCTGGAGATAATGCTTACTTGGAAAGTCGACTCTTTTATCCTAATAGACGGAGTCAATGCCTGCAATTCTACATGTACAACAGCGGGGGTGCTGACGACCAGCTAAACATATGGGTTCAAGAATATAACAATGAAAGCCCTAATGGAGTGCTGAGACTCATTCAGACATTCCGCGGTAACTTACACAGTGATGAAATAATAATTGATAATTTGATGCATGATTTCAAGACACAGTCTGAACAGTCTAGTATTTTAGTGCTTAGAATGAATTAGCTTCTTATTACACATTGTTACAGGTACAAATTCTGCATTATGGATCATATATTCTTTTCTGAGACAGGTGGCCAGAGAAACTCCTGGGAGCTTCACCATGTGACTCTAGTCGCGTCTCAGAAGTTTCGGGTAGTGTTTGAAGGGGTGAAGGGCATGGGGGCGTCCATAGGAGGTCTCTCTCTGGATGACATCAACCTGTCAGAGACACAATGCCCTCACCATACGTGGCACATCCAGAACTTCACCAGCCTCCTCGCCACAACACCTGTTGGCTCCAAGATCTACAGCCCCACCTTCTTATCTCCTGATGGCTACTCTTTCCAGATTGGTCTGTATGTTAATGGGAAATCAGGCAGTTCTAATGACATGGCCATGTATTTGCACTTGACTTCTGGTCCCAATGACAGCCAGTTGAAATGGCCATGCCCATGGAGACAGGCTACCATAGCACTGATGGACCAGCACCCAAATATTCAGCAACGCATGGATAACCAAAGAATGATCACCACTGACCCCAGCAAGACCTCCACTGACTGTAAGAAGAAAATGAACTATATAGAATTAAAAACAGAAACACAGAATAAAAGTAAATGGACCTCCACCCCCAACTCAAAAACACCATTTTTGAATGGCTATCTTTTCTTAGTTGGAATATTCCTATTTGTGTTTAAGATTATCCAAACTTCTAGCCACAGAACTTGCATGCTAATCTAGCCTGACTAGCTTACCTAAGTTAATTTTAGTGCTAGACAAAATCAGAATTGTTATAGTATATTTTGACACATTAGTCTACTGTTAAATGGGTCCCTGGAGGACTAGTGGTTAGGCCTTGGCGCGCTCACCATCATGGCTCGGGTTTGATTCCTGGCCAGGGAACTAACAGTGCTCTCCCAGTTCCAATCCCAAGCCCAGATAAAATTGGGGAGGTTTGCGTCAGGAAGGGCATCCGGTTTTAAAAACAGCTCCAAATCAAATATGAGGAAAGAGGTCATCAGATACTGTTAAATAAATTACTGAGAATTATAATATACTAAAATACCAATACTAAAATTCCAACTTGTGGCAAAGTCAAGCTCGTTTGACTAACAGATAACAGTTACCCAATTGCGAGACTAGCTATCTGAGGTGACAAGAAAATGTGGTGTTTCCAAACTCATTCATGTGTATTCAATTATGCAATTTTTACTTAAGTTAAAAATATTAAATATGCTCCTAGGCAAATTTTATTAGTTATTTAGGCATTAAAACATTGAATGATTTATTTCCTACACAGATTGTTTACAATTATAATATTCAGGGAGACTTCATCATTAAGGAAGCAATAAAAATATAACAAGGGAGGAGAAAAAAGCATGCAGAGATTTTGAAATTTACCACATTGTTCAGATGTTGTATCAGTTATAACACCAAGTATTTTAGATTCTGGTTATAATGTTGAGTGATGTGTTTCTTTCCTGAAGCTCTGGGTAATGTGGAATATTTCTGGGATGACCCGCAGAAGGTGGGCAGTCTGGTAAAAAATCCAGACGGTACCTCATACTACAGAGGACCGGGTACTGGCACCAGCTCTTTCATCACACACAGCCGTCTAAAGAGTCGAGATTTCATCAAAGGAAATGATGTCATCTTCCTCCTTAGTCTAGAAGGTGAATTTGGAGCTAATGTCCAAGAAAATGATGACCACTTTTATGTAGATATTAAAATTTATTAATCACAGCCCTTTTAGTTAATACAACACCTTGACACCAATGTCACACACAGCATAATTGTTTTATTCATCTGCTTTTCTTGCTCAGATGTGACTGGACTTTTGGAGACTCAGCCTGTGCCTCAGCCTGCTGCCTACAGTGAAGAGAAAAGCTCTTCACCCAGTACATCCACTGTAAACTCTAGAGGAGTGGTGTTTTTTGCATTTGTGGGTGTGCTTACATTGTTGCTTGCACTTGCGAGTGTGGTGTATGGTGTGAGGAGACTCCAAAGGAGTGGAGCAACAGATACGGAAGGAGGGATTGTACCAGAGAGAATAGATGGCTGTAAGTGACCAGATAATATTGAATAAAAAAAATGAATAATTGACAATTTAAGTTTTGGTGTTAATTATGGTTATTTCTTTCTTTGCAGAAATTCTCCAGGTGGCTCAACTGATAGTGGAAAATAGTTATGGCATCTAACTGAAATGCATTTAATCCAACTAAATCAGTGTATGAATTTTAAAATTAAATTGAATATATAATTGCTTGCCAAATTTGTCTTGTCTATTTAAACATTTAAATATGTTCAAAAGAAAATTGTAACCAGTGTTTAAGCTCAATTCACCCCTGCTTTTCATCTGTCAAAAAAGAAAAACTCCTTCATAAGTGCTCAAACTATTTATTAATTACTAACAATGAACACTACAGACAATAATACATAAGGATATACAACAATATCACAATTCCATGATCACATCTAGAGACCGTTGTTTTATCAGATGAGGAAGACCACGTCCTCAGACACCATGACCTGGTTATCATCCTGCATGCGCTCCAAAAGTAATTGCACCTCCTGCTGGTCAAATTCTTCAGACTGGCCTTTGTTAACGTGAGTGAGAAGCTCAGGAATTGGCACAGACTGAGACCTGGTCACTTTAAATGCTTTCAGGAGGGCTGCCTTGAAAACCTTCATTCTGAAACAAGGGTCAATAAATAACATGCTAGAAAATGAACAGAGTTCAGAGAGAAGTAGGTCATAACCAATCATGCAAAAGATACTCCTGAGACCAAAAAACATTTGAAATGAAATATTACAGGGAGAAATTAATTTAAAAAAAACCCAAAAAAAACAGAATTGCAGCATGGGGTTAAAAGGAAAAAGTTACAAAACTCAACCTGTCTTGACTGATGTCAGTCTTCTTCCTTTGGCTACTCCTCTGAGACACTGGCCTGGTTGGTTGACTGGGTTGGGCTATGGTAAAAGAAAGCACAACCAGCTTTATCAAACAAAATGCTGAATGTGTGAGAGTAAAAACAATTGAAACAGTTTATGTAGTCATGTTGGCAAGTGATAGAAATCTCTGACTGTTTTCATCTTCTGTAAAGTTGTATGGGTCATCAGAGTCTTCTGCCATTGCTGAATCCATGTCATCTTTAGATACACGAGAACGTTTCCTATGGACAGTACCAATCCATGCGTCAATCACATCAGATTTAAGGCACCACTACTATTCAATATACTGTATGCAATCCCAAAACTAATAATCATCTCAGACCTGACACTTCTCTGACTTTGGGTCTCCTGGCTCTGAGTCGTATCCATCTCTGTGTCCACACCATCTTCAGGAAGCTTCCTCTTCTTATTCTTCTCCAGAATCTACACAAACCAATTATAATAGGTTTTAGTTGATATTTTCGATTTTTTTTTAAGTAAGCTCATCGTAATATTACCTTTTTGAAGTAGGCAAATTGCATGAGCTCCAGAGCAGCCTCTGCATCTCCCAACTCAATCGTTTTACTCATGCGGGCTTTAGCATGGGCTGTAGCCAACCTGATCATAGTCTCTAGGGCACGTGCTGTGACGGGCATTGTCTGTAGCAAAGTTTAAAACCAAATCATTGAAATAAACAGACATTACTAAAACTTACAATGGACAACAAATTCTCAGTGAGATCCCGGATACACACCCTTGCCAAGTCGTTATTGACTTGGTCGTGGCTTCTCAGTTTGGTGTATTCCTCGGCTATGTAGTCCGAAGCCTCCTGAGTCAGAACCGGTTTCACTAGCTTAGCCACATGGATATATTTTCTGATAAACTCCATGGTGACAATCTTTTCCCTAAAAGACCAATTTTGGTCATTGGTTTTACAAAAACTATCCTTATTCCACCATCCATTTTGTTTAAACCTTGTACAGTTTGCTATTTCAATGGGGAGCACTGATGAAAAACAAACATTTTTGTATGTGAAAGCAATGAAAATAATTTACTTTTTCTTCCTGTGGCCATGGAGGACATTGTCCTTTTTCTCATAGATCTGCAGCTCCTGCTCAGTGGCCTCAGTGATGTTTGGGTCCTCTGTGGCAAACACGTCCACTGTGCTTCCCAATGGCATCGCTATTGTTGTGCACAAAATCAAAGTCAGTCTTAGTATGTAATACACCAAGAGACATTATATTGCCAACTGGACAGAATTATTACCAACGGGTAGCCAAAACAGTACAACACGGATAAGCTCTGCATGCTGGTTTCTCAATATAGCAGAAAATTTGTTTGGATTTTATATTCAGGTATTGTCAATTCTCAACAAACTATTTATTTACTTATCACATAGATATCCAGAAGGGCAAAGGCTGATTTTCCAGACACATTAAGCCACTGCTACTTATGCAACGTACTTGGAAAGCTGGCTCTTTCCTTCAAGTGCGTTCAACTACCCAGTACTACAAATGCCTTTGATTGGCTAACCACTCTGGGTCAGGGAAGAAGGAATGGCCTCCTTCCCCATGAGCAGGGCTGATTATGCCCTTTCAGACTGCTGGCTCCAGAAGCCATGGCATCAACATTCAAACTTACAGCAATAGGGTGAAAACTAACATTTGCACCAATTTCTTGTCCAGCAGGTCCTATTTATTTCCACCATGAAATAACAGCCTCACCTGCTCCTTCCTGCTCCCCCGGGGGTCTGTATCTGTGCATGCGCAACACATGCTCCGAAATCTCTCGATCACTCTCTGAATCCATCTGATCCAGAACGATGAAGAGCAAATCAAATCGAGAGAGTAGGGAATCTTGCAGTCCAATGTTCTCCATAGGGGTTTTATACTGGTCATACTGGCATGAGCAAAGGAAGGGAAGAGACAAATACAACCCATTTAAATATATCTAGTTATATGCCAAACTATATCCAATTAATCTAACTGAAAGGGGAAGTAAATCACTGTAGATTAAAAAAACCTGATAAAGCACTACATAGCGAACAAGACTAATAAGAAGTTAGCATACCCTAAAGCTAACATACAATATCTTACCCTTCCATACACTGGGTTAGCAGCAGCCAACACACTACAGCGAGCATTCAGCCTGGCCTGGATCCCAGCTTTAGCTATGGTGACTCTCCCCTGTTCCATCACCTCATGGATGGCTGTGCGATCCATGTCAGACATCTTGTCAAACTCATCAATACACACAACCCCTCTGTCAGCAAGGACCATGGCACCTGCCTCTAACCGGCGCTCACCTGAGAGACAAGCATCGAGAAGCTGGCAAAAGTATACAAAGCTTTAAAGACTTTAAAGTCATTTTCCTGGTACTCATTTTTTCCTCTTACAAGTACCCATGTCGACTAATGTTTCCAATATTACAACAGCCCACACTTATACTGTATGTTAGTCACCTGTCTCTTGATCAGTGGTAACCGCAGCAGTTAGACCCACCCCAGACGAGCCTCGTCCGGTGGTAGGAATGGCTCTTGGTGCTGTGAACAAGACATACCTCAGCAACTGAGATTTAGCAACTGATGGGTCACCTACAAAACAAAAAAAACAAAGCATTTGGCTCAAATAATCTAGAAGATGCACTAGTTTGTGAAGATTACAATATTTACATCACCATCCCAATGTTTTATGTACATTTAAGTTAAGGAATTACACATTTATGTAAGTATATTATGCTAAACAAGGAAGGTAGAACAACCTGATCAAGCTCCACTGAAGTTTACTTATGCATCAATTCAAAAGTCATTAAAAAAAATTGATGACTTCACATAAGTCTAACCTATAAGCAGGATGTTGATGTCGCCTCTGATTCGAGTGCCGTTCTCTAGGTTGGTCTCATTTCCTCCCAGCAGCAGACAGAGGATGGCTTTCTTTATATATTCATGGCCATGGATGCTGGGAGCTAGCGATCGACTTAGGTACTCAAAGACATCCTGAACACACACACACACACACACCAAAATCTACATGTCTTAAAGCTTAGGAGGTCAAGGCAGAGCACTGGTATTGACCATTAGAGTAAATCCACATAAATCTGCAAGGTCCTTTGCTGCTTACCTTAGAGTGAGTTTTGCAGAATTTTTTGATCTTGGCAACATCATCAGCAGAAAACGTGGGAACAATTTCTTTGCTCATCAGCTTGACATTGTTGGCTAACAGTATAGTTCTGCACAAAACAGACATTTAACCTAAAGCTGCAAAACCTCCAAGACTGAGAGATTAACAAGAAACATTAGCAGCAGTTCAATTAATAAACCTAATAAACACATACCTGAAGGTTCCTGAGGTAAATCCTCCTTGTTTAGCAGGTAAACACCGGTACACACCAACTATCTGTACACGATCGCCTGGCTTAACTTTGTCCACAAGATCATCATCAGAAATTATGTCAACTGAGCGGGGAAGTTGCCCAGCAGGAGCTTTCTCTGGCATCTCCTGGATGGTCAGAGTCTGGTGATCCTTATAGCAGCACAACCCAAACTCTGTTTCCAATGGATTATTCTCATCATCCTATACACACACAGTCAACAAGTATAAATTTTAAAACAACTTTAGCAGGCTTTGTTCACCACTAGCATTAGACACACACCTTGGTGGGGTAGATGGCACTTGAAGGGAATGCATCCAGTGAAGTCAGATCAGTATATTTCCTTTCCAAGGTTTTCTTAGTGGCAGGACAGTAATGAACACTGCGCATGATCTTTGGCCTGACCAGTGAACCTGTAACGATTGAACAAACCCATTGATTTTTGAAAGTTACTATACATAAAGAAACTAGTGGAAATATAAAAGACATATGGAAATATAAAATTAGCAAACACATTTACTTACACTTGGTAACAATGCCCTCCACACAAACAAGATTTCCCAGAAACCGGGCACTAAGAGTGCGAGGGGAGACATGTTTGTTCCCAAAGCTGCCCTCAAAACCAACATGAAACTCATCAAACTGTTTGGCATACGTTGCATCAATGGAGGCCACCAAGTCCTTCAGAGCTCTCTGGAATGCAACCAGCTCACCAAAGGCATTCTTCAGAAGTCTGTTGAAAACACAAATCAATACCATTCTATTGTTTAGAAATCCAAATCAAAATGTTAGCCAACCAAAGAAGAAAACAGGCATTTAACCAAAAACTGTCAAAGACTGACATATTGATATTAGCAGGAAACATTGGCAGCGACCCAACCAATAAAGTCACATTATGTTATCTATTCTCACAAAACCAAAGCAGGGTCACTGACTCTTTGGCTCGCTTTTCATTCCTTCGCCGCAGGTCATTAATGTTGATGATTAGCCGAGACTGTCCCTCAGACACCATACTTCTGACTTTCTCATGGTACACACCCTGGTCTTGCTGTGAAGACATTCAAGCAAAGTCAGATCTATGTTATCTGATTAAAATGTAGAACAATGCAAACATTCATTGTTTCAGTGAAGCAACCACCACAAAGAAAGATGTAGAGAAGAGATACAACTGTCCATGGTGGTCTAATGGGTGTTTTTTTTTTTTTTAATTGAAAGTGAAGAAAATGAGAACAAATTTTCTGGAGTGCTCACATCATCATCCAAAAAGTCCAGGTATTCCCTCTGTGCCTCTCGTAGCTCAAGATCTTCAAAGCCACCATCCATTTTCCCTCAATACTATACCTCCAGAAGATTAAAAACATTCATTTTAAAGGTAGAAGTTATTTCCTAAATGTTTCTTGCTGTATTCAAGTCTTATGTAGATACAATATGAATACCTACCGAAATACAGCTCACACAACACACGATTTGGCACTTCTCTACTACACAAAGAGAGAGACATCATTTTAGACTGTAGGAAATGCTGGAGTTTGCACGTCTGGGAAGCAATCATCTTGCTAATTGGGCAATTAACTGGGAATGGGCAATGGCATGAATGTTCTTTCAATCCAGTTCCAAGAAATACCAAAGTCTATGTCTATATCATATATAAGGAGGAATATTTCAAGTTTTTTCCCTGTGAAAACTGAAAGCAGGTGCACAAGACTAATATTTGAAGGTCTTGTTTGGTTTGTAGTATTGCTACAATATTGTAGGCAACAGATTTGACATATATCATAGTTTCCTAGCATGCTTGCTTGAGATGTAATAAAGGTTACAGCAAATTAATTTTATAAAGATGGTTATTAAAAGGAAATGCCAACATATCAGTACCTTATATTATTTTGTCATATATAGGTAAGTGCCCTTATTTCAATAGCCTACAAATGTCCCAGAGAAGTCATTCATTCATTCATTACAGTATTTACACACTAATTCATACCTAGGGTTGATATAGTGTAGCCAATCCACGCACTAGAATACAGAGATAGATAAAGTACTGAGAAATTATACTTAAGTGAAAGTATAGATAATGTGTCAAAATCTTACTCAGTTAAAAGTGGAAGTATCCAGCCAAAAATGTAGTAAAGTGAAAGTCAAAAATTTGCTACATTTAAATTTACTCAAGCATTAAGATGTAAAAAATCAATGTTTTTAACTAATGAAATCAAGTTAATGGCATGTTTCCATGTGAAAAGTAACTACTATCTAAAACTGTTAGAAGATGATTTTTGTTTTATAGCAACTACACCATTTTGCTTGAAAACATTGTTCAAACTCTGTAAGTTTGTAATATTTACTATTAGCTAGAATTTGACTCACTGACTAGCCAATTATGTTGGCTACTGGTATCAATAATAATCTAACCTGGCATTAGTAAAGAAAACAGGCTAACTTAGTTAAATAAAACAAGTTAATCTTAGCAAATTAGTGAAACCTACCTCAGCATGCTTTTTCACATTAGATGGAGGCCATGCCTTCTAGGGAGGCAAAGGAGACGTCTCATTTTATGAGTCTTTGCTTCCTCCAGCTTATTAAAACATTTACTCAGGTACGGCCAAGGCTCTCACACTCAAGTTCAACACTGCAACCCGGTGACTTATCCATATTTAGATGCACACCGATTGATACAGTGTTAAGTACACTGTAGCATGAGAAGATCAGGGCTTGCATTCTTATTCTTTTCTTATACGCTGATGGACTTGATTGATTGCTAAACTGAAATGATTGGATGATAAACTAAGCCCATATTATTTGATATATAGCATACAGTCATTGGCTGGATGAGAAAAGAAGAGAGCTTCGAGAATTATGACAATTACTTTGGACATCTAAATAAAAATGTAAGGAGTAAAAAGTATTTTTTCTTGGAAATTTCTTAATTAAGTAAGAGTGTAAGTATTCAATTTCATTAAAACTCAGGTAAAGTATCTATCCATTCTCTGTACCACTTATCCTACAGAGGGCTGCAGGGGGCCCAGAGCCTATCCCAGGGGACTCGGGGCACAAGACAGGGGGACACCCTAGACACCCATCACAGAGCACACACACTCACTACAGACAGTTTAGAGACACAATCAGCCTACAATGCATGTCTTTGGACTGGGGAGGAAACTGGAGTACACAGAGGAAACTCCGAAGCATGGGGAGAACATGCAAGGCAATTCGAACCCCCAACCCTGGAGGTGTGAGGCAAACGAGTGAATCAGAATTTAGTTCATTTTACTGAATTACAATCCTAAAAAAAAAGAGAGAGTAAGTTTTATTACATAAATGTTATATGTGTTAGTGACTACGAAGCCAGTCATTCCATGATGATATTCACCAAACACTGCATGACATTTGACCCTGACAGGAATTAGCCATCAGAGTGTTAGGAATAATGAGATTCTGAGATTTATTCAGTGGTGTAAGTGATTTCAACACAAACATTCTGGCGTATAAACGACCTCATTTCTTCCTTCACAGCATTCTTATCACCTCAGCAACTGCTTCTCTTTCCCCAGCTATATACGCTCCTTTCACCAGGGCAGACAAATGAATGGGAATCCACGACAGCACAAAGACTGAGTGTAAATTTTCAAATGACTGACTCTTAGCTCTATAGTGAGCTAAACTCCGCTATCTAATACCTTAGCCATTAGCCTAAAGACCTGAAGTTTATACTTTCATCAACGAGCCCGCGAGCGCGAGCTTATATAGCGCTACAACCTAAACCCCGCCCCTTCTCCAGGTGTGAATCTCAGCACGTGACCGAGACTCAGAAGCGGTCTCGGGGTTTTCACGGAAGGCAGCAGAGCGAAATTCCTCCAACATAAACCTGGAGTTTTGGGATTATAACACGAAACAAATGACCGTATCATCGTCATAGCTAGTAAGTTGTACTTTTCTGCACTTGTTTAACTAAAGTATTGCATGTGTTTTGTGAAAACTGATATATGTAAGGTGACTTGGTAAGGTGACTTCAGGTTTTGGCTCAAGAGAAACATTAAGTGTAGCGTTAACTTTTTTATTTTTGTGAAAAAATGCGACTTGAAGGCTTGACATTCCGGTTCCCTGCTGTGTGTGTTTTAGCTATGAGTGAGGCCAGAAGCCACCGAGAGCGCAGGGAGAGACACGGAGGGGGCTACAGAGAGAGTCAACAACAGCAACAACGGACGCGACCATCCTCCAGCAGCAGGTGGGTAAATCCACAAGCACACACTCTTACACTTTCACTCGAATGTGACATTTCTACATCAGTATCCACCTAACACTTCATGCTGGACTCCTTTTGTTTGGGTTTGCCAGCTTCTTTACAACCTTGGATAATTATTTTAGAAAATTAGTTCCAGGAAGTATACACATTCCTCCCCATTTCCTCATCCTTGATCCTATCAGACAAATTATGGGACTTTGTAACACTTAGTAGGATTTTTTTTCACGTACGAATGTGTAAAAAGCAATTGTATGATGTTTGTTTGCATCATATCATTTCTGTGTTTCTGTCATACCATTTCTTATGCTCCTCAAGTAACTTATTTTCCACCAGACCATCTACTAGGACCCAGTACAGCAGCAGAAACCAGTCATCCCATTCCCAGTATGGGAGAAGGTCAACTTCAGAAGAAGTGCATGGATCGAAGTGTGCACACATTTGCTCCAGGAGGGGTGTGTATCTGGAATTTAAGTGTGGCTTGGCAGTAGAGATGGACAGTAATGACACAATGCGTACTGCAGTATTTTGTAAAAAGGTTTTATGAAAACTGAGATTTTTACATTGACAAAAACTTGGTGTTTAACTGGGAAAAGTCAACTAATCCATCCAAGGTTGTATCTTCCAATTAGTTCCTACTGCGATTAAAAATGGGAACCTGGCAATATTTACAAAACTCAGAAAATTGCAACACAATATTAATATATCACAATGTCATATCAACAGAAATGTTGCCGCCACCAGTAATTTTTTGAGCTCATCTTACTTATCTCCATTTAATATATCATCCAGTAAGCAAAGCTGTGAGTGAGTTGATGTTTAAAGCACAGGTAGTTTGTTTTCCATGCCATAACCACGCCCTGTGATACTGCATATGTTTCCTTTTTCTTTTAAGCTGGTTTAACTGGTTGTGTGCTCTCAGGTTGCAGCAGACTGATTTGAATATAATAGTTGTTCTATAACGCCACTCTCCAACACATCCAAACATTCCTTTACTATTATTTGTATTGCTAGGTTTATTGGATACAAATCATTATTTTGTTATTTTTGCTTATCTGAAAGATATATATTCTCATTTGTAAGTTTGTATTTTTTCACCTTTGTGTTTTTCAGGTGTTGTGCTGATGTGCGCATTTCTGAGCAACCTGTTGGTGTTGTTCTGTGTCGTGGCCGCTTACGTGACGCTGTCAGGCATGTCGGCTACGAATTTTGGAGGTGGAAGTTTCGTCGACGTTGTCATCCCGTTTGAAGGGACAGAGCTTCAGAAGGTGCGAGACCTTGACATGCAGTTTTCACAAATGAGAGCTCCTGGAATCTATGGCGGCCTGGCTTTCAGCATCACCTTCGGCGTGCTCTCGCTCTTTTTTGTCATGTCGGGCAACAAACCTGCCCATGTGCTTTCACGGAAGCTCCTGATTGGTCAGTTTGCATTCCAGCTGATTGGAGCAGTGGCGTATGTCACTGCAGTGGGCCTGTATCTACATTTTGTGATCAAGGTGAACTCGACGGATGTGTGTTTAACGCGTGAACGACTTTACGCACGTAACGGACTGACTTGGATGAACTGTAATGTGAGTGGTGCAGATGCAGCTGTGGCACTGTTTGGCATCATAACGGCCATTTTATATGCCGTGGGAGCCTTTTTTACTATTAGAACAATTCAACATGTGAACCAGTACAATAAGGAGCGTGTCCGTTATGAAGCAGAGAGACCTAAACGACCACACAATACCCATGACAGTAGCCGCCAGTCAGGCATCTCCATCTGAGCTTCAGATCAAAAATGACACTAGATAGATATAATGTTTTGTTGTTGTTTTTAACATTTTATAACAACCGTACGATGAACTGATTAAGCACAGTGTAGTAATATCTTTTCTTAACAATCTACTTCTATAAGCTGCATTTGTCTAGACAAAAACTGTGAATCAGTAAATAAGTGTATTAAAAATGTAAATATGTTAAAGTAAATGCTAATTTTTAAAATTTATGTTCATTAGATCTTAAATTCTTTTTGTTATTAAGAATTCTGCTGGGTTGCTTTATACCCTTTTAATGTCGCAGCCAGCAGGAGGCAGCACACACTTGTTGTTCACACTGGTTTGAATACTTAAATGTTTTTATTTTTTCAACCTGATGTCTAGCCATGACTGCCTAATTATCTATCTTATAGTAGGGATTCTTAAACTTCTTGCAGCCAGGGACCCTTTCACGTGTTAAATAAATTAATACAATCAATTAAACAGTATAACAATGAATAAATATAGTTTTATGAACATAATCCAACTATGCAAATGTTAGGCTCATTATTTAAATGTGTAGACTGTTTAATCTATATATTTATTCCTGAACTTTCTCCATCACATCTAAGTTGACACTTGGTTGTTTCTGGGTTATTTGGGGTTGAATTAATCCCATTCAATTGAAGTGACCAGTCTAATTACTATAATTATAATAGTATACTATAATAGTTCTATTATATAAGAACTATAATATTGTTAATATAATAATTTTAATTTGAACCATGGCTATGCTTTACAAATCCACTTTGAGAGGATTTGACTTGTTCTGAGAAAAGAATGGAAAACCTTTTTACTCCCAACTTGCATATAATGTGGTGTGGAAGAACTTGAGTGTCCGGCACAGAGCCCTGAACTCATCCCCACTAAACGCCTTTGGGATGAACTGGAACACCGACTTTCCTGACATCACTTCCTGACCTCACTAATGCTCTTGGTGAATGGACAAATCCCCGCAATCATGTTCAAAATCCAGTGTAAATCTTTCCCTAAAAAAATGGAGGTTATTATAACAGCAACAGGGGGACCAACTCTCCTGAGATTATGGGATATAGAGTAGGTGTGATGATCAGGTGTCCACATACTTTTGACCATATAGTGTAGTTGGTTATTTGTCCTTTTCTGAAGCTTTGTGATATCCCTGGGCAATAAGACAGAAACTGAGGCACTTCAGTTGGAAACTGAGACAGCGCCTTTAGTTTTAGCTACTAGTCGTTAACCAATTGCTAGAATTGCTATTATTCCTGGTAAAGAATTTGGGACAGCTGAAATTCTCGGGCATGCAAGTTTGATTGTTCTTTTTATTGATGGATTCAGAGAAGGAGAAATGTGAGCAGCGCATGCACAAATCGGCAGCGTGAACTTTCTTGACTGGGATCTTTACATTCAAATGAATTGTGACTACCAATATCTGCATAATTTCCAATGTGTGCACAAGGGAGACTATTAAAACTGATCATATTTGTGATCTAACCCACTAACAATATTATAAGAATAGAATTAGCTTCTGTTTGAGTTAAATCTATATGCAATTTCTACTTTTTAAAGCAGTACTGTATACAAATCAAATTGAATTAAATTGAGTTGCTGCTGTTAACCATCTGCTCCTGAAACCTCCAGCCACATGACTGATTTATACACGTTTACTATCGTGGGCTGAAAAATTAATGAATGCGTTCCACAAATTATGTGTTTCATATATTTCCATTATAAGACTTCCATTATAAGTGAGTGCTCAGTAAAGTGCTTTTCTGTTTTTCTACGCAGAAGTAATCCTTTAAGGAATTACCTCACCATATTTTTCATTCATGGACCATTTTCTCAATATGAAACATATCACTAATTATTAATTATAGCTGTTGTCCATCCATCCATCCATCCATCTTCTGTACCGCTTATCCTACACAGGGTTGTGGGGAACCTGGAACCTATCCCAGGAGACTCGGGGCACAAGGCAGGGGATACCCTGGATGGGGTGCCAACCCATTGCAGGGCACAATCACACACACACACACACATACACACACTACAGACAATTTAGAGATGCCAAACAGCCTACAACGCATGTCTTTGGACTGGGGGAGGAAACTGGAGTACCCGGAGGACCCCAGAAGCCCAGGGAGAACATGCAAGCTCCGCAGGGCAGAGGCAGGAATCAAACCCCCAACCCCAGAGGTGCGAGGCAAACTTGTATAGTGGTTGTATCATTTCAAAGACAAAATCAAATAGAAAATCAAAGATTAAGCCAAATCCACATACAATACAATGAACTTTATAAATATTAAAGCTTATTTAAGCCAACCAGAAGTCATTTTAAAATGTTTGGATGATGTTATGATGTCTGTCATGTTTGAATACTTTCTGTAGTCAAGATACAGAAGTGAAACGGGGGATCCGTCTGCATGACGACACAGAACAGCTGATATTGTTTGTATAGTTTTCTGGCCACAAGCTTCATGATACTGAAGATTGCCACCAGACTGGCTCTCAGCACTTTCATGTATGTGTGCCAGATTTCAGCGGGAAACCAGGCTTTTGGACGCTGCAACATAATGAGATTTGGACTGAAAAACCTTCACGGAATCCTGTTTTTAAAAGTTAATAAAGAGTTTTATGTGATGCAGTGAGTGAGTGAACAAGATTTTCTTGTTCTGTGAAAGTAAGCAGTTCTGGGGCACATGTTTTAATAAAATGTACCAGACCCTTAAACTATATGGCCAAAAGTATGTGGACACCTGACCATGACACCCATATATGCTTGTTGAACATCCCATTCCAAAACCATGGATATTAATATGGATAGTCCCCTCTTTGCTGTTATAATAAGCTCCACTCTTCTGGGAAGGCTTTCTACTAGATTTTGGAGCGTGGCTGTGGAGATTTGTGATCATTCAGCCACAAGAGCATTAGTGAGGTCAGGCACTGATTTTGGGTGAGGAGGTCTGGGGTGCAGTTAAGGGAAATTGTAATGTTACAGTATACGAAGACATTCTAGACAATTGTGTGCTTCCAACTTTTGTAGAAGAACCACATATGAGTGTGATGGTCAGGTGTCCACATAGTGTAGGTGTAGCTTATAGGACAGAAGACATTTAGCAATAAATTCTGACTGTACACTACATGTCTCTGCTGTGGGTCCCTGGAGGACTAGTGGTTAGGCCACTAGGGTTACACAAGACAGTACACTCCCAGTGCCAGTCCCAAGCCTGGATAAGGGTTGCATCAGGAAGGGCATCTGGCATAAACAAAAACCTGTGCCAAATCAAATGTGCAGACCAATGATCCACTGTGGCGACCCCTAACGGGAGCAGCCGAAAGAAGAAGAAGAAGAAGAAGAAGAACACTACATATCTCTCCTAACAACAAATACGAGCAACAACTGTTTATACCTGGTGAAATGAAATCTGTTGGAACAGTCATTTTTTAAAAACTGTGTAACAGTTCTGAACACACTATAGTTCTATTTTTAAAGGGAAAAATATGGATGCAAGAAGAAATATTTCTGCATTGTTCAGTACTGTATTTGAAGCAGCAGTGAAATTTGAAATATTGTCAGTTATATAAATATGAACATTTAGTAGTTTAGTCAGTCATACTTCAAAAGATAGGTAATATTTAACTTTATGACCCAGCTACAAAAAGATCTTTATTTGCCACAGTGCCATGTTTTCTACTGAGTACAATAAAGCTTCTTCTATTCTCATAATCACTCATATCTCCTTCCACAGGTTATACCTCAGTACCACCTGATACTTGACAGATTTTATTCAAATGTTTTTTTTTTACCATGTGCACCTCCTGACAGCTGGTAGTAAATTAATGTATAGTTTGATGAATTAACTTGCTAATCTATAATGAATCATTAACTACTAATTGAAATGTCATATGAATAAAATAAAATATTTAGCACTAAAGCGGTGCACTCTGTATTCTTTTTATTGTATGACTCAGAGTAACGTCGGTATAATAGGCAAGGGGTGTGTCCCTTAATCTTGACTTCTTTGCTTTAGTCATACTTACTGAGAACAAGTGCTGACAACAGAAGAACATGCGCACATACAGAATGCTGGCCAAAGTGCATGTGAGCTGTATCATGCGGCGTGCAGAGCGTGTTCCTCTTTTTGTCCTCATCTCCCCTTCTTGCCTTTCCTCTTCATTTGTCATCTATACTGGCTGAATACAGTGGATGATCCTGTGGGACTGCAAACACTGTAATCCCATTGTAATCCAGGTAAGCTCTATGTATTTAGCCAGGAATCTGAACTTTGTTCTATATGCAACATTGTTATCATCCAAACAAGACTCCAATAATGTTGATAGATATAAGATATAAGATATAAGATAATGTGATGATATAAGTGTTGATGAATATATGCATTAAACAGTAACCAGTTCGAACACACTAATGAGAGAAGATTGCTTATGTACAGCAAAAGAAAACATACTGTTTCTTTCAACTTTAAAGTGAAACCAATCTTATATTAATGAGCTGCAGTCCCTTACTCTGGAGACAATAATGACAGTGAGGAAAGAAAGTAAAACATTTGGACTGATCGTTTTTAGACGCTCTTTTCTTTCCTGTGTTCTCATAAGGTGTGACTGGTCTGTAGCCAAGCTGAACTGTGTATGTATTTCACTACAGACACGTTATGACTGACATACTTTATATCATAATTCCATTTCATCATAAAGAGTGTGTGTAAGGATGTGTTTTCAAGTAGGTTTTATAGTTATACATAATGGTCTGCTTTTAATGAATTTAAAAAACAAGAATGTGTACGAGTAAGAATTTGTGCTCCTTTTATGAGGGTATGACATTCAATAGGTCATTAAATGTTCTGCTTTATTTCTTCAGATCTATTAAAGTATCCTTCCTATGAAATCTGGCACAGATATTTTTATAACGATTATGTGAGGATAAAGATAAAATGGTAGCAATGTTCAACCCAGGAAGCATCATAACTTGTTCATTTATTTTTTTCTCACTTCAAGCTTAGTTTTAGCCATGACCTGAGGAAACAGCTCAGTAAAACCGCAGCTTGCTATATTTTATATGAATAAGCCTTGCAGTACTTGCAGTGTTAAGAAGGATCCACCACTTAAATGTCTTCAAAACCATCAACATGTCAGTCTGTTTTCACTTTGGTTAATGAGGCCTACATTACCCACAATGGATTTTTGACTACCTGCTGATAGTGGCATGAATGGGAAGCCTTGCTTTATCTCTGCCCAAAGGGACTGATGCAGCAGCATTTATTGCTTTAGTCTGTCTTGCTCTCTTATCTCTTCATCTGGTCACTCAGCTGAAGTATTAGCAGTATTAGCATGAAAGATGAAAGTTTCATGCTAATACTGCCATAACTGCCACTGTGCTTGTCAAGTCGTAGCTTGCTAACTAGCTGAACTGAAGCTGTAACTCAGCACAACTGTGTTGTATAGGTGCATTGCATTCTGGAACCTTAAATCCAACATTTGTTGTTTCCCCTATTCTATACTGGATTTCTCATTAATACATTAAATGTCACTGAAAAATGGTGAGTGAGAATAGAAGCTCTTGATCTTTTGTTTTTTTGGAGCTAACAGTGAAACCTGACTTGCCATCACTTATGTTTGAGATTGCTGAAAATGTTTATCCAATCTTCAACTGTCCAGTTTTGAGCCTGTGCCCACTGTAGCCTCAGATTCCTGTTTGTGACTGAAAGGATTGGAACCTGATGTGGTCTGCTGATGTTGTAGCCCACTCACTTCAAGCATCAGTGTGTTGTGCATTCTGAGATGCTTTTCTGCTTATCACGAGAGTGGTTATTTGAGTTACTGTAGCCTTCCTGTTAGCTGGAAGCAGTCTGGCCATTCTCCTCTGACCTCTTTCATCAACAAGGTGTTTCATCCTGTAGAACTTCTGCTCAGTGGATGTTTTTTGCACCCTTCTGTATAAACTCAATAGACTGTTATCTGTGAAAATCCTGGGAGATCAGCAGTTTCTGAAATACTCAGCCCATCTGGCACCAAATCCATGCCACATTCGAAATCCCTTAGACATTTAGAGATTTTTTCTCCATTCTGAAGCTCTTGACCTGTATCTGCCACATGATTGGCTGACTGAATGATTGCATGAATGTACAGGTGTTCCTAATAAAGTGGTCAGTGAATGTATTTAACATGTTTCAGGGTGGAGTTTTCGTCTAACTATATATTAACCTTTTTGTTTATCATATGGAGCCACTCAACAGATCCTGTTATTATTATTATTATTATTATTATTATTATTATTATTATTATTATAGAGCAGTGCAATGATGGCAGAAGGATGTGAATTTGACCTGAACTACATCACAGAACGCATCATTGCTGTATCCTTCAATCAGACATGCCCAGAGAAGACCTACCTGCACAACTTACGCAACATCACACAGATGTTGCAGTCCAAACACTCAGACAATTACATGGTGAAGACAAACAGTTTTATACAAACACCACTTTTTTAATAGAGTCAGTGTTAGAGTCAGTGTTATAAAAAAGTCTTGTGTTTTTCCTGATGGCAGGTTATTAACCTCTCGGAGCCCAGGGAAGAGCTAAGGAGGATAAACGTCAGGGTAAAGTCTACAACTCAGAACGTTGGCAAGATATATTTAAAACCTGGTCACTACATGACCATGTGTCTCTTTCATTTATATATGTGTGTTCTCTCAGGTACTGGATGTTGGCTGGCCTGAACAGCATGCTCCATCCCTACATCTACTGTGTTCTATGTGTAAAAGCATCGAGAACTGGCTCAGCACTCATAGCGAGCATGTCCTCCTGCTACACTGCACGGTAAACCCTCAGCCCATCTTTTTGTTCTCTCCATATCCCTCTCTTCCAGGCCTTGTTGGCAATCATCCCTAGTTATCATTACTATTCCACAGATTTCGCTGAATGTTCTCTAATGGACGCTTTCTATCCTTCCTAATGCAGTAGGGTCCAAAAGTCTGAGTCCACAACCAAATGCAGTTTTTATTACTTGCTCTTATGTTATTGTTTACTTAAGGCAGTAGCGATGCTAGCACAGTGCAAAGCTAACAGTTAGCAATCTGTGTTAGGATCACAGAGGTGATTCCATTTGAATGAAATATGTTTCATTAATAAGTTTCAATTGTATTGCTACAGCATTTTTTAACAATAAACACAATTGTCACGAAGCAGCTTTCTGGATGTAGAGTTAGATCCATAATGAGCAAGACTCAAAGGGGATCTTCTTCTGGGTGACACCTGATATCAGCTTAAAATTTAGATCATCCAGAATAATATGACTGAGCAAGATTTTGGATTAATTTTTTAATAAATAGCAAAATAAATACGGTATATATACAGATATTATATAGTATATAATATATATTGTTTGAGAATAAGAGAGTTAATCTAGGATCATGCCTACATCATGACAATGGTGATAATGAATGTGATGTATGACATGGAGAGAGACAATGTACTTCTATGATGCAATGTTAAGTATGCTGAGTCACATATACATTCTCTCACTGTTTCTTTAATAGGGTACAAAAGACCGGATAGGAGTAGTCATTTCATCCTACATCAACCTCCCTAGCATCTCGAGCAGGTAAAAGTAACATTATACATATTCAAGCTGTCATGTACACTAGCAAGTCTTAAACTACAAACACATTTTAAGCAATTAGGATGATATAGACCAAGAATTTTACACACAGCCGAGAGAGTACTAAATAGGGGTAGAACAAGTACTGATAAATAATATTTAAGTGAAAGTATAGATAATGTGTCAAAATCTTTTTCAATTAAAAGTATCCAGACAAAAAGTGTACTCAATTGAAAGTCAAAAAGTTGCTAATTTTCAAATTTATGGTATATGCCCTTATCCAAGGAAACTTATATTTATCTCTCTCTTTTTTTTAATTCAGCTGAGCAGTTGAAGGTTAAGAGTCTTACTCAGGGGCCCAGCAGTGGCAGTGCTAGGATTTGAATTCATGACCATCTGATTAGAAGTCCAACATCTTAACCACTGAGATACCACTTCCATAAATATACTAAATGTACTGGAGTATTAAAATGTATAAAGTATTTAACTGATTAAATTAATGTCATATGTTCATGTGAAAAATAACTTTTGTTTCTAAAACAAATCTAAAACTGTTTGAAGATGACTTTTATTTTAAAATTATGCTATTTTACCTGAAAACATCATTCAATCTCTGGTCATACACGTGACTAACACTACGTAGTTCGCTAATGAATTAATCAGAAGTAAAATACCATTTAAATAACCAATATTTACCATTAAATCAAATATGACTTGCTGCCTAGCCAATCATGTTAGCTGCTGGAATCAAAGCTAGTCTAACCTGGCATTAGCGATGAAAACAGGCCAGCTTAGTTAAATATAACCAGTTAATGTCTGCAAATGAGCAAAACTTACCTCAACATTCTTTTTCAATTAGATGTAGGTCATGCCTTCTAGCGAGGCAAACAAGACACCACATTTTATATGAGTCACCATATTGAAATGTTTTACTGAGGCAGGGCCAGGAGCGCTCATCCTCAAGTTCCACACTGCAATCCGGTGGCTTATCCATGTTCACACACACCGATAGCTATAGCACAAAATAGTTTTTTTCTACATTGATGTACTTCATTGGATGCTAAACTGAAGTGGTTGGGTGTTAAACTGAGATTATTGAATTGACATACAAGTATAACATACAGTCATTGGCTCGATGAGAAAAGAAGAGACTTTAATGAATTAAAATGAATTTAATGAGTACTTTGAAAATCTAAATGAAAATGTAAGAAGAAAAAGTTTGTTTTTCTTGGAAATATAAATGTAATTAAGTAAGAGTACAAGTATTCACATATAGTAACAAAGTACAACTATTTTCCACCCCTGATATACATATAAATACATATTGTAAACACTGTACTGAATCATTGTTTATAATAAGCAAAGAGGGATTGATAGGTCAGGTATAGCTTAATGCTAACAGGCTACTTGGATGAACTTTGAGCCACAGTTTTGTTTTGTTTGTGGGAGGGTTGCCACGTGACATCCAAATGCCTGCTCCTTGCCAGTTTTGTAGCTACATGAAAGCTCAATAACACACACAACATTAAAGTGATATATGATACATACTGTACTACTGCATTAACTATATGAGATCCTAAATGATCATCTAGCTACCTGTATGCACATCTACAGTATCTATCTGTTGATTTCTCATTGTATAATATTAATTGACCTTTCCATCTTTCTCTCTCTCTGTCTCTCTCTTTCTCTCTCTCTTTCTCAGCGAAGAGAAGGCTTTAGACTGCTACACCATGAAACGGTTCTACAGTGATAAGATGGCTTCCCTTATGACTCCTTCTCAGAAAAGGCAAACATTTTCTCTCTAATTATCACACAGGCATTTTTACAGTGGAGCAATACTCTAAGTTTCATTAAAAAAAATTAGAAAGAAACAGGAAGTTTAGGCTTCTTACAGCAGCAGATCAGTCACAAGAGCAAAGGGTTATAAGGGGGGAATGTCCAGAATGTGATTTGAGGTCAGATCATAAGGATAGGACAGAGAACATTCATTCTACTTTTCCTACTTCCTTTTTCTGTGATATACTGATTGACCCTTCAGCTTTCAGTCTAAGAATGCAAATGCAAGAGGCTCCTCACTCTGATATAAGTTCAAAAGCTTGCATTTCCCTTGATGAATGTTTTATAGTGATCTTGTAATAACAGTATAAGTATTCTGTAATAACGTATCCACCTGTAGCTTTGATAGCTGCCTCTAAACATCTTTTGCATATTGCACATTTTATTTGTATGGCACATAAAACATATACCACAGTGCTGTTGAGTTCTAGTTGATCAGCTATTTTTCTATAACAGCATGGCTGAGACAGTAGTCCAACTTCAAGCCAAATCACTTTTTTAAAAAAATTAATTCACTCATTCTAAAACTTCTAATACTACGTTTTCTGTGACGAGATGCTTTGCATTTTTGGAAGGAGTCTCCAGTGTCAGCACTTTGTATCAAACAGAGGTAAAGCTGTTTCTTTACGTTTCAAGTCATCAGGACAGAGAGATTTGTGGTTTCTCAGTAACATGACATTTGGTTGTCTTGTAACTTCAAATCAGCGAAAAGAGGATGGTGAAGGAATGACCGTTTATAGCTGTTCTAATGTAAGTGAGAACAGGAACTAAATTGTTTTGCGAATCTTCCACAAAATTAAACATAACTACAAATGGATGAAATAATGTTTAAAAATTGTTAATGTTGGCAAATCACTGTGGTATAAGTGGAATCTTGGGATGTGCTGCTATAGGAAAATAATCAACTTTGGGGTGGTAACAGCAAAACTAAACAGTGGCTAAAGTGACATGTACATATAGACATTAGTAAATAAGGTGGAAAATATGCACATTTAATTATCATGATGCTTGTGCATTAGTACAATATACAGTACAGCAGAAGAGCAACTGTTCTTTAGGTGACTAAGAATGTTAATGAAGGAGGTGATCAGACTTTCAGCAAGAACAGTCATTCCACAACTACACAGAGAGGAGCATTAGAGCCAGGTTGCAGTGCATAAACCTCTCATTACAAAGACAAATGCACATTTGAGAGATCAGTGGTGCAAATAATCACAGGGAACTCTACTGATATGCAGGAACAGTACAGGCCTGACTCCTGGGGCTGTGTTATACTGTAGGGGGTAGTTTGCTGCCATGGCTTAGGATCCACTTGTCCACATGCCTTGTTTCATTCGGTTCATGCTAGCTTGCAAAAAAATAACTTCTGCTCAGCGTTTGAACAGATCCATAACAGGGCCACTGCCCATGTTCCACACACGCCACTGTACAGTGTAAATATGCTCACACGTCACAGCTCTGAAATGCCACGAACGCCCTAAAACCAACGATCTGCTGCAGACTTAAAATGATTTAGAAACACGTCCACCATGATTCAGTGATTGGCTCCAAATCACGTAAAACCCTCAGAGATATGATCCGTTGAAAAAAGAAAAACCGATGGAGCGCAAAGACAACACAGATGAGAGACTAAGGACATTTATATACAGTATGTACTTATCATTCCTTGTGAGGTCTTCTTAAATCTCTTTGTTACTGTTATATATTTGTATATAAGCTTACAGATATAAAGCTTATATGACTATTGTGTGATTTATGTGTTTATTATATGCTTATCATATTATATTATATGACATATGTTTATATGGTTGTATGACTAATGATTTTTTACTAGATGATTAGTTATATATAAAATTTAAAAAGAGTAGTGGACTAGTCAACTTTCCGTCGTCTTTTCCCTAGTTAAGGCAAGAACTGATTAGCGCAGTACACCCTGCATACAACCTGATATCAAAGTTAAAAAATACTTTCCCAGTGTAGCCTTTCATAATGTTCACCGGAATGTAGAAATCATTTAATCTAATCTGAAATATTATATTTATACTGTTTTAGACACACTATTAACACCTAGGGCATATAGTTTAATAGTTTCTGTTAGCCCTTCTTTTCCCTAAAATCATCCTATTCTACATTTATAGTTGGGGATTCAATTGAATAGATAATTATACATTTTTAATTCATAGCTTTAGTTTATGGCTATACTTTAAGCTCACAGAAATACTGATGTGGTCCAGGCAGAATTTGTCTTAGAGGAAAGGGTCACAATCAATACAGGGTTATTCTACAAGGTTATCAGCTTTATCCCATGATGAAACATTTCTATCGCGAAGGGAGTGGTCTCTTACAGAATAACTCCACCCCCAACCACAGGGCACAAGGGCTCACTGAAAGGTTTGACGAGGATGAAAATGATGTAAATCATATTCTATGGTCTTCATAATCACTTGATCTCAGCCCAGTTGAACACCTGTGGGAAATTTTGGTCTGACATGTTTTTCACCACCACCATCAAAATATGAACTGAGGGAATAACTTCTGGAAGAATGTTGCTCCATCCCTCCAGTACAGCTCCAGAGACTGTAGACTCTGTGTCAGATATTTAATCTTTCTCCTTTTTTTAATGCTTTCATCCAAAAAAAGTATTTTTATGTCATACATCTTAAGCATAATCCAGTCCCTTGTTTTTCTTAAGAGGCATCAGATATTTCAAGGCTTTTAACCTGTGTGTGCTTATACTGAAAGAATTTCATTGCAGTGCTATGGGGAGATTGAGGATAGTGTGTGTGATTCAGGTATGTGCAGATGTTTGGCAAGCTCCTGGCCCATCAGATAAAGATAAACTCCTCTCCTCTCCTCTTCCACTGCATCTCTCTGAAGCACATGCCAAATCTGCACCCCACAGGCAAGAGCTACACACACACACAGCAAAGACACACCAAAATAACATATTAAATGCATTACTTTCTGAATCTTCAAGCATTTGTCTTTTTTAGTATGTGGACTGTTTGTGAGAGTATACCAAGACATGCAGCTGGTTTGCACAACAGGAATACAGTAAGATGCATACACATTACACAAAAAATGACCATGTGTGGTGATGTGGCAATATCATTATCAGTGTGTGTGACTCTCAGTCAGGTCTCTGTGGGGAAGACAGACAAAGTGTATTTCGCACTGGAACCACCACAGCTTCTCAAAGGGGACATTCTGGTGAGTTAATGACATGTTCTAGGTGGCCACTCACTCATACATTGTTAATGTTTTGTAGTTTAAGTGGCACTGCATTTTTAACCTTTCATTTGGCTTGTGCAAGTGGTAATTCATATTTTCTGCAGATTGTATGCTATTATAAGAACATTGCAAAGAGGAGCAGAGAGGCTGTGTTTCGCATACAGTTCCACACAGGCACTCTTCAAGGACACCCTTCAGTCTTCCACAAAAAGGACCTTGATCTTGCAAACAAAGGTACACACACTGAGTAGTGGATGTGTGAAATCATGCACTTCAGAGAGGGAAAAGATAGAATTTTTGGTTGTCCTTCTGTGGCGCGTGCCACCCAAAAAACTGTAGAATGGGGGAGAGGGGGCGGGGTTTGCAGGTGAGGGGTGAAATAGGAAATATCAAAAAATAAATTTTTAAAAGACTGTATGAATAGCAACCTTTATGCATTTTGTTTGTTTACCACATTTTAACATCAGCATACCCTGGGACCTACGCCAATGTTTTTATTTCATAATAAAAACGGCAGATGAGCCAATAGATATTTGTTCGAAGCTCTCCGATATCAACTGACACTCTCTGGAAGCCCTGTCCCTTCCATCCACTTCACACTAGTAATGTTTTGGCTCATGCTCGTAGTGCTTCAAAGATGCAGGTACTCCTTGTTGCAAAAATAAATAAATAAATAAATAAATAAATAAATTTTAAAAAATGGGGTGGAGTCAGACCTTATCCGGCTCCTCCTACTTTTGTGGAGTTGAGCCAAAAATCAAGGGGCTGGAAACAATATGTATCTTTAATATGTTGTTTCATATTGTACAGTGTTGTGTGTGTTAGAGTTAGGGGTTAGGGGTGAGGGGTTATGGTTAGGCTTATAGGAGGAGTTGGACCAGATCCAGCTCCAGCTGCTGGACTTTTGTTTCTGTAGCAAGGACTTGAACGATGCATGTGATGCAGTGTCCTTGCTTTCTGTCAAAGAAAATAGGAAATGTTTTGTGTTAACCAAACAAATCACATACTTAAGAACTACTCTAGAGTATTTCTGAACACTCTTGCAGTAACTGTCTCATACAATACAAACAAATGCAGAATAATAAAAAGACTCATACACTGTACAATATTTGCCACACAAATCAAGTATGGAGCCAGAGACACATTTATTTTGCACCTGTCAAATCATGCACTGCGTGTGTAGTACATAACAGACAGAACCAATGTTGCTATCTGTGACAGCATTAGAGAGTTTATCTGTGTTAGCTCTGTGCTCATCTACTATTAACACATTCATAGGGCAAGTATTGCAATGACAAACACGCTACACTACATGATTACAGGTTCAGCCAAATAGGACCACTCAACTTCAGTTTAGTGAAAATGGTATATCATGAAGATACTGATACTGTTTTTATGCCCATATTATAAATAAGGGGTGTTTAATGCAATGCCACTATCTGTATCTGTATCTGTATCTGTTTAGTGGTCCAAATATTCAAATCTGTATCTGTATTTTGATTTAAACTTGAAATGGACTTGGCCCAAACCAGAAGGGAATATGCCTCTGGAAACACTGGGGAAAAAAAAAACAGAGCTGGAAATGCCAGCACTGTCAGCATGTCATAAATAAATGCTGTAAATGCATCAAGTGACATGTTTTTTTTTTTTTTTTTGTTCCATGAACAAACAAATAATAGAAGTATATAAGCGTAATGGCCCACATAAACATATAAACATAAAAAAATAGTCTCAATGCCAGGTGAAACCTTTCTGGCAAAACAATAATATAGTGAAGAGTCTATTCATGTCTTTATTTATATCCATTGAGAATATATTATCTGTTTAATACAACCAAAAATAAAAATAGTATTCAGTTACATCCCTATTTTAAACCATCTGTCCACATAGCTAGAATGCTGTGATGTCGTCTGAAATATAGAGCAGACTCCAATATTAGCACTCCACATGGTCTGCTGGAAACCATCATTACCAGAAAACAGGGCAGCATAATGGATATGACCTGTGCTTGTTTTCCTGTCTGGAGATTTTTAATGAAGAAATGATTATAATGCATATTATAAAGACCTGGTCTGCTTTTACTTATACTGCATATGAATAATGCATCTGGCCTGCATATGCGAATAATTGCATCTGGCCTGCATTTTTGTTTTGTTGATTTAACATCACTTAATGCATGAGAACTACTAAAAAGGAATACCACAGTAGTCTTGACTTCAATAGCACTAATAATCTTAATTTTTATATATACACTCACCATCCACTTTATTAGGAACACCTGTACACCTGCACACTCGTGCAGTTAACTAATCAGCCACTCATGTGCACTGTCCTCACAGTTAGATATTAAAATGCAGTACTTAGAAGGGAAGAGAAAAGAAATAGCATTGGTAGGTTGTATGTAACAGTAAAACATTTTATGATTCTCTCTTTTGAACTAATTTAATTATTTCCACTATTTCTAACCTAGATCCCAGATTTCCAGAAGAAGGAGAGGTGGAGGTAGTTTTCTCAGAAAATATGGCAAAAATTCCAGGTTTTCCACAAGGTAAGTCTCTTTATATGTTATTTTATTGTTATATTTTTTTTATATATATTATTTTTTTGTATAAGACAAATTGCTTTGGTCGTACGTTACGACTGATGTCGTTGAGGGACATTTAGAAGAAGAATAAGAAGGAGATGAAGCAACAGCTCCTTTAGCTATAATCGTGCTCATGATTGACTAAAGTTGTTGTATCATGTTGTATCAGGAAGATTGTATGTGTGCGCCTTAGGGTACAAACACATATTCATATTTCTGTTTAAAGTAGATTATAACATCAGGAAAAAGACAAATCAGAATACTTGTGTACATGGCATGGTCCTGTTCTTTGTCATGCTGATGTTAGTTACTCTTGATAAAGGTAGTGTTGGCTGGAAGAACAGCTCTGCAGTTATCATTGACTACGACACTCTGGATCCTCTAGTCCACTGGGACTCTTATGAGAACATTACAGCAAGAGGTACTGTAGCCACACACACACACACACACACACACACACACACACACACACACGCACACACACACACACACGTTCTTATATTCTGTTTAGTTTAAAATGATCATGTTTAATCTGCCATCAGGACCGTTCACAAGCATGTGAAGGGCTCTGTGTGTCTTCCATGAATATTGTTTATATTGCATATACTATAGATCATAAGAGATCTATTGATATTATTACAGTAATTATATTCTCGATAGGGGGGCATTGTGGCTTAGTGGTTAGCACCTCCGGGTCGGGAGCTCGAATCCCGCCTCCACCCTGCGTGCACAGAGTTTGCATGTTCTTCCAAGTACTCCGGTCCCCCCAATCCAAACATGTGCGTTCTAGGCTGATTGGCTCTTCCAAATTGTTAGTAGTGTGTGAATGGGTGTGAGAGAGTGTGTGTGCAGTTGTGCCCTGTGATGGGTTGGCACCCCATTCAGGTTGACCCCTGCATTGTGCCCCAAGTCCCCTGGTATAGGCTCCAGGCTCTCCACAGCCCTGTGTAGGATAAGCAGTACAGAAAATAGATGGATATTCTTGATATCAGTTTTACAATTGTGGTGTGGTAAAATCAAAAGAAATTACTTGAATCAAAGGTATATCTATTGCAAAGTAGTGGACATAGTATTAAAGAATGATTTTAAAAAAGATACTTCCTTCAAATTGCTTGAGTCTTTTAACTGCCTTATTAGCTGCAAACACAAATGCTGTACACTGTCAGTGGGCTCGGGATGTTGTTGTTTACAGGAAGTTGAAGCCTTTGATACCAATATCCTGGGAATATTTACAGAATTTGTTCTACTAATGTGGAAGCATGTTTCACTTACAAGGGAGATGTGGACCACATACTTTCAATAAACAAAACAAAACACACACACACACACACACACACACACATATTGACATAATCATTTACGTACCTACAGTATAAGGAAACATATGGTTTGTCCCTAGTCCTGCAAAATCCTCTTGGGCCTTTTTGAATTGCACTTCTTGTGCTATATTGTTGGAATTCTCATAGCTGTAGCTTTAAGACATGAAACGGCTTTAAGGCACAAAACAAAGCCATGGACAGACTCTCTTTTGTCCTCCAGAGCTACAAGCCATGTTTAGCTATCAACTACAGGAAGGGACTCTGATGTGCCTGTTAGTTATCATTTACCATTTACCATTATCATTTCATATCATTATGCCTGACCTCAATAAACTTTGATAAGAGTTTCAATCGATTGAAAGAAAGAAAGAAAGAAAGAAAGAATGAATGAATGATCCTCTAGGTCAAGGATATTCGACTAAAAATTGTGAAGATCCCGTTTCATAAAATTTCTTCCTTACAAAGGTCTGGAGCAACTAACATGACAGAGTGGTGACGACAGTTCCCATTTAGTACTTATCCATTGATGAGTAATTCATGACTACTCATCAAACATCAATTTCACGTTATGTTTCTTAGTCATCTTCAATTCAGTTCGCTACAATATGGTGGGGCCGCCAGTTGACATATTATGACATACATAGTACTATGACTATTACTACTGCTACTTCTACTACTACTACTACTAATAATAATAATAAAAAGAAGAAGAATGTGACTAATTGCATGTGAGAGTGCATCAGCTTAAAATACTCATGAAGATATCATTTTAAACCATTAAAATAATCCATATACAACACATTGTTTAATAACCTAAACAACTAAAATGTCTACAGTTCATAGATCCTGGCACTTTTATAATGCCAGTGTCTAGCAATGAGCAGTTTAGAAACACTGCCATCCTTCTACCATCCCAAATTCCCTGATAATTCATTGCTAGTCAACTTTGTCATGGCAAATAGTATCTGAATTCAGTATCTGAATTTCAATGTCATATTCTTAATAATTTATTTATCCATAGCCAAACCTGTCACAATACGCTATAACAACAAAGACAATTTTGTTCAGTTTTGTTTATTAAAATTAGCTAGCTTGCTTAACACACATTTTGCAGCTAAGTATTCCTGGTACAATGGCATCTAAATAATGCTCCAAAAGTATTTATTATGGAAGTATGGAAGTAAAACATGAAAGTGAATTTGGTGCTGTGCTAACAGACTACACCCAAACATTATCTCTGCAGTTGGAATCAGCCATTCAAGAGAAGTTAATATTTTAAAAATCCTGTTTTTGAGGATAGGGGTATTTTAACAGACTCACTGGCTTGGTGACTGTGTCACATGACTCAATCGAAATGCTCTAATTACTGTAAACCATCCTGAAGTAAATGAACTGTTGAGAAGAGAACACAGCCAAGTTCACACAGGCAAGTTTCAGTTGTAAGAATATCGAACAATTTACTTACAGTTGAAGATAAAAAAAAAAAAACATCTTCAACTGTGCAGGTTTGGTGAGTCTGTGCCTAGTGTAGCCTCAGATTCTTGTTCTTGGCAGACAGGAGTGAACTTGATGTGGTCTTCTGCTGTTGTAGCTCATCCGCCTCAATGTTTGATGTGTTGTGCATTCTGAGATGCTTTTCTGCTCACCATGATTGTAAAGAGTGCTTATATGAGTTACTGTAGTCTTACTGAGGTCCCTCATCAGCGAAGCAATTCTGCCTGAAAAACCTTTTTGCACCATTCTGCGTAAAAATTGGGTGAATATCCCAGGAAACCGCAGTTTCTGAAATACTCAAACCAGCACATCTGGCACCAACAACCATGCTCCGTTGCAACCTTTATTCTCACAGCTGCCATGTAACAAACAGGAATGAATCGTCTATTAATGAAATGTTACTTTTTACCACTATGTCTAATCTCCACCAATGTCACAATGTTACCAGATCTTGTCGTCTTGTATTATTTTGCTGCCTTAACCTGCCTTTGACCTCGACACAGCTAAAGAGGAAACATTTTATTCTCATATAGATGGTAACGTTCACCTAAGTACACAAAGGCGTGGAAGTTCTCTTGCCATAGAAAGCATTGTAGAAAGCTATAAGGAGAAACTGTGAGACACAGACAATACTACAGCTTGCTTTGTGCGCTTCCACTGACGGAGACTCCACACCATCTGTATGTGACTGAGTGAGCGTTTGGGAGTGAAACATTTTTGGACCCATTTTGGACTCCAGACAGAGGAAATAACAGGCCGGATATTTAAAGGCAGCCTGTTTTTCTCTGCCACTCTCCAAAAAACAAACCCAAACACAAGTGTGTGTTTGTCAGAGGGCAGTGATTTACAGTTGATGCACATCTGGTTGTGTAAGTCAGTTTTGAACCGCTGTGTAATTAGAGATGCCTGATGTTAAGAGAATTCCAGTGCCCTGATTTTAGGAGAGGCAAATTTATAGAACTGTATGTACATGTACAATATTAACGGCTTGCTGTTGTGAGTCACATTTTGTAGTAATGCAGTGGAATACAGTTTTACATATTTTTCTTCAGTCGCTTCTTACGTTCTCTCATCTCCTCCACAATCCATCCATTTCTCTATACTTTTTCTCTCTTGCCTCCTGTGTCACGACCTTACCTTGCTCTTTGTTTCTTTACTCCTTTCTCTCTGCCAGCATGAAGCTCCACCCTCCTGTTTACATTCCCCACACCATATTTGGACGGCTCAAGGTCGTGTGTGTGTGTGTGTGTGTGTGTGTGGATAAAACTTGTGCTGGCTACTCTAAGAGGAATAATGTTTCCTTAGCTAGGATCCTCCTCTACATCAAGAGAGGCACCACACAGGGTTACCTGGAAAGAGCGAGAGGGAGAGAGAGAGAGGGAGAGGGAGGGACTCATATCACAGCAGAATGGGGCAGTAGGGAAACAAATAGGAGAAAGAGAGAAAGAAAAAAGGAAAGTGGAGGAAAGAAAAGACGACACAGGGGAGCTGTTATCACCTCATGGTAAAGAATGCAAGCTGCCCGCCCCTGCGAAGCTGTACGGAGAGAGTGAGGAAGTAAAGTAAGAAGCAAAGAGAAAGAGTCCGAGAGAATGGACACGAACCACCAGGAACGCACGGTTAGAACTCCTTCTCTTCTTTTCTTCCTCTGTCACAGAAAAGTTGCCTATAGCTACCTGATTTTCTTTATACGGTTTTATTGTTTACAGCTCTTATCTACTGATTTCAGATAGAGTATGCAGAGATGTTAATGCAATAAAAAACATTTGTATATTCGTGTATTTATATGTGTGCAATCATGTATTGAATGATAGGTGCATTGTAGTATGTTCTATGAGGTCTATGGGATTTGATTTTGCAATTAATTGTCCATGTGATTGTCTAATGCATGTGGCTTTTTCAGTATTTTAATGGAACATCAATCAAGCAGGAATGATTTACAGTGCTTACATAGTAATGCAATAAGAGTGACGCTTTGTACTTTGGGTAATTTGGCCTTTGGATAATCTAATGTGGGGTAATTTATGAAGAAATTTAGTGCAGTGAAAAGGATGAGAGGTCTCTGCAGATAATTGTAATCCAGCCTATGTAGATTGCAATATAGTGGTTTTTTTTTTTAGGTGTAACTACTCAAAAGAAGTATTATGTTCGAGATGTATGAGTGTTAGTGTAGTCGCTTGGATACTTTTATATGACAAAAGCCTTTTGGTATGACCATAAGTCCTGTGAAAGATGACCTCATGAAGAGTGGATTGTTGAGTTGTGTGTGTGTGTGTGTGTGTGTTTGTGTGTGTGTGTGTGTGTGTGTGAGTGTGTCACTAGCCAGCTGTGGTTTATCACGCATCCCTGGTATTTGGATTTCCATCTGTTGAGACTGTTTTCTGGTGATTTGCTAGTTTACTGATGTGTATATGCATGTGTTTTGTTGCTGTTATGTATGTTTGTGTGTGTGTGTGTGTGCATGTTTATCTTGAACTGCACTAATATCTTCTACACTAATATCTTTGCTTCCAAAATCATCTCTGTCCATCTGCTTTGAGGAACACATGGACAGAAACACACACCAGACAAAGCGCCTCATACTGACTGAATTAAGAGGCACTAGGGTGAAATCCTAACATGATCCAGAGATTAGAGAATAAAATAGGAGGAACTCAGTTCAGAGAACACCCTTGTCTAATTTTATGTGGTCACAGAACTTCATTATGTATTTAAGTGGAGGCACACTTTTACAAAGTTAGAAGCCAACGAATTAGTTTCGAGGCATTTTCCGTCCTTGGTGTAGCCATGGCAACATTGTGATTTTTAAACTTGAGATTGTATCATGATTAAATTGAAAGGAAAGAACTAAGTGATGTCTCATCCCTCCAGCTTTTTATCCATTCTATACATCAACAAATTTCAGCGAATCAAATTATCCTCCATAAAAAAATCATCACCTAAGAAGCAAAAACTGTAATCAGACATAGATTAGAATCTGTTAGACTTAGGGTCTATGAGACTTAGGGTCAACTATGTTGATTCCTAGTGGCAGAATGTACACCCTGGAATGTGTGGTGTATCCCGACATATGGAAGAGATTGATTAACTGCTGAGTTTGGAATGCCATGAGAGAGCAGTGTGTAGGTAGTCTCTCACTGGGATTAGGAGTGGAGATGTTGGGGGTTGCTTTTTAACCCCAGACATGTGTGATAGGAAAAAGTGATGTGAGCTTTTGAGAAAGAGTGAAACTAGGTGAGTACATGTTTGGGTTTGTACAGATGCTGGTGGTTTCATGCAAGACATGTTACCTGACTGCAATCTGTGTGTGTGTGTGTGTGTGTGTGTGTGTGTGTGTGCATATGATGACCCCCTAGACATGTTTTGGTGTTGGAGTTTGTGTATGTCTGTCTCATTATAGGAAATTGGAAGAGGACGTGTTATTATCTGTCAGAAGTATCACCTGGACCTGGGAGTTCTCCAGATCTTTAAAAAAACAATGCATGCCTCTTCTTTCTCTGGCTTTCTCTTCCTTCTTTTGCTTGCTTTTTCTCATTACTTTCCTTCGTTCTTTGTTTTATCATGTTGATTATTTAGCATGCATCTATTTTATACGTCTGCTTTATGATATTGATTGTATAATTTTGTATAAAACCCTAAATTTTCTTGCAACATGTGTGTCCCTCTTTTGTTTGGGGAGCGTGAGTTGTAACTGTGTGTGTGTATGTATGTGTGTGTGTGTGTGTGTGAGAGAGAGAGAGAGAGAGAGAAAGAGAGATGACACACATTATCAGGTCTGTTCAGTGTTCAGCTGCTGCTGCGTGAATGATGTGCTGGAACATAGTATGATGGTCAGACAAAAGTAAATCTAGACAAAGCTTGTCAGGTGTGTGTGTGTGTGTGTGTCATGACATGTTAATAATCCTTTGTCAGTGTGTTGACATTGTGTGTCTAGACTGTCAGATCTGACACACAGCATCGTAAAGGTGGAAGTGTATGTCAGCAGAGGATTCTGGTATGATTGGTTTTGAACACACCTGTACACTGTACTGTACCTGTGGAATATGAGTGTCAAGAAAATGTTTTTAAATGGTGTATAGTTATAAAAGTAACTATTATAAATGGAAACATAAATCATAGAAATAAAATTTCAGAAGAATGAAAATAAGATATTTACAATCAAGCACAAACCAGGCCCATATGAAATTAGGTGATTTCTTTACATTTTATCCCAAAGAATTTAATTTTAAATTATCCAGGATATATTCTTATTAATTATTAGCAATATAAACAATATAGACGGAAACAGACACACAAACCCTTGCACATGTTTGGGGAGTTTCCTGGTGGCAGGTATGAGTGCCAATAAGAGATTGACATGTGACCCTGTCTAAAATATTTTTTTCTTTTATATTTAGGCAAGTGTTAATACGATTTTAATATAATCTCTATATTACTGATATGGTCCTTAAAAACAGAGCTATGACATCTAATGTAAAAAAAAAAAACATTATTCTGTTGTTATTTATATAGGCCATGTAGCCTTGCACGCAGACCCTATATAGGCTATATTTTAAAATAATTCTTTTTATTCTCTGTGTATTTGACCCCCAGCTCAGCTGACTGAAAGCACACTGTCCTCCGTAAGCAGTGATTCTGGGCTCTCCACTAACTCGCTGTGGACCGGAGCAGCAGGCACTGGGCTCCAGAGCCAAGTCCAGAAAGCCACTCTTAGGGGCAGCATGGCAGGAGAGCAGCCTCGTGTGCATGTCCTAACCTCTGAAATTGCAGTCACAAGTGACAGAGATGAGAGAACAACAGGGGAAATTTTTCATCATATAGACCCTGCTTTTCACATGAATGGTAAAATCATGAGTGCGCAACGAGAAACCCATATCCTAGATGATGAGGATGAGCAAACATCTTCTGCTATAGTGTCAGACTCTAAAGAAACAGGCCTTAAACTTCCTGTTTTGAGTAGACATGAGTACTCGGCCCAGTCAGAAGATGCTGGAGATGGGGTGCACCCGGATGACACACGGACTCACACTCGCACATCGCCTAGCAGTGATCAGACACACATATGGGTGAAGCAGCAACAGCTAGTCTCTGCTGATTCTTACATGTACACCATGCCAGATAGACTGGAACAGAAGGTGGAATCAGGGATTAAAAATGACTCTCTGGAGGCGGAACCAGCGGCAGACAAGGATGACGAATTCGCTTCCCTCGCCTTGGATATTGACCAATCAATTGAGCAGCTGAACCAATTGATCCTAGACCTGGACCCAGAATTTGAACCTGTACCCACACTGGCTAGGGGTCACATGATCTGCTCAACCTCTGTGCGCACTAATGGAGTTGGACCCTTAGTTGGCCAAGCAAAATCCAGCCAATCAGGTAAGAGTTCCCCAGTAACATGGAAGAATTATAAACTAATTACTATATAAATCGAAAATTGCCCTGCATCTCCTCTGCATAGCCACTCAAAGATAAAGATGTTTACTTAATGTAAAGAGGCACAGCAATATTTTATTTGAGGCACATATTTTTATAATTGTAACTGCCTGTGCCTCTGAGTGTAACAGTACTGTTCTCAGATAGCGATGTGGCTGAATTCTGCCAAAAAAGATGATAAATGATAAAAAGATGACTGTGTTGTCGCAAAGATCGTGTTGTGTTAGGAGCCAACAAATGTTTTACAAATGCCATGAGAGTTTAACTGTTGTGATGGTAAAAACAGTTCTTCTATTTAAAGATGTCTATAATCTTCCTAGCTCGGTGTGATTTCCTCACAAATTGAATGCCTGGCTTTGATCATGCTGTTGGATAGCAGTATGCTGTAGCAAACTGGACATAAGTCGAATCATTTCAGTTTGTAACCAGACATTGGCTCTTAAAATGTTAGCAATGCTTCTGCGCTGCAGTCCGACGGGAATCATTAAGTGTAATTTTCTCCCTTTTCACTTTTAGTCAGACTTAAAATGAACCTTACTTGCAGTTAAGATACATGCACAAGAGAAAAATCTTTCAGTTCAGGAAGGCCTGTATATTTCAGAATTATGTAGAGTAGAAAATGTCAAAATGTCACCATGTGAAGGGTTTTCCCAGGCTGCTACACATATGAGGGCAAAGACATGTACAAACAGTCATTTGAAGCAGACAGAACACACCACATCACCTGACAAACAGCTGGGCTAGTTTTGAGCACTACAGTCGAATTGAAACCAATACCATGACCTACTCACACAAAAGGGCTGAGGCCAATGGACTAGTTTAAACCAGGGTCAGCAAAAGCAGAAACTAAAATGGCAAAAACATTTGCGAGGTAAAATTAAAGTAATATGCTGAATTTGAATAAAACTACAACTAAATAAAATGAATCATTGAAAATGACCTGAACATATACAGCAGATCCAAATTCAATTTTAAATTCATCAGGAAAACTAAAGTTGCTAAAAAAAAAAGAAGAAAAAAGAATCAAAAGCAAACTTAAAAGTAACTAAAGCTAAACTTAATTTCAAATAAAAACTCAAAATGATATATTTAACAATAATGTCAAAAATGATTCATTGCTATAGTACGTTACAGAATTATTGATCCCTGACTGTTAACATGCAATATGATTTTTTTTTAATCATATTTTTAAACTGAACTTCAGACTGGACCTGCTGTCTTCAGGACATTTTAAACATAAACACATTTTAATGAGAACCTCTGGTTTACTTTGGAACAACGGAAACAGTGAATATAGACCACATGACTGTAGGCCTTCAAAAAAAAAAAAGATATTTGACTTTGCCCACTGTGTAAGAAAGATTGAAAAAAAATTGAAAGACCGTTGACTCACTATGTGTTTTCGTAACTTGGAAAGCTTATGTTGGCTTGAGTGGATTTACGCTCGCACACAAATGTACAATGGACCTCTATGTAGAACCCTGAACAGGTACAGCTAAAGAAAATAAACTCCTTCACACTGGAGTGTATTGCCGTGGGCAATCCTTAGTGTGTGTGTGTGTGTGTGTGTGTGTGTGTGTGTGTGTGTGTGTGTGTGCATAATACGTGCGTTTGGGTGTGTAAACATCTAGGGGTAGAGCAACTGTGCTGTTTAACTATGACTTTCACCAAGTTCTTTCTTAAAACCTGGCACAATGACATTAAAATCGACTCTCGTCATAAATGCTGAGAAAAATGCAAAATCTGTCCATTTATATTCAACATCTTGTGATCATGATGCTGCTAAGTCCTTGGAATTTGGTATGGAAAATTTCTATGATATGATAAACCAGTAAATGTGATATTGGCCTCTGGTTATGTGCTTACATCTTTTCAGATAGGTTTGATATTAAATGCCATGTAAACATATTCAATTATTGTAATTAGGAAACTTGTATGTTTTCAAGGCAGCAGGGACTGATTATATGTTTTTTTTAATAACCTGGCATGAAAGACAAATCTGATTTCAGCAATGCAGACTGTGTTCCAGGTGTACCTTTGCACTTTGAGCCGTATTGCTTTATGTGATGGTTAGTTTATGAGTATGTGCTTCTTGAATTTCCTCCTTTACTCCTTTGGTGGCAGCTGTTATACTCCCAGAGCCATAAATAACGAGTTTTATCTACAAACTCTCTCAATTTGCTTAGTAATTTATTGGAACATATCTATCCAAAACCAGAACTTCCTATTCAGAATGTTTTATCTAACCTGACCATTCAGGTAATCTAGGTGTCATTAGGTACTGTAATTCCTTACTCACGTGCTCGATGTGTGTCCTTGGTCATTCCTAAACAGGGCTTTGAGTGAAACGGTGCAATGACCCCTCTGTAGAAAGAAATAGAAAGGATGTTTATACAGTAACTCTGGAGTACGTCCTGTTGTGTGTGTCTCTGTTTGCAGATGTATTGCATAAGAGCTTAGGAATGCATTTGAAAACTTAAAACGTCTCTTTGTTTTACAGAGGTATGAGATACTGTATGTCGCATTCACTGAAGGATCTAAAATCAATGTTCAACTGTCAGAAAACTGTTATTAATAATATTGTGATTATGGTCCACTTCACTGTAATTCTTACTGTTAGATGTTGTCAGAAGCCATGTCCAGCTTAAGATTTTTATGACGAAGAAGATTCACAGCTACCATTTCATGCAATTGAAATAGTCTCTAATGGATTATGTAGCAAAGTTGCAAACATTTGCTGTGCTGAGGTCAGCCCAAAACAGAGAGGGCCAAACCCAGGTCATTAACACAGAGGTTACAGAGGAGTTTTACATCAAAAATAGCTGAGTTTGTTCTGTTCAGACCTAATTTATCTTCCCTTTTGATAAAGGGAGTCTGAAAGTGAGCCAGGCAGAGTCAGTGTATATGAAATGTGTTTCATATTTTTGGTTTGGAGTCAGGTAGTGGACTGTAATAAGTTAAATCGCACTGGATTCTGTGAACAGCTAGTGAAAGCTGAAAATGCAAGAAAAGTAACTTCATGGAGTATATTAAGAAAAATTATGACCCAATTTGAAGCACGTGTAAGGATAGCAAGCTTGCTCAGCAGGGTCTGAATATGTCTCTGAGCGCACTGCAATGCTGGATATCTTGTCGATTTGCTAACATTGGAATATTTTTTAGTCAGTTTGAAAGAGTGTAATAAATAAGTTGTTTAGAGAGCCAACTCCTCGGGCAGAACAACTGCCAATAGATGTATTTTTCTCAGTTGTACAGGCAAACAATCTGCATCCATGTTGCTCTGCTTGCACCCTCTCCTTCTCAACAAGTTACAACTGATCACAACTGAACATTTCAGGTATAATACTGAAACTTGGCAAAAGAAAAAAAAAAGAGGTGTTGTCGCTGGTCAAATCTGTTCTACACAGTAAAATTGATATTATTATATCCTTGTTCAGGCCGCACCCCTAACAAAAACTATGAGGCAAGGACCAATCCCAACATATTATAATGACTGTGGAAAGTTTTCACTTTAATCCCTGGAATACTGTATTTCTTACACAGTGACTCTGGAATTCATGGAATTGCTATTAAACTCTATTTTCTTTCTCTCTCTTTCTCAGGCTGGAGAAATAAGCTGATTACTAATGCCACTAATGATCCTGCATCCAGGTGCAGTGATGGTGATTTTTTACAGCCGTTATCAAAGCCTGCTGTCTGCAAATCATTGGAGGTACACACACACACACACACACACACACACACACACACACACACACATCATGTCATGTACACATACAGTGCCCCCTTTGTAACCAGAGTATATTTGTCATTCATTATGACTAATTCCACCTCCATGTAGAATAAACATCTGGCCTGCTGTGTGTGTGTGTGTGTGTGTGTGTGTGTGTGTGCGCGTGTGTGTGTCAGTATGGTAGTGACACAGTGGAATATGGGGAATTCAGTCCTGAGAATGACAGTCTGTTATGGGTGGATCTGAACCAATCTCCACTGACACCTGCATTTCCTGTGACACCTCCTACACCTTACAGTAAGTCCTAGAAGATTGTTTATGTTACTGTTGGAGAGTCAAGAGATATGATTCAGATAAATATATATTCTTTACTCATCATGAATAAAACTTGATGTCCTGATAATAATATAATGTTCTCCCTGTGCTTCGGGGGTTTCCTCCTGGAACTCCGGTTTCCTCCCCCTGTCCAAAGACATGCTTTGTAGGCTGATTGGCATCTCTAAATTGTCCATAGTGTGTGAGTGTGTGTGTGATTGTGCTCTGCAATGGGTTGGCACCCCGTCCAACCCGCCTTGTGCCCCAAGCCTTCTGGGATAAGTCACCATGTGTAGGATAAGCAGTACAAAAATGGATGAATTATTAATTGTGTGACTGAGGTGTTGCTCTTGGCATCTTAATTCAGAAGTAATAAAAGTATTTAAAAGTAATATTCAGTTTGTCAGTGAGTGTCTATTAGTTCTAAAATATCTACAGCGTAGTTATATTTACTACCATTACCACTGTCCAGTGTTAGGGTTACAAAATAAATAGTAGGTATGCAAACACTTAACTGACTCACTTGTATAAACCTAAAAAAATCCTCCAATATTGTTCCTATTGCTTATAGATATGCTGTCAGATTTTTAGAAACCATGCCTACTGAGGTTCTGTATTTTTATGGAAATAGTTGGTGAAATAGTTTAATGCTTTATTTGGATAGCCCACTTCAGACACTACAGAAAGTCAACAGATCATCTATATATTTCACATTTTCAATCTATAGATCCTTTTCTTAAAAAATCACACAAAAATGTGCTGAATAGGGTGGGGTTGGTTGTCACAGCACTTATATCTGGTACACCAAGGGTTTTTTTTTTTAAATGTTTTGTTCATCCCAGTCTCTTAGAATAAAAACGTTTGCATGTACCTTATATATGATGAATATCAATGTTCTGGCATAAGCACATGTTGCATAGCGACATAGCAAACTTTCACTTGAATGCTCTGTATGTGACGTTCTGCACCAACATAAATTAACCAAGCTAACTCCTCCCACTATGCTATTTGAATAAGATCAATATGTAATAAATCATTTTAAAACATTAATGCTTAATGTTTGTGTTTTTCACAACATATGATTAGACTTAACGGGCTCAAGAAACTTCTCCTCTTCTCTCCAAACACAAATGGGCTTGCAAATCACGTGCTAACGTGGCAGGGTAATGCAGTTATTTTCAAAATATGCAAAAGTGCAAAATAAACCGCTTTAAGACAATGTTTTTATGCCAAAAATTATACATATATTAATTAGATTATATTGATGTTTTTTTATCTTTGAAAGACAAGTAGCTTAGCCTTGCTAGCCCATTTACACCTTCTGCCCCTGGTGTGAGTTGTTTTTCCATTTATGTGCATAACTTGCATCCATGCGTTCATCTAAACTGCAGTCAGTATCTACATTGTTCATTGTTACAGTGTTGGCCGTATGCCTGTCAGAGAACCCAGCAGAACCAGGCTGAGATTGTGTATGGGGGCTTTTGTTGTTGTTGTTGTTGTTGTTGTTGTTGGACATGAAGTGTAAAACGCAAATGTGAAAAAAATCAAATGAAAGAAATGCTTTGCAGCTTGCTGCTTCTTTTGGCCAGCTCTTCACTACACACACACACACACACACACACACACGCACACACACACACACTCCAGCTACATTTGTTAATTTAGCAATTGAAACATTCAGTTGGTAACAAAAATTCTTGTTTTTTTTTTTTTTTTTTTGGAATGACAACTTGACATTTTTTGAAAAGCTTGTTTGTTAGTGTGTGGCCAGTTCACTGCTACACACAGACAAATACACACTGACAAACACACACCAGACCCCCTCCTACTAAATGAATGTTTCCATTTTGTCAATGATTCTTTTTTCCACCTTGACAACAGTGTTTTTTTTCTTGTAAGTTTGGCATAAAATAAAATGACTGTGCCAGCCAATCCAATGTGCACAGGCTGTATTCAAAACCATGATCTCACCATGCTAATAAAATAATTCCACAATGTTGCATTTATTAGATATATGTTTATCATCAGTTATTTGATTCAGTAGATATGACAGCCAGACTGAATGGTCTGATGACCTCACATTCCTTCATCAATAACCCTAAGCTTGTTCTTGAGATTCACTGATTTATGACAGTCACCCTTTATCAGAAAGTTTATTTTCTATTATAGTCTCTAAAACAGTCTACTCAATAGAGTCACTTCGAAATAAATACAGAGGCTGCAAAAATGATTAGTTTAGATAACACATGACAAATATGTATGTAGCCATGTAATCAGGTCAAATGTAATGATACATATTAAAGTATATTATAAAAAAAAGCATAAATGCATGAAATATGGCTTGCATATGCTACTTGTTCTAAACCAGCTACAACCTGTGAGTGAATTAATAAGTGCTTATTTTGTTTCTGTCCTCTATGTAACCAGTGAAGAGTGTGTATGACTTTTCCCACGTGAGTCTCAGCTCTCAGCCTGGCCCACAGCACCTGCTCTCAAGGACACAGCAAGGTAAACGCAACTCACCTGTCTGCTCTTATACAGGAAACAAATAATGCATTGTAGTATCTGATCATAGCTCATAGTAATTAATGGACTCAACTCTGTTTGAAGAACCTCAAAACTGTACCACTTCTTGTGTTTTTATCTCAAAAATCCTAAATGACTGTTCTTTATGAGCTATTTTGCACAAACTTCATTACAGTAACTCATGCAGCTGGTCTGATTTCCTTTGAGACTCCCTGCACTAAGTTGCCCTGTAGTATCATTCAGGGTTACTGGCACAGAGCCCACTACACTACACACACACAGTTTATGACTATGTGTGTGTGTGTGTGTGTGTGTGTGTGTGTGTGTGTGCGTGCAGCCATACATGCTTGCTTGACGTGCAAGAGTAAGATAATGAAAACAAAGTATCAACCAAATGCTTTTGTGTGCATTTTAGAGAAGTATTCCCCAAACTCCCCAAAATCAGCTTCCTCAATTAAATGTGTGTAGCTGCTAAAATAGCTCCTTCTGCTACAGGAAGTGGCCTTGTGAGCCAGGAAATGGACATCCTGTGCCTCAACTGGGATTTTTTTTTTTAAGGATGTACATATCTCTGTAAGGCTGTGGATTGAAAACTGTATAAATAGAGATATTAAAATATCTCTCTGCCCACTTTTGCAAATGATGCCAAATTATTGGAGTATTATTGTATTGTTTAGGTTTTGAAGTATTTATTTTAGGTTACCAAACACTCTATTACTCCCTTAGTAGAATTATGAGCCTTCTTGGATATGAACATCTGCCAAATAATAGATTTAAATATATATCAGAAGCACTTTGCTTGCACAACTGACAAGACTGTTATCTGTAACATGGTGTTTCTCTGGAAACTTTGTACTGCACTTAATCTTTTTACTACATCAACTATACTGTGTAAATTAAACTGAGAAATATGAAGTGGCTCCATTACACAAAACACAAACAAACAAGAAAAGGGAGGAACCTCTGAGGTTCCAGAGTTGTGCATTATAATTTCCTGATGAGGTTTATATAACCAAATTATATGTGGTTCCTTAATAACTCTCCATGTTTTATTTTAAAAATAACCATGTGAAAAATAGTAGATTGCTTAAAAACCAAATAGCCACTAAAGGAAGAATCTAAATATTTACTGAGTTACTTAAGGAGAGAGAGAAAGAGAGAGTCACTGAGTGCAGTAGCTCATCCCTTTTTCCATTTCTTCACAAACGTATAATGAATCTAAATAAACAGCACGTTTGTGCTTGTAGTAACAGCTTTGTACCATCTGGGGAGCTGTACTAACCCCCTGCACGTTCATCCAAGCAATACCAGATTCAAGCAATATGAAACATTGCTCTGGTTTGGATAGTTGCTTGTAATTATTAGCATACGTAAAGCAGCGTAAACCTCAATTCTGTGTTTGTATGGATTCACTTGTTGGTTCAAAAACATTTCTAGTTTCAAAATATTCCAAATACAAATACTCTTTTATGTTTGAAGCACCAATTTACTTTATGCTCATTATTCAACTCAAATAGTCAATAATATTCAGAACTGAGTTCAAATATTAAACACAGGATTGCACTGTTCTGTTCATTTACTGGAACTTTTTTTTTTCCAGCACTTTTTCACGTGCACAGCAGTGTGTTAAAATATTCTAAACATTTTGCATCATATAAACAGCTCTTTTTTTCTATTTCTATATATAAAAATTGCAGTACAGGAACAGCATCCCAAGAAACAAATTAGTGTGACTGGCTTACGTTTTAACCCATTCAGTTCCAGTGACCCTCCAGTTAAGCTTACAACCACACTAACTAAATTCTAACTAACTAAATAAACAACTTACACTAATCTAACAACTGTAATAAATGCTGTAACATCACCAATGACACACACTGGGTTCCATTTATTAACAACGTTGTTTTAAAGGTTTATTGAGAGTTAAATGGTCAGTCATTGAGAACTTGCTCATTGTTTATGTAAGGAATAACACATGATGAACCGAGATGTTATACACAGATATTCAGCCCCAAAAGTAGATTATCTACATATAACAGAACACAATGAAGTGCTTTATTCTACCACAGCAAACTTTTAATTTCTTAAAGTATGACCCATTCTTTTTAACTGTTTATAATTACGTTTAATGTTGTGGAACATCCGTAAAACACGTTCCTGTTATCGCTTACGTTATAGTAGCTATAAACTGGTCGTTCCCTCATCAGCCTAGCTTTTTTATCTCACTTTTTTTTTTTAAATTGCCATGTGACTGAAAAACCAGAAAACACAAAACCCTCTGTCCTGAAGACTTTTCCATGTTAGGAAACTTACTGACTGTAAGAAAGCACTGACACTCAAGACTACTTTCATAAACATTACATCAACGTCTCCTAACAGAAAGCTTCACCATGTTGATGATTATACGTTTCAATTTGCTAAACAACAACAGATTTTAATCCATTTATTATTAGCATTAGATTATGTGGAGCGTCTGTCATACTATGCTCTTACAATAGGAACAATAACGTATTACTCATTAATTAGCTCATTGATAAACCTCTCGTTTATGGTACAGTCAGAGCTGCTGCTCTACAAAATGTATGCATCCCTTCTGATTCAAGAATGGTATAAATACAGTTGATTTATGGCAGTTATTATTACCTTTGGCTATTTAAATAGTGAAATAGCGAAGAGTAATACCTATCATTAGAGCTTCTGCTAGGCTGAATTATTGAGACTTGTAACTGATGTATTGTGCTATTTTTTCTGATGAATACTGACAATAGTGTAGCCTGGTATTTCCTTGCCTAGATAACTTCTCAACTACTGAATATCAACTGGCATCAAATATTTTTTTAAAATAAATAAATAACACTAAATAGCAACCCTACTAAGTAACAAGGTGATCAGTTTTGTGTAATGCGTGATTTCTGGAATTCAAATTTTACAAAAGCAGTATGTATTCCAGGAAGGGTTAAGAATGAAAGAATGTTTTACTAGTGTACTTTTACTCACTGTAGAGAAGTGGACACGAGACTGTGCGTGTTACACACACAAAGAGAATGTTTGGAGTGCTTGCACATGCCACTTGAGAAAAAAAGCGAACATATGGACACCGGTAAGAGGACATCCTAACCTCTGACCTGTGGTGCTGGCCTTGTTCTTGGACAGGACAGATTGTGAAGGTCTGCAGGATGCTTAGTGAAAAGCCTGAGAGTCATCATGAAGTCATATGTTAATGAGCCTAAAGTGTCCCTTCTCTCTGTTCCTCGGCCTCGCACCAGGCGGGGGCAGTCGTCTACCCTCCTCCTCCACAGACCTTCCCTTGCTCTCTCTCTGTCCGTCCCTCCCTCCCTTTCTCATTCTCCCTCCCTCTGTCCCTCCCTGTGTCTCCTCAAAGCAGTCACTCAATGGCACATTACTCTAGGAAGAAAGGATGGAGTAGTTTTCCATCTGGAGGCTCGCAGATCTCGGCCAACTCAATGACTTCATTCAATCGTGGCACGGACAAATAGAAAGCGTGAGTGTGTGTGTGAGAGAGAGAGACAGTGTGTGTGTGTGTGTGTGTGTGTGAGAGAGAGAGAGAGGGACAGTGGAAAGTTGGAGAGAACAGACAGTAACTGTGTAACATGCTGTTATTATTTGTGTCAGAAAGCAGAGCATAGTGAGGGAACAAAGAGAGTGAACTTTAGGGACAGAGACATACTTTCAGTGATAGTGGGAGACAGACATCTGCGAGACTTTACACATAACCACAGGAGTCGGCTTTTTTCTGTGTAGGAGTCTCCCATGAGGATTTCCTCATCATGACCGCTTCTCTAGGTATGTGTGAAAAGTACTTTCTATACATGTATGTATTCAAAGTTTGTTCTTACTTTTGTTTAATACCTGTGTGTGTGTGTGTGTGTGTGTGTGTGTGTGTGTGTGTGTGTATGCTAATGGATTAGCCATTTGCTGTAACCGTCTCTGGCAGGCTTGCATTGTCTACTCAGACAGCAGGCAATGTAAGAAGATCTTCATCCTAGTAGAGTAGATCTCTTCTCTGCTCTTGTCTTTTCTTTCTTTGCTCTTCTTTTGCTCTCTCTTCACATCTCATGCGCTGATAACATGCAGATTCCAACCCCAGGAAATGTGTGTATTTACAAACAGGCTTTGGAATGTCACTGCGTTCATATGCAGATTTCTCTCCCTATTTATTTTGTCGGTCCTGATCTCGGCCTCTTCATAACCTCCCTTCTCTGATGTCTTGTGTACAGAAAAAACTTTGAACCCTTTCATTGCTGTAGTAACTATGGAGATATTGTGTGTATTTTTGTGCACGATTTTATGTTTCTATATTTATTTTTTGGTTTCTTTTGCACACTCTTCCTGTTATGCCCATTCCTCCACTTTTGGAGAAGAATGTGTTTGAGGCTTTAACTCAAACTCCAGATAAGTCTCCAGATCTGGTGCAGATAGGAGCAGCTTGTAAACACCATTAAAGCACATTAACATATTTGGCTACTTGTCCATGCCTCAACATCACACTGCAAAAAATGATATCTTAGTGATTAAAATATCTTGAATATAGGCAAATTCAGCTAATGTTACTCCTTTGTAGATTGTTTTAAACAAGTACAAAACTATTAATCCTGTTTCTAGATGTTTTTGCTTGTTTCAAGCCTTAAATATTAGCTATTGGCAGATAAGTGTGCTTATTTCCAGATTTTAGGATGAATGCAAAATCATATGCCAGTAAAATAGAATAAAATAATAATTAAAATAAAACAGACAAATTCAAGCTTGAAATTAATAAATATGTTTAAACTTCACTTGCTAAGATACCATTTTTTGCAGTGTATCAATGTGTGTGTGTGTGTGTGTGTGTGTTTTTTATTTATTTATTTATTTTTTTTTAAGTCTGTCCATGATTTAAAGGTCTTTGGAATTCCTCACGTGTCTCACACAGACACATTTTCACACCAATGCATTTTTGTGGAAAATATTCAGTTTTATTTTTCTACCCCTGTCTTTTTGTGGCTGTCTGTGGTACAGAACATTCCCTTGGATAAAATTGTGTTGCCTGAAGAGAAAGAGAGAGAATGAGGTTTTGCTGGGCAGCTGCTGTATGTAAGCACACAAGACACTGAAATCATAAAATAGGTGGACTCCTAGCATTAGGCACTGAAGTGTGTGCTGATCTCTTGTATCTACTCCTCTGGCTGTTGACTATGCTAGAATGTTCTCTATAGATCTTTCTTTTACTACTGGAAAGCCTGGGTTTATGTATGTCTCTGTGAAAAGGAGTGTAGGAGTCCTCAAGTATCCCAGAAGCACTTGGAACACTTGTTGCTTTCAAGCTTAGATGGTGCTTAACCAGACAGAAGCAACAAATCACAAGTAATTTACAACTGAATGTCCAGTTTCATCCAATATCATGAGAATCGGTGGATCCTAAGGCTGTGTGTTTAATATACATTATGTAAAGCTTTGTTCTTTTTATTACTACCCCTGCTAGGCAGTGAGATACAGAAATGAGGTCAGTGTTTTCCACACATTGCCTTTGAATCACAGACAGGGTCAAAGAGAAAGTGCAAAAACACATGGCTTACACCAAACAGACTCTTAGCCATTTCTCTTAATGTGCTTTCTTTTAATCAACCCAACGAGGCTGCTTTTCAGCCTGCCTCCTTTTGGTGAAATAATGCCTTGGTTCTGAACATGCGCCATTTTAAACTGGCATTTAGAAGAATTCTTAAGAGCACAGCCTAGTGCTCCTAAGAATTTGCCAAAGAATGAGATGCCCATGTATATTAAACCATGCAGACTGCAGCAGTTACAGCTAAAGCTAACGCATTAGGCGTATTATATTCTGTTGGAAGGTATGGTTTTATAGGCTTGTCCATTTTTTCTCAATTATTTGTGGTTATTCATATAAAATCAGAACAGTCATTTAAAGTCAGAGAGTGGTTCCTTGTTCTGGATGGAATGGAGTCCTGGCAATTCATTCAGGAACCATTTTACTCAGGAAGCTCTAATTTTATTTGCCTGGAAGAGAACATGGTGAGCAATCTGAGGCAAATGTGTCTGACATTTCCAATTTACTAGCAACCTACCTACATGGGCAGCAATGATTTTTTAGACATAGAGTGGCAAAGAAAGGGCAAGAAGACACAAAGCGATGGCACCACATTATTACCTATAAGACAACGTGGTATTTGAAGAACATGTGTTCATCCATACAAGTTAAAAAATGACATACTGGCATTACTGCACTGATCTTATAGCCACACTATTATGCTTAATGATCAGGGATATAACTACTGAGCTACTGGAGGAGAATTGAAATCAACATGAGCTAGATATGACTCATTAAGTCTGCGTGAATTGCATAAGGGTAATTGCAAGGGGAGCAGCTGACACTTATTTTGCTATGGGCCTGTACATGGGTATAAACATGCCTGGTCATTTCATTTCAGTTTGTGCCTAGATTAAGGAATGATCTGTTTCATAAGAATGGTGAAAGATTAGTTTAGGGAATCATGAATAATACTCCTACAAAACACGTTTCATTGGTCAGTCCTTTAGTATAGCAGCAGTGTTGATTTGTTTTAGATATTATTAGTCTTTATTTTTACTGTTATCCTTTATGACTAGAAACATTTTATAAGTAACGGAGTAGATGATGGCTATCCTTGTTAAATGCAGAATGTTCCGTTAGGTCTGATGACGTTATGGAAGAAAGAGTTTAATCATGAAAATGATTCATAGCACTACAAATAATTTGGGAATATTTTACTAGTGTGTCATACCGTTGCACTAACCATTCTGTGGGTCAAGAAATTTTCTTTTCTCTCCTTTCACTTACCCCTCTGTCTCTCCTCCCCCCACTCATTTTCCCCAGTGCAGCTTTGATCACAACAGCTGAATAGTTTTCAACTTGGCTGTGTGTGTGTGTGCGCGCGCGCGTGTGTGTGTGTGTGTGCGCATACCTCCTGTGAATGGTGAGTTTGTTAAGCCTGTAACACTAAAGTCGTTCTTTGTCTTTCTGGAGATATAATCCAGAGAGACTCTGTTGTTGGAATAAATAATTGACACTCACACACTTTTTAATCATTTGCAGCCTCTCAAAATCCTGCAAGCTAAGAATTGAGTGAGTTTATATAACATTTTTTAGAATGTGTGGTGTAGTCACTTGCTATATATAGAAAGAAATGAATCTCTGGCTCTCTATGGGCTGGATATATGGATATATCGGTAGTGAGTATTCTATTCTGCCAAGCACAGAGAGTCCTTTGTGTGCATCGTTCTCATACCAAACAGCAGCAAAACCCCAAAAAGAAAAGACCCACAATATCCAAACCACTTGATTTCCCCATGTTAGTCATATGTCTGAAATAGTGGAAGATTGTTTTAATGTTCTGTATCATTCATGCCTTAATTTTGCATATACTTGTTGCCATTTTGTTCTTATTGTCCCTATAAATGGCTTACACCAGTAAATAAGACAGAGTGGACTTTAATCAGCTACTTGCTGTAATCTGATGTTGTCCAGGCTGTTATCTTGTCACCCCAGTGTTTGGTGAAGCTTATTGTATTTCCTTAGTATATGTGATTGCATGCAATAATGCCATAAAATGAAATGATGACAGAAAGTAACCAATAACACAAGTCTACATGCTGACAATTCCTAGGAATCTTCCAAAGCCATATTTGGTTTTTACATTTTCAGCTGTGATATACCCCTCCTGATCTTTGTGTGTTGAAATGGACGTGTTGTGAGTAATGCTTCATTCCACCTATACTTGTAACTCTGAATTTCCAACCTTAGACAAGAAAAAACCCACAGAAAACACCCCCTCTACTCTGAATTCCTACTTGGAAACTTGGGGAGGTCTGCACAACCCTGAGTTCAGCAAGTGACATCAAATCAACATGGCTGCTCACAGCATCAACAGTCAAGCATCAAAGTAGCGCTTCTTTACTTAAAATGATTTATAATGTATATACAAGATCAATCAGCAAACAGAATATTTGCTTGTTACATCTATAACACTGACTACACAGATTGCTGTGTTGAGGAGGAAAATATGCATCACTCATCACAGTTAGCTGGCTAGCTTGTTGCTAACAAAAGACAAGCACGGAGACCTTGAAAATGACCTAATTCCAAGTTACGACTTCCCACTTCCCAAGTTGAATGCAGCATACGATGGGGAGATCTTTTGGCCTCTGATATGGAAAATTCATCTTCCCAAGTTTACCCCATGGACTGGCTGAGTCCCACAGGGTCATTTATCATCCTGATGCTTGAGTCAGATTATTTATTAAAATAATCAATTTCAGGATTTTTCAGATTATCAAACTAATGCCTATTCAATTCCTCTACATTCTCTTCCATGGATCCCTCTCGAGTTCACTTCCACTGGGTGACCCTACAAGTCTCTGAGTAAATAGCACTTGGGATTTCAAAGCTTTTGGGTATACACTTTGAGGTTTGGGGTTTTAGGGTGAGTCACTTTTCTCCACTATATCCATCTGGAAACTTAATTTTAGTCACCACTTCTCTTTGTCTCTTTGTCTATGTACATATACTGTAACCCTGGCAAACTTTGTTATTACACGATTTTAATGGTAATGATTTCGATATGTTGTTCCGTCTTTCCACCACTGTAACCTGTCCGACGGTTAATCGGACCTTGCATTTAACAGCCCACTGCACCATAATTATATGTACCAGCTGCCGATGTCTACTGTAAATTGTTGTATGTTTACTGTAAATTACTTTCTATTGTGTAAACTATTGTATATTATGTATATTAAGTATTGTATATTGCATATTGTATGTTGTATAATTGTATTCTCTGTTGTTGACTCCGTCACCATGACACATTCCTTGTATTTCTCTTGTACTTACTGAATAAAAAGATTTTGCTTATGAACAGAAAAACTGCCCATTTTTAAAGAACTTCATTACTGAAGAAGGACATGTGGAGGTTTTAGTGAGAATTTACTTTGCTACTGTTTAAAACGTGTTGTCCAGGTTGTTGTATTTTCGAGGCACTCGGTGAAGGAGAGAAATGTTGTGGGGAGCCTCCTCTGTGTGGTGTTATGTGCACTATGTCAGGAATGTGTTTGGGTGTGTATGAGTGGTTGTGGGGGTGTGTGCAGCCCACCAGCCATTAACACTTAGGACACAAACATTCGATCACATGCATTCACTTTATTGTTCAACTCTTGATTGTTTTTAAAACTCCTCATACGTAACAGGATTAAATGTGTTGGCAAGTTCAGACGTTATTGACAAAGCAAACCAGAAAAAGACACACTGTCCTAACTGCACGAGTTTCATTTCTTTTAGAAGTGTTGTTATACAGACAAAAGGCAGAATTACATATAAATTACTAAATGAAAAATTTTTGGATGAAATTCACTGCATTTAGAATATTTCTTTTGTTCCCTGCCAGAATCACGGGGATATATGGATAATATGACACACTCTTCTGTGTCATCAGATGGAGACCTGTTTCACTCCGAAGTAACATCGAGGTCCGCCCCCTGCCAGAGAGGGTTTGGCTCCATGCGCTCAGTGAGCACCTCAAGTCCACTCCCCAACATTGACAGGTACTGTCACTCAAACCTACTGACCTTGCATTGTTCATTATATTTCATTTATTGCAAAACTCAGAACACAAACTCACAGGGTTGGTGAAAAAGACCACAATGAAAAGATCAGAGCGAGAAATAAAGCCAGGGGTTTTCAATCTCATCCACAAAGGGAAAGTGTGTCTGTATGCTTTCATTCCAACCAAGCAGGAGCCAAACCTGATTCCACTTGTTTAATCACTTCAGCTTGGTCTCCTGTAAAGTGTGCCTGGTATGAAAGCCTGCAACCACACAGGCCCTTTGCATATAAGATATATAAAACTTCTGAATAAAGCAATCAAAAAAAAAATTTTTAAAAGTCTTCATAATAACATTTATTAAAACATAATAAATGTGATTGATTTACAACCAAACAGAATTATCCTCATGATTAAATATTCTAAATGGCCAAGCATAATAAAGCTATTCAAACCACAGCGCTGTTAAGTTCTCAAATTTGATTGATCAGAACATTTTCTATAACAGTATGGCTCGGACAGTAATTCTGGCTGTGATTATAGTCACAGGTTTATATTAATCTGTTTGTTCTAATACATTATCTTTTTTACAGAAACATGTTATTCACAGGGACTTGTATGGCAGAGGCTCCACATAAACAGATTTAATAATGAACATGATGTACACTGAGCACAAACGTCTGTATTATCTGTGTATTATACTGCACGATATTGTGCGTTTGGATTAGATTCTGAAATTATACTGATCTATCTTCTATTCTGATATTCTCTATACTCTTCTGTCCCTCCAGCCCCGTTCCAGCACATTCGTGGTTAGAGAGTGGTTCTAACACCCCCCTGAGCTTCTACACACCCCAGCCTTCACCTCCACTCTCACTTTCCACCCCTAACGCCCACAGCTCCCCTCGTGCCCTGCCATCCCGTCTTGATGTAGGGAACTTGGAGCTTAGTCTACTGGAAGCAATGGAGGGTCTGGAGTCTCTGGGCTTAAATGGAACGCAGCCGCCGCTGTTACCTCAAAAGAGGAGAGGGATGGATGGAAGAGAGCTATCCCTGAACTCGCCACTCAGCCTAAGTGGAGGTTCCAATAATAATGGGTCACCTCCAGCATCTTCTCCTAGTCCAGGTAAAATATGAAACATTATGCGCTTTCTCTAAACAACTTGAAAAAGAATAAAGATCTTCAAGTCATTTGAGTAAAAGGAAAATTAAAGTCGGGCCGGCCCGAACAGCATTTTACAGGCTTCAGAAATTTGTATTCCAAATGAGTACCTGAATACTCAGAACCACAGAATATAAGATAATGTTTTATAAAAGACCATAATCTTAAGTGTTTGTATGATGTATTAAAAGTCTGTAATATAAGGTATATAATATATGGGTGTCCCAAACGTCTTCATACACAGGGGACTATGTATGGCAGCACCACGGCGGTTGTGTCTTCGTCAGTGGATATTCGTGGACGTCCACTTCTCAGTTGGTCTGCAGCACTTCCAGTCTTTTTGAGTTTGTTAATAAGTTTATCAGCAGTGTGGTGTGTGGTGTGCTTGCCATGTTTCCTGTTAAAGTCCATTGCAACCTTGTGACAGCTTCCTGATCCAACAATGAGAATGATATCAATACGTTCTTCTTTTGTCAAACGCATTCTTAAAGCCTATCTGAAAAAAATATATATAATATAAACTACATATAAAAAATTTTGCAAGAGATTTTGCTAAAAAGTGTTAATTTCCCCTGTGAATGGAGACTTGGGACACCCTGTATTTGTAAAGGTATTTCATAAGCAGTGCTAATTTCTGTTCATAGAGATGACCAGAAATTAAAAGTCTGTATGACATAGCAGTGAGTTATTTATGTAACTATTATAATTTTTTTTAATCACAAACAAAAAAAATACCTATACTATCAACTACAGCCCACTTCACTTTCAGTGAAGCTAATCTCTCTCTATGTCTAATTTCAGTTTTCCAACATTACTTTGTGTTTTCCATTCTGTCAGCAATGTTTCTGAAGAAATAATACAAAGATAAAATACTTCTTTTAGAGACAAAATATCAAAACATATTTTGATATTAGATTAGACTGTATTTTCAGGCATACATATCAAGAGACTCATATCTGATGTGGTTAAAACATAATTTAGGTCACATGACATCTTTTACATTTATAATGGCTCAGAATTTAAACATATAATGCCCTACAAAGGGTGGAAAAACTATTGTTTAATTGCTTATGTGGTGCACTTATTTAGGGAGCGGGACGTTAATGATGAATACCAACATACCAGCATAATGGACACATACTCTATTATTATTATCTTTGTATGTATAAAATATACATGTATATATGTACATTGTCAGATCTTCTTTATATTCTCTAACCATTTGGGCCAAAAAATATTCCAGTCCATTTGTTGCACATAATCAATAAAGATATCTTGATTTCAAAGTCAAAATAGAAATCCTGTTCAACAGAACTGAAGACAAAAAATGCTAATCATGTTGTTTCCACATGAAACAGATTCATTTTCCAGTAAAGCTGACAACGTGAAATTTGTTCAAGACACATCAAAGTTCTGGTATAAGCCGGATATCTCTAGAGAGCAGGGTGAGCATTAATCATGATTTCATAAATATGTCTGCCACATTTTTTTCTTTGACAGTTTTGCTTAACATTATGAATCTTCTGAATTGACTCTATTGGTGTGCTGTAGCCATCACAGTGCTGAAGGATAAAGAGCCCGGCGCCTTCATCGTCAGAGACAGTCACTCATTCAGAGGAGCGTATGGACTGGCCATGAAGGTGGCCACGCCCCCGCCTTCCGTCCTACAGCAGAGCAAGAAAGGTGAGGAGACTAAAAATACAGAGCTTATTCACACCTACTCTGGCTATATATTTTTTTTATTTTTATTCTTTCCAAACTTTTCATAAGTATGATTTAAACTTCTTTGTACATATTTGCCTTTGAACTGAATCAAATCAGAGACTGAGCCGTGACTGAGGTCTGCTTGTGTTTGTTGCCACAAGGTGTTGTTCTATGCACAGTAATGTGTGTGTTTATATCAGAGCAACTTCACAAACCATCTGCCTCCTTCAATCAGAGGAAGGAAGCGAGGCGCGCACACACACACACACACACACACACACACACACACACACACTGCATTTAACAATGTAACACACTTACATCCTCAACCACATGTACAAACTATCTATATCTGTGGTCAGAGCCTTTATTGGGAAGAGTGGGGTGAGGGAAGAAATCACAACAAAACTATCTTAACTCTTTCTAAGGCTGTGTGCAGGAGCATTGGGAGATTTTACAACAGTTACAACATCTCCCTGCCTCTCTGCTCCAACAACCAATCACACAACTACCATACCATAATGTACTTCAGCAAAGAAAGAAAGAGCATTAATATTTTTACTCTTTTCAGTCTGAAGACACAGGTATAATCATAATGCTAACTAGCTTTCTGTTAAAGTGGACAAGATGAGGAAAGGTGGAGCAGAGAGGAGAAGATAAAAGATAGAAGAGTTAGAAGAGAAGATAAAAAAGAGAAAGTCCTTTAACACAAAGCTGAAAAATACTCAAAAAAATTGAAGCTGATGATTTTAGCAAGGGAGAAGGTCAGCCCGAAAAACACATAGCCACACTTACATCCAGCTCTGGATTCCCCAAAGCAACAAAATATATTAACACATTATTTAATGCTTAATAGTATTTACCTATTATGAAGTAGTCAGTAAACTACAGTGAAACTAAACAGAAAAGGTATGTACAGTTAGTGTTAATATTCATCCGCCAACAGGTCCAGAGAGTTAAAGTACCAATTCTAAATAACAATATGATCTATGTTGAATAATAAATGGTTTAGAAACAACTACATGTAATACAGGAACACATTGTTACCTTCATTAAAATTGCCAGGATCAATGAGTATGCAGTTTGGAATTGTCTTTCAGCCATCAGTGCTAGCAAACAAGCTCGGATTTGTTACCGGTAGACACAAGTGGGAATTCAATATCTCATACTTTATTTGCATATTCAATTGTCATATTTGTCATATTCTCAGCAATTGACTTAACAGTAGCCAAACCTGTCAAAATAAACCATAACAATAATGATTTTGTTTGTTCAGTTGCTTCAGGTGGACTAGCTATCCAGATTTACTGCAGTTATAAACTTCTGTAGTTACAATGTCGTTGTTCTCAAATTTGCATATCGGACCATGATCACTTTAAGCTGTTGAGTCTATTTTGTGACTTTTGCGACTGAGCTCATACGTGACACTTATATGTGACCTGGATCTTTTTATACGGAAGTTTTAAATTGAAGAATTATAAATTTAATGCTGTGAAAACAACTTTGAACGATGTATGTATGTAATCAGAATTAGCCTGAGCTTATGGGTTCAGGTGTACTGTCTGTAATTAATGCCAACGCTGTGTCTGTGTGCAGTGGGGGATCTGACCAGTGAGCTTGTACGTCACTTCCTGATCGAGTGCACACAGAAAGGAGTGAGGCTGAAGGGCTGCCCAAACGAACCCTACTTCGGTATGTGTGTGTGTGTGTGTGTGTGTGTGTGTGTGTGTCTGGCAAGTCAGTGTGGATGCAGGTGCAAGAGTTTTTTAATTCTCACAAAATTTTACACCATTACCTCCCTCTAGTGGCCAGATTTTGCACTCCTATATTTCTATATATGCATCATCATCATCATCAGAGAATGCCTTTCTGTCTCGCCCGTCTCGACTTCCAGCCGAGTAATGTGTTATTTGAATATGTTCTTAAATTGCTTCTAGGAAGCTTGACAGCTCTCGTGTGCCAACATTCCATCACACCACTGGCCTTGCCCTGCAAACTAATCATCCCAGACAGAGGTACCCTGTGTGTACTGTATGTGTGTGTGTGTGTGTGTGTGTCTATAACATATTCACACAAGCATTCTTCAACCTTAACATTACAACCATTTGAGTTCCTCTCTCTGTCTCTGCCACTTTCTCACTAACAGACCCTCTGGAAGAGCTGAATGAGTCTCAAGGACAGACTTCTACAAACTCAGCCACCGAGTTACTGAAACAAGGAGCAGGTTTGTAAGCAGTAAAGTCCAATAAGAATACAGTGCATTCAGAAAGTATTCAGACCCCTTCATTTCATTTTTTTCCCTTTAATAAATTTTTAAATGATCACAAATCAGGTTTTTGCTTTGTCATTATAGGATATGGAGTGCAGATTGAAGTAAAATAATTTAAAACATTTTAGCATAAGGCTGCAACATAACAAAATGTAAAAAAAAATTAAAAAAAAAAAATGAAAGGGTCTGAAAGGGTCTGAATACTTTCAGTCAGTATTCAAACTCTGTAGTCAATTCAATGCTGAACTGGACTGTGAACTTACTACATCTTGTTGATGCAGGTGCTTTCTCACTACCTGGGAAAATTCTCTCCAGTGCACTGGTTCTCTATTTAATTAAATTAAGCATTGCGTCTAGTGGAAATAATAAATGCAAAAAAAAAGGAAATGTAATTTTTAAAAACATAGTGCCAAAAGGTGGAGAATAGCACACAGTGACTAATTTATATTTGACGTCAAGGGCTGGATCTAGACTTCTGGACTGCAATATTCCAATCTCCTCAAATCCTTTATTATGTGCATGTACATGGTAGTCTTGTGTAATGGTTCATAAATAAATGTGGCCAAGAACCATCTACATTTACAGACCGAGGCAGTTTTAATTACATGGCAGACAACCAACCACAGACCCATTTTCATAGCTGGTTGGCAAACATGCAGGATTATGATGTTAACTCCCTGTTAACTGCTTCTAGCAAAATCCTATAAAACTTTTAAAGATGCGTTTCTGTAACTCTTTTTCAGTCCAGTGACTATATCTTCCTCTGACAACCTCACTGTGTCGCAATGTTCAAAAGTATCAAAAGTCTGGAATCTGGTGCATGGAAATTCGTATACAGAAGCAGATCCCAACCTTGTGTGTGTGTGTGTGTGTGTGTGTGTGTGTGTTTCAGCGTGTAATGTGTGGTTCCTGGGCAGTGTGGAGCTGGAGTCTCTGACAGGTGTACAGGCAGTACAAAAGGCCACCACAGTGAGTCTTAGTCAGGATCCTCCAGCCACCTCCACTATCGTTCACTTCAAAGTGTCTGCACAGGGCATCACGCTTACAGATAACCAGAGGAAGTAAGTCTCACACACACACACACATACACACACACACACAAAGAGGAAAAACTTTTGCAGATTTTTAAAGTTATGAAGAAAAAATAGTGGAAAAAAATCAGTCCACATGTGTTTTTTTTTTTTTTAAATCATTATAAAAATGCACACATACACACACACATACATGCACACACACACACACCAGTGTCACTCATCTGCTGCTTTTCACAGTTTGAGTTCCTCAGAAATCACAGTTTGAGTTCCTCCAATATTTTGTGCTTCCAGATTGTTCTTCAGGAGACATTATCCTGTCAACACAGTCATATTCTGTGCCCTGGACCCTCAGGACAGAAAGTAATTATCACACACTTACATCTACAGCATACCCAATGTGTACTGATGTATTCCAGCAAGACTCACTTATATTTGATTTACAGATGGACAAGAGATGGCTGTTTGGATGCAAAGTAAGTCTTTCTCCTCTTTTTTTAAACTCATCTCCATATCTCACTCTGTTTCTTATTTTGTACTGTAAAACTAATGTTAAGTAAGTAAAGTTAAATACATTTTTTCTTTGCCTTGCATGTATCTGTGTGCACACAGGATGTTCGGCTTTGTAGCGAGGAAGAGTGGGAGCAGCACAGGGAACGTGTGTCACCTTTTCGCAGAGCATGACCCCGAGCAGCCGGCCAGTGCTATCGTCAACTTCGTCTCCAAGGTGATGATTGGCTCCCAGAAGGCCAAATAAATCAAACGTACCCTTTTTTTCAGCCATTTTCATATTCCACTCTGGATTGAGAGGCATATGGCAGCTGTTTTCTTCAAACTTGTGGACATGTGGATGGGTGTCACCAACAAAAATCAACATTTTGTACCTGTATGGGGACATCAAAACTACTGCGAACTATTAAAGACTACAAAAAGACTATTGAGGACTAGAGCATGGCCTTTGCTCAGAGTAACAAGTTCTTTAAATGAGCACACAGTCGAGCTTCATGGCCTTGAACTCATCACAGGCTGCTTTTGCCTTTTATACCGATCATCCAATAGAGGGAGTCCCATCATCTCAGCTTAAAATAACTTTAAATTACCGGCTGTGTCCGTTGCGAAAAGAAGCACCATGTGATCTACATACCAGAGTTACAGTCTGTACTGTGCAGAGTCTGCAAGTTGTGTGAGAATGCTTTCCCAACTCCTTTTCCAGTAAGCCTCGATTTGAAAGCCATTCATCAAATCCTTAAAACATTTCTCAGCACTATTCTCGGTGAATTCACAGTGCCATGCATCAAACTTCAGTAAACTGCGCTGCTTCTTGAATTAAATAGAACTGTCAAGTCCAATAACTGTTATTGAATCATTATTTTTGCTCTGCAAAAAGGTAATTCACTCTGATAAACATGTCTAAAAGATAATGTTTTTCGATTATACATTTGACGGATAATTTGGGCTGCTAAATGAGTCAAACTGTTTGATACCCATTGAAAATGTAGTGCTTACAGCGGCTTGAACAGCCTCTACATTTTTACAAATCCTCTCTGTTACTGCCATAAATTACATATTAAATGTTTTAATTTTTAATATTTAAATCCTGATATTAATAATTAGTGGCATTTGGCATATTCTACTGGTAAAATATGTATCATATGCATCATAGCTCATATTTTGTGTATGCTTCTTTTATATTCATCAGTGCTTGATTATAATTTGTCCATAGAAACATTTGATCACTAAATCAATCATTTTGTGAGTTGGCCAGCTTTTTCTATTGAGTATTGACTATTTTTATAATCAATTTACCAACCTAGTAAGACTCACGATGAATCATATTTAATGTAAGTGCACATATTTATTTTCAGCATAAAGCATTTATTACGTTGCATTACAATCTGTTTAGAAAATCTGTGTATTCATCTCATAAAGCATATCAATTAATCCACCAATCTGAAGGATGTATTGCTTGTCACTGAATTTCTCTGCAAAAATGAAACTGCCTTTTCCTCTTCCACTGCTAGATGACCAGATATCCAGTACATTATTTATAACTGAGAACTTATAGTGCAGGTTTCATATATAATTTTCATATTTGCTCAGCTTTCTTCTTCAACATATAGTGCTCCTGTATATCGAAGACTTTCAGTGTATGTCACTTTCACATGTAGCTTCTGCCATCTTTCAATATTTTTTCCCCTCTCAATGAAGAAGCTAATGAATAATTATTAATTATTTTTAGCAACATGATTAATTCTTGGTTCTTACAGTCTGGTTAAGTCATCCCCCACTGCATAATACAGTGATGATGATGATGATGATGATAATTTCTATTGCTGCTTACCAGGTCAGTACTTGCCATTTAGTATTTGTATACGCAATACAAGTATAAGCAAATTGTTTCATATAAAATGTAAGTGTACTGACTTTAAACAGCTCCTAATTAACATATTCCATAAATAAAATTGCAAGATGCTTCATGTAGAACAGATCCAGAACTTAGACCCCAGGTTTCTACACATACACATTTTTTCAGTATGAAGGAATGGCAAATACTTTCACAGTTTTATTTCATCTCTTTCATTTGTAATTTTTCACTCTCTCTCTCTCGCTCTGATAACTTCCATTCAGGTGTATTTGGTGTAAATGATGTATAGATATGACTGCATCCTACATGCTTATATAATAAAAGCAACTTCTGCAATCTAGTCTCATTTGGCAACATATGAAGACTGACATGTTTCAGTCAAAACCAGCAGGTGGCAATAGTTAACACACACACACGCACACGCACGCTTTCGTCTTACTATACTTGTGAGGACCTTCCTTTGACATAATTAATAGTGCAGCTAATTAATGCTATGCAACACCTAAACCTAATGCTAACCTTAACCTCAGTATCCAAAGAGTTAACTTTTAGCTTTTTTATTTAAAACTTTTGTGATTAAAAAAAGTAGTTATCCCTGTGGGGACCAGCCAAATGTCCCTACAAGTTCAAAACTGTCAGATATTCATATCACTGTGGGGACACACATACAATGTTTAAAATATAAAATGGAAATGCGATCTAAAACATACATAAGTATAGACAAATGCAATGGAGACAATCATTTACACTTAATTGTGCATGGGTGTTTGCAAGAAAAGACAAATATCTATACTGGAAACACTTACGATGGCTCAAGCCATAATAACACTGTGTGTGCTAGCTCTCTCTCTCTCACTCTCTCTCTCTCTCTCTCTCTCTCTGTCTGTCTCTCCCTCTCTCTCTCTCTCTCTCTCTCTCTCTCACACACACACACACACACACACACACTCCCTTTCTCTCGCTTTGTTTATTCATTGCCTTTATGTTGCCTCTTTTCAAGTCACAGCATGCTTGACTAAGAGTGAAAGATTCGTAATCTGGGCCGCTTGATGCTTTAGATCTTGTGTGTATGAAGCGTGCCTCTCAAGGATGGAGGTGTTTGAGGTGTAATGAATGTATATGGTTTGTGTGTGTGTGTGTGTATGTGTGTGTCTGTCTGTCTGTTTGGATGGGTGCCCAGCTGGGATTCTTCTTCAACAAACTCATGGTCATGAGGAAGTAGTCCATGAGCTCGGTACTGACAAATTGCATTTAGTCTGTTTAGTCTGTTTTGAGTGTGTGTGTATACAAGTTCTTAGGGATTGGGTTAGTGTCTCAGACAGAGAGGTGTTTAGTTTTGTCCCTAAAATGCTGTGGATTTTGGTCCGCAATAATAGGCTGGATGATATGATAATAGGATACAAATATTGTGGTAACTTGCATTGCAGCTGTATCACAATGAACTGTCAAGAATACTTTTATAACATTGACAAAGTCTTCAAGAATCGTAATATATTATAATAACTAACTTTTAACAACTTTATATATATATATATATATATATATATATATATATATATATATATATATATATATATATGTATGTGTGTGTGTGTGTGTGTGTGTATGTGTGTGTGTGTGTGTGCGTGCGTATTAGGACACTGATGTGTTATCTATCATGTGTCTATAGGGAACATGTGTATTGTATGTGGATTACGTGTGATGTACGTGATGGATGGGGGTTGGTGGTCTGTACGTTTAGCTTTAGGATGTAGAAAAATCTGAGGTTGGGGGGTTGGTATATGTATATGTAAATGTGTGTCCAGAGGGGGTTCATGTTAACTTCTGGTGCCTACGTGAGCTATGGGGGTTGGTGTGTATTACTTGAGCATGTGTTGTCATGTCTAAATGTGCACTTTTTATATAGAATTGTAAAGTAAGCCTTGTCAAGGAAATTAGGTGTCATGTTAAAAAAAAAGTACCGTGGATACTGTTACATCACTTCTAGCATTTCCAACCCAGCTTCACTTTTTTCCACACTTACCAACATGCATTCAACAGCTAAGATCTTGTTGTATACTTGATTAACTGTTAATCACCCCCTATCCACCCACACACACTTCTTTGTCAGGTCATGGCATATCCCAATCCTGTGGGTGTGTGTGAAACAGAGAAAGTGAAAGAGGGGTTTGGATGCATGACCTCATCAGGAAAGGAAACTTTCCCACAGTCTTCACACAAAGCCTGCTGTCAAAAGGTGAACAGAGAGAGAAAGAAAAGAAATTTAACACACCAGATGAAAAAAGCACTTTCCTAATCTCGGTACACAGTCATTCTCAAAAAGACATTTCAAACCAAATATTTAACAGTGAAGAAAAATGATGGACACCATGAAAGGACTGCTGAAAAGATGCTGAGTTGTCATTTTGTTTCTTTCTTTTTTTTTTTTTTTTTTTTTTTTTGGTTAAGTCATGCCTGGTCATTTATCAGTGCTAAAATTAAAGTTAAATAGTTTGCTTTTTTATGTCCACTTAGCAAACTCATAAAGCAAATTGACACTTTCATATATTGATATTTTTTATATATTTAATATACTGATATTCTGACACATTTATATATTTGTTATTTATTGATTGATTGATTTATTTATTTATTTAACTTTGAGAGTGATTTGTGACTGAGCGTTAAAGGAGAAATCTACCATATCTGTAGTACATGTGCTATTACTTTTGGCAATAATTTCGACACTTTTCATTACTTATTACTGATCAAAACAAACCTGTTTACTCAAAACCCCAAAACAACTGAAGAGGCAGTCATTAAATATCTACGCAAAAATGTTTAAAAAATGCTTTCAGCAATCTTTCATTCAAACGCATTTATAAATTTATCTAAATCTCTAAAATTCATCCTTCTGAAGATGACACTACTTTTCCTGAAGAACTGAAGAAGAACGTTTGGTTATGCGTTGCCAACGTAATCAATACCTCTCAAAGTAAATAGGCCAAATCAGGTATTTTGGCCTGATTGCATATGGATACGACAAACCTTTCATGAATGTGTAAGTAGCTGTAATTCCATTTTATTGTACTAATCCATTGCGTGTGGCACGGTGGTGCCGTACGTAGCATTGCCATCTCACAGCTCCAGTGTCTCCGGTTCAATCCTGAGCTTGGGTTACTGTTTGCGTGGAGTTTCAATGCATGTTCTCCCTGTGACCGTGTTTGCTCCCCCACCTCACAAAAACATGCCAGTAAGTGGGTTCACTATGCTAAATATGTGTGAGTGTATGGTGATCTGCAATGGACAAGCATTATGACAAGTGAATTGTTGCCTCACCACAAGTGTTCCCAGGATAGAATCTGGCTCCACTACCACCTTAACTAGGATAAATGATTACTGAAAATGAATGAATGATATTTCATAGTATGAAAGTTGGATAGAACAACATTGCTATGACATTCTCTCTGAATTGTCCAAATTAATAAAGGGTAATAGATCTAGTTTTCAACTTGCATCTAATAAAACTGAAGGAATCAAACCGCTGGATTTCCATCGTAAGCAAGTTTTGAGTAAACAAGTTTTCTGTTCTTTTCTCAGTACATTAAGTACATTCCTGTCCAAGCTATTCACATATACAATGCAAGCTCCTGTTATATCACATGATGTCTTGGAAGCCAAACATCACTTCACTTAATTAACACCTACAGTAATTCACATTTTTTTTGTAATTTGGCTCCAGAAATTTTTTCCTTTTCAGGTGCTGTTACCTGAAAAGGTGTTATTACTAAATAATGTTTTGTGGGTGTCACTAAACGCAAAAGAGCTATGCTGTGAACAAGCTTTCACAAAAAATTTATAAATGATGCCCAATGATATTAAAAGATATTGTGAACTTTTTTTCAGTCCAGTGACGATCTCGCTCCAAAAAGCTCATTTTGTCACAAGTCACTGATGATTGGCTAATAGAAGTGGGCATGCACAGAAATGCAGAGAGCCAATCAGATTGCAACCGTCAAGATCCTGAAGCCTGTGGCCAGCAAAGTGTATAAAAGATATCAGCTGCACCATGGGCTATATATTATATCCTATGCAAAGTGACAGCAATAGTAAGTTGGCGGGATTCTGCGTATTGCAATAAGATATTATTGCTAATTCAGAAAACGCTGCTTCTGATGTGAGGACTACCTTCACCTTGTCACCTTGTTTAAGGTTCTTTTTTTTATTATAATATTTGATTTCTCTGATTTCAGTTAGAGGGTGCAGTGATATTACGTGATTTACTTTTAACAAACAGCAGATTTGTCACACACTTATCGTGTGACAATGAACTCAGCATTTCCTTACTCAGGGACTTGATGCTTATGCAGACATAGATGGACTCTCATGTTCCCTTTCAGACTAGCCTACGTGCTCTAAAGCACATGCTGAGAAGGTCTTGCCTTTTGTTATCTACTCCCAAAGTGCATTGTCTCTGCATTCATACACTTAAATACACACACATTCAATGACTTAATGAACCTGTGTAAGGGGTGGGCAGAGTAATCACACTTACAAAGGCCTCTTAGCCAAGGAGAGAGCAGCAGATTAACTTTCATTACATCAGCATTTTGACAATACCCTTAATGAGGGAATCACTTCTTGTGTGTGTGTGTGTGTGTGTGTGTGTGTGTGTTAGTAATAAAGAGTGAACAGGAGAGAGAGAGACTTGTTTTGAGTAGACTGGCTATGTCTACTCTTCTTTCATTCCATCATTGCCCCCATTCACCCTCATTCCTAAAAGACCAGAGTAGGAATTGCTGAAACAGCACCACGACTATCCCAAAACTAGCACAGAGTTTACCCAAATTAAATGTGATAAATGAACTTTTTTTTCCATTTTAGAAAATGGTTGTTTTAAAAGTCCAGTTTAAGGTTCTGTTAGAGACCTTGTGACATTGCAGCAATTCCTGAACCAGCTCTGATTTCACAGTTTTAAGAAGAACATTTCATTTAATATAGGTTCCAAGCAACTGGTGACTATCTAAAATGCTAAGAGTTCCTAAAATGCTCTCAAAATTTGCTGTAATAGTCAGACAAGCCTTTTTATAATGTGATTACAAAGCAAATGACAGTGTTTGCTACTCTTACTAGAAGCTTTGCTAATTCATTCATTGCCTCAGCTGTATCCCTTAACTAATTAGATGATTGTTTTGCTCATTAGCCAATTATGCTAACAATGAAAGAAGATATCCTTGTGGAATACTAATTGGACAGGCCGTACGCCGATGAAGATGCAGGCCACATTTGCATTGGAGAGGAAGAAGACAACGTCATCCATTTTCAATGCCACTTCCACAAAGGGCCCCACTAATGTTTGTCCTCACAGTTCCCTAATAAGGGAATAAGGTTCTATACAAATACACTCTCCTGCTTCAGTATGTAAAGGCTGTGACACCAACTCTCAGTTTTCTTAAATAAAGACTGTGTGTACGCCTCATTTCACCTCGACCTCCAGACCATGGGCTTGTAGTTCCCTTTGAGGCTCACTAGAGGGATAACTGATTTCCATAATTGAATGATGGCCATGAAATTCCCAGGCTATAAATGCTTTGTGGAAGGAAATGATCTAGCAAAGTTTCGGATCAGTAGGCTAGCTGCACGAAAAGTCTAAAAATGTTGCAAAAAAAAAGTTCATGGTGCTGTTGAGGCAGTTTCTGTGACTTCATAACTAGATGCATTTGCTGTTGTATCAGGTAAACTTTATGTGTGTTTACAGTAACTGACTGTAGTTCATATTTTGCTATTACTGGTTTAATGCAATGCCACGATCTGTATCTATTTAGTGCTCCAACTTGTCATATCCATCCATCCATTATTCTACACAGGATCACAGGGGAGCCTAGAGCTTATCCCAAGGGACGTGGGGCACAAGGCGGCCCAATCCATCACAGGGCACAATCACACAATCAGCCTCAATCAGCCTACTGTGTATGGTGCTGGTATGAATGCATCAAATGCTGCCCTGCTTAATAGTCAATCGTAAGATCACCACACAAGATATAGGTAATAATAAGAAGCCAGGCATAAAAATTATTTGACAGACAATTTAAACATTAACATCTCTGTATGCTGTTGCCTTCTCTCCATTCAATCAGTGAAGGAAAACTCCATATCTCCCATTTCAATGTACTGTGGTGGAATTTACCATGTAACAAGAGGGTATTTGGGTCGTTCCTCTTCCTATGTTCCTAATCTGTCTTGAACAGGTTTCAAAGTGCATTACCCTTGAATTATGTAATAGAGATATGACTGCTTTCTGGAAGCTTTTAAAGTTATTTTATGTAGTTCAAATATTTATAGTTATATTAAAACTGTCATATTTGTATTAATGGTCTGTGGCACATGCTTTAGTTGGATGCATTTTCAACAGAGCCCTCCATTACTATATCCATTTTTTTTTTATTTTGAAGAAGACACTTTGTCCATTTGACTCAGGACCTTGTGGTGATATCAAATCAAGCCCATGTCATTACTGCATATTGCCACACTGGAACTGGAGTCTTTACACTTTTCTTCCAAAAACCAGCTTTTCTTTCCTTTGAGAGTAATGAAAGAAATATGGATCAGAAGCGATGGAGGGCTTTTCTTGAGTCTATACACTGTCTAGGATTATAATCATCATATGGCTCTCCATAATGAGGATTTTGTGAAAATATACTTCTCATTCTCAGGTCCCTGGAGGACTAGTGTTTAGGCCACGGCAGTCTCACCTCTGCGGCCCGGGTTCAACTCCCAGCCAGGGAACCAACCCCAGTCACCGGTTTTGTACAAGATAGTGCACTTCCAGTGCCAGTCCCAAGCTCAGATAAAATTGGGGAGGGTTGTGTCAGGAAAGTCATCAAATATGTGGATCAATGATCCACCATGGCCCGTAATGGCGGCTGCCGAAGAAAAAAAATATCCTTCTTGTAGTCATATTACGTATTACCTACTTTATTGCAAGACGTTTGGGTGTCTGTGTCAGACATGTGAAGTTGTTGCTATCTCTGAAAAGTTTCTGTTTCTTTGCTCAATAACACAAGATTCACTTTTGTTGGACCTCACTGTACTATGACGAAACAATCAAATTCATCAGCCATGGATAAGACCTGTCCTGCTATGTGAGCTGAACTTGTTGTATTATGCGAGCAGAGCACTTGTTCACGGTGTGATAAAGTCTCAAAGGAGTGTGGAACATCCCTGCTCTTGGCATTTGCTTTCAGCCTAAAAGCTTAGACTGAAAAAGGTACACCAAATATGATACAAGCATCTAATATCCCATATTGTGGGCTGTGTCTCTCTTTGTCCTGGCAGAGAATCAGTATTTCATTCCTTTAGCTAATACTGACATTGTCTGTAGAATGAACTAACCTCATTACTATGTAAATGTGGCATAGTGAGTTTTCAATATGTTGCAATGAAAAAATGATTAAGGTTTCCTACGGGTTTTACTTGACTTAGCTTATATTTAGCAATGAGAAACATTACGCATGTAAACTGTGAAAAGCATGTTGATAATAGTAAGCAGGCACAATATCATAGTGATGGTATCATCACAGGATTTGGAGAATGGTTTAATAGTTTCTGTTAGGATTTCCATTTATTTTTAGCTAGCACTTGTTTATGTGCATCATAGCTAAATTAAGGCATCGGTTATGACCGAAATACTGACGTGAATTATTTGCTATTAAGTCAATATGTTTGTATATGGTTACTGTTGATTGCGATTCAGAGGAAACTCTGCGGTCACATTGGCCTGAGATCCAGAGCAGTTGCTTGTTCTGACCCAGATTCCAATGATTCAAGGTCAAGGAATGAAAGGGGGAGGTGAAAGAACAAATTAAACAGATGGAGAGAAGGAAGGAGGGAGATAGTGACAGAGGTGATTGGAGAAACGTGTGAATATGTGAGAAAAATGGATAGATTGAAATCACAGGAGAGAATGACAGAGTTCAAACTCTGTGTGTAATCTAAGGCTATGACTGCCATTGTGTCATACTTTCTTTCTGCACCCCCTTTACCATTATTGCCATTTTTATTAGATCCCCTTGCTATATTAATACATCACAAACCAGAGGTTTTCCTCTTGCAAAATGTCATTCTTAGACATTTCTAAGTGAATCAATTAATTTGACAATTTATTATAGCTGAACTGGTGGATACTATTGTTATCAGTGATACATTTAATGACAACTGTTTAAACGAGCATTTTACTAAACTTATATGAAGAGGTATTAAGCAGTGTCTTTGCTTATCACTAGGCTGAGCCTTGAAATTTACCTACCTTTTATCTTTAACTATAAATTACTTATGGAAGTGAGTGATACATATATTTGAGGTAGATACCTGCACCATAAGAACCACCAGGGGCAGATTACAGTCTACACAGGCCCCTAGGCTCAGGGATTTCAAGAAAGCCCTCCAACCACAACCTAAAAAACACACTTGAACCAAATCCACATGTTTTACTATGTTCTAGTTTAAGTCTGAGGATGATAACTCTCTCACTTTGAGCTTTATGAACCATTTTCTTAGACAAGTGAATTTACTGAAAGGCTACCAGGAAGGCTAGGTAACCATGTTCATTAAATTCATTAAAAATATGCACATATTCATTTTTAATTTTATGCCTAATATGCTGAAAACAGCTCAGTTAATGTTTCTTGTCTTGTCACATTAACAATAACGCATTACATTACATGAATCACATAAATGTTTGCACCCCTGATGCTTCTGTGAACAGTAAAGCCCACCTTCTTTAATTTGATTGGCCATCTCAAACGTTTTGACGTTGATTCTGCTAAGCTGCCAAGGCAGACCACCCTAAAAATGTAACTTTTTTAACTTTTTGTCATTGTAACAGCATACATAGCGGTGCATAATGGAGTGCAGCAGAGGAGCATCAAAAATATCAAATATTGGGGGACAATTTGGCCATATCTGATTATTGGGGGGATGTGTTCCCCTCAATATCTATGGTGGTTACATCCCTGTATCTGTTGTTTGTAGGTTACTGGTTACTGAAGCTGACTGACTGTCAGAATTTATGAATGAATTTGTCTTGAGCTTGTTGGACAAAAAAAAAAAGGTGAAAAAATGTTAACTAAAGTACACTAAACTTGATTATGCTACAACACACTAATTAGTAATAACTAATGATCATTATTTTTGTACTTCATATAATTTAATTGTACAAAAATAGTATTAAAGTCCAACTTAACCATGCTAAAATGTAACTATTTTAAGTATACTTCAGTAGGCTTTACATATACTACGGTATATGTGTTTGAATCCATGATACACTTCGAGTACTAAGTATAACATATATTTGGGGTGAAATTAAATTTTATTTTAAGTATTACTATTGCACTTTTATTAGAAATCTACTAAAAACATGCTATACTTATCTATTCCTCATGTTTATCTAACACAAAAAAGCTCGCCATTATGTATACCACATATTTAAAAAACAATAATATACAATATATTTCCCATAGCATAATACTATATGAATAAAAACAGGTTAAACCTTAAAAAAGCTATGCTTCCAAACTGAAAGTGCTATTTTCAACACACTTCAATGGAATACATTTACAATGTAGTTTTAACAATTATTTGAACACATGCTTTGTAGTAAATCCTTATAACTAGCAAGATGCATGAATGGGTCGGTGAACAATGGGAAAAGACACAAATCCCACCCAATATTGAAAATACCTACCCCCGGCGCCGAGTAGGAAAGCACTCATGGCCATGATATGTTTAAAGTGTCTTCAAATACAGACAGAACTAACATACTGTAGCTATCACTGGTTTAAAAAAATGTACGAACAGAATATTGAATATAAACAGATGTTAATATGTATTAAACAGTTCTACTGTGCTTGAAACATTACAAACATGCTAATAACTTACAAATGACAAATGCACCACTTTTCTCCTCCGCACATTCCATTACAAATGACGACCTCACACATTCATTCATTTATCTTCAGTATTCGCTCTATCCAGGTCAGACAAAGTTCAGTACATTTTGAATACAATTAAGCACATATATTTTTACTAGGGGGTGTATCAAGGTTAGATAATGCAAACTATATACATTATGTAAAGGCAATTTTGACTGCTGGGGGTGGCAGGGAAAAGGGGAAAAGAGAAAGAGAGAAGTGTGTGTGTGTGTGTGTTTGTAAAAGAGAGCTTTTTTGAGAGAAAGAGGCCTAAAGTCATTTGGTGGTTTTATAAATAGCTTAAGAGTCGCTGTTGATGGCAGCACTTTCATGGGCATTGTGGACTATTTATTTGTAAGCGTAACCATCCATTCTCTCCCCCACATGCACCCACATGCACAAACAAACACACAGATGTGCACTTTTATACCTTAGGCTCTTTTTAGTAGGCACTACAAAGCAACACTCTAATGCCACCACAATTGCTGCACTTTTCATTCATTCCTCTTCAGTAACTGCTTTATTCTGGTCAGGGTTGCGGTGGATCCGGAGCCTATCCTGGGAACACTGGGCTAGAGGCAGGAACACACACAGTGCTTGCTGAATTTTGCTGTGTGAATTTTTTTTCCCTATTATTATATATTATTAGTTAAACGCATCACTGAATACTGAAAATATGGAAATAATGGCTCAGCTTGGCGTTAGTTAATCAGCCAAATTAAAAATTTGCATCGGCTGAGCCATATATGTGACACAGGTTACTGTGCAAGACAGAGACAGATAAAGAGTGAGAGTGAGTGAGAGTGAGGGAGATAGAATAGTGTGATATTAAAACTCTATAGAAAGTGAACCATTGAGTTCACTTGGGTCATAGGCTATGACCCCAGACAATGCCACTAGAGTTGGCCCTTTATGTATGGACTCAAATAACCTCTCACCCCTGACCTGCAGACTGGGAACATTACATCATCCCTTTCCCATCAGTATTTGGAGCATCGAACAATTGTGTGTGTGTGTGTGTGTGTGTGTGTGTGTATGTGTGTGTGTAGCAACCCTTGATGGAAACTGTAATGGAATGATATGAGAGAAAGAGCATTAGAAAAAAGTGGCTGTGCAAGTGACAAAAAGTCTCTGCCATGAAACACAAACCTTTCATTCTCAAGTCTCTTTCCCCCTCTGTCTCTCCATCTCTCACACACACACACGCACACATACTTAGACACAGAGGGAGCTCAGGTGTCTCCTCTTGCTCTACAGGAACTAAATGGCTCTCTTGGTTCAGTCCAACAATGTCAGTGACACTCTAGCACTGGCCTATGAGTCCTATTGTTAGCTTACAATCCTCTTGGCATTGTGCTCAATAATGCTCTCTCTGAATGGGCAGCCTAACCTACTTGTATTGTCACTAATTGGTCTCTCCCTGGCGGGAGGAGAGAAAAAGAAGGGAAGGATGAGAGGGTCAGGAGCCTGGCTGAATCCACCGTGCAGCATGGTGATGGAGAAACAACTCTGACAAAGACGCTTTTGTGGTACCACAGTTCAGAATTCAGCAGGAAATGCATCTCACCCCCCTTCTCTATCTGATAAGAGCTTCAACTAACCATTACCTCATCACACACACACACACACACACACACACGCACACAAAATAACTCCACACAAGTACTCACTTGTGCATACATTTACTTAAGCATAGGTACTGAAGCGTTATACAAGTTAAATCCCCTCTGGCTGTGTAATTGTAAAAGTTGCCCCTGTTCCCAACACACCTGATCCATCTCACAATGAGCTCGATAATTAGCTGATAAGCTGGATCAGGTGTGTTAGAGCAGGAAAAACATGAAAACTGGGCAGGGCAGCAGCTCCCTGGGCTTGCAATTGAGAAGTCATGCCATATACACTGAAGCTAGCCAGGAGTAATTCTGTGAAGACAGCTCAAGCGTGCCAGGAATTTAACTGTACACGTTGGACTTTTAAAACAGGAAGTTGTTATAGCATTTCAAATAACTGAGAAGTCTTAATATAATGTTACACATTTTTGCCCCCTCCTCCAATTTCTCTGTCTGTCTATTTCATCTTTAACTTTGGCCTACTCTTTAATAGGCCAATTATCTGTTCCTCTAAACAAGGAGTTGTAGAAGGAAGAAGAAATAGTTGCATGGCAACAAAATCTACCATTTCCCAGAATGCAACATGCAAAGCCTGAAGGATTATAGTCTGAAATTTCCTGTAAATTAAAGAGAACTACATGGGTCCTCCCAGAAGAAACTACTGAAAGCAGCTACTTGAAAAGTATTTCATTTTGAAATATTCGACTTCCCTGTTTTACATTTTATGTGGTTATTGTCTATGACTACTATTAAATCTAGCTTTTTTAGGCTGCCATCAAAAAAATTAAAACAATAGTATGCTACCTTCTAAATAATCCAAAAGGTAGGCTGCTTTTCTTGGCAAAGATTGGTACAGAACTAGTGCCAACTGAGCAGACTGATGATTACATCTAATTGCCCTGCATAAAAATGAGCAAATCTGGGAAAATGTGGACCTAATTAAACAGTGTGTGCTGGAGTTTACTGGTCCATATATAGCAATTCTCATGCAGTGTTACCTTTACTGTATATTTTCTGTGAGGATGTGCACTTTAACAGTCTGGAAAGTAGCCAAAGCCAACCCTTGGTACACACTCACATTCTTAACCTGCATAAAAGGAAGTAACTCTCCATAAGTGCCAGTAGTTGGTATTTGCTCAAATAAGCTGTCTGTGCCATGCTAAAAGGGTTGTTCCTTTGCTTTGCTCAGTCCAGTTTTGTTTATGCTGCACTGATTTGCTAGGGTGAACAGCCAAGTAGAAAACTTTTTCTTCCACCCAGGCTCCAATGCTGATTTGCCACTAAGTAGCAATGGCAAGTGCCAACAATGCAGACCTCAAAAACTACAAATGACTTTTTATCCACTGATGGTCAACAACACACCCAGTTAACTGGCTGACAGCTGGTGTGGTGTAGTTGGGCCCTAAAAGTTACATGTCAGTGGGGATTCTGGGGATTATAGCTGGGCCAGTGCATTTGTGGCAACGATTTTGTAACCCTGGTGGTGCACCTAAATATTAAGCAGCAGATTTTGGTGGGGCAAGATGACCTTAATAATGAATTAGTCTCAAATAAAATTAAGTTGAGAGGCTATCACACTTTTTTGTTTTTAGAGTAAGCATGTTACAGGCAGTTGAAAATCGGCAACATACAGTCATCAAGCATACAGTCTAGCAGCTTGTTTTGAGTGGTTTTCAGCTGTGATCGATACAGCAGGTATGTTTCCCATCATCAGCAAGGCACATGCAGAACAGTTAATATCATTAAGCAGGGTTGCCAGGTTTCAGCAAAATTTCCAGCCCAACTACATCTAAAAAAAAAACAGACAAAATACATGAAACTAGTCCAAACAATTTGGAAAACGGAAACGCACTTTTCTTCTTTTTTTGGCTTTTGTTTGGGAAACAAGGTCCTCATGGTGCACACGCATTTCTGACGTACAGATATTCCATAATTCACCTTTCCCACTCCAAATCATGGTAATACATCTTAAAATAGAAATGGTTTTGTACATCATAGACACAATGTCTGCACTTACACTTTGCCTTTCTTTATATTAGATTTAATTCCAATTATGTGCTATAAAACAAGACCCTGGGAGCTGCTGAGTATTTTTAAACTAGCCCAATTTAGTATAAATGTCTCCTCCTCCATTGAAAACATTAATGGATCGATCATGGGCAGAGTGATTCCTGCCCCATTGGGCCTCTATAAGCGCTTCATGTAGTTCCCATTTGTAAACACTAGTTAAAACTCTAACTCTATGGAGCAGTGAGCCGCTGTTCGACGATAGAAATGCAAGCAGATCAAGAGCAATTAGAGCATCAAGAGCAATTTGTTTAAGGCATCTATGACTCAGAAGAGGTAGTTAGTGTTTCAAGGGAATTTAAAATGTATGAAATTGTGAATGAGATCTTTATGTGATAAAGATGGTGGAGCTCTGCCCTACCTGCCCTTTGGACGAGCCACTGCTGATGTTAAGTCATGGAATGTTAATGTTACAGAATCAAAGCAGGATTTGTCCTGTTATGACAGCACTTTGCCTATATACCTAGCTTTGTTGAAGGAAGAAGAAGAAATAAAAATGAAAGGACCTGTAAAAAACAATCAGCCATAGCCTCTATGCAAAGACAGATAGTCCTTTTTGAGATGCTGTTTAAATAATCATTTTTAGATACTTAATATAGATTCATGTCAGTATCTTGTTGCCAAGAAAATGACAATAAATTTATCCATGTTGACAACCTACTGATCCTTTTCACATTGCATTGCATGCAGTCATTAGAGAAGTCACGCTCTATGAGAAAGGTAATATTTGGGTGGTAGCTCGTATCCTCTGTACACCCTGCAGCTGCTGAGCGTGAACACCGAATGGCAAAGGCATTGTGGGTGGATTCTCAAAACTGGCACTGAAAGTAGAATTACAGCCTGTCGCACCCTGGCCTGTGCTCCAAATTTTTAATGCTGCCAGGGTTTTTTTTTTTTTCATCATGTCAGGGTATTTAACTATCCTAACTTCTTCTATCATACAGACTTCAAAGTAATTAAATAAATTATCAATGATGATAGTAAATGATACTGCTTCAATATTTTTTTCCAAAAATACAACCCCTTAAATGGCCTGGAGTGTACTTTGCAATAAGGATTGCAACCAATAGGTGTATGAAAGCTATGCATAATGTGAATACTTCCTTAAATGCAGTCTGAGCACAAAATCTAGAGCAGCATTTCCTAATTCTAAACCTAATGATAAACAATAAAATGTTACGAGCCTCTTTACAACTTCCCATATACCTTCACTGTCTTGAAATCAGTGACTTTTGCAGAATTGCCCTTTAGCTTGGTGCAGTTGCAACATTGCAATAGAGACAACTTACTGAATTTAAGCTTTGCTGCATTTAACATTTAAAGTTTTTAAACTCAATGTCATATTTCAGCAGAAGCATGCATCATGACGACAACAGCAATGCACATGTCCCAAGTTCATTTCACTCCTGTTGCTTACAACATCCCGGAGAACATGGCCTTGTTCTTGTACTAAGGGAGAATAAACTTTTCTTGGACTTTAATGGTTAAGTCAAAGGTAGAATTAATTATCAGAGAAAGTGAGGCCATACATGTGGACAAGGGAGACATGAGTAACAGGATATAGTAACCAAAAAGGATTATTAATTTTCCTGTTGCAGAGATATGATCGGGTGAGCTAAAGAGAGATAGAGAGAGAGAGAGGAGAGCTAGAGAGCTAGAGCTATACTGGCACTTTTAAATAGACTTCGTGGAACACCAGATCCTTTCTGCTATAGATATCAGCTGATGCCCTATTATTTGCCAAGGTGGACGGAAAAGGGCTGGTGGGGAGGAGGGGTGGGGGCGTAGGGGGTGTTGCAAGAGTTATGGGTGGAAATGAGGGTGGAAGAGGGTGGAAAGGAGGATGATAGACACCATAACTCCTATTGACAGGTCAAAATAAATCTTCACACTCTTCTTCTCAACAGAGGTCACATGTTAGATAAAGAAAGAGCCTTTTCCATCTATGACTAGGAGGGAAAAACGCCTGGTCTAAACATAGAGCTGCGGTGCCTAATAGAGTGCAATGGGGGTGAAGGATAAATAAATGCAAGCGCTTTTAGAAACAAGTAATAAAATGTCAGAAAAGACCCCCCACGGCACTGGGGTATGCTGCTTCCTTTCAGGTTTCCCAGAACCCAATATGTTTATGAGAGAAACGTATGAAACAGCTCTTCTTGGAACCCCAAAACTAAGACTGTGTGTGTGTGTGTGTGTGTGTATATGCATATTTGAGTATGTGCAACTGGAAGAGTATTTAGGTTCCTGAGATATTCTAAATGCTTGTCGTCTGGGTCCTTTCTGGCTGATTTTGATGAATTTGCATGTGTGTATGTGTGTGTGTATGTCTGTTTGAGGGAGAGTGAGTTATTGTGTGTGGGGGTGGGGGTGTGTTTTCATATCTTGGTGGGGACAAAATGTCCCCACAGGGATTGGAATATCTGACAGTTTTGACCTTGTGGGGACATTTGGCTGGTCCTCACAAGGAAAACTCAAAAACTGTAGCTTTTATTTAATTTTAAATTTAAATGTTTCCTTCTTAGTTACTGAGATTGAGATTAGTATGAAATTTAGCTGTTACTAACTAATCATATCCACTCTGTGTCTTTTAGAAATACCCACACACGCACACACACACACACACACACACAGATTCCTTGTGCCTTTACTCTTGTTTCTCTGTATGTCAGAAGCATTCCACATGTCAGACAGTAAATCTTTCACACAGCCTGTGGCTCGTCTTACTGTAGAAGTGCCCTTCCACTTCTGCCAACCCCCCCCACCCCAGCCATCTCCGCTCTTTTCTCCAGCTCACTCCATTCACTCTTTCCCTCCACTTTTCCCTCCACATTGTGTAGTCTTGCAGACTTGCAGTGTAAGTGTTCTCCTTCATTCTTCTTGTTTAATTTGTTTGAGATGAATCAGATAATCATCATTAAGCTTCCCCTAATGTTAATCTTGTGGGCTTTATTTCGAGAGCCCCGGATTAAAGAATTTAGTTTTCACACTCAAACCAGTATACTTTTTACAGGTAAAAGTATGTTAGGGCTTTGTGTGATTTACACTTACAGCATTCATATGGTATTTTACCAGGATACATGCATTCACATTGATTTGTTGAAAGTCTAACAAATCAATGGATTTGGTGGATATAACAACCCTGGTTGATGGGGTTGGGTATAAGGACACAGGAGGCAAGGGATGAAGAGAGCAGAGATTTTTTTTATTTTTCTCTGAAGGTCTCTTCTCTTAAGTGCACACACATAAAACAAAAGAAAAGAAATAAAATCAATTGCAGCGTTTCACTGTTCATCTCAATTCTGTTCACTGCTTCAACTCAGCCCATATTTTCAGGGCAGATACTGTCAGCTTCATGTCCCTCTGCTGTCTGGCAGCCTACAGAGGAGGAAAAAAAGCACATAAATAGATTGCAATAGTCCGCACGCTGGTGTAGACAATCACTCATTACCCAATCGTTCTCCACCACTCGCTCTCCACTTCATAGCTGGTGCTTGACCATTCCAATGCTGCCACAATTATATGAGATACATATATCAAATGAGATATTAGATACAATCTCTTGAGTTTATTTATTGGATGGATCTACAATGGATCTACAATGGATCTAATATTTCTACACACCCATGTTAAAATTGCAGGATTTTTGGAATGTAACAAAAAAGATACCACAATAAATCATGTTAGCTCATTTTCCACATTTAATGTGATATGGCAACCAACAAAATTCAAGTGAAAAATAAATAGAAAACATTTTAGGAAAAAAAAAAGAAAGATAAGAGTCTTTTTGAGTAAGTGTCTAACATCTTAACACATCTTAATTTAGCTATTTATTTATTTATTTATGCCATTCTTCCTCACAAAAAATGCTCCACATCTTTCATATTATGAGGAGATCTTCTGTGCACAGCCATCTTCTAGTTGTTCCACAGGTTTTCGATAGGATTAAATCTGGTGCTCTGACTGGGTGATTCCAAGCCATTGTTCTTCTTTCTTTGAAGCCATTCCGTTGTTGACTTGGGGTAACGCTTTGGGTCATTAGAAAGTGAAATTTTTCTCTATCTTCAGCTGTCTGACAGAGGATACGCTGGCTTCGATTTTTTTTTCATAAGAAAGTGCTTTAGTCTAGCCACCCTACCCCATTGCCTAGACATGTGAAGCATATGAGAGATTGTTGTCACGTGCAGGGAGTGACCAGTACTTGTCTGATATTCCTGCAGCTCTTTTAATGCTGCTGTAGGTCTCTTGGCAGCCTTCCTGATAAGTTCCCCTCAATGAGATCCCATGCATGCTTTGTAAGCTGTTTGTGAACCATGGCTTCAGCAGTCAGATGAAACCATGATGATGTCAAGAAAATCCTAAAGAAACACCTGATCTTCATTTGGGGTTAACCATAATCACTTCATTGATGACAGGTGTATGATAATTGCTTTTGAACATGAATGTGAATGTGATTGGTTAATTCTGAGCACAGTCACACGCCCCTCACTTGTTATGGTAAATTTTTTCTTTAGCTTTTCTCTAAAATGTTTCTATTTGTTTTCACTTGAATTTTATCTCATTAAAGGTGGAAAAAGATCTGATATGATTTATACTGGTTTCATTTTTTACATCCAAAGACCGGCAACATTAACAGGGATGTGGAGAATTGACACAGGATTTTATCAGTGGTAAAAGCTCCTTATTTTCTGAATCATTCTAATTTCCATTCCAGTGTACAGTGTTTAGATTTATCCTTCAGTTGTAGCTTAACTCTGCTAATAATAAATTTTGATAATTTTCAGGGAGTTATATTAGGGCTCAACTATTGCTGTGTCAAAATTTCCAGATATTCAACTCTGTATTCCATTCACACTAACTCATTCACAATTATATGCTGTTACATTTTGCATAAAAGTGCATGGACATAAAGTATGTGCTTAAGCAGCTTTGTAGGTTTTGTCACTGGGCCTTTATAACACTTTTTCACCTCTAACTAATCAGAATACAGAAATACTGTTCCCAGTTGAGCATGTGTGTCTGTTTCCTCTGTCATAATGGTACTTGTGAAATATTTAAATTAATAAGCAACAGATATAATATAATGTACAACAATTCACAGTATCTCTGAGTATATACAGTATCTCTGAGTAGAAAAAGTGATTTAATTATAGCATTTAAATGAATGGACAAGATCGACAACTGGCTCTGTGTGCAAAAGTAATTGCACCATTAGTTACCCAATCAAACAATTTACCAAATGTAATGGGTCAAATTAGACTAAACAACTAAATTGTTGGCATAGTTCTTGTTTTCCTGTTTCTAGACAAGTTACAAATGTGCTATATACTGTTATTAAATATTTATTACTTTGTTGTTGAAGACAATTATAGATTAAAATCTACAGCACTTCACCAGCATAAACCTCACCAGCATAAAACTATGAGCTTATCATACCATGCAGAAAAGATATGAACGCAAATATCCTAAGAGGCCCATATAAAAGTCATTATCCCTTTAGTAGCTGAGCAGAAGGGTAGGGGGGTTGAGTCAGGCTTGCTAGGTTGATTGACAGACTGCATGTTAATTTAAAATCCTTCTCATTGGCCAATACAATCTCCTGATCCTCAAAGACTATGCTACACACGTCACCCCATATGACGTGTGAAAGACCCCTGCTTGCATACATATCAGATTCAAGCATGACAATAACGAGTCCTGCCAGGCAAAATTCATTATCTGTACAATCAGTTTCTCTATAATCAGCATGATGGGCTGATTGACTGAATTCCATTGTCTCATTCATATCAGATTAGTTATGAGACATGACAAAAAACCTCATGTCTTTAAGGTTTACCTTTATAATAAGATTTCAGCATGGCTTTCCAATTAATTTGGATTGTATTCATGTTGACAGCACATGTAGAAATGTGTGGGAGATGTGTAGAGGTGGGTTATCTAACTAATAGAAGAAGAAGAAGAAGAAGAAGAAGAAGACGAAGGAAAAGAAGTAGGGTAGTGCACTATATAGGTACTGAATGTAGTCCTGTTGTTGCTATGCACAGTTTGTCAACCCCCTCTACCCTGTCCATCAGTGGAAAGGGACCTCCACAGGTCCACCAGTGATTAGGTATTATTTGGGAGGAGGATCATTATCAATGTGTGTGATACTGGTAGTGTATGAGGCACATCAGCATATATTCATTCATCTTCTTTGATCATCTACAGGGTGTCCCAAAAGTCTCCATACACAGGGGAAATTAACACTTTTTAGCAAAATGTCTTCCAAGATTTTTCATACTTAATTTATATTATATTAAATTTCATACTTAATTTATATTTTTATTATTATTTATAGTATTAATATATATTTATATTATTATATTTAAAAATATAATATAATAATAAATATAATATTTTTATATAAAAAAACATATTTAAAAATGCCTTGAATGTATTGAAATCATTCTCATGGCTGGATCGGGAAGCTGTCGCAAGGTGGCAATGGACTTGCCACCTTTGAAATAAAAAATATATATATATTAACTATAATATATATAATATATATATTGTCTGAGCGCTTGTCTATTACCTCACTAACAGAGTTTTGGACTGATAGTATTCTTAGTTTCTGACCTAGTGAGCCAATATCAGAATGTATTTTTGATACACTTCAAAGCACTATTGTTAGTCGCTCTGGATACGGGCGCCTGCCAAATGCCATGAATGTAAACGTAAATGTAATAGGAAAGATGGCAAGTACATCACACACAACATTGTTGCCAAACTTATTAACAAATTCAAAAAGACTGGAAGTGTTGCGGACCAACCAAGAAGTGGACGTCCACGAATATCCACTGACGAAGGCACAACCAACATGGTGCTAGCGTACATAATCCCCTATGTATGGAGACTTCTGGGACACCCTGTATAATAATCAACCTTTAAAGGCATCTAGTATTAAAGCAAAAGTGTGTCAGCTGTCATTTATTTACAAAAATCATACTGTTTTGGAAAATCTAGATCAGGTGAGAAATTGCAGAGGTTCACCGGGAACAGCTTCAGCAGTTTTTAGTCAAATTCAGAAAAGTTTACTGCAATTTGTAAGCACAGCCACATGCAGGGGTCAACAGTAAAAGCATTATTTTACTCACAAAGTTCTGAAACATTCTTTAACTAAAAGTCACAAACTACCTGATTGCTAGAAGCGAAAAGTAATTATTTGTTGAGATATCAAGCAGCGAGTACTAAATGTCAGTGTTTACTTACTTCTCTGTGTGTAGCATTAGCTAAGGGACTGTTCAGTCAAAAAAGTACAATGAGAGTTAAACACATTACAATCTTTAGGCATGCATTGATAAACTGATATGACTATAGTTAGATTGCTAGTTTGTTTAGCTCAATAAACAAGTTCAAGTTGTCAAATAATTGTAGCCTATGGCCACACTCCCTTTTATAAACTTTGCATGTGCCACAAGATCTCATGCAAATTCATGTCTAAAAGTTGACCACAGATTATACATGAAAATTCCAGGCAGACTGACGCTGAGGTCTGGCTAGCCAGCAACAAAGCGCTAGTTACATATGTAATGGTTCTTCGAGCCCCAGATAACCACCAGGGGTGGTATAACCACCAGGGGTGGTATGATACACATTGATACCTTCTTGTGCGTATGGGCATGCATGCCTAAATCTTTCAATAAAAGCATGTAGTGATGTATGAAACAGTATTTGCAATAATACTGCCAGGTTTCAAAAGACAATGAGCCCTGGAGGCTATCTTGTGCTATCTGGGGCTCATAAACCACAGTTACATATGTAACTATTGTACATTTTCACCCCTCATAACTGCTGGTGGTGTGAAACACCTGGATAATGTATGCCAAAAATTTCATGAGAAATAGGACTTACTTTAGGACTACCCTGAAAGGTAATCGGAGATCGCTCCTGCATTCACACCATTAGGAGGGGCAATGTTAACATTGTAAAATCTAGAAAAAGTGCATGGTGACATGCAGGTAGCAGCAGCACAAGGTCCCTGTAGTGGTAAACCTCTAAATAAGGTCCAAGAGGAGGAGGCGCTCCTTGTAGTCACAGTCTATAGGCCAAGGTTATGAATCTCAAGGCAGACTCCTAGCGGACTATGGTGGATAGAGGCGCCTTGGCTCTGCCAATACAAAAAGTCTATGGGACCCTATTGTGTGAGGCCATCCAGGGTGTTGTGGTGCATGGCAATGAATGTCACCTTTAGTGTAGATGGGGACTTGCTACTGTTTAGTAATCCCTGGAGACAAATCAGGATCCTAGGAAGGACATACATGATTAAGGGTGCTAGGGGTCCTTACCTACAAAAGTCATAGCTAATGGCACCTACAAGCTGGCAGGGGCTGAACCTGACCCACATTCAGCTCCTGCCGAGATTGGGTTCAAAAATGGTGGCTCAACTAGTAGGTCATTATCAGCCTGGAAGAACCTCCCAGATGCCGCTTTAGATCTCATACTCATCTGATAAGGATGACTGACCATTCTAGTATAAGGAAGGATCTGTTTAGGATCCGTTTAGAAGTAAAGCCTCTGAATTGCACAGTGTCATATCCTGAATCATTGATTTCAGCTGAGCCATGTGCTTATTGGTCATTGCTGAATGTGGGTGTTTAGCAAGCTATGTTAAGCTGAGGGGCTTGGGCTAGATTAGACTCTGAGGCAAGGTTCGAATCCGCCAGCTGAGTGCCTTGTGTCAACGTACTGTCAGTCCAGTGGATGTCCTAATGAGACATTCAGATGGTCAATTCCAAGGTGGTGATGACATAACTGGTGCCAGACTTGGATTTTAAAATGTTCATTCATTGGCTGCATGAGTGCAAGTCTTATACCCTAGGTATTTGTGGCTACCCATTCAGTATAGTGTGAACTATGGTGGCAATCTGACCTAAGTGCAGAGAAAATAGGTATGCTGTGTGGGGGGGAAACCAGTTCCAAATAAAGAGCTGTAAATTAGTGGGAATTGAGCTAAATTAGCTGGCTCAGCAATATACAATGTGTGGTATGTCGAGGGAAAATCACTCAACCTAACAAGCAACAGAGGGAGGAACTGACTTGGCGGGGAGAGATGAGCAGTAAGTGTGGCTCATTGTGCAGTGAATAAAACTACACAGCACAGTCAGGCCCAAACTGCTCATTGAGAGTAGAGATAGAACAACAGTGCCTTTAGTTGCTTCCCTTCTTTCCCCCAGGGAAGTATCAAATTAAAACAATAATTTTCATGTATAGAAAGATTCATAGACATAGATTTATGACAAATAAGTACAAAAATAATGACATTAGAACCTATTCATATTGAGACATAAATCCCAAAAATAAAGAATAAAAGAGAGTTACAGACTACTGGATTGTGGGGTTTTGGATTTGACAGTTTCATATACCTTATCAATGTCCAGTAAACTGGTAAACCTATGGCTGAAGTGAAAGAAAAAAACATATTGTATTGCACAAAATAGCACAAAAAAGACGTAACCAAGAGGCCAATGGTAACGCTGAACATTATGCAACCACCACCATGCTTCATGCTTCTTGGGGGGATGGTGTTCTCAGGGTAATAAGCAGTGTTGGGTTTCTTGCTAGCACCCTATCCGACTTCATCAGCTTGAGAATTAAATATTTAGTGCTTCATGCACACACACACACACACACACACACACACACACACACACACACACACTCTTACTGACTCTCATAATTGGAAAATATTGCTTGCCTTCTGTCATTACTCCAGTAAATCAGATGTAAGGCCATGTGTGAAGCTGGTAGCTCTCAGATTACTTAAACCATTGTGAAATACAATAAAACCTTTTCATATTTTATATATTTATTTCTGTGCTATGTTTGGTTGAAACATCAGCTTGAAATGGAATGAAGATTTATGTTTAGGTAGTTATTCAGCTGATGGACTTTATCTTTTGAGTATAAATGGCAAATTAGTAGTTATTATATACACTAAGCATGAGTCACCATTTCTTCTATAGAGGCTTAACAATAGCCATTTTGAGGCTACATTATGCGGATTCTATAATTCTATGTAATATTAAAAAATGTCAAGCATGCAGATTTAAAAAAGCAATAGAATTTTGCTTTTTATGAATACTGTAGCTAAAACAGAAATGTATTCTGGGTCATTTTGTGAGAGGAATCAGTCTAAGCTAACTAACAGTGACTATGTTTCTCTTATGGTAGTAAACTTATTGTTAAAGAATCTTGCAAACTGTTTGCGTTTATTAGCTGTGAAAAGTCATATTAAATGTTATCAGAAGACTGATCAATCCAAAGTGCTTTTAATCTTTAGTCGACTTTTAACATGTAGTTCCTTATCCAAATTTTTTTGCTTTCTATAAGGCTTAGACATTTTGTCTCTCTGTGTTTGGGGTGTATGTGTGTATGAAGGGTGTTGGTGTGTGTGCACTGTGAAAGGCAGCTTGGGAAGAGAAATGCCTTTTCTTTATGTGTCTGTGTATTTGTCATTTGCAGCCTATGAACTCTCACTCCTGTGAGAGTGTTGGTCAGTGTGCACGAGTGTGTATGTGTGTGTGTACGTGTGTATGTGTGTGTGTTGCACTAAAACATACACTTTGTGGTCTTAGTCTGTCCTTTTAACTTAATGAAAGTATGTTCCTTCCGTCTCACTAGTGCACAAATACACATTGTACAGACAGAAGAGCATATCATTACAAATCACTTAAGTGCAACCCACACCAGACCCAGACACACACACACACAGACACACACACACACACACACACACACATTCTATTTTGAATCAACAGAAGTACACTGGAGTACAAACACTGACCAGTGGAAAATCATATTCACACCCAACACTTATGATTTGAAAATGAAAAAGACATGCATACGGTATGATTAGAAACAGCCCCTTAATCTCTGCAGATTTTGGTCACTCTGTCAAGTGTTTTTCTAAATATGTAGCATTGACAAAAACTCATCTCCTGTATGCTCCCGGCCAAACCCTTAATCACTGTACTCAGGCTCCAGCAGGCTGAGATGGGCCATCGCACTCCTGACGTTCTGCAGATTTTTGTAGCAGTCCTGCAGAAAAACACCCACCTCAACTCATTGCTAACATATATACAAATCACTTCAAGCTGAGTGTTAGCGGTAAAGATAAATTCTGCATGAGTGCCATGCTCTCCTTCACAGGAAGTAATTCTTCCTGTAGTGTATGGTACAAAATTGTTTATATAGTATATTCAAATATTCTTCATATACAGTGGATATAAAAAGTCTCCACAACCCTGTTAAAATAGCAGGTTTTTGTGATGTAAAAACTGAAACCACATTTAATGTGATATAGCTGCCAACAGAAGTCAAGTGAGAAACATATAAAAAAGTTTTAGGGAAAAAGAGAAATAGCTTGGTTTTATAAGTGTGTACACCCCTTAACTAATACTTTGTTAAAGCACTTTTTGCTTGTAATACAGCACTTAGTCTTTTTTGGGTAAGAGTCTATAAACTTAGCACATCTTGATTTGGCAATTTTATTCCACACTTCTTTGCAAAAATGCTCCAACAATGAGAGATGTGCTTGCAGGATATTCCTGCAGCTTCATTAATGTTGCTGTAGGTCTCTTGGCAGCCTCCCTGATAAGTTTTCCTCTTTTCATCAGTTCTGGAGGGAGGTCCTGTTCTTGGTAATGTTATTGTGGTGTCCACTTGTTGATGATGGCCTTCACAGTTTTCCATGGTACACCTTATGTTTTGGAAATTCTCTTGTATCCCTCTTCTGATTGATGCGGATTTCGACAATGAGATCTGTACGTGCTTTGTAAGTTCTATGCGGACCATGGCTTCAGCAGTCGGATGAACCCAAGATGATGTCAAGAAAATCCTACAGAAACAGCTGATTTTATTTGTGGTTAATCAGAATCACTTCACTGATGACAGGTGTATGATAATTCCTTTTGAGCATGAGTGTGAATGTGATTGGTTATTTCTGAGAACAGTCACATGCCTTGTTATAAAAGGGTGTGCACACTTATGCAACCATGATATAGTAATTTATATTTATATGCTGTTTTTATATCCACTGTATATTAATTTTGTCCACATGTGACAAAAAAACCAAAAACAGATCACCCATTTAAATTACTTCTCCCATCTGCTGGGTTAATTAACAGCATGTTATGTCTCTTTGTTTGGCCAGTTGATAAATTGTGTGTGTGTGTGTGTGTGTGTGTGTGTGTGTGCGTGAGCGTGTGTGTGTCTGTGTGTGTGTGTGAGAGAGAGAGAGAGAGGGAGAGAGAGAAAACCATATATCAGTTAGTGAGTGATAGGTGAGCAGTGCTTCCTGTTTGCATGTATGGAGTCTCTGGAATATTGAAAAGAGAAGGAAATGAAGAAAAAAAACCCCTGAAAAGATAAATAAGGAGTCAGTGAGTAGCGGTGTGTTACACACCAGTGGTCTGCATGACCTTTAACCACCAGCCATCTCCTCACACCTGCCATGCTGGAGAAGCCATGTTGTTTTAATCTCCTTTAACGTTATCAGCTTCACCTAGAGCCTACAGCCTAATGGACCTGTATTGACTCCTAGGGGGAAAAAGGATGAAGCTAGAAACTCAGGGTTCTTCAGTTTGTCCCTCATGTGGAACCCTTACAGATTCTACATAGAAAGCTTTAGAAAGCTAGAACCATTACTCTTCCCAAGAGCCTTTGAGAAAACATTAGGAGTGTATAACATATCATAGAGGTGAATATTTAAGGAAATTTGCCTTTTCTGAAATAGGCAGGGTGTGATTTTATTTATCTCGGAAGGGAGAGGGATCCTGTTGTATTGTGTTAGAAATTGTGTTGGGAGTATTTTTATCTTCTGTACTGTAAATCACACACATCTGTTGCATATGAGTGTCTCTGTCTCTGTCTCTTATCCTCTCTATCAATCTCTCTTGCTCTATCTTTCACAAAAGAGTCTATTTAAAGTACAAAACTGTGACTAATAAAAAGCTTTTTTTTTTTTTTTTTTTTGCTCTCTGGTGAAAGGTCCCTTCATTCCGAACGGGATGTCAGGATTGTCAGATTGGATTGATTACCTCCATACCAATGGCAATAAACCAGACCCGAATAGCAAATAATCTATATGTAAAATTAATGAAATCTTCCAGAATGTAAGTGTTTACTCCACTTTAGCATTTATTTAGTCAGATTTCTTTAGACGATTTCATGAGTAAAGTAATATTACATTTATAAATTGTGAGCTGTGAAAAATGGGACTATGGATTTTTTTTTACACTATAAATGGTCCCTAGCTTTTTAAAAACCTCTGCCTTAAAGGACACTTGTTTGACAAAAAGTCCAGCTTCTATGCTGGAAAGCTAAGCAGTGGGTGTAAAATCACATGAGGATCTAGCTGGAATTCTTATACATATGTATAATGTATACAGCCATCTACCTTTTGATCAAAGAGCTGATCCTTTGTGACTAAACCATCAGAAGCAACATTTGCCGCTGAAGTTCCCGACACAATGGAAAACCTCAGACTTCTGTGGAAAAGCAGAGCCAAACGTTATCTTTCCAGGAAGTCGTTGAGAAGTGGTTGATGGTAGATGGAAACTACATCCATATGCTGGCAGACCCAGACCCTCAGGCCCTGTGTCTCTGTTGCGTTGTTTTGTTCCTATGTCTAGTGCAGCACCCCGAGCTTAGTGCTGAAGGGAACATTCACATGGCAAAGACAGGGGAACAAAGTGTGTGCTTGACGGGATATGCCCAAGAGACACCTGTATATACATGGACTAATGTAGCTGGTGGAGTGCATTCTTTTTCCTATACAACCTGTCACACACATGTCCATACACACACACACACACATGCTACAGGCTGAAAAGAAGGACCATCTGTCACTCCGCAGTGACACCAGTCAGGTGTTCAGACATGCACTTACATATAAACCAGACCTTTGGAGAATGGGTTTGTTCACCAGTCTATTTTAACACCCCTAGTTTATACAAGCTGCTATCCACTACATATACTGTTGCACAACTGAGTGTGTGTCTGTGTGTGTCTGTGTGTGTTCATTTACATCTGGATGTGTTCAGCATGGAGTGGAGGTGGGGTCTGTTGTGTGCCACACTGGGCAGCTGTTGACTGTCTTGTGCCGAGTTTGTTGTGTGATTAAATCGTGTGTGTGTGTGTGTGTGTGTGTGTGTTTTATGGGGGGGCGGTCATTTTTTATATCTTAGTTGGGACCAAATGTCCCAACAAGGGTAGGAATATGTGATAGGTTTGATCTTGTGGGTCACTCTTTTTTCTCCACTTAACTTGTTTTTAAGAAAACTGAAGCTTTTATTTAAAAATAAATTAACTAATAAATGCGCCAAAGCTTTGCTTATAGTTACTGAAGTTAAGCTTCGAATGTGACACAGGGCATTCACTGCATTTGTAGCTTGGCTGCTTAGTAGCTTAATTTTTTTTTCCCTGAATGAATGAATTAAAAAAAAAATCCCCCAAACAAAGCACAAAGCAGAGTTCAGATGTTGAGCTGGTTTGTTTGTTTCAGCCTTTCACATCAGTTCTTGCATCCTGACATCAAACAGTTTGCTGAAGTGTTTACTGGAGTCCATCCGGTTGCACGCATCTGCGTGAAAGGCATTAGAAGACTTGTGCAGCAAATTTATTTTTAGTAATTACACAGGAATGGCAGTGTTAGGTTACTGTCAACATCTCTGTCAACAACTCATTCCATTCTCATTGTGTTATGTAACATGGTCTGCGTGTTTCTATTATACCTTATTCTTCCGTTTTACTGATTGAACTTGTGATTCTGTGCTGTACAGAATGTGGAAATATCGCAGCATGCTGAATTGGAAGCTTTTTGATTTGACTTCCATTATGTGTTGCATGTGAATCACATATCCTTCCTATTACTTTAGGTTAGTGGTTGCCAGTTAATGATTGCAGGAGGTCGATTTGTGTGTACATTGCGTGTGTTTCGAGTGTGAGGACTGCATGTGCCTGAGTAGAGCATGACTCTCTGCACGAACTGGTCCGGTGTGTTTCAGGGCCAGGGACCCTGCAGAGAGCCTTTGCTCGATCAGAGTGAATTATAGCTGGGCATAGGCAGGGCCTCCTGCTGGGCTTGTTGTCCTTTCCAGGACTTCTGATGCCATGCAGGCCCCAGACAAATGACACAAATGCGCAGTCACACAGCCTGACTTCAACATTGAACTTTGTAGTCCTGTCCCATTTTTGTCTTGCTCCTGTCCTCTTAATAATATCATAACCATTTACTGATTTTCTCTCTCGCTCTCTCACTCTCTCTCTGATATTTAAAGTTAAAAGATGTGCTTCCTGCTGGCTCAAAAATGGTCAATGCCTCATTTGGGTGTTTCATGTAATCCTGCACCAGATGTTTCCCAGGAATAGCACACAGACACTCAAACACTCTCATCATCGCTCGTGGATGAACTAATACCATTGATTTATTTAAAGAAGATATATTTCTTGTTTATTGCAGAGAAGCTAATAGACAATAAGTAGGCACTGGTTTCTTATTGCCATGGCTAACCATTACTGGCTCTATAAAAGAAGTGACTTTATCTGCACTTAAAGGGTGATCAATGCAATGTTTCACACAGTTGTGTCTCAGCACATTTAAAAAAAGATTGGAAAGACAGAGAAGACAGATGTGGATGACATGGTTCCCATTTACAAAATCCCTGCTGCAAACTCATCAAAGCCAAATTCAAAACATTTGTAACAGTATGATTAACACAACATCTTTTAATAACAACATACTCTCTCATGTATTTATTGGTCTCATTTCGGGTACGTCTTGGGTCAATAAAGAAAGCAATAATGTTAGAAGTTACAACATATTGACATTAGAAAATATTTACCAACCTTTAAATCAGATTGTGTTTTCCCATTGGGCCCAGCTGTGGCATTACAGACTTGTATGTTAAGACTGAGCTGCCAGAAGACTCATAAATCCCTGAGCCTGCTGCTGAAGTTTTAGTTGGTGACATCAGGCTCTCCACTGACCTGGCTAAGCAAATGAGACATTACATACCTTTGGATAAATATATATTGCCCATGCATTACCCCCTACACAGCTACAACTCAGCACTGTGTGGAAACCATGACCAAGGAACATTTTGACAAAAATAGGAATGTGGCAAATAAATGACAGTTTATTTCACAGTGTAGACTGGAAGATGTGTCCAATTGCCCTTACTTCCTGTCAGTTGTGGATGGCTCCAGGCCTGTAAGTGGTGGAAGCTGTCCATTCTGTCATCACACTAAGTGAGTTAGGGACTGCTATGACTCGCTTTCTCCAAACGATCCTGGCAACGGACAAAAGACTCTTGTGTGGGAGCATTATTTACTCTTTTCTATCAAACTGCCTACACAAGGATGCAGCCAAATCTCATACAGACACACACACACACATGAACTTCCTACTCTGTTATTAGCTCCTAGTGGAGACAGGGAAGTATAAAAGAGATCCATGAAGATCTGAGTGTTTTGGAAGTCTTTGATGGTTACATGTGTCACCATGAAACCATCTGTTTCAAGAATGATGATGAGGTCTTGCACTGAGTTCAGCCCTACCTGTCGCTTTACAACTGTATGCTTAATCTTTCCATTTCCAGTCCTCCTCCTGAGACTGCACAGTAAGTACCATTGCCAAACTGTCTCCTATATGGACAATACAACTCCACTAATTATACACAGGTTTCGAAAAATTTTCTAGTTTGGACTATATCCCACCCATCCACTTTGCTAAGGAAGCAATCTCATACAGAATGCTACGTTCATCCAAACAGATAATTGTTGAACAGTAAGTGGTGAAAAACCACCTGTTGGAGCATTTATGCCTTATATCTACCATTGCCTACTTCCTTTATCATCCCAGTTAATAGTGGGTGAACATTCCTTTTTCAGTGCTCTGCTCCAGCGCAACTGGCTTTGGTGCCAGAATACTGAGAGATTATGGCATACTGGAATCTGATCCCATTGCTGGTAGTCACATGCAGCTGCAGTGCTAGAAAGGAGCATTGGACCTGGATGAGTAGGGGGTTTAGATTTTGTTCAGCCTTTAATAGCGCTAGCCTGGAAAAAAAATGTTCCTCCTGTTTTAATTACGCTTCAGTGCCTGGACCATGTCTCTGTGCTGTGTAAACAAGGATGACATTTGGCAGGATTTAGTTGGCATAAGATACTGTATATTTGAGTGTGATCTATTCGAGCCGTGTCTTTAAACATGTTACCATTGCAATTTAGGCCATCTGAGAACTTGTTTACATATTTTAAAGCTACACTGCGATTTTTAAAACAATCTTGTTTATATCAGCTCTGTTGTATACACATTCAATCTTGAAGTCAATTTCTGTTACATCGCTCAAGGGGGCTCATCTTATTATGAGGCTCGGGACCGAATGCAGTTTGATGTATGGGTATAACGAGACAAGCAATCATTGTGTAAACAAAGCAATTAGGGGTTCAAAACAATTGAACATTGATTCATCCATCTATATCAGAGATGACGGCATGTAGGTTAGACATGCAGGTTAGAAATTAACAATTTACTGTATTGGAATCATAACATCTAACATGTCAAATGTGAGAGAGAGAGATAAGACACTGAACATGGGAATATGAACAGGTAAATTTGTGTGTGTGTGTGTGTGTGTGTGTGTGTGTGTGTAAGAGAGAGAGAGAGAGAGAGAGACAGAGAGAGAGAGCATATTTGCTATTGGTTTAGGCTATCTGCCATGCCATACTAAATAAAATATTGTGTAGGATCTTCTTCATCCCTCTCCCTTCTCATTATCTTCATCCCTCCATTAGGTCTGATATACCTCTGAAGCTCTCAGCAGAACCAGTAGGCAGTCTAGTGTTTGTGCCTCCATGTTTCCAATCTATGATTTACTTTCCACAGAGTAACAGACCCACTAACAGAATTATGACAGGAATGCTAAGGTCAGCTGGAGGGAGAAATTCAGTGAGTTAGAGAAGTGCTGACAGCTAAAGAGGTGAGCGGGTCGAACATGTAAGAGGTTAGAAATTTACTTATGTAAATTCAAACAATTTAAAGTTGTGGTTTGTCATTTTAAATGTTTCTACACATATACTAATACTAATAGTATATAATAATAATTCTAAACATATAGTTCATAAAGAGACTTCAGTAAAAAAAATGGTGCTTTGCAATATTGCCATGCATTAGGTCTGGGTAGTTTATTAGTGTGAGGCTTCTGTTTACATTTTTCCGACCCAGAAATTAGCTCCAACCAGGATGTGTGGAATAGAGCCCACTTTCTTTAAATGGCAGCACAGCTTCAACATAGAAACAGGATCAGGTGAAATAAAGGGATGGCTTTTTGGTTTTACTTTCGTCACGGGTTCCAGAGGGCTCTAAAAATTGCAGATTGCTCCTTTAACGTTCACTTAGGAGCAATAATATGCATAGATTTCACCACCCTGGCTCAGAGCCATAACTGTAACAGACAAACAGCCACACACACAAACACATGCGAGAGAGAGAGAGAGAGAGAGAGAGAGAGAGAGAGAGAGAGATAAACTACTCTTATGGACTCCCAAAGGTGCTGCCTGATGCTCTTTTACTTCCTCTCACATGTTGGCAGCCCAGTCAGACACACAGCACAGCTCTCAGCATTCCATTCCTCAGGAGGAATTCCTGAAGCAGGTGGAAAAAAAAAGCGTGAGGGGGGAAACAGAGGAAGAAATGTGCCGAGTAATAAAAAATACTAATCTAGCTGCAAAGACGGCTGGTGGAGTGTGAGAGGTAGGTTTGCTTGTTTTCAGTGGTCCAGTCTCAACACAAGGTTCTACTGATGGGCCCAGAGCTCTCTTCCTTCCAGGAACTGAAGCACATGCCTCAGCAGCCTGCAAGGGCCCGTTGTTATTGCAGAGCACAACACTGCAAGAAGGGTATGCAGTGCTGACCCAGCAAAATCCAACATCCAAGCCACACTCTAATCATCTTCTACCACCCACCAGGGCAGCCACCAGACGCACAGAGAGAGAGAGAGAGAGAGAGAGAGAGAGGTGGTTAAATGAATGGATGCATTGGTCTATTTAAAGTAAGGCCATGTGCTTACACACACATGCACATAGATAGACACACAAACAAAACATTTCTGAGCATGAAAGGGGTAAAACAATAAACCCCATTACTCAGACCCACTGTGGCATGGTTATACATGTTCCAAATATGCATGTACATATGTGTGTGTATATATAAATCATTGTTGTGTGGCTGGCCAAATTTTCCATGACAAAATCAAAGACTTTGAAGTTTGAAGTTCTCCTAATATCCTCTGTCATTATTACTGCGCCACAAAGCCAGGCACAAGCTGACTTCCCCTCTCCAAGTGTGTGTGTGTGTGTGTGTGTGTGCGTGTGTGTGTGTGTGTGTGTGTGTGTGTGTGTATGTGTGTGTTATGGCCCTCTCCTTGGCATGGGCACCACAAGAAGTTGTGTTATACATAAAGTGGGGTCCCGAAAGTCCGAAAGACCTATAGTGAAAATATTTCTATTCAAAATGCTTTTCATTACAAATAATATTATCAGCAGCAACTTGAGTGGAAAGTAGAATCTTGGAAATGTATACATGAAGTTCAGAATTTTTTAGTATTTGGTATGCTCACCTTTTGCTTTAATGACAGCTGGCATGGACTCCCCAAGTTTGTCCAAAACCTGCTGATCCATGTTAGATCAAATCTGTCAGAGTGTTGTTTAAGCATATGCTTCAATGGATGTGGAAATTCTGACCTTTTGTACAAAGGAATTAACATGGACAATATCATAAAATTTCCTTGAATTTAAATAGTGACCTAGAAATAGTGCCGAATCCTGAATATTGAATATTAGACATTTCTTTTCTTTGTTTTGCATTTTTCAAAATTCAGAGACTTGGGTTTTTTCCAGTTTTAAATGAATGTGGTATCAGATTTGTGGACCCCAGTATATAAAGTATGTTATAGAGATGTTTTCTGTCATGGGCATAACTTTAGATTTAATAATGCGAGTCATTGTCAAGATCTCTACTGATAATAGTTCAGATAGCCTGCCACCACTATTGGTAATTTTATGACATTATTCCAAAATTATGCTGTTACTCCCATGTCACCTATAGTGGTTTTCATCAGAGTGAGTTCTAGCTTAAACTGTGGGGTACATTCGGTCGTGCACGTAATGTTTCAATCGCAGGAAATTATTTGTAATGTTGTTTTTTTTTCCCTAGTGGGCGGCACAGTGAATCCAGAGGGTAGCATTGCTGCCTTTCAGCTTCAGGGTCACCAGTTCAATCTTGAGCAAGGGTTACTGTCTTTGGTTTCTCTGATTTCCTCACATTGTCCAAAAACATGCATTGGCTACACTACATTGCCTGTAGGTGCGAGTGCATGTGTGTGCATGGTAATAAGGCTCTGGATTCATTGTGACTCTGGCCAGTATAAAGCAGATACTTGAAGATAAATGATGATATTTTTTGTTAGTGCTCTGCTGTACTTATCTGCCATCTAAAAGATATTTCAATTTGGTGAACATGTGCAACTCTGGGTGCTTTTATCACTTAATAATGGAATTTTTCTTTCTCAACTGATTCATCATACGGATACATATTACAAATGTAATCAAGCCTTTGAACGAGGAGACAGAAAATTCTGACATGCTGCATCATTCAGGGAAACAGTTCCAGCACCAAGAAGCCTGAAGTGCTTAAGTGAAAACATGAATTAAAACTTTTGTCGCTGCTTAAGCAATTTTGGGGAAAATAGACCTATGCCTGTTTTCATAAAAGAGGACAGATACTTATTCATACTTACCAGATGAATACTTACCAGATGAATACTTACCAGATGAATACTTACCAGATGAATACTTACCAAATGAATGTTTGAGATTTTGTTTGTTTGTTTGTTTGTTTGTTTGTTTGTTTGGGGGGGGGGGTGATGAGACCCTCCCTGACTATCACTCAAACTTTAAACTTATATCTATAAAGGTACTGCTCTTCTTCTCCTTTAACCTAATAACATCACCCCAGAAACACTGATGTAATTCCTACTAATTTAATTTTTTCACACTGTGTGAAAGGACATGTAGCCTAACTGAACACTGTACGTGTTACACAATGACTATTCGATACCTCTAGGTTTTTGAGTCCAAATAAATATCCTTTGCAATCTATGCTCAAGATTAGGATTTAGGTTTATATGATCTTTGTAAAGTTAAAAAAAAAGTCTCAGATTGCAGGAAATTCCTCTCATTCACTTTCTGTCTTTTCAATAAGCATGTAAGCAGGCAAGGCGATAATGAACTGCATTACACACTGTTTTGATATGATATGCCAGACAAGGGCAGTTGTATAGCTCGTGCCTCTCTGAAACCAGGCTCTTCAAACTGAACACGATTGGCGGTTATTAGCGCTGCTGATGTCACCCTGCGCTCTGCGCTCCACGCTGAGTGACTATGAAGGATGTGCGCGGTCCCTTAAGACCGAGCGCGGTCTACATAATTCATACCGAGGGGAGTGACTTGTTGCCCGTGCCTTTTCTCCCCTGCCTGTATAAAACCTAAAGTTCCCAGCAAATCACACTTACAGATGGAGAGACCTCGCCGCTCAGCCGGGTTCTACGCTCGAGTCAAACCCGACGCGACATCCCGCTCCTCCCCGGTTCTGCCCCACTACATTTAGCATCTTGTGTCGACTTTCTGAGGGCGCAGCACTTCCCCTCAAATACCGACCACCGTTCCATCGTGTGCACGTGAACATGAAGCCCATATTCCGCTCTGTCCGGCTCGGCTGGATGGCGGCTCCGCGGGCGCTCTGGCTGACGGCGCTGTTTGCGGCTCTCGCCCGCACGGTGCATGCTGCGGGGCCCGTGGTGCGCTGTGAGCCGTGTGACGACGAGGCGCTCGGCCAGTGCAAGCCGCTGCCACGTGACTGCGCCGAGCGGGTGCGCGAGCCGGGTTGCGGCTGCTGTCTGACGTGTGCGCTGCGTGAGGGCCAGGCGTGCGGCGTGTACACGGGACGCTGCGGCGCCGGACTGCGGTGTCAACACCGACCCGGTGAGAGCAAACCGCTGCAGGCGCTGCTGGAGGGAAGGGGTGTGTGCACCAGAGCCACGGACAAGCTCCCGCTGAGAGTCGGTAAGCGCCCCAGTGTCATTAGTTCTCTGGTTTGTTTGCTTGTTTGTTTGTTTGTTTGTTTTTTTCTCCCCAGCGTGTGTTATTTGCGTGTACTACCTCAATGCAACCTTTCCATTTCACGTTTCTTCACACTTGCAAATTTGAACCAATTCGTACTCATCAGTTAGTATTAAAAGTTATGTTTGTTTAGAGTTTATTCGTGAAATCGAACGAAACTTCTACAGGATCAGGCTGAAACAGGCTCGTGCTCACGAGTGCACAGGCTTCCACCTCAACTCTGTCCTTAAATCACATCTCTGAGTGGTCTAGTATTAGATCTGTGATTTCTATACTTATTAAATCACATACAGCTCGTGCATACGATTATGTTTAATATTGTAACCAGATCCACTGAGTGCATATTTAAAAAAATTTGAATCCAATACAGAGGATAATTACTCATTCATTGTGCACAGACGAGTAAATCCTAAGTCATATATTCTGCGAATGCACTCCCTAATGCACTAATGAAGCAGGAGTGGTTCCGCCTCTCAGTGCAGACCCTGCCACCCCATGCTGAACTTGATTGGTTGTTCATCAGATCAGGATGGTACTGCGTGTTCCTGGCTTTCAAACGTTTGGTTTTGTGCTGTTCCCGGTTTACTCTACTGTGATTAAGGCAGTTATTTGGCCCCGGGCTAACACAGATCCGGCCTGTGAATGCAGCTCTCATGGTTGGTTTTAGTGGGAGGCTGTAGATGACCACGTGCATGGGCTTTCCGATTGGATGCACGCAAACAAACAGAGATGATTTATTATGAACGCTAGATTTGCTCTCCATATCACAGTGCAAGCTTTGGCTCAGTGATACTTCGGTGACTTCTGTGCACCACCTGGCCGGCCGCTAGTTCTCCCCGCTCATAAACAGCTCGCTGTACCGTGTCATGGCCCCACACTGGCACCGTTGTTCTCTTCCGTCCGAGGCCGAGCGCTACAGCGAGCCCTCTATGCTGATGTGTGTGTATGTGTGTGTTTTCGGGAGAGAGAAGCCGCGCTGTCTGCGTGTACACAGGGTGCGCGCGCGCTAAAGTTTGGCCTCTCCAACCCGATCGTTAAGAATGCCGCGCGCGTGTATTTTTAGAGTGGAGCGGAGATCACTGTTTTGTTTCTGTGTGTGTCTATGTGTGTGTGTGTGTGTGTGTGTGTGCGTGCGCGAGCGCGCGTGTGTATGTGCGCGTGCGCGCGGGCGCGAGTCTCTCTCTCTCTCTGTCTGTGTGTGTTTATTTTATTTTATTTATTTGTATGAATAATGGAATGAAGTGAATGGGTTAGGGTTAGTGAATGACACTCTGCAGTTTATCTGCTGGAAGGCTTTGCTTGACAGACCCGCGGTGCCTCCGACACTGAGGACATCCTACACACACTCTCACAACGCCAGAACATTCTGTTCTCTTGGCTTAATTAGTCTAGCATTCAAAACAGTGGTGCGTGTGTGTGTGTGTGCAGGTTAAAGAGTGGTGGCCACCCTTGAAATATTGTGGTTGTACCTCTGATTTAAAAAAAAAAGTGTTGGAGCCACAAATGATCATCCTCCGGAGACATGCTCTTTTAGTGTACTCCATGAATATTCCATTTTCAGACTGAATTGTTACGCTTTTCTCACATAGTAAAAGTATTTGTAGCCATGATCTGGAAATGGTTAGAGTTATTGGTGCAGCAGTGCTGGGCACAAAAAGTTGAACACTCTTGGAGTAAATGAAGAATGTGAAGCATTATAATGATGTGCATGAGACTGCAGGCTTGTGCTTGTGAATATGTGCTGCATGAGTCAGTAAATGTAGGCACTTAGCATGCATATTTCTGAGGCAGTACTTACAGTAAGTTTGTCTTACTCTCCCTGAGAGGACCTTCCATTGACATAATTATTAATGCAGCTAACGAATGCTATGCTGCACCTAACTCTATCTCTAATCTAATCTTAACCTTAATTCTTAACCTCAGTAACCAAAAGGAAACATTTTGGTTCTTTTAGGTATTTGTTTTAATAAAAGTTGCATTTTTTTTTTCAGAAAAAAAGGAGTTTTCCTCATGGGGACCAGCCAAATGTCCCAGCCATAAACAAGATATTCCTATCCTTGTGGGGAAATTTGATCCCCACGAAGATATAAAAACAAAATCCCATAGGAGTGTCTGTGTTTTTAGACATATCTGACGTCAGTATCCCCCTCCCCCAGTAAGCAAGGTTCCCTATGCAGCCATATGATGTAGCCACAAGTGTTGTGTTGAAGCAATCAACTATGACAATGTGACACACAAAAACTATTGTTAGGATACAGAGTCACTTTTAAAAAGCAGTTTGGGGGTGCCAGCCGTTTTACAGTATTGCCTTACCTCATATTCTCTCCTTCTGGTCTTTAATTTTAGTCTCTCCCGTCCTCCTTTCCCATCATACCACATTTTATGGTAATTACATATCTCCTCCAACCAGTGAGCAGGGCTGTGTCTGCTTGATACGTTATGCTCCACCCCAAATGGTGTTTTTTTTTCTTGGTGCATAACTGGAATGAATCTGGATATGCACAAATATTCTTTTCAATAACTCATATTCTTCATTTGGTTTGGTGTTTTGGTGTTTGGTCTTTTCTTTTTGCTCCATCCCGGGTCTAAATTTGTCTAATTCTTGTCCATTACCTCTTTCTCTCTCTCTCTCTCTCTCTCCCTCTCTGTGTGTGTGTCTGTTGTACACGTTTACTCGTGTTTATATTGTACGTTAAACTGTTTACCTGTTTACCGAGATTGACCAAACACATGAGGTCAAGTGTTTGTTTTTTTAAATAAAAAAATGGCAAATGTGTTGCTGGGATAGGCCACAAAAACTTACAAAAGTTTACATTTTGGTTAAATATTGATGTTTTGCAGGATCCAGAATTAGATGTTGCTCAGTTTAACCCTTCTACCCTGGATATGACTTTCTTTTCTATTTCTAGTGAAATTATAGTGGGTCAAGCAGAGAAAGTAGGTTATTAGTATGATTTCAGTGCCCTTGTCTCTGATTATACATTGTCATTGAAACCTGTTAGGCATAAACAATTGTGTTGTTTATGTTGGTGTTGATGGTGCTGTTGATATTTTTTTTGTTGTTGTTGTTACTGTTATGTCATTGTTAATAAAGACATGGTTTATCTGCTGATGCTACAATTCTGGCCTAGCCACAATCTCTCTTACATACACTTTGGGATTAAATTTAATTTTACTCAGTTCTTCCACTCCCCAATGTTCTTCAGTCTGTTCTCTCATTTTACCAGTTGCCTTATTGCATTCATATCTATTTACACAGTCCAGTGACTTTAGGATTGGTCTGCTTTTTAAATTTCAGTCACTTGTAATGATTATCATAGTACAGTAGAAATTTGCTAATCTTTGTGATGGCCTAGACAAAACTTTCTTCCTAGAAACTGTTGAGTGTTGATCGGTTCACAATTAAAATGATAATATTTACACTGTTCAAATTCAACTAGAATAGTTTTCAAGAAAGGACACTCTTGAGCCAGTTGCACCAATGTTTGGACGCTCTAGCTCGGCTGCTGGGAACTTAATCCATAATGGTTCCAACCAAGAGTGCTATCAAAACACCACTTCGACCATTTCTACCAACATTCCTTTTATTCTCTTTTTGTTTGCCCTCATTCAGTCTGTGTTTGGTGAATCTTTGTGTATGTGTTATCTAACACTGACCATTACTCCTCTTCCGTGCTTCAGTTTACCCTAAGGAACCTGTAGAGGAACATCTGCCTACCACTACCATTGCAACAGTCAGCAAGGGCACTGAGGTGGTGCAGGACACAGCAACAGGTTCGGGGGTTGAAGACGGTATGCAGAAAACAGAGCTGGAGCCTAAAGGGTCTCTGCTGCACACTAAGCTCGGCATGATCCAGATGGAGCAGTTTAAGCAAAGACAGATCTACAAAGTGGAGCCAGTGGCCAAGGGAGTCCACCCTGATATCCACAATTTCAGCCTGGAATCCAAAAGAGAGACCGAGTATGTAAGTGCTTCTTTACCTCCTGACAGCAGGTCAAAGATGGACAAGAATAAAGCTGGAAAATGTGCATGTGCTTGTCTGTGTGTGTGTGTGTGTGTGTGTGTGAGTGCAGTTGGAGCATAAGCACAGTTCTGCAGTGTTGCTTTGGCCATAAGCTCAGGCTCATCACCGAACACAAACTCTGATCATTAGAAAAGTCCATATTTGACAAATTTACCATATTTGAGATTTTAAACTGATCAGCAGCGAATGGTATTTCAGGATATATTAGGAGTCAGGAAAGAGAAGGACTCTTCCGGCTTATAGATTGCTTTAAGATTGCAGTCCCAGCTGTGCCACATGCCGTTCATGGCCTGAGGTCACTTAGAGTGCAGCCGTCCCTTTTCTCATTTACAGCAGGCCAGTATTGGGTGACAAGGGAAAGGCCCATGGAGCTGGAACATGCTATGAATGTATCAAGAAAATTGTCTTTTTGAAATCTTTAAAAATAATAATAATAATAAAAATTCACAAAGAAGTGCTACATAAAACTATTTTAACAATATATTTATTCATAGTTTAGAAGATGACCCTCTGATTTTTTTAATCTTACTGAAAGACCAGAGTACTCTGTGTGATGTGAGCTCTGTAGGTACAGAGAGAGGTGTGTTCAAGTGGTATATTTGGATGAAGTGTGACTAAAAAAAACAACCACAGATGAAAGCTAGGCTAGAAATGAATATATTACTTCTTTATATTTGAAATCCTTACCAGAGGACAGCTCTCAGTGTATGTACTGCTCAGTGTCGGGAAGCCTGGCTGTGTCTGCCATGGAAAAAAAAAGAGACACAAACAGCTTGTTTGTATCATTTCTAAGATCCCATGCTTGATATAGTAAACTCTGGACTGATTTTTATAAGTTGGACTGATTTTTGGTTTATATTTGTGTGTGTTTGTTTGTTTGAAGGGACCATGTCGCCGAGAGATGGAAAGCGTTTTGAAGAGTCTTAGGATATCCAGCGTGATAAACCCTCGAGTTTTTCGCATTCCAAACTGTGACAGGAAGGGCTTCTACAAGAAGAAACAGGTGAGTGCTGCCATGGCCACCAGCTAAAACATTATCCCAAATATTGAGCTACATCTGTGCCAGGCTGCATCTGGGCTTCTGAGAAGGAAGAGGATGTTGATGGGGGAAATCAGGGGCTTTTGGAGATGTGTGAGTCATCTGGTGACTCCCCCCCACCTCTGTACAAAGAATGAGTCAGAGTTTAGGTCTGAGCATGTTTAATTGAGGTGTTTGGGTTAGGTGAATTTAGGCAAACAGGATTATTCAGTAGCTTACAGAACAGGAAGCCTGTAGAATTACCGATAAAGACACTTGTACTGAACTCTCTGAACTGAGGCTTAGACATTGGTAGAGCATGCTTGATTACTGACATTCAGCTGTATTAAACTGACCCTACAGCATTTCCGCTCTCACTCATGCAAAGATAGGGTGAGGGAGGGGGGAAAAGAGAATAAAAGACAGTCAGTTTCATGTACAGAGTTGACATGAGACAATAAACAGAGACTATGACATGATCGCTTTTGCTGTCTATGCAAATCAAGCAGCTTTGTAAATTAATGCAAAGCTGCTTGTAAATGCTCTCACTCATGTTCTCACTCAAATGCACAAGAGTACATGCAAGAGCTCTGTGCTAGAAAAACACACTAAAAAGTACCTCTGTTCTCAAAAAATGTGATTTGTAAGTGATTAATACCTCTCGAGTGGCTTATTCCGATAAGACTGGAGACTTTCTAAGTACTTCAGTACAAAAGGGATAAAGGCTGGAGCTCAGTTATTGATGCCAAAAAATAAGCTCTGCAGCTTTTTTGTTACAGCATGATGTGGTACTCAGAAACCTTTAGCTACAGAACCTGTGTACAGTCCTAGCTAGCTGGTTAACTAGACTAATAGTACTGATGTTCAAAATAGTTCTGAACGTTGTGCTATGGGTGAGTTAGTAGTTAGCATGGTGGCTTTGTGGTTAGCAAATTTCCCTCACACCTCCAGGGTTGAGGCTTCGGTTCCCGCCTCCACCCTGTGTGCGTGGAGTTTCCATGTTCTACCCGTGCATTGAGGGTTTCCTCTGGATACTCCGGTTTCCTCCCCAGTCCAAAGACGTGTTGTAGGCTGATTGGCATCTCTAAATTGTTGGGAGTGTGTGTGATTGTGCCCTATGATGGGTTAGCTCCCCATCCAGGGTGTCCTCCGCCTTGTGCCCCGAGTCCACTGGGATAGGCTCCAGGCTCCCCACAATCCTGTGTAGGATAAGTGATCCCGAAAATGGATGGATGGATGGATGCTATGCTACATTTTGCTATCCTTAAACAAATTGCTTATGCTGCATTTGACTAGAGGTTGTAACTTGTAATTCCCAACCTCCAACCAGGAAAAACCAGAGAAAACACCCCCTCAACTCAGAATTTCTAGTTGGGGCTTATGGGTAGCCTTTTCAGACGAACACGGGGGCATCCATGTTTTTCTCCACTTTGTAGCTCGAATGCATGGAGGTCAAAAATGAAATCATTCTGAGCCCTGACATCCCACTTCTGAGGTAAGTCGAATGCAGCATTAGAGTATGATCGTATAAATCGAGACTCAGATAACACAGAAATCTACCTGTGACAAATGTAAACTAGCTGGCTAGTTAAGCTAACATTTTTTCATAAATTTAATGAGGGAAAAGAGAAGAGGGACACAGGCATACACACTGGCTGCCTCATATAAACACAAGTAAGCACAACTGCAGATATCCTGGATGCTTGGGGCTCCGCCTCCAGCCCCCCCCCCCAAAAATAAGATTGGTAATGACTGTGTGTGCATGTTTGTGTGTGTGTTGGAGGCCTTTCCCTTGGAGGGCACAGTCGAGTCCAGGGTAATTTTAGCTCTGATTATATGAATTGGCTTAGTGTGCAAGTAGAGGCGAGGCATGCTGGCCCCCATCCTCCACCCCCACCCCCTGAACCCCCCAAGGCCACGCTCATCTTTGCCCCAGGCAGTGAGTATTCTTGCTGAGCTGGAGACAAACACTACCCCCCTGACCCGCTGGCTCACCCAAGCCCGTCTCCACTGCTGCTTTCACACTGAATGAGATCTCAGTGATGCAGTGGGAAAGATGAGAAGAGAGGGAGGTGTGAACTGCAAGACACGCTGGGAATGGGCTGTACACAAATACACACTCAGGCACAGACACACTCCAGATAGTGTGCAGAGTGCCTCTGTGTACTTCTCTAGCTGTATGGGGTCTTGCTTTCTCACAGTCTCCTTTTACTGCACACATGCACATGTACCCTGCCTGGGTTTATTAGCCAAATTACTACATGCCTGGTTGTTGTATGCCTTCACTATACATTTAATGACCATGCACTTCAAGGACAGTAGTTACACAAAACTCTACACACATGTTCAAGCAGAACTGATGCACAAATTGACAGATCTACACCTACATATGTAGTCCAGGACAGGGTCTGGATGGAAAACAGCCTCTGTTCATATTCGCACGCAGATGTTAACCTGCATATTGTGCATATGTGTGTTTGCGTTTTATGAGCGTGAATTTACGCTGTGGCTGCTTTTAATGTCCTCCTGGCCTTCCTGTTGCCCATAAGAGCAATGTTATGGACCTGCAATGGTTGAGGCTTGCTTTGTGACACATAAAACACACATTAGTGCACTCACACACATGCACACACTCAATACACACAAGGCTGTTGTGTTATATCCTCAAGACATTGTCTCACTGACAGGATTATACTCAGGCACCTTTCAGTTTCTTCATTTCACAATACTCACATGCATTATCCATCCAAATATACATACTACTCACACATGCAGACACACCTGCATGTGTGGAATCTGCATAAATGTACACACACACACACACACACACACACCTATAACAACTAATCTGTGTATTGGGTTTGCCCTCTGAGATGTCAGTATAGCAGAGTTGAAAGTTTACAGTAAAGGCCGTTTTAGCAGAGATCTCAGAGCAGCACTTTTTGAGGCATATATGTTGATAGAAATGTCACAGGAACAGATTCTGGCACACAGAAGTCAGAGTCAGACTGGAGCAGTTACATCAGTTGGAGACACAGAAAGCTCTGTGTAACATTCTGCATGTTCTCTCCCAGTAATCGTCCTTTGTCCCTCTAACTTTTCCTTCTCATGCTCTTTGCTCTGTGAGATTTAAAAAAAAGTTTATTTATTGCAAAAGACCAGCCATGATAAAAAAGGGAAAAGGCTAAGAATGTGTGATGAGATGAGGAAGAAGGGAAGGAAACATGCAGAGAAGATGCAGAGAGAAAGGAATGATTAAAGGAGGAGGCATGAAAAGGACAGAATGAATGCTCTGTTTTATTTCCCAAACTGTTCTTGTTCTGCTTGAGGTATTTTAATTTGGTCCCCTCTCAGTAAAAGTCCCTTTGATCTCTCTCTCTCTCTCTCTCTCTCTCTCTCTATCTCACTCTCGCTCTATTTCTTTCTCTCCCAAATATTCTGTACACACTTTCATTAAGTAATTCACCTTTTCCTGCTCTATTTATCTATGTACATTCATTTCTGTAAATGTGTGTGTGTGATAAGCTCCAGATGACTTTTAATCGGTACCAGTTTCCTAAAATAGTCTGACAGCTCTTTAATTGTGCAGGGCAAATGTTTTAGCAGAGCCAAATATACCCTTAGGCTTTTTCATTAACATCATAAAAACACTACTCAAGCCAGCATATACTGTATATTCAGCCCTCATATGTGCACACAGTGTGTGTGAGGGTATGTGCACAATTTGTTAAAATTACCAGGCTGAGTTGGAGAGTAGCTGGCTCTTGAGACCACATAAACGTTGCCTTGGTCTAGAGCTGGGTCTCATTAGTCCGTCTTGGTCGGAGTCTGGGTCTCGGCTTATGGACTCCAACGAGACCACAGTGTCTTTCCATGCTGTAGGTGATAATCACCTACTTCCATCACTAGTCTGTGCTGTAGCGTCAAGACCATGGAGAATTCAGGTCTTCTTGGATATGTGCATGATTATCATGCAATAGCCCCACTATTAGCAATTAATTACATGAATTATGGTCTAATACTATTTTTTTTTTATCTGTAAGATGGAAAGTTTTGTATTAAAACTTAAAATGCCTATATACAGCATTTACAAGAAAGCCTGATATCAGATGATGTTTCCTTTTTATTCTTAAAACTCATTTGACTCAAGCATGAAGTGGTATTACATCACCATATTACTAATTTTCTCATATATAAGCCTTTCGGTTATATTTCATTGGTTAGTTCAGTGATTGTTACTCTGTAGACAAATCACTTATTTATTATAATTGAAGTTATAGATACATTTTTGTATTTCATACCCACAAAATCTTATATGGACTGTATTTCCTTATTTGCATTCCTGGAGGCAATGAGCCCAACTCTTCTGTCTATGTTTTACTGTATCACAACACTGCTGAAAGCTCAAATCTGATTGGTCAGTGGGTATAAATGAATTTTATACAACAGCAGCTCCAACAGCAACAAAACAAATCACAGATATAATTAATGTGCTTTCTTTAATATGTTACCATTTCTGTAACTCATTTACAGAGACTTGTCTGGTGAACAATCCATAATAATCTCTGGCTAATAATAAATTATTTAAATGTGTGTTGTTATTTAACAAAGAAAAACATCTAATCGTTGTTATGGTGAGGTTTTTTGTGGTCATGTCTACTCTGGAATCAGTGTCAAACTACAGCACCCAGAATACAGTGTGGCCTACAAACATGGCCACCAAGGACTGCAACACACCACCATCTCAAACACTCTCATGTTCATGTTCACCTGATTACTGATTGCACACACCTGGACTCAATTACAGTCACAGACACACTCATGGTATAAAAGGATTCTTAGTTCACCTGCTCTTTGCGAAGTATACGCTCTGTTTTGTTTCTCACCAGTCGTTACCCAGCCTTTGATTATTGATTACTATCCTGGTTTTGATATTGTTACTGGTTTCCTCGACTTGCTCTTGTCTGCCCTTGTTTATGCTCTTTGTTGATCGCCTGACCTTTGCCTGCGCCTCGAGCCTGCTTTTGAATCTCATTCTTGTTTTGATTGCCTGGATTATCAAAAACCTGTCAACCTGCACTTGGGTCCATGCCTGCTTACCTGACAGAATACTTCGCCAACTTATGCACAAGCAGGAAACTTTGACTGGCACCAAGCGCTTGAGGCATAGGGCCGCATCGTCGTAGAACAGCAGCAGCAGATTGACCAGTTCACCTTGCAAATGGCACAGCTCCAAGCCACCATGCCAGCCCCATCAGCTCCACCAATGGCAACTCCTCAGCCTACCACATCTCTCATAGCACAGCCCAAGAAGTACTCCGAAGACTCGGCTGGATGCAAGTAGTTCATGCTGCAATGTTCGCTCTACTTTGCAAGCCAAGAAGGGGTCCCGGAGCACACCAAGATTGCTTAGTTCATCAATCAGCTTACAATCAGCCTGGGCCATTGCTGTGTGGTCCCAAGGAAAAATACAGCTTCCTATGGTCACTTTCTCCAGCTGTTCCAGTGCATGTTCAACCACTGACAGAGCGACTTCTTGCCCTTCCTCACACTGGCAGCTCACGACTTCCTCACACTGGCAGCGGGCAGCAGCTGGAATGACCCGGCACTAAAAGCCTCCTACCACCTACACCGACCTTCTCACAGAGCTTGTATGACATGATGACCAAGTATCCCTTGAGGTGCTGATTGACATCCGTAACTGAGGGACCACAAAAACAAACATCTCCCTTATGCCTAACCCTCAGACTGTAGAACCCATGCAGCTGGGACAAGTAAAGCTGAATGACATGGAACGCCAGAGGCGATGTTGGAAGAGGCTTCTTCTGTGGCAGTTCCCAGCACACTGGCACAGTGTCTATCATGGTCACAGAGCAAAATTCCCCAGTCCACATTTGAGCAAGCCTCCTCCACACCTCACTCCAACATGGTGAGTCCTCTTCAGTTTCTTTCTCACCCAGATTTTGAACAATCCGTTCAGATCATGCACTCAGGGAATGCATCTTTCGTTACAGCATCGATCGACTCCAGGGCCACTGGGAACTTTATTGACCGCTCCCTAGCAGAAAGACTCCAGCTGCCCCTACAACCTCTGCAACACTCCCCCAAAGTCCAAGCCCTGGATGGAGGAGCCACTGGAGGAGGTTACATCATGTATTGTACCAAGCCCATCCCCCTCAGTGTCAGTGCCTTGCACCGCGAATGCATCTTCCTCCTCATCACTGTCACATCCAAGTTTCTGGTTGGGCTGGGCTTTCAGTGGTTGCAGACTCATAACCCACAAATCTACTGTAAGGGCCATGAGATCATGTGCTGTTCTACCTACTGTCATGCCAGTTGTCTCAGCACTGCCTCCGTAGCCATTGCTTCAACCTCCATAGAAAGCCCTGAACCTCAAGTCCAATATATACACCCGAATATCATATATATGTGGAAATACCCCCTGAATATCATGAATTCTGTGAATTATTCAGTAAAACCAAGACCCCACCGCATCGCCCAAATGATTGTGCCACCAAGCTCCTGGTGGGAGCCACACCCCCTCTGAATTGGATCTACCCCCTGTCTGCAAAAGAAACCCAAGCCATGGAGAAATACATCAAGGAAGCCCATAAACATGGGTACTGTAACAGTTCCCAGGTTCGGGTAGGGAATAAAGAAGCTGGAGTCAGGCTTGGAACAACTCAAAAGGCGCGTTATTCTTTTACTTTTGCTTGTCGTTGGGTTTATTTCCTAGACACACACACACGCGTTCCTACACACACATGGCTCTGTGCTGCTTGGTGCTCTCTCTCTCTCTCTCTCTGGCTCCTGAAGGGAGACTCTGAAGGCACAAAAAAGACACAAATAAACTCAGGCTAATCACACACAGGTGAGAATCATTACACATTACCTGCCAGTTTGCCCTGCCTTCTCTCCATTCACAGCCGACGCTTGACCACGCCCCCGCTGCCACAGGTACATATGCCCCTCCACATCTCTGACTTCCTCAGGCTTCTTCTTTGTGGAGAAGAAAGGGGGTGTCCTATGCCTATGCATAGATTACAGAGGTTTGAATCAAGTCACAGTCAAGTACCGTTATCCACTGCCCATGGTACCAGCAGCCTTTGAACAACTACACAAAGCCAAAGTTTTCACTAGGTTCGACCTCTGTAGCACTTACAACCTGGTCCGAATAAGAGAAGGGGGCAAGTGGAAAACAGCCTTCAGCACCATCTCTGGCCACTTCGAGTATTGCATAATGCCATGTGGGCTATCTTCAGTGCCAGCAGTGTTCCAGTGCCTTATCAATGAGGACATGCTAGGGAAATTTGTCATCACCTACATCGATGGCATTTTGATACGTTCCCCAGACAGAGCCACCCACACCCAGCACATCAAACAGATACTGTCCCAGCTCCTTGCTAATCAGCACTTTGTCAAGTGAGAGAAATGTGAATTTAATGTGCACAAGGATACATGACTAGGCCAGAGAGGATGCTCATGGACCAAAATAAAGTTGCCAGTCCCCTCCACAATAAAGGAGTTGTAACACTTCCTGGGTTGCGCAAACTTCTATTGTCATTTCATGCGGGGTTCAGCATCATAGCTTTGCCACTGACTGCCTTGCTAAAAAAGGGAAGCATATGGCTGCAGTGGACCCCATTGGCTGAATAAGTCTTCACGAAGCTCAAGGAAGCATGCACCTCAGCTCCAATCCTGAAACACCCTGACCCATCTAAACCTTTCATTGTGAAGACGCCCCTGAGATGGGAGTTGCTACTCTCTCAGTAGTTCGGAGAGAAACCCAAGCTCCATTCAGTGGCCTTTTTTATCCAGGAAGCTGACCCCGCCAAATGAAACTATGACATTGGCAACAGAGACCTCCTTGCTGTCAAACTAGCACTGGAGGAATGTCAACACTGGTCAGATGGGGTCCTGCAAGAACCTCGAGTACATTAAAACTGCCAAGAGACTGAACTCTCGTCAGGCTCTGCACTTTTTTTTTCTCGTGCTGGGCACTTTTCTTTGCAGGCTTTAATTTCACCCTCTCTTACTGTCCTGGGTCCAAGAATGTCAAGGCCCTCAAGGAATGTATCCTCTCTGAATCCCATTTCATAGGAGCTCTAACCTGGGATCACGGCAAAGAGATTGACAATGCGGCAGGAGGGAGGATTCCTAGACAGTTCCCAGTAGGGATGAAGTTTGTATCATCAGCTCTTTGTGACAAGCTAATCACATGGGCTCACACCTCCCCTGCCACGGGACACCCCGGCACTCACAGAGCACAACAGTTACTCCAAAGTAAATACTGGTGGCCCAAGTCCACAAGTTAATCTCAACATGTTTAATTTAACCCAGGCCAAAGTACCTTGCACTGTGCCAGTAAGTAAACTCATGCCATTACCCACACCTCAACGACCATGTTAACAGCTGGCAATCAACTTCATCACTGACCTTCCACCATCCCAGCAAAACACCGTTATCCTGGTAATCATAGACCAATTTTCCAAATCCCTCTGTCTGATACTCCTTCCCAGTTTACCCTCAGCTTTTGAAACAGCTGAACCTATATACAGTAAGCCTGGTAAGGCTTCGGTAAGCCTGACTTTGGGGTATCATCCCCAAGCCAATGGTCAGGTAGAATGGGCCAATAATGAGAACGGATGCTCCCTGCATACCTTCTGTGCCAAGAACCAAGAGGACTGGGCTCAATTTCTCCCATAGCGGCATAGCCCCCTCATTTAATATCTCCCATCTCAAGCCAGTCAAGCCAGGACCCCTTGCAGAAGGCACCCCCCCCCACTCCCAAACACCTCAAATCAAAGGGGAACCAGCATACATCGTCAAAGCAATATTGGACTCAAGACGCAGAGAGTGTAAACATCAGTACCTCATGGACTGGGAGGGTTACAGACCTGAGGAGAGACGCTGGGTTCCAGCTCACGATATACTCAACCCACTTCCATGCCAAGAGTTTCATGCCCACCACACAAATCACCCAGCTCCACAGCCCGGGGGAGGTCAAAGAAGAATCCCGCTCCCATAGGTGGTACTTTGGGGGGTTCTGTCATGTCTACACTGCAAACCGTTTCGAACTACAGGTCCCAGAATACAATGCGGCATACAATCATAGCCTCCAAGGACTACAACACACCACCATCTCAAACGTTCTCATATTCACATTCACCCGATTACTGACTGCACACACCTGGACTCAATCACAGTCAAAGACACACTCGCAGTATAAAATGACTATTAGTTCACATGCACTTTGCAAAATATATGCTCTGTGTTGATTCTCACCAGTTCTTATCAAGCCTTTGATTAGGATTGCTACCCTGGTTTAGATATTGTTTGTGGTTTCCTTGACTTGCTCTTGTCTGTCCTGGTTTATGCCTGCACCTCGACCCTGCATTTGAATCTCATTCTTGTTTTGAAACCTGTCAACTTGCACTTGTGTCCATGCCTGCTTACCTGACATCTGTAAAGAGATGTTTATTTAACATTTATGGAAGTAGTCTCAGGTGCCAGCACTTTGTAACAGTCAGTACATTTTTCACCACGGGAAAATCTTCAGGTCTTTGCACTTTCTTCTTTCTCTGTAGCATTACAAGCTACGTTTTTGTATTTTTAATAAAAAGAGAGAGGTGAGGAATAAACTGGTGAGGAATAAAACACTTTGGGATGTGCTGTTATTGTGCTTCTGGATGGTAACACCATGCCCCATTGTGTTTTATTCCTTACTTTACACAAATGTTGTCATGCATCATCTTCTCAAAGAGCATTACTGATATAAGTGTCATAGGTAGCAATAAAAGTTTAAATTAATTAAATGTTCATGCTTTTAAGGAAGTAAATTGTTTGTTGCAGCTGTAAGATGATGAGTTTGCTATTACTATTGTAATTAACCTACACTGTTCAGGTAAAGTAGTTTAATAGGTAAAGTAATAGTTAAAAATTAGTTTATACCTCCAGTAGCATTCCTGCACTTTCCAATGAGGTCATGGTGGCTGGAGTAGCTTCTCCAACTGTCATATTTCCTCATGGCCTAAGAATCAATACAACAAATGCAAATAGACATATGCAGCTGAGCCAAACACACACATATACGTGCACATATGCAGACTGAGCCAATGGCAGCAATACATTCTTCCCTCAGATGTGATATTTGATTTGCCCCGTTTTTGACTCACAGCCAAAATGACTGCGTCAAAAAGTGAGAGAAATAGTGAAAAAGTTAAAGTATGGTGTTTCCATACTGTCTGAAATTATAAAGAGAGAAATGTAACTAATAATTAATAGCTAAATACATTTTTATATACCAGTACTGTTATTTGAATTGCATTATTACTCTTTCCCTGTCTTGCTCTCTGTCTCAGTCTTACTGTCTCTCTCACTCTAGTTTCTAGTGTTGGTGTTACTCTCTGTCACCTGGGTGAGATATGCTGGGAGAAATGTGTTTTGTGCCCATGTCTATTCCTTCCTCCATTTGGAGGCTGTTTTCTTTACATATACATGTCTCTAACATAATACTCCCATCCATTTCTTCCCTCCCTTACTGTCTCCCTACAGTGCCGTCCATCCAAAGGCCATAAACGTGGTCAGTGTTGGTGTGTGGACAAGTATGGACAGGCTCTACCAGGCTACGAGGGCAAAGAACAAAACCAAGTCCACTGTTATAACCAGGAAAATAAATGAGAAACACAGGAGAGACTGAAGTAAAATGGGAGAGGGAGGAAGATTCCCTCTAAACAGTATAAATCCACAGTGAAAACGGGGAAAGGGAGATTTTTAAAGGTGGTGCCCTATTTCTGAGCACCCCACCTATGCACCGGAGCAGGGACTCATCAGGTCACTTTCACACATCAGGGGAGTAGAGAGAGGGGGCAGGGAGCGAGGGAGGGAGGGGAAGGTCTGCGCTATTCTATTTTTATTATAGCCCAATGAGGGCACCATTTGGATTACACTAACAAAAGAAATGTCTAAATTACCCTTTGGGCTTCATTACCTTTCGGTTATGTGTGATAGCTTCTTAACTATATGGGTTTGACTGAAAGTATGTGGTTGGCCCTTTCTCTTTTCTGGTGAAATGAAGCACCTTGAGTAAATCACTGCCATGACTATCACTGTCTCTCTTGTAGCAACGCGTCCTGTCTCTGCCCTTCTGGTGTAGGACTGTTTGAAATGGGCATGCTCAGTAGTGTTGGCCTGCTCTTGCCATTGGCTCCAGCTGAAGCACAAGCACTTGATGCACTTTCGTCCCTCACTGAACAACTACCCCAGTCTATTACAGTGGCCATATCTCGCAATACGTCTAAGAGCATTATGAAAGTGTTTAAATTTATGCTATTCTAGGACCTATTAATCACACTGAAGGACTTTTTCAAAAAGTCATTTCAGTGTTTTTTTTTTCATTGTAGATATTTTCCTTTATTCACTGCATATGCTTGTGTGATCACTTGCTGATTTATGCCCAGGTTAACCATGTAGGAGAATAACTACATGACTTTTTGATGTCTGTTTTCCTACCAGCTTTTTGTTCAGCTGGAAGGAAGAGAGAGTAACTGATTTAACAAAGCTACAGCATGCAGCATGTTCCCAAGTGGATTCCAAATGTATATAATACACACCATATATTTACTGCACTAAAATACACCACAGAGCACTTGACATGATATTTCTCCCAGTGCTGAAAATGCCGTTTGGTATCTTTGACATCTTGTGCATTTTGTGCAACAATTGCACAAATTGCATTATAATTATCCTTCTGTGAGTTTTCAGTGAATATGTAAGAAAATGCAACAATATCTAGCATTACTACTGCATACCTTTGTATGTGCTCCAAAGCTTGATAATGATCACTGGCAGTTATTTTCCTTCTTGAAATCACTGCCTTAACCAAGTCAGGGGTGAAATTTGACAATGATTAGTGTTTAGTGCTCTGTCTCTTTGAATGTTATCCAGTTGCTTCACCCAAACTAAAAGCTTACAGATTAGCTCAGTAACCCTATTGGATACCTTGTCTTTATATTACAGTAAGGATGTTGGGATTATTTTATTTTTTTTTTTTTTTGTCTGACCTCCTGAGAAAAGACTTGAAATATGGAGGGTGCCGGAGAGGTATCCCCACTCCCAGTAGCTCAGTAGCACAGAATCAGCCAAAAGCTTGACCCCTCAACACCCTCCCAAAAACTAAAAAAAAAAACATAGAAAATGTTCAAAATATATGTATATGTTTATACAAACAATATACAAAAATGACTTAAAGGATTAAGATATGTTGGTGCTACACCTTTTCTTATTTCACAGCTAGATTTTGGGTGAAGAGTATAACAAGTACAAAAATTGTTGTCCCTCCTTGAACTTGTGTCATTTCTATATTTCTATAGATATATGTTTTTTTTTTCTGGCCAGCTTTGTGTCTGAAAAGGCATGTGAAATATTGAAGTTATTTATCTACAAAAGGCATATAAGCTCATCCTTTTCTCTTTTTTTGAGGATTAAGTGACTCACTGATTGCACAACAGGTAATAGATAGAACTCAACATATTTTGGGAATATAATCACTAATGAGTTTTTAGATATTATATCAACAGTGCATTGTACAAAATGATAATTTAAGAGATGGTTCTGTCCTCGGTTAAGTTGTCTAATATGAGACATCTTCAGGTTTCTTGGGTCTTTCTCTTTGAGATAAGTAGCTAGATCTAAGCTAAATTTTACCTAAGTCAATCTGAAGATAGTCTTTGGTTTAGTAAGGTTTAAGCTATGTATTTACTTATTTGCTTAAAATTAAAGTTAAAGCTAAGTGCCACTCCTAATCTGTCTGGGGCCAAAAGCAGAATTCTGCTTACTCATAATAACAGCTACTTTTACACCATTGCCATGCCTCTACTTTATTTGAATCTTCTGTGCTGTAGCTGTTTGTAAATCAACTTGATTACGATTACCTTTTCTATTACATTATCTACATCATGTCTCTGTAATCTGGTTTTCTAGCTAGGAGGCAACAATTCATACGAATGATAAAAACATAATGAATATGGATAATGGTAGAAATAAAAGAAAATTATAATTCATTAGACGTATGCTGATACTAAGCTAAATAATAATGAACAGTATTGTTATTAGCATGGCAGGCCCCAGGGATGGTGAGGAGGGAACAGCACAACTTGAAAAGTATGCATGTAGGAAGGACCAGCACTGGTTAAGGTAATTGTAAGCTAACTTTTAAAGCTCCACCTTGGCTTATATTAAAGCTAATGAAAAGTTGAGTTAAGAAAAAAAAACTGTTCCTCATTCTGTTGTGCAATGTTAGGGCCACTTATAGTCGCAAGTCACTTTTAAGGATCTCTCCATTCACGGGTAATTGTACATTTTTTTATCATTTGAAAGAATTTTGATTCATTAAGAAGCTTTTCATGTTACTAAAATAAATATTACACAGCTATGCCTTTCTTTAAGAAAGGAAAATGGTTTAAATGGTTTTGTTCATATATGATTTGTATTTAATGTATTTTTTAAAATAAAAATAAACACTATTTTAATTTATATGTGACTTCAGGTCTCTGTTTGAATGGATAAAAAGCTGCCAGCAACATAATTGTTCATATACAATCCTCTTTCGTTGTCATTGCTCAATAAACTTCACAATCACAAATAGATGTGCTATGTGTAGACTTGTCAATTACTTTAGATATTATCCAATGATAAAACATACTGAAAAAAGAAATTCATTAGACTTCCACATGTGGAACCCCGAACAGAATGCGACTATTTTTTTCTTGTTGTTGTTGTTTGGTTGGTTCATTATACAGTTCATAAAAGAAATAACAAATAGAGATTTTTTTTATAACATTCATAACATTTTTCTCCAAAACATTTGTTTTCTGTGTTTGTAGGCTATATTAGAACAGCATGTTCAGACAGCAAGTCTTTTGGGCACTTGACAAACATGTTGACTATTTTCTTGTGCATAGCTTTAAGTCATATTTTAAACTGACAACTTTTGGGGAATGAGATCTCATTCATCTTGCCTGCTGGCACATGGTCATTTTAAATGAACATAATATTTATACCTATAAAAGAGTTATTATTCTTCATCCAATGAAGAGGCAATTCTGTCCAGACACCATGACACCGCATTTCATATAGAGGCCACAGTTCACATTGGACTACCTCAATTGTATAAATCAATTTCACAGGTTCAGGTGGAATTTCTGCATTTGAAGTGTCACTTACAGAATGTCACTTAATATTACTTGTTGCTATAAGCTCTGGTATTTAATTGTGTATGAGTGCAAAAGATGGGGGAAAAAAGTGCAGTGGATGGTGCCAGAGAGGCTGCTTGCTTGGGCAGTAGGAGGGGGGCATTCCTGTGCCCAACCAGCACAAACAGAGAGCAGGTCAAAGGCACTGCAGAAAGCAGAGCCTGGTTCCCCCAAATACCGAGCTAAAATTAGTGCACAGCTCCGTTTGCGATTACCACGATAAGGACGCACAAGCTCACAAATAGAGTTCTGCCCACAGGCAATTTTTAAAAAAGGAACATAATCATGAGTTGGCAAGGTATATTTTGAGAGGAAGAAAGAGAATTTATGGTTTAAGGTCATTTCAGGTATCACATAATATAATTTATCGACACCATGTTTGGCAAATTGGGTTTAATGCTTTGTTTTGTAGTTGTTTCACCACAGATGAGTTGAGCTATATTTCAGGGCACACAGAGTGACACCAGAAGAAAGACATTTTCCCCCACAATTTATTAAAAAGGCACACATATATAATATATATACCATTATAACATTGTACATCCACCAATACAAACTTAAGTGGTCCTAAGTCCATGGACAAAAAGCCACACTGGCAAAAGCAAAGTCTCTCAGAAATCACACAGACACAATAAATCTTCAAAAACAGAGGTAGGAACAGGTAGTTACCCGTTTCAGAAGATATGAAGACCAATACCCATCATGCACTGCAGAACAAAATAGAGAATTGTGAAAGCTTTTATCTTCTTCACGTAGTTGTGCAATAGTGTAAAAGAAATAAGACAAAAAAATGTCAATCGTGTAACTACAGAAATTGCATGGAAAGCTATATGCAGTGACAATGTGGTTTGGTCATGCAGTGCTTTTTTCCATTTAAGATTCCTACCAACAGTTTGTTGGAAAGATAAGACAACTGACACTGATAAAAACACAATGAACATATACATTTATACACCATACAAAAATAATAACAATAATAAGGCATAAGGTATAAATATTCTCACCCCAACAATTATATGAATACATTCAGTTTAAATAAATATGCATGGATGTATTAAGTAAATATAAACATATTAATAAAGAATCCTTTCAGAAATGAGAAAAAATGAAAAGATTTTCTTTCTTTTGGTGGGTTTAGTGAACTAATATTCACTAATTTATAACAGTGTACCTGTATAAAACAAAACCATGTAGGCTACAATAAATAAATAGAAAGTAGAAAAGAAATCAGTGGCATATTGTTCTGTATGTATATGTGTGTGGAAATAGTCCATGAGTGGAAGAGTTTCTTAGGGCCTGAATGTGTGTGTGGTTGTGTGATCAGTGATTAAGCTCCTGAGGGCACTCAGCATCTGTGGGTAGTTCACTCGATCCCACAATCTTTTTTCCATTCCACGACGTCACACACCAGCACTTCCCCCTCTGGCCATCCAGAGACGATTCACACTGCAGAAAGACAAGAAACTGTGTTTGTACAGATTCTGACTCTAACAGTGGAGAGTGTGGATCTAATACCAAGTTAGTATGTGAGCTGCATTGTGTTGTGTAACATCACAAAGTAATTACATCAGCCCAAACAATGTGTGTGTATGTGTTTGGCATATACTCCTGTTCAACCTTAATCTGACACAGGTAACTTCACAAACACAGAGATTTGTGCATTCTAGTTCTTTTCCTGTTAAAGGTTTAGATATGTTACTATTAAACTGAGAATAATCTTTATCAGCTATATGCTTTTCGCTTACCTGTTTGGGTTTGTACAGGCCTTGTTTATCACAGTTAGGCAGGTAGAACTTGGTCAGCTTCTCTTCCAGCTTCTGTTGGGATCGAGCAATCTTCTCAAGAGCTCTCTGTAACTCCACATGGCAGGGGCCCTGAGACAAAAGGAAAAAGATATTCATTTTATTATCAGTGTTGTTATTTGTTGTCAGCCCTGTTAAACATTGTCTCACATTGCACATCTGTAACTATTCACCCCATTTAATTCATACGAAAAGTTACAAAGCTCAAGTTAGATACAAGGTTTTATAGATATTGTAATTTCTGCATTATTTTCATGAGCTAAGCTTCACTTATCCTATTGCACTTCACTTTGGATCATAAGTTTCAGTAGTAGGAGATGCTATATTTGGCGCTCCTCTAGTATCAGAGATGATGTAATTACTCACACAATATCATTCAGCAAGGACAATGAATGCCCAGCCTAATGTCATATACAACTATACAAACTTGTGCTTCAACTCAGATTTTTTTTTTTAAAGTGTTATCCTGCCCTCTAGTGGTTAGAAATGCTACCAACACGTGACTGTGTGTCCCAGGTTGGTTTTTACACTAAGCTGTTTTGAAATAACCAAATTTAAGTTTCTGTGCAGTGTACACACCAGCTCAACAAGTTTCCTTCTGTAGGTGTTCACTTTGGACTTCATGCTCTCCTGAGCGCCGCTGAGGAGCCACGGGTCGTAGGGCTTGATGTGGCCCGACACGACGATCGGTGAGGCGGCTTCAGGACCCGCAGAAGCCTCGCTCCGACCATCACCCTCCACCTCGGGCTGATCTGGAGGAGAAAAGTGAAAGAGTTGTTCTTTAAAAACATGGGGATCAAACAAAAATACTCCAGACACTAATCGGCGGCTTGAAGACGTGCAATCACACAAGCATCTTGTCTGCCTTCTTATCCGTTCTTAGTCTACCGACAGCTAAAGCTCGTGACAAGGATTTTGTAGGACAGGCTGCCTACCTGGCGCCGGCTGCGTGCGGCTCTGCACGTCCTCCCCGATCTCAGTGCACACGGCTTGCCCCCGTGTGAGCGCATACAGAGGCCGCACTTCTCCAGGTGTGGGCAAGCAGCGCAGCCCCGAGCCGCACGGCGCCGTGTAGATGCCGCACAGATCCCCGCGCTTAAGCGCGCACGCCAGACAGCAGCCACATCCCGGCTCCCGCAGCACCTCTGCACAAGCAGCATCCACTGGCGGACACTCAGCCACGCGCTCTGCGGTGCACTGCGCGCACCGGATCGGCTCCAGGAGCGGGGAAGCGCGGAGCTGTGGCGCCAAGAGGACCGCGCCAAGTACCACCGCGTGGAACAACTTCAGAAAGACTCCGCTCATTCCAAAGCGATCAAATACAAATAGCTATATAATGAATAAATAAATCCTAACGCGTAAGTACTAACGACTACTTGGCTTTGTTTCGCCGATGGACTGACTGGTGCTGTTCTCCTTGCGCCCGGTGAAATGACTAAGCTCTGCCCTCAACGCTCGAGTATTTATACGCTGCAGGAGCAGCTGGCACGTTAATGTTTGACGCGCCCGGAGATATTAATGATTCCTGAAAAGAAGGAGTCGAAATCCCGCGCCGATCTGATTGGACAGCCTGGAACTGGTTCGAGTCGCTTATTTTCATACAACACGCAAAATGCGTCAATACGCCTATTTATTTTGATGACACGTGGTGCCGGAGTGGGGAGCATAACACTAACTAGTGATGCAATCTCTTTTTGGACTTGCGTGCCTCCAGTTAGGCTACTTCATACAGCAGCAGGGGTGAACCTGGTAAGGCGCATGATATGCTATGATATGGCATAATAATATTTTCATTTCAAAAGTGTAAATGCTTTCCTTTAGTGAAGGCTGTGTACACTGGATCATTAAAGCAAGGTGTTTGTTTACACTTGACGCCAGAACTAACTAATAAATAAATAAATAAATAAATAAATAAATCATAAGGTCTGGCTCCCCACTTGAAATGAGTTAAATCAAACCCTTAGGACAGCAACAAATCATCATTTCTGTGATATCAGAACTACACCAGATGTGAGCTCAGTGTTTGCTGCTTCCACATTGTTTCATGGCAAAGCTCCCCCACCTCCTACCAGACTCCAGTTACCCCTGTACTGAGCAGTGCCGGATTTCAGACAAAAAAAATGAATGATCATAAGCTTGTTATGTTAATAATGATAATGTCTTGCTTAAAATGGTTTAATTAGTTAATGTGTATATATTTACTGCCATTTAAATGTTAACTTGGGGCGCGCAGAACAATCAATGGTCTATATATTGGCATTAGATGAACAATTGCCTCCATTCAGGTTTCCCTCTTTAGAAAACGCACACACCCAAAAACCCCCCTGTAAACTAATTTATGACGCCATATGACGGCGTCTCGGGTGCTCTGCTCGCACCCCAGTCAGTCAGACTGACTCCCATCCAAAGCTCGTTTTTGTTCCCGCGCGCTTCAGTGAACCCGGCGTTAAAGCGCGCAGTTAAAGCGCGCCGCTGCCCGGCAACTGGGATACGTGAGCTTGCGCGCGGAATGGATGGACGCCCGTTCCGGAAGTAGAGGAGTGCTATTGTACCGGTCCGTTTCCCGGGTAGTGACAGAAACTGCTAACACTATGCCGACCAAGCGACAAGAACCCTGGCACGTCTCCTATGCCGTGTCTGAAACAGCATACTGCAATACAGCTCCATTTCCCTCATGTGCCACCACTTTTACATGCTGTCCATCATTGTTCCAATGGAGATCAATTCGATAAATCTGCTCTACTGAACAACAGGCTATGTTAAAAGAGTATATTTACTCAGTAGTAGTATACTGTTGCTGAGTAAAGCTAAATTCATTGGATTTATGGGATATTAGATGTATACATTGCATCTCTGGAACATTATAACTTTTCATTTTTAAAGCTTATCCAGTAATTATTGCCATTCCGCACTAACGTCCAATATTCTGCACTCACCCGTCAATACACTCAGACTCCATTCACATGTGTCTTGAGCATCAGGATTATATCCATACAGGGATTATCCACATAAAAATGCAGGTGTAAATGTACCCCAGACACATTTAAAACATTCAAATCATACCACTCAAACAACTTCAGGATCTCTGGATGGCATTTTAGCTAGAGTGTAAATGCATCAGACTCTTCACACCTGACAACCAAAACTGTCCCAGTATGTTATGTTAAAAAGCACATGATCCAGGACTGCCAAAGTTAGCAGGCTTAAAGGAAATTAAAAATTGCATTCAAAATCATGATTCGCAAAAAAAAAAAAAAAAAAAAAAAGAACAGGGAACAACACAATTTAGTTGTCAAGTGTAATGAGCTCATTTGCAGATTACTTGCCATACAGCAGCCAGATTTCGTTCTGGCTCACTGGAGATGGAGACAATTATAAAGGCATCTGGTTAAAAATAAGGATACAGTCTTGATTTAAGACATAACAGGTATAAACCTAGCCTGAGGCAAGTGTAATCCTATAAAAGACACTAAATAAATATTAACTCTGGGTACATGTTGCAGATGATGTAGTGAGTTACACATTGAAAATATCAGTTACATTTCTAAACCAAATGGCTACTCACAGGGAATTCTCTGTGTTAAAGGTATATGCTTACAATACATTATGGGAGTACACACAGAGACCACACTGCATTAACATTAAACAAAGACTTATCAAGACATCTTGTAAGAATGTATTCTATGTGTTCTAGAGATAAGGATGCTTATAGAAATGGCTTACTTTCTAGAGACAACTAGACAACAGAAAGAACACAACAGAACTATTAGTGGTTGTCTACAGTCTATGGGGTGTCCCAAAAGTATCCACACATAGGGGACTATGTTTGCCAGCACCATGTCGGTTGTGTCTTCGTCAGTGGATGGTCGTGGACGTCCACTTCTCAGTTGGTCTGCAACACTTGCAGTCTTTTTGAATTTGTTAAAAGTTTGGCAGCAGTGTTGTGTGTGATGTGCTTGCCATGGTTCCTGTTAAAGTTCATCGCAAACTTGCGACAACTTCCCGATCCAGCCAAGACAATGATTTCAATACCTTCTTCTTTTGTCAAAAAGCTATGTGAAAAAAAAAAAAAAACCTAAGTAAGAAAAATTTTGGAGGATATTTTGCTAAAAGTATTAATTGCCCCAATGTATGGAGACTTTTGGTACACCCTGTAGTTCTACATTAGCTCTGGCTACATCACTTCCTTATAGTCGTTCCCATATTCTTCATGCATGTATCAGTTTATTTCACCAAAGTGAGTCTGGAGAGTTCCTTCGCTCATAGCCAAAGGTTAAGTTGTGTTTTTCCATTGCAATATCAGGCTACTGTTCGAAAAAATATGTTAACACACTGACTCATAGTGTTTGGCATAAGATCATTATTTACTACTAACTTAATAGCCCATAGTGGTTCTACTAGCTTCAGGTTCCTGAAGGGAGGGCACATTGCATATACAGTGACCTACAAACCTACAAAGGTTCGTGATGCACTTCTGGAATGTAATGATTTGAATATCAGTCAGCACAGCGCATCAACCTTCGATCAGGTGTGCAGGTGCCATACAGTATAAGAGTAGGACTGCTTATATTCTTCTGATTAAGGTTCTGCTACAAGATGGAATGCACAACAGTTGGGAAACATTGTGTTTGTATTAGAATTTCTATAAGCAATTTCATTCTGTACAGATTTGCTATACCCTAAAGTCTGTGATAGGTCATTTTTCGTAAATTTTTTTAGAAACATTTAACAGGATACTGAGGGGGCTTTTGTAATTCTGAGTGCTGATTCTTTCTTTGTCTTACATTGTTTATGCACTCACACTGAAGTGTTTGTAGTAGATTCCCGCTTCTGACTCAGGGGGTCTGCTTACGGAGACAATACAATGAGATACTTTAACTCTGAAGTATTAAACTATCTGAGTGTTATCATCTGTTGGTCAAAAACACTGCACCATAGAGATGACATTTATCATATCAATAGTCATTGCTGCTGGTTGTTGAACAGGAAATCCATGTATGGGTTTGGATCTTTCACCAAGCGGTTTGAGAATGTCAAGAGTGCTTGTGTAAATATTGGATTATTGCCCACGGGGTTAGATTTGATCTAACCTCATGAGCAATAGTCAATCTGGGCTGTAAGGACATTTACAAAGCTGCATTATTGTGTCCCTAAGAGTTCAGAACCCATTAAACTACTGTACTTAAATCTACATATCTTCTGCATGTGCATTAGTTGAGTATACAAAAGGAGTGTAATGCGATGCCGCTGTCTTCTGTGTCTGTATCTGTGTCTGTTTAGTGCTCCATTTGGATTTGAAGCGGAAGGCTTTGTTGTAATTATTAAATGTGAACCCTACCATTATGCCCTCAGAAGCACTAGTAATGCTGACAATACCCAAGGCTGCAGAAAAAAGAGGTCATTTCTAGTTCTTAAAAATATAACAACAAATGGCAAAAACAATTAACAAAAAGCAGAAGATAACTTTATTTAACTCCTGCACCTCTACATCATATGTGATTGAGTAAACTATGGATCTGTCTTTTAAAACAGCAATGTCTTTGCCAAAGCAAGCAAGTATTGCTTTGACAACAATAGCATCTTAATAATATTTTAACTGATTTACTTTAGTTTTTGGGTTTGCTGGACACACTATCAGAATCTACTACGATGCTGGGTGCAGATGCTAGTCAAAATGGGGTTTTGTAAGCAGCATCTGATTATAATGCCTGTATGATTTTTCAGGAAGTTTTGCTTAATATTTCTTAAAAAATCATGAAATGTTCATTTAAGAAAGAACAAAAACATAAAAAAGTTAATTTTTTAAAATGAAATGAAATTATAATATTTTAAAACCCCAGCAGAGATATGCTGCCTTGTGCACAGCACAAGGTGGGATGTGTGGGATATATGGAGTGGTGGCTATATGAATAAAAGCATATTTCTTTCTTTCCAGGTTAATTTGTAAAAAAAAAAATTTTTTAAAAAGCTTTTATTTTGGAGTCAGTAAAGGTAGCGTTTAGGTGAAGTAAATCCTGAATTTTATTGATATGTTTTTTGCATATCAATAAAATGGAATGAGACTTTCTTATAATACAGTGACTCAATAACACTTGTGCTCTTATTTCATTTTTATACTGCAGTAAGATATGATGAATAAATTCAGACCTAATTTATATCACGCCTGCAACTGGTACCACTTTGCACTTGTTTGAATCTTGTAACTAGATGACCTGCATAGACTGATACTTTAATAAAAGTTCCTCAGATAGAAAAAAAATAGCTGAATGTGTCATTATTTCCCCTAATACTTGGTTAGGCCTTCCCTTACCTTAATAACAGAGCTAATCCTGTCAGGTTAGGATGATACCAGTGTCTTGTCAGTTTTAGCCCACATTTCCACTGACTGGGTGTGGTGCTGCTATCGTGGGATGCAACTATTTCTTTTGTCAAGGGAGCTTAATTATTTGAAAATCATTTTGAAAAAAATGCTATAAACTAGTAAAGTGGAGACAAGAGATGGAAATGGAGAAAAGAGAATGGAGACAAGAGAAACAAATTCAACAAATAAAGCCACACTTTACCTGCTGCTGTGGTCATAAAGTTACTGATGGCAATGTCCATGTTTGGTTTTTTCATTTTTCAAAATGTACATATTAACACCACATACTTGTCTTCTGTAAGTCATTAATGGACAGGGTCCCATGGTATGGTTGACTTGAACCAGTTTGTGCAGCTGGGCTTAAGCCCATGCTATAACTGTCTTTCTCCAGCCATAGACACAGACACGCCCAGATCCTATACCTCAGATGACCTTGTTTTTCTACTAAAGAGTTGCAGACAGTAGGTTAAGCCTTATGGGAACTTGTGTAGCTCTCTCTTCACATCAGCAAACTGAACATCTCCAAACCCCTGGGCACTATGTGCCTTGACAGTCTTTAGCATGCTTATCACAGTATAGCTCTGGTTGGGGAAGCTTCTTTGAGGAAACAGTACATGAGGGGAGGGGAGGAATGAACTGGTGAATGTGACAGGCATTTTTGCTTCCGCAGGTTTATTATACCAAGAGTGGGGGTTGATCCAGTCAAAGAAACCAAATTAATCAAAGCTGAGTCATGTGGGGTCAAGGCCAGATTCACAAAGAGAGGCAAGCACTGACATACATATACACACACAGACCAGCAGCTTGCAGCCGAAAAACAGAGCAGTGATACTAACAAATCATACAGTCGCTGCTTTCCCCCTACCCCCATCCCTCTGTCTGAGGACACAAGGTTGCTGCCGTATAAGGCAATGTAAACTGCAAAAGACATCCTTGTGTTTAACTGGAGAAGGCATCTGAGGACTGGAAAACACACACATCCACACACACAGTAACTCTATAGAAAAGCATCTCAGAATGCACAACACTGCAAACATTGAGGTGGATGGGCTACAACTGCAGAAGATCACGTCGGGTTCCACTCCTGTCAGACAAGAACAGGAATCTGAAGCTACAGTGGGCATAGACTCACTGAACCTGGATGGTTGAAGATTGGAAAAAATATTGCCTGTTCTTTTTCCAGTCTTCAAAGAGTGGTTATTTGAGTTACTGAGTTCCTGTCAGCTTGAACCAGTCTGACTATTCTCCTCTGACCTCTCTCATCAACAAGGCGTTTCCACCTGCAGAAGTGAAGAAGAAGTGGATGTTCTTTGTTTTTTGCACCATTCTGTGTAAACTCAAGAGACTTTTGTGAGTGCCACATGAGTAACTGATTGGATAATTGCAAGAATAAGCAGGTTTACATGTGTTCTATATTGACAGAGAAAGATAGAGAGAGAGAGATGTTCTTTAAAGTCAGGGATGGCTGAGGAAGCTAATGTGATTAGTTCATCCTAAATCACCCTGCCACACACACACACCCACACACTTTCTCTGTACTCACTCTAACACATCTACTCATGTGATTAGCTTAGTTTGGTGAGCCAAAAACAACATACTGTACACACATACACACGCATGTTAAGGAAGCAACTGTACTTTGTGACTGATTTCACATCACAGCATGCATTTCCCTCTATTCTTATATGCCTCTTTAATCCAGAGCTATACAGGCTTACTGTACCTATAGGTACAGTAAATGTTAAAAAAAAAGAAAGAGCCCTGCTGTTACATGTAACAAGCGCCTGCTAAACTCAGACTGTCATTCTCTGTGTATTATCATGTCATTATCATACATGCTGTCAATCAGCAATTATATTCCATACAGAAATGTTGGTATTTTATTAGTATTTTGTGTGTGCGCATGTGTGGGAAACCCTTCTCACACACACTCCCATGCACAGGCATCCATTGTGTATGGCTTCCTCTGACTCCTCTCTCCGGCTAGCTTGGAAGTGGCCAAATGAGAAGTGTTTATTTGAGTAATGTTAAAATCCAGGCATGGCCAATGCTCGTTCATATACATAAACACACACACACACACACACACACACACACACATACACACACTCTCTACACAATGGTGTGCTACGGTCATTCATGTGCTCTCTGCTAACAAATGTTGGCACCAAACTTGTAAACACGACTTCCCTGAATGTGATTGTTTCTTAGCCGATGATGAAAAGAGGCGACTGGCATATGTGAATTGTTCACAGCATGCCACTGCATTGGCACTATCACAATTTCTTAACTTCCTTAACGTCTTCAAGGACATGCTTCCACCATATGAATTTTAAGAGCTGTAACCTCTGTATGTTCACGTCCATTGCAAGCAATGTAACCATATAAGAAAAACAAAAGAAATCCTTGATTATTACACTGGAGCACCACTGCATCAGTCAGTTTGAAACTTTATGTTGTAACTGTCAAAAGCCCCATTTTCCTCCCACGCTGCTGTCTTTCTGTGTTTTTGTGTACTTACACTGACGCTGCTGTACGTCACTCCCTAACAGTCACTGTTGTGCAACTCTAACTGAACATTCCTATCAGCTTAGAGGCCCCTGTTTTCCTCCTCTGTGTTCCTGATGATCCTGCTGTACTGTTGTACTGTTAACGTATATTATTAATATACTGTTAATGTATATTAACAGTCCCAAGAAACATGACATGTTATATATGGGAATATGCCAGTGTATTGATAAGAGTGATTTAATTGGACATTGTATGAGTGAACTTGTAAGAAAAGCAACAGCCGCATACCCCGCCCCTCACCATGAACATCATCACTTTTTACGTCAGTTGACTAAGGTGGATTCTTACAAATTTACAATCTGCAATTGTGAGTCAATGTGGGAATGAAGAAAACAGATATCGCAATACCTAAAACAAAAAATAATGTCCTTCCACAGAGCTTGAGAAGGATATTGAACATATCAAAGTGTTTAAGGATACTAATATCAATAATAAAAATTTTACTTCAGAAATTGAGGAAACAGAGATACTCCCAAACAGTTGAAGTAAAATAACAAGTAAAATAACTCAGGTGAAATAAAAGTCTACATTCAGAAATAACAAAATTTTTATGACAAACTTCTTGATCATTTATGTTACTTGTTATAAAGATGGAACATCTGTAAATGAGTAAATAAATAAATAAATCGCACAGTAATCATATTAAATCACATTCATTAGTTTAAAGTAAGGGCGTAAAAGCTATTGCATGTAATTGTAGTCATATAATGTTATGAGGTTTATGTTTTGGTTACATGTGCATGTGTTACGGATATACAGTGTGTAACATCCTTTAGAGTGGTAGATGGAATGCACGTGCAGGTGGAAACATACACATACACATGCACGCACGCACGCACACACACACGCAACCACACGCACACACATGCATATTTCTATTTATATCAGCATAAGAGGTCATTAACCTCCACCTGGTTTGAACAACATCAAAATATGGAGTGCAGTTTGTGTTCATCTGTCAAAATATTGCTCAATATAATGAATCACATTCTGCATCTTTAATAGAACAGTCACAAATTGTACACATGGCAATCACAAACAACTTTATCCACTCTTGGGCAACACTGATCCTGCTCTGATACTTGGCTTCAAAGCGAAGCCGCTAACAAAATATTTGTGCTTTGTAAATGTCACTCATCTTTGTAGGTAAGTGGAAATCATTAGCCATGTCCTGACCTGAGGCCTGACACAACACTCCTAAACACTCCTACGCTCTACTCATCTCCATGTGCACCACACATATACAAACACACACAGACACACTCACGTGGGATGAACAGGAAGTGCTTTACAGCTTCCAGTAAAAAAGACTGGTGAAGAGAGAAAGGAACTGAATGTGAAAGATAAGTGAAAGATAATTGGAGTTCAACTGCACCCTATGGCACATTCACTGCTTACAGTTGCAGTTACATGACGATGGCATGGCTAATCCTTGTCTTGGGATTAGCCATACAGGCCCAGACCTGTCGGTCTTACACAGTCCAAAGGAAAGTTCCTTTCAACAGACCCTAGTTTACTGTTTTTTACGTAATGCTTGGCTTGTTTTTTTAGCACTGGTATAATGGATGAAGGTAAACACAGAAAGAAGGGCATGATACCAGGACAAGGAAACATCTAATCATGTAAACCTGTCCAGAGTAGATGTTAGTGTCATACTGGCATGACCAGGACACTTGTTACTGTGTGTGTGTGTGTGTGTGTGTGTGCACTTTTGGATGTGTATTTTTTTTTCTTTCTTATTTCTCACAGCATCCAAAACAGAATCGGATATTTTGTGAGCATTTCTTTCCTGTGGAAGAATGCAGTGTGCTTACACCAGCCTGATAAGAATCTGTATTCCAGGATCTGGGAAAGCGGGGTTCCGGCCGGAAAGCTGCATGAACGTACAGGAAAAAAGGACTGGGTACACTATTCCGGATCTGCAGCCTTCCAGTGACCTTCCATGTACTCAAATGCCACAAACTTGGACAGGCAATAAAACAGACTCTTACAACTCAAGTACAGTTAATATTTTTCCATTAGCCATTAACATATTTATTCTCATTTTCAAACAGAGGATATTCAGGAACCAAGATATCCAAGTACTCATTAAGATTACAGTTTTTTTTAATGTACCACTAATTTTTCATATAATTATTAATATGCACTGTATTACATTTATAAAATAGTTCAAATTTGTATGTGGTTTCTTGATAAATAAAATTCCATGTTTTTTAATGGGCAATTGAGTGTAATATCACTGTAACACCAGGTGTTGCGGCAAGGTTTGGCAAATTACCCACAATCCTCTATCTTATCATGATCTCCACTGCCATGTGGGCCACACCATAACTAAGTATCCATGCAGAGTTTGATTATCTTTCTTGCCCTGGTAGCATGGGAACTGAGCCAAGATATACAAGTAGAGCTAAAAAATAGTGCAAGCCATTGATTGATCAAACAAAGTCACATAGATGTCCTGATTAATGTTTCTGGCTCGAGTAGCTTTTCTGCCAGCACTAAAATCTCCAGTTAGTAATGACTGTCTGCCAAAATTTCTTACACATGATTTTTAAGAAACAAAATCATTTTAGACAAAAAGATAATAAATAAATAGTTAGTAAATAGGAAGCCATTTTGGTGGTTGCCCTAGAAGACAGTGGATTTTACATGGATCACAAGGAAGAAATGTAAGCTCAAGTTAAACAGCAGTAAGAAAACTAATGTTTCTTCCATTTCTTCCCTGTGATCAGAGTAAAATCCAGGCAAATGATGTATTTCACTAAATGTGTCAATCAAGTATCCATCCACTAACTTCCAGACAACTTCTCTTTCACAGATAGGGTTATGGAAGGTAGAGCCCAACCATATACACTCAATGAGAACTTTATTAAGAACACCTGCACAATTACTCATTCACGCAATTATCTAATCAGCCAATCATGTGGCAGCAGTGTAATGCATAAAATCATGCAGATACGGGTCAGCAGCTTTGGATAATGTTCACATCAACCATCAGAATGGGGGAAAAAATGTGATCTCAGTGCTTTTGACTATGCCATGATTGTTGGTGATTGTTGATGTATTTCTATAACTGCTGATCTCCTGGGATTTTCACGCACAGCAGTCTCTAGAGTTTACTCAGAATGGTGCAATAAAGAAAAAAACATCCAGTAAGTGGCAGTTCTGCAGACGGAAAATTGTTGATGAGAGAGGTCAATGGGCCAGCCTGGTTCGAGCTGACAGAAAGGCTACAGTAACTTAGATAACCACTCTGAGAATGCACAACACGTTGAACCTTGAGGTGGATGAGCTACAACAGCAGAAGACCACTTCAGGTCCCACTTCTATCAGCCAAGAACAGAAAGCTGAGGCTGCAGTGGGCACAGGCTCACCAAAACTGGACAGTTGAAGACTGGAAAAACGTAGCCTGGTCTGAAGAATCTTAATTTCTGCTGAGGCACACAGCTGGTAGGGACAGAATTTAGTGCCAACAGCATGAATCCATGAATCCAACCTGCCTCAACAGTCCAGGCTGGTGGAGGTGATGTAATGGTGCAGGGAGTGTTTTCTTGACATAGTTTGGGCCCATTAATACCAATCAATCATCGATTGAATGCCACAGACTATTTGAGTATTGTTGCTACCATGTGCATCCCTTCATGGCCACAATTTACCCTTCTTCTAAAGGCTACTTCCAGCATGATCATGCACCATGTAACAAAGCAAAATTCATCTCAAACTGGTTTCATGAACATGACAATGAGTTCAGTGTTCTTCAGTGGCCTTCCCAGTCACCGGATCCGAATGCAGTAGAACACCTTTGTGAATGTTTCCACTATCTTGCGCAATCCATGCAATGATGAATTGAGGCTGTTTTCAGAGCAAAAGAGGCCCTAACCAGTATTAGTATAGTGTTCCTAATAAAGTGTTCAGTGAGTATATATCAGCCATTCATATGTTCAAATGTTCAATTCAAATGTTACTCTTCATAATGTACTTATTCACAACTCCGTACATTTTAAATTCCATTTAAAAACTAATTACCACTTTTGAGAGACCGATATCTTAAATTTTTTTGCTATTTGACAGATATAAAGCTAATGTTCCACCGATTTGCCTGCATTTCTATATGATGTATTGTGCACTTCCCCACTTAGCTTCCACAGTGTTATTCTTGTACCTAATGGTCAAAAATATGAACTGCAGCAAGCACTAATACTCGCACCATATGTTTTAAAGCAAATAATCAGAATTAAATTTAGTACAGCCAGTGTGCCTTTGATGTACAGAACAATTTATTCTATAAGATATATTGCAAAGATTAGGATAGGGAAAGGGGGATTATGGAGTGGATAAATCAGAATATCCGTAAATCAGAAACAACATCTATAAAAACCCAAAGAGTCAAAGTTGAGGGGATGCAAATTTTTAATTGACAAATACAGTGGCACCTGTCAAGGGATGGGATATATTAGGCACCAAGTGAACAGTCAGGTTTCAAAGTGGATGTGTTGGAAGCAGGAAAAATGGGCAAGCGTGAGGATCTGAGTGACTTTGACAACGGCCAAATTGTGATGGCTAGACGACTGGGTCAGAGCATCTTTAAAACGGCAGGCCTTGTGGGGTGTTCTCGGTATGCAGAAGTTAGTACCTGCCAAAAGTGGTCCATGGAAGGACAACTGTTGGACCAGCGACAGGGTCATGGGCGCCCAAGGTTCATTGATGCACATGGGAAGCGAAGGCTAGCCCATCTGTTCCGAACCCACAGAAGAGCTACTATAGCACAAATTACTGAAAAAGTTAATGCTGGCTATAATAGAAAGGTGTCAGAACACCCAGTGCATCACAGCTTGCTGTGTATGGGGCAGCGTAGCCGCAGAACGGTTAGATTGCCCATGCTGACCCCTGTCCACCTACAGTGGGCATGTGAGCATCTAACTGAACCATGGAGCAATGGAAGAAGGTGGCCTGGTCTGATGAATCACATTTTCTTTTACATCATGTGGATGGCCGGGTGTGTGTGTACGTCGCTTACCTGGAGAAGAGATGGCACCAGGATGCACTATGGGAAGAAGGCAAGCCAGCAGAGGCAGTGTGATGCTCTAGGCAATGTTCTGCTGGGAAACCTTGTATTAGCATTGTGTATTGCAAGTGCTGTACCAATGACAATTTAAACTGGTGCAATGATGCTGAGGTATGAGATCAGATCTCCAAAGTACAACCATAAATGGTTTTATGGCTTTTGTGAAAAAAGCGTGATAGAGTCAGGGACAAGCGTGATAGAGTCATAAATGACACTTGTTTTGCACAACTTGTTTTCCTGAGGTCCAATGATGACCTTTACAATCACGTACAACTGACTCAAGGACACAGCTATTACCACACAAACAGGGTGCAATGACCCAATGACATATAACATACAAACACCCAAACACTGTGTCAATTCCAGCTCTGTCTCTCATTGTCATTTTATTCCAGAACAGTGCAAACACAAGTATAAAAGATCTCAATATGAAATTTACATTCACATATATCAACATTGCAATCAATATGCAACCCCAAAAAATAGCACATATATTTAAGGTTATAAGTAAAATACTTTCAGTTTATTCTGCAGTAGATTCCATACATGTAATATTTTAAACCCGTATCATATATGAAAATATCTAATTAACATGAAAATCTAGTTTATTTACTGTGAACATTTTAGGCATTATTAAAGTTGTAATATTTAGAATGGCGATATATTAGGCCACTGTAGTTTGTATATAGAAAATAGATAATTTTTCATGTGGCTACATTTGTTTGATCATAAACTCTGATCTAGGCATATTCAGAGATAAAAGTTTGGCTTTTATATAATGGTTTTCATATACATTTATCATATAGAAAGATTTCTCAGTTGTTATATTCCCATAATATAACCTTCACTTTTGGGGTGAACACATGTTGTTGACCATAAGAAGTGCAACAATGCTCAAAGTGTGACGACGTGTCCAATTACAAGCTTAGAGAGCTTTATTTCATGACACTAAATAGCGAAAAATGTATTACCCAGGACTAATGGATATTCAAGAAAATATACTTCTCCAAAACCCAGGAGAAGACATCCAACATTGAAACATCCAACCCCAAAGTTTTATAGGAAGCCAAAACTGTACCCTTGGTGGATCCAGTGCATATAAAACTCTATATTATTTTAAAAAGTAGAATCAAACACAATATCACAAAATTGTGCTACAATAGAACACTGGAATTGATATGTTGGTAACAAAAATGTGTTGGCACAAAGGAATACACCCAAACCAACAACCCCTGGATAGAAGGCAGTCACCTCAAGAGCCAAAAAAAGGCAGCAATGCTACAAAACTCCCAAGCTTTCTCCAACACTTCACAGCACCATGCATGGAGAAAAAAAGCAAACAAGCTGTCGATAAAGGTTTGAGACCAAAAACACAGTAAAATGAACAAAAGGCCACTGTTCCTACATTCATGCAGTGCAACTAAAAGTCTTTTCTAAATATTACCCATTACACGTTTCACCCTTTTGTTCAGGTTTGTGCATTAGTCATGCATTAGAGTCACATTGCACTTAGCAAAAAGAACAAGACAAGGTAGAACTGTGGCATGCGAAGGGGGACATGCAGAACGGCAAGCTTGAAGCCAACTTCATTCCCTAGGCATATTTGGAGAAATATCAAAGTTACAGTAGCATTTCACCAAGAAATGAAAAGCTATAAAATAAATATGAGAGACAAACTGATCAGATCAGATACACTTTGTGACCACAAAACCAAGCTGTCCAAGTCCCTTTTTATACTCTGAATGCATGAAGATCCATATATTCTGAGCATGTATGACAGAGACCATCAGCTGACTGTGCCATTTAAATTGAATACAGGGTTTATCCTGTGCTAGCACTCCTTCTTGTGCAAGCACAGGGCTAAATTCCCTTGAAACCAGCACTAGCAAGATCCAGCTGAGTGTTAGCCTACTTAGAAACTCTGAATAGAACAAATATCACAACTGTTTCCACAAATAAGAACAAGCCATGTGAGCTATTTTCAAACTTATAAAAAGCTGCTCATTATCCCCAGTGGACAGGTAAGTTTTTTGCAGCTGATATAGTACATTTCATTCTTCATGAACAGCTAAGCCACTGCTTCACATATTGATTTCACATGTACTGTTAGTGAATTCTGGGAACACACAGTCACCCTTAATGTGTGTCGTATATTCAAGACAAAAGCTGTTTCTGTATTTGTGATTGTGTCAGACACGACATCTCCATCATAATAAAAGGTCAAAGAGCAGCAGGAAGTGTGCACTGACGTCAAGAATGTTCCTACTCGAAGTACCAGTGTGTAAGCGTTAGCAGCTTTACTGATGTTTGGAACCCACGGCTTATCCCATTGTTAATGGTAACAGGACTATATTTACAAGATTTTAGCCTCTGGATATACTGTAGCATCTGTACACTCACTCAATTCACTCAAAAAGGCAACAAGAAGAAATACTTTGAAGGATACGAATCAGAAATTCAATTTTCTGTACATCAATACAGGCTGTGAATTGCCCCATGTTTTCATAAACTTCCCACTGACTAAACAGAACCCCAGTAGGATTTTTTTTTTCCTCGTCATGCCATGGGCACTGACTCGTTTCATAATGGTACTAAATTCTCATAAATACTCTCCCTGCCAGTTATTCACACATTAACTCAAACACACAAATGTAAAATACAGCGCTGTTTAAATGATAAATGTTTGGTCCCCACTGCATACACATGCTTTGAATGGTTAATGCTGTGGCATTAAATTCCTACTGTTACTTATTATTTTCATAGGCAAATAAACACACACACACACACACAAACTCACACACAGAGGAGTGTGCGTGGCTCCTTTGTTGGTGTGAAGCTGCCATTACTGTAAAACACATGCTCCTCTTTAGGAGCCCCTGATATCTAGCTGGACTGAGGAAGACTCATTAAAACGAACACTCACACACATACACATGCACATGCACACATACAAACATACACACAAATAGACAAACCTGCTCATTATGTTTGCATGTGTGTGGGGAGGAGGGTTATTCTCTGCATGAGAGATTTAAATGTCTGTCTCATCTCTCATAAACATCACGGTCACCCTGTGGACAGCGAAGACTTCTTTTTTCTCAGTCATGCGTCTCTCCCATTGCTTTTTCTCAAGCTTTCTCAATGCTAGTGTGTTCCTCTGTGTCCTCCATCATCCCATCACTCCTTCATGTCTCACTCCCCCTTGATTCACTAACAGGTTGGTTGCCATAAAAAGTGCCTCCTCATCAGTCACACCTCCATCTCCATGTCGACAGAGATGGAGGGCAGGTAGAGGATGCTGTTGTTGGAGGAAGTGGGACCAGGGCCAATATTCTGTGCTTTGACCCCATAACTGGTTGCAGTGGGGGCATTGCTCAACTTGGTCTGGATACACGGGCTTCCCCGGCGCTCCAGGCTCTGGGAGCAGGATTGGAGAGGGCCTTCATTAGACCAACTCTCTAGGAAGTAGGTGAGCATTTGACCTTTGCCTTTCACACTGACCTGACCACGGCATAGGAAACGGTAATGGCCAGAGAGGAGGCGGAAGACATCTTCGGTCACCTGCCAAAACAGCATCAGATTGTGGTTTTACGCTTATCTTTTGTATTTTTGCATGTTTGAGTGTGTATGTGTTTTACCTGGATTTTGCCTTGTACTCCAGTGCTGTCCATCCTGCTGGCCACATTCACTGTGTTTCCCCAGATGTCATACTGAGGCCTACGAGCACCAATAACTCCTGCAACCACTGGACCTACATTAATACCTGATTAAACACAATCACACTGAACTAATTAATCCATCCAGTTTATGCAATTTATTTATTACTTTTATATTTCTATTTTACTTTGATTACTGAGGTTAAAGTTAGGGTTAGATTTAGGCTTAGGGCTAGCACTGATTAGCTGAGCTGCATTAAAATTTATGTCAGTGGAAGGTCCTCATAAGGGTGGTAAGACAAGGGTGCGTGTGTGTGTGTGTGTGTCATGTTGAAGAGTCATAAATGTTTATGGATATTTCTGAGAAGATTTGCAAGATTTGAGCAGAGGAAAAACGTCAGAGAATGAATGTGTGTATTGTTGTGTGTATCCTGCAGATGTTATTAGGATGTCCTGTGCATGGCCACTTTAGTTCTCTGGCTCCACACATACCACAAACATGCTCACACACATTTGTTTTATATATATATATATATATATATATATATATATGTATATGTATATATATATATATATATATATATATATATATATATATATATATATATATATATATATATATATATACATATATATATATATATAAAACAAACACACAGGACATCCTAATAACATCTGTATATATATATATATATATATATCAGGTTCCACTCCTGTCAGCCAAGGACAAGAATCTGAGCCTATCAGACTCACAAAAACTGAACAGTTGAAGACTGGAAAAAGACCAGGTGAGTTTTTTCTAATCTTCAGCTGTCCAGTTTTCATGAGTCTGTGCCTCAGATACTTGTTCTTGGCTGACAGGAGTGGAACCTGATGTGGTCTGTAACCCATCCACCTCAAGGTTTGATGTTGATTGCATTCTGAGATGCTTTTCTGCTCACCACAGTTGTAAAGAGTTATTATATGAGTTACTATATCCTTCCTGGCAGCTCAAATCAATCTGGCCATTTTCCTCTGACCTCTCTTATCAACAAGGCATTTCCACCCACAGAACTCACTCACTCAATGTTTTTTGTTTTTCTGTGTAAACTCTAGGGACCGGTAGCAACATCCATACCACAGTCAAGGTCACTGAGATCACATATTTTCCCCATTCTGTTGAACATTACCCGAAGCTCTTGACCTGTATATGCATGATTTTTTGCATTGCACTGCTGCCACATTATTGGCTGATTAGATAGCTGCATGAATGTGCAGGTGAACAGATGTTCCTAATAAAGTGGACAGTGAGTGTATACGTTTCAAACACACACTCTTATTCACTGATTATTCAAGAGTGTTGGATTACTCACCCACTCGAAGCACAAAGTCATTGTATGACTGGTAGTTTATCGCATCTAGAACTCTGAACATCTCTATGGCGAAGTCAGCCACTGTGCATAAATGTTCAGAAATGGACTTCTTGGCCTTTTAGGAAGAGAACAACAGAGAATAGGCAATATAGACTCAAAGTTACATTAGATACACTTTGATACACTGAAATCTATTCCAGAGTCATTCTTAACGTGCCAGTACATCTTAAAATTATTTAAAGACATAATACATATTCTTATAGTGGTTTGGTTTCCTAAGCAAGAAAAGGTTAAAACTGCAAAGATGTTTGTATTATGAGATACAATATTGTCCTTGTTGTTAAAGCTCTTTAACTACTATCAACTATTCAGTATTTACAATGATAATAGTAGGAAAGTTATGTATGTACAAGAGTGAGGAATGTAAGTCTGGACCTGCCAATGGGTCCTGAATGTGTGATTTTAAAGCATGAAAATCTATACCACACTTAACATGTTGTAATGACTAAGAAACTAAGCAAAATGGCCTAGGAACATATGCACCTTTACTCTCAGTAAAATGCCGAGATGACCAAGAAATTTGGAAACACCACCATTTCCCCCTGCCATCCCTATTACATAGACAGCTAATAACTGCTAGAAAACTAGTTTGCATTTGTCACAGGCAGGCACAAATGGGGCTTAAGTAAGTATCTGTATCTTCATCTTGTTATATTTTAATGATTTAATGATTAATAGCCAATCCTCTGAAGGATTTGGTAATCACTAACATGATAAAAAAGGTTGCTAGGTACCACATGATCCTCTAAAGGTTGCTAGGTACCACATGATCCTCTAATAATTTACCTTTCTGATGTAATTGGTCGAAAGCTGTGGAGGCGATTCATGAGGTCATAAATTCAGCTCATATGTATATAATGCTCCTTGAAACATTTTTATGGAAGTACTATTCAAAATTCATATTTTGAGCGAAGGGTGTCTCCTAAGTTCTACTTCTCAATTTTGCTCACACATTCACAGACTTTGCGTACCTTAGAACCAGTGGTAGGAACAAGGCCCACTGCTGCCATGTAAGTGCTGCCTATAGTTTTAATCTTCTCAATGTCCTTATAGCACTCCTTATCCAGCAGCTGCAGAGACAGAGACAGAGAGTGAGAGAAGCAACTAAGCAACTGCAGAAATGACCAAAATAAAATAAAGTCTGTTTGAAGTAAAATTTTTATACATAAATATAGTTTCATGCATAAACATTCTGCCAGTTCTGTTAGCCAGCTCTACATGCAAATATATATATATATATATATATATATATATATATATATATAAGAGACACCCATTTTTTCTGCATTTTGGCTTCCAGTCCACACTAAATCTGTGTTCTTGACCACAGAAAATGCATCTTTTTGAATGGTGCCATTTTCACCTTTGTGTGGAAGGGTAAAACTGAGATATTACAAAACTCTATTGTCCTGTGCTAGGCCCCTGATTATCATGTGACCCATCTCCAAACAATCCAAAGCAGAGGGTGAATTTATTTAACTGTTATTTAACTGTGGGTACTGTTTTGGTTGCTCTTTTACAATTCAACAGAGCTGTGTATAATATTAACACACTTTATATTCACTGTTGTATGACTGACCTCTGTATGGGTGTTACCAATCTTACAAAGAGTCTTTTTTTTGGTCACCTACCTTAACCAGTGTACTTCATATCAAACCACAGTCACAAAGTAAACTGTGTGCCTTTGTCTATTGTCTCTGAGTTGCAAAACACTTTAAAAATGACACAAACGGGCCAGTGTGGACATGTACCTGTATCTGTACAAGAGAGCTCAAGAGAGTTCGAGGGATTCTTACTGCATCAAAGTCTGCGATGATCTCGTTAAGGAGCCGCAAACACTCTACACCCATGTTGTTTCCATCCAGCTCAATGTAGAAGTCATTGAAGTTTGGGATGGAGGCGAACAGGACGCCCACCTGAGAGTAGGACTGATAGTACAGGTCCTGTGACAGAGGGGGAACAGGAAGAATGTCCATCAGAACCTAGTGCTGACTGTACAATAACAGTAGTCAATATGTGCTCCAGTACATTTACAGGAGCTTTAATCAAGCCTGAGATATGAATAATGATGCAAATGCAAAAATTCACAAACTATGAGCAATTACCCATAATAAGAACTTTAAAAGTTCATAATAAATTACAGTCTTGATCAGGTGTTGATGTTTGGGTCTGTCAAAAGAATAAACTAGGGGAAGGGTGCATGTGAGATTGTTGTATGTGTGTGAGTGGTCAAAACATTCCAGGATGTTTGTTGACATCATTTCCTGAGAAAAGATTTAGATAGGAATAGAAATTTTCAACAATAATATTAACCCTTCAGTTACACCAAAGAGCATATTGATTACTACAGAAGGACATCAGTACAGTACACCTGTAATATTCAGACTTTGGGATGGAACTTAAACTTAGAGACTGTAAACTAACTTTCAAAGCTCAGTTGCAAAGCAGCTGCACTAATCCCAAACTTGACTCATTTACACAACCATAATATAGCATCATCAATGAATCGCCATTAACCTTTCACCTAATAATGCCTGCAACACTGCAACACCACAACATAGTGGAGACATGGGGAACTGCAGCAGCCTCCATAAAGGTAAAACCAGCAACTTGAGATCATACAAATTCCATGACCCAGAGAGATTTCCCTGCTGTTGCTGTTGTTATTATAGTCAAATTAATTCAAAACTACACATCATAGCCATAAATTATTTATTTGTAATTTGTCATATGATTTGGCTTGTATGATGTAACAAATTCAGGATTAGCAAAAGTGAGAGAGAAAATGAGGGGATTTTACGGGAGAGAGGAATCAAGTGAAGTAAGGTGCCTCCACAGAAAGCTGCTTTAATGAGGCCAGTTGACACAGCTCCAACCACTAGACCAGATCTAATGCTCCTTTTTAGTAAGATCTGCGGCTGGTGTGGAATGAGGTCCCAGGAACTGTCTCCTCCTTTTTTGATCATCAGACAGATGTATTAATAATTTGTGGACACACATGAACCCATGAACCAAGTGGAAGCCCATATACATCTACCCATCCATACACCAGGACTGCTCTAATGTTACATATGCCACCGCCAGTCATTACTACAGATAGGCAGCAGCAAATGCAGTGTGGTTGTAGAATGCAGTCCATTAGTCAGTGTCCCAAACGGCCAGTGACAAAATGGTGTGCCAATAGCAAATCCAGTGTCCAGTAAAAAAATTAGGCACATCCAGACAATCCAAGAGCTCTTCAATACAAGGCATTGGAAAGCCATCAAAATTAGGAATAGTGTTCACCTTGCAGAAGTCCAATAGACCGACTCATCTGGCTTGGGCACTGTCTGTTCCAGTCACTGTGTGATGTCTCTATTACTCCCATCTCTAGCATTTTCCCCAGTGCCTCCTCAACCGCTTTTCCTTTGTGTAAAGGCAATCTCTCTGGGACAGTGAGAAATGGTCTCCAAGTGGGATTTAAGTGTGATCTGATGTGAACACTCTGGTTCCATCTCATTCACCACACAGCAGATTCTGTTGCTCTGGCAACAAGGACCACTTCTTTGCACTGTTTGAAGAGACTGAGGTGGTGAATCTGCTGTGTTTCCCCTGTCTTATCACAATATCACAGACTCAGAGTCAGCAGAGTCAGCAGACTTCCTCAGTACGGACTTCCTCAGCCCATCATGTGACTCCAGCACACCCCTGTATCATAGGGGAAAACCATGTGGAGAAGTGGAGCAACGTTTGGAATGCAAATAGGACAAACATTTATTGCAATTCCAGATATCATATTGTATGAACTTATTGTATGAATTAATTTTTAAGCATCCGTTAACCTGGGACCAACAAGTTAGTCAGTTTCTCTTGTTTGAGAGTCCCAACTCACTGTGTACAACTTATCATTAATAATAATTAGGAAAGGTTAGTATGGTCCTAGCTCCTTGGTGACATGGTCGAGAGCGTTCTTCAAAGTATCGTGGTGTAACTGTTCCAGAGTGAAGTCTGTGAGGGGCGTGAGCAGAGAGGGAGGGAATGGAACCACCAAAGGCGTATGTCCTGCTGCAAGCTTCCCCTGCCAAGGCCACGCAAACAGTATGTTGCTTTGTTTGTCAGGACACACCAAGTCCTAAATAAGCTGCACAAACCCTGACCAATCAGTTCCCAGGATTACTGGGTGGGAAAAGTAGGGACCAACCGCCACATTTGTTTCATGTATTTGGCCCTCATATTCAAATTTGAGGACCACCAGATATGTGTGCAGGTCCCCATCTAAGAACCTCACCTTCATCTCCCAACACAAAGCAATTCATCTTGAATCAGGCTTTGGAGGATCATAATCTGCGCACAGCCCCAGGCCTGATGTATACATGACAGGAAATATGAATACAGGCCCATGTCAAACCACTTTCCCACTTGCTACATCTTGGTTAAGAATGCTTTTTAAACTTGTAAGACTAAGTCAGACATTTAACGTTTAATTCAACATACTGTAAATTAACATAGGCAGTGATTTATCTCAAGTTATCTCAACTTCCCAATGACAAAAAAAGACTACCAAGACTAGGATTTTATTTTTTCATGAATTCTATACCTGCTATATATACTTACTTTCTTTTCAACTACATTCAACTACATCCTGCATGTTTCTTCTTCTTCAAAAAACAGAAGAATATGACTTTTCTTTCCACTGAACCTGCTCAATTGCTTATGTGATCTCTAGTTATTTCTACACTTGACTGCTGCAACTCTCTTCTTACTGGTCTCAGTTTATATGCCAGTTCTCCTCTACAGAGCATTCAGAATGGTGATGCCTGCCTGGGTTACAACAAATTAAAAACGCTTTCCTTTATCTTCCACACATTAAAGGGCACCTCACCATATTGTCTACGCACCTTGGCTCAGAACTACATAGTTTTTTTTTTTTTTTTAACCACATATTCCACCCTAGCACTAGAGATAAAACAAAGCATTTGTTTCTTGTTTTTCATGTTATTAATCTTTGTAAATTCGCTAAATGCTTTGTATTGCTTCAACTGTTAAGAGTGTCCACTAAATGACTAAATTCAAATGTAAACCATTACGCAGACATAAACACAACTAAACACACATAAATGTAAATTTCAGCACTGTTTTGACTCTAAATGTCAGTCCATGTTGTATACACAGACTCTAAGTGGTTGATCAGTGTATATTTGCAATTGAAAGGCTCAAACAACAAAGCTGTGTTTGTCACTTCAAGGTCTGGTGAGTCATAGCACCATCATAGTGTTTACCCTTTTCTGACTGAAGTGACCAGATGACTGTTTCCTGTCCTGTGTGGAACCGGGGACAATTGAACAGAGAACTACACTAATGTAGGGTATTGAATAAGATCTGAGTCATAAATGGTAGTTGATGATTAAAAAAAAAATGTTGAGGAAGTCATAGTCATCACAGGACTCCTACTTATTTTAGACAAAAAGTACTTGTTCATAGGCACTTTTCTGTATCTATGATAACTAACAGAAACCCTCAGTTGCAGTGTAGTCGCCTTGAAATACTGAACAATGTTGGCATATATCAGCTGGGTAAAAATAATATTGTATATATACAGTGATTGGCCTGTAAATTGCTCCAAACTGAGTTGTCACAGCAGGAGTGTGATGAGTGGGATAAAGTGTGAAACTGTTCCTGCAGAGAGTGTATTCAGACCATGTTGCGTGGGTTGGACAGGAGAAAGTGCTGGGCCACATGGGCAGGAAGGAGGTTAAACAGAATCCTCTTATTGTCCAGTTTCACCCTCTCCATGTCATCTCTTTCCTCTTCAGCCTGGGAATCACACACACACACACACACACACACACACACACACACACACACGCAATTGTGTATGTAAAATTGAGTGTGAATGATCTCTACATTTCCACACACAAGCATTCTCACAATTTATGTTGCTTACAATTAAAATCTTTTAACAGAATACTATAGAAATGTGTAAACCTATATGCATCTTGCGCAAGCTAACAGTCATTCAAAAAGTGAAACTTAAATTATGGAGAATATTGAGGCAAAATGTGGTATGTGTTTGGGAATATAAATAATTTTGTTGAGCTTTTTCAAGGCGGCATGGTAGTGCAGTGCTGCTGCCTCACAGCTTCAGGGTCCTGGTTTAATCCTGAACTTGGGTTTCTGTCTGTGTGGAGTTTTGCATGTTCTCCACGTGTTCCAGTTTCAAAACTGTGCAGGACTGGTGATGCTAAATTGCCCGAAGGTGTGAATGAGTGTGTGAAGGTGTGTGCATGGTGTTAGAAAGTGAGTGAGATTTTTCTAAGACCTTTTCAAAATGTAAATTCTCTTGTAATAGTCCACAAGGGGGCAATGTTCAACTGTGAGCTTCATGAATCATCAGCAAGTTAAGTCTCACCATGTTTATCCATTTAAGATACTTACATTTATCATATTTATCTGAAAAGCTGGCTCAGGTCTGCATGTGTGCTGGGTAATAATATATCACAGGTAATCTGATTTACATAATTTGATTACAATAGTAATTGTAATCAGTAGTATATATTGGAAATGACAACTATTCATACAATTGTTACTTTTTCTGATTACTTGATTATGTTTTATGTCAATAAATCATAGTATATTAATGAATAATTTACTGTGTGTCCATACCCAGCATAATAGCTGCCAGTAACGACAACCGTGTGTCATTTCTTGTAGTTGATCTAGATATCCCAGCTAAGAATTTTCAGTGATGGGTCTGTTAGTTAAATATATAGGTAGCAAGTTGAAGTTAGAGCATTTAAGTTGCAATGCACAATTGATCTTTAAACAGATTAACTCAAAATATGTGCAAAAGATGATTGTCTTTTGAATTTGTTTTTTTCTTAACATTATGTTCGGATTAAAAGCTCAAATAATGTCCATGTATCTTCCTGATGTCAGTGCTAAAGCGACACTGGGTTGCCTACCTTGTTTTGGTCTAATTCTTTTGTCCTTTTTAAACTTCATATTTGGTTGTGTATTTGGTAATAAATGTCCAAAATATGTTTGCCTCTTTCTTTTAGCACTTTTATTTATGCATAATACAAAAAAAACCTTAAATCATGTCATTTTTAATCAGTACTTGATTACATTTCCTTAGTAATCTACCCAAGACTGTCACCATGGTCTCTATTATTTATGCAACAAACAGCAAGTTGGAGATTTTCCTATAGCTACTAAGTACAGTGGGGATCACATTGGTTTTCTTTACCAATGGCCTAATGACAGCTGCTTCAGTAGGGATTCAGGCCCACTTAAAGTGATATATTTATCCAGTTTAAAACATCTGTTGAGAGAGAGCTTAAAACTGGCTTTAAAAAGCAAGAAGTCATGGGGAAGAGAACAGCTGGAGGAATTTAAACTTGAAATGACTTTGGATTCAAGATTAACTGCTGCAAAGTTTCACATAATACACTTTTAATGACTATGTCATTTGGATGGAGAAAAAAAAAACTGGTGGTTAAGATAAATTTGAGACTGTCACTGGTGATGGAGAGACACATATGGAGCAGTCTACACACTGATTCTGCAAATTCACACACACACACACACAAACACACACATACCTGTGTGGCCCACAGGTAGTCAAGTCTGAGTTTGAGGTCCTGTTGTCTGCAGTGGAGTATCATTGCACCAGAGAAGAGGAGCATTGCTAGAACAGGATCATACCCATGTGTGTGAAAGAACCCTCCTCTACATACACACAAAGCACAAACACCCAAACACATTTATTCATTTGGACTCACTTAACACAGTAAACACTTGTTATCATTTCTTTAGGTGTGTGTAAGCACTGGTTTGATGTTATCATTGTGCGCTTGCTGCTGGCCGCTCACCCCACAGCCTGCCGGTAGCCACTGGTCTCCATGACAACGGTATGGAGGACGTTGAGGAGGAGAAGCAGGAGAATCTTGGGTAGTGATGACACGCGGAGGTATAGAGCCACAGACAGCGATGCCATCACACAAGATAAGAACACGTACGGAGTGTATTTACACACACCTGTGCCCACTGTCGTGCTGTTCACTATGACAACCGTGATAATGGAGACGCTGGAGTTGCGCTCCCATGACCATGGCATGCACGCCACCTGTAAAGCAGAGAACAGCATGCCCACACAGCATGGGTTTTTTTTAATTTCAACAAATAACAAAGGTTTTAATGGTTCCAAAAGTTGAGGTTTGTATAGAAAATGGACATTTCATATTTCCCTATAAAAACGCTCACCACACAGCCCTGGGTTACGGAATACGTCAGAAGGACCAGAAAGCCACACAGAACCGTCCTGATCTGCAGAGTAAGACAGTCCGGAGAGCACTACAGAGAGACGGAGGGGGGTGATGTTATGGAAAAAGGAATTAGGATTAGGAATGCATTTTATCAGATAATTAGAAATTGATTATTTAAACCACAAATTGCACAGGAGATTAAAAGGCCAAAAGCCACAGGGTCAAGACATTTTGCTTTTTACTGTGTTTTTGTAGTTCAGTAACTGCTGTCTGTGTTAATGTGTCTTACCTGCACGTGAGTGATGTGAAGATACATTACACTCGCCATATGAAAACAGATACAAATAACCAGCAAAATAACAATCACCAGACCTCTATAAAGAAAGAGCGAGAGAGAGACATAGACAGAATTACTTTGTGTATATAGTGTGTGTATGTGTGTTATTATAGCTAACAAAGTCTAAAACTCTCAACAAAACATAAAATCATTCTAATAACAATAATTTTATAACAGAAATAATATTTTAAAAAGTAAGACTAAAGAAATACTACCTGATATTGAATAAATAAAATAAAATTAATTTCCTTTTTTCCAAAAAAAAAAAAAAAAAAACATTCAGGTTAATAAGTTCTAGTTTAGTGGAGAATAATTGTGTCCATAAAGAAAGGAAAGAGATGTGGGAATATTTTGAATTGAACTCTCTTACACAAAAAGTGGGATGTAAAAATTGGACAGCAGTCACTGAGTGATCAAATTACTAAAACTAAAACCACAGCACAGCAGTTTTTTTTAACTAACTAATAAAAGTTACCAAAACCTAAAAACTCACATGACACATTAAAAACAAAATAAACAATAATATAAAAATTTATATTATAATAACAGTGGAATGTGTAGTTATGAGTGTTGTGGTGTTGTATGCGTTACATACTGAGGGATAATCAGAAAATAGACGAGAGCGAAGAGTGAAGTGAGGAGGAGAGAGATCACCACAGCACTGATAAAGCCATCATCATACACCTGCTGATACTGAGAGAGAGAGATACAGAGAGAGAGAGAGAGAGAGAGAGAGAGCGAGCAGTGGGTATTTCAAGATCCGAAAAGCAATTACACAATTATTGCTTCTGTCCTCAGTATGTTTTTCTGAATATATGACCCATTCTTATGATAGATGATGGCTAAATCCACATGAGAGAGAGAAGCTCACTACAGTCAACCAGCAGCCTGACAATGAGGTGAATATGAGCTCATTGAATGATGTCTTCTCTTCATTAGTGCTGAAAACTAGCATCTGTCTCCCTGCTGCAATATATACGCACTGTCATTACTCTCCCGCTGAGGCTGGGGAAAGCCACAGCTCCCTGTTGCCAGAGAGAGAAAGTGTGCGTGCATATGTGTGGGCAAACTCTTCAGACATCCCAGAACTGTTACTCTTGCCCCCGTTCTTAAGGTGGGTGGGTCCCTTATGCCAGTACAGTAGGTGGTGTGAAGAAGCGATTGAGGAAAAGAGAGGGGGGGAGGGAGAGGGAGAATGAGAGAGGGGAGTAAATGTGGGGGTGAGAGGTGGATGAAAGTGAGAGGAGACACAGAGTCACGAAGCACAAGAGAACAATGTGGGGGATGCACCGTGTGTGTGTGTGTGTGTGTGTGTGTGTGTGTGTGTGCATGATTATGTTGTGTGTTTATGTCAGCTGAAAATCTTTTTGTGCCTCTATCCAGGGTTACTGCTTCACTTTTCTTCTACATCCCTCACCATCAGAGTCAGCCCAAGGGTCATTGGGGTCCTAAGCAAAAGAACTGACCTTGAGAATTGATCTCTCTGACATAATTTTAGCTCTAATCATAAAACAAGAAACATAATAAAAGAAACTGTATAAATGACAAATAATTTTTTTTTTTAATTTTTTTTAACAAGCCAGGGCTAATGCAGAACAAAAGACTGTAAGCCTCTATACAATAATTAATTAAAAAATTCAATCTCATTATGAAAGAAATGCCCTCTGTTAAATAGCACCTATAAACATTATCAACTAACACAACAAGCTATCAAGCACCAAAACATCTAGCTCAACTAGGCTAAATGTTTACATACACCTATGCTAAAGACATTCAAACTCACACACATTTCATGTTACCATACATGCCCTGTGTTGTCAGTTAGGGTAACTACTATATTTCCATAAGAGGTCATTTCAAAATAATAGCTAAGAGACAGATTTATTTCAGATTTCACTTACCATATCAGATTTCCAGTGGGTAAGAACTTTGGCACTTTGTTAGTATTTGGTGCCATTGCCTTTTAATTGCTTAACTTGTATCAAACACTTAGTAGCCTTCCACAAGCTTTTCACCATACTTTGCTGGAATTTGTGCTCATTCCTTCTGACAGAACTGGTGTAACTTAGTCATATATGTGGGCCTCCTTGCTCTGACACACTTTTTCAATTCAGTCCACAAATTTTCTCTGCATTTCAGGTCAGGTCAGGACTTTGTTATGGCTACTCCAATACTTTCACTTTGTTGTCTTTAAGTCAGGGGTGTCCCATCTTATCCAGAAAGGGCCGGTGTGAGTGCAGGTTTTTATTCCAACCAGGCAAAAGCCACACCTGATAGTCTACTGAAAGCTGATTAAACGGTGTGGTACCATTTTCCTGTCCTTCGTTTCTCAGTTAAATAAAAACCCGGACCCACACTGGTCCTTTGTAGATAAGATTGGACCCCCCTGCTTTAAGGCATTCTGTTACAATTTTGGAGCTATGCTTTGGTATTTCTTGATAATTCTCTTTCCTCATAATGCCATCTATAGTATTTTCTAAAGTGCACCAGTCCCTTTTCCAGTAAAACACCCCCATAACATGATGCTGCCACCTCCATGCTTCACAGTTGGGATTCTTCAGATTAAAAGCCTCACCCTTTTTCCTCCATAAATAATGCTGATCATTATGGCCAAACAGTACAATTTAGTTTCATCTGAACTACAAATAACTAATAGAATAATTAAACCCCACCAATACTAACTAAAATTATACTGAATTTCTTTATGAAAACTAGAAATTTATAAATGAATTTATTGGTACACGTTATGTGTGTTTCCAAAAAAAAATAGATAATTTAAAAAAAAATTAAAATAATAATAAAAAACAGCGCCCTATACAGATTAAAGGACAAGCCAGGCCAGCTCAGAATAATGCCACAGCCTCTTTTTTTTGTATGTGTGTAAAAGTGATTGTGAAAGTCTGTGGCTATGAGTGTGCCCACCGTTCTCTCTCTTTCTCTGCTCCTGTAGGTCAGAGTGATGTAATTGAGATCTGCTGTTTCCGATTCCGTTTCCCGAGCTTCAATCAGTCTTCCAATGTAGCGGTTCACACGTGTGCCGGGTGAGTTATGCGCTACTCCCGAGAAGGACGTGCGGCTGCGTAGCTTCTCTGATGCTGTACGTAGAGCTCGCCTCTGTAGTGATTGATGAAGTCAGTCAGTATAGACCCTCTCACATGAAACGAATCAAAATTCTAATTCTTAAGCCATTTTATCAATGAGATAATCAGTGCTGAATTCTAGGAGAGGTCCTGAAAGTCATGACTTAAGGCTATTTATAGACAGGAAACATAAATAGTCCACGTACACATATGTACATACAATGCACATTCATACATATACATATAAAATCCATTTGTGGGCTTCTCTGTACAGACCATTTTCTCAGTTAAGTCTACCACTTCAAGAGGAATGAAGGAGGAGATCAGATTAGAGTTACATTAGTGTGTATGTAAGTATGTGTGTATGTACATATGTGCTACATCTATTGAGACAAAATCCACTCAAGCTCTGCTGCTAATCCAAATAGCCCTCTCACATTCACATGGAAATGCAGTTTTAAAAGTGCACACCCATAAACACGCACCTTATCATCGTCCTCGCAGGTCATGACGTTGGAGAAAGGAATCTCAGCCTTAAACATTTTCCTACAGTGCATGAGCTGCACAAGCAGGTAGCAGACCGTCTTAAACTTCATCTTCTTTGCTGGCTTTATATCAGACAGAATCAAGCCAGGAAAAATCTGGATTAAAAAAGGAAAGAGAGGGAGCGAAATCTTCTTTTTTCACTTTTATATGAAAGACAAATGTAAATGTGAATAAGGAATATGATAAACATTATCAGTACTTGTTAAAAATAAGAATGACGAGAAAAAAGCGTAAGCTTCTTTCATTATAAAAATAAACCATGACATAGAGGCTTATCAGTAGGACTTCATTTTCAGGAACTAGGAATTGAGGTCATTTGCATGAGCCTCTAACTCTGTATGTGTGTGTGTGTGTGTGTGTGTATCCACATGGATAGGCCTGGATAATTTCACACCAATTTCTTTACATTCTTTACATCTTTTCATGTAATCCACTGAAAAAAATAGTACTTATCGTACAATAACAATGTCACATAAATGAAACACTTTCCTCAGAACAAAAAAGGCAATTTTTCATCTGAATGAATGAGGCATGATTGTACATATATGTGCAAGTGACTTCTACCTTGCGTCTGTGAGAGGGCACAATAAAAAAGGTCTCGATGGCATGTTTGCTGAGGAAGGCATGTCTCTCATGCCCATAGCCTGGCTCTACCTCGTAATCTCCATTCAGACATTCCAGAGTGGCTCTGGTGATATGAACCTTACTGTGGAGGACACACAGAACACTCAAAAAACATTTTCAGCAAATATATGACCTCACAATTAAACAGGATACATAGATTTGTTTAATTTTTACATGAGTATTTCTCAGACAAGACATAAATAACAAGACATTAAAACATAAATATGTTTATGGTTGTGGACTACCGGACCCTACTATACTGTGGTCCTGCACTGCAAAACCTGATGAGGTAAGTTTACTCAAGTCAGATTAAGAAAATATGACATTTAAACATATCTGAGTAGCGATTTTCATTTAGTCATTTCCACTGAGGGGTTTTACAGTGTGGGTCCTAATAAATATACAGTGCAAAGTATAGTTAGTCATAGACAGAGTGACCAGAATGCTAGCATTGTCTATCTACTATGTAGGACTAGGTTGAGTTTTTTACTCATACCACATGCAGCATTTTCCAGTGCTCTACTCCAAAAACTAACTTAATATATTTCCTTAGATATCAAACAGCGTGTTTAACTTTTATGTCAAAACAATTATAACAAATAATATAGCAAAGTCAAATACACAAATGAGCAAGATGAGCTATTTTCATATGAAAGGTGCAATCTCCACATCTCCACCCTGGTTAGTAAACCATGTTGTTTCTGGATTTTACACACTCAGTAAATCAAGGCCTCTTCGCTCTTAGATGGTTGAGCTGGATTCATTGGTTGAATTACACAGCACAGCACCAGGTCTTACCCACAAGTTTAGAATCAGGGTTGTGTTACCTCTTTTCCACTCACAAGATTATGCAAAGAATCTGACACCAGCTCAAACACCTTGTGGTTGAAAAAAGCTCTATGTGTGTCCAGTGGTCATGAAGTCATGAAGTGATCATGTAGGAACTGACCCCGGAAGTCCTCCTGCCTCCATCATGTTCGCCAGCGTGACATCATTTGACCAAACATCATACTGCCACTTCCTCAATCCCAGAACCCCACACAGCACACGACCTGTGTGCAATCCCACACGCATGTTCAGATCCACCTCCGTCGCCTCTGCAACAGACCTGCAATTAAATACACACACACCCACACACACACACACACACACAAACACATGGCATGTACACTCTTAGAAAAATGCTTCTTCAAGTGTTCTTTTATAAAGGCAAAGAATAAAGAATGGTGCAATAATTCTTTGTGTGCTATTCAAATAATGTGACAGTTGCCTTCACAAGGTCAGTTAAGCAGTTCTTGCATCTACACTGTATAAAATGTATCATATTATTTAAAAAAGACAGTTAATATTTGTCAAAATTCAATAGCTATGTCAAATGATTGGTATTTAGACTGATAATCTTTGCTAAAACGCACACATGAAGCAGAAGTGCAGGTGAAACAGTGAGAGTGATTGCACTGTGAGTGAGGTGGGGGATGAGCGTATGGAAAGTAGGGATGGCCGATTCGACTTATTTCCTTTTTTCAATCTGAAATAATAGCAAGATTAGTATACTTTGAAAAAAATATTCTTATGTATTAAAAGAGGTTAAATTTATTTCTACAATGAAAACATGGATATCAAGTATTATATGTGATATAAATCATATCTATACTGATGTTGGGGTTCTGTATAGGTTTGCTTTTGTCACACAGACCTGGAGCAGCCAACCTCATATACATATGCAAGCAAAAGGAAAATTACATTTAATATTACTGTCTATTCATGGTTTCAGTTTAATATTTAACTTTGGATGGCAGGTTACAATGATGCCTTTTGTCTCAGTTTGCTCTTGTCATCTCAATATGATTAAATTTTTATATTCAATACCAGTATAGAATTTAGGATTTAGGCTATTGAAGTACAAATGTTCCAGTAAGTCAGTAAATCAAACTGCAGATGAGCCATTACTCAGAAACATCAGCTAGGACAATGAAGCTATAATGGTCTGCTATATGAGTTTAATAAGCATAAATATCATTCCTTAAAAAGTGATCGAAGAATTCTGAGTGAGGATCGTGATCTAAATTCTAGGCAAAACTTTGTTCTTCTTATTTCACCCAGAATGATGGAGCCCTACTTTAAAGCAAGCAAAGAAATCTCCTCTCACCTCACTACCTACATAACACCACACACCAAAGAAAGAGAGAGCCGGTAAGAGAGCACGAAAAGGGTTTGCTGGGTTTATTTTTAACAACACAACCTGAATGAGGGAAGAAAACTCGAGAGCCGGAGATGGGGGAATGTCAGAGTGAGCAAAAAAAAAAGAGCTTTTATTGTGTGTGTGTGTGTGTGTGTGTGTGTGTGTCCAACTGTATTAGGTGATAAGAGATTCTAGCCACAAGAGCCAACTTAGGAACCAGAGAAGCAACCATTGACATAACAGTCAGCTCTCTCACACACACACACACACGAACGCACGCACACATTCTTACAAAGTGCTAAATAACATAGATAACATATGGCTGCCATTTACCATTGCCAATGTTTCCATTGCAATTGCAATTTGCCTTGCAATCAGCAGGGACACAAAATATTACCAACTGCTCCTTTAAAGAATGGCCTAAACACTATTAGCATTGTGTCACTTAATTAGAAACAACTGTGCACCAGTTCATTCATGCAATTATCCAATCATCCAATCATGTCGCAGCAACACAATGCATAAAATCATGCAGATACAGGTCAAGAGCTTCATGTTCACATCAAACATCAGAACGGGGAAAAATAATGTGCCACAGCCATCCATGACCGGGAGTGACACTAGCCAGACAGGGGTGTCTGTGAGCTCATGTATGCAGAATAAGGAGGGTAGTGCTTTGGTAAAAGATGCGGTGGCTCTCTTCATGTGTCTCAGAGAATATGAATTGACAAGATCAAATTTGCTTTGACTATAAGGGTGAAAAATCAAGAAAGTGATGATTTCCTGGGATTTTCAATAGCTGAGTAACTCAACTAACCACTCGTTATAACTCAAATCGCATTCTACAACTGTGATGAGCCAAAAAGCGTGTCAGAATGCACAACACATCAAACCTGCTACAACAGCAAAAAAAAAAAAATTGCATACATGTCTGTACTTTTTTCAGACAAAAAGACTCGATTATCCTGGCAACCTGATGCTACTGGTTTATCCTTTCTAATTGCCTGTAACTGCAACTGTCTTCTGTTGGCTTTGAAAGCTACCTGATTCGAAAAACAAATATGTTCATGAACCCATTTCCGATTGTGGCACCCAACATGCAACATTTTAGAACACAAATTCTGGCTTGCTGTTACTGTCTTTGCAAGCACTGCTTGCTTTTCCTGTTTTTGAAAAGTCAGAGTGATGTGTCTCACTCAGAGGTCCAGATTGGTTGATCACAGCAGGGATTACTGATGGATGAATTACGTATTTGCACAATGCATGCTGGGTATTGCAGTTTCACTATATCATAGTGTGAAAACAGAAAACCTATAGAAAATCATGAATTCTGTTAAAGCACTGACACTAAGGGATACAATACTGTGCAACAGAATAATACATACCACTACAAAAATGTATATGAAATTCTAGTTTTATGAAGGAATGCTTTATTAACTTTTAAATGCTCAGTTGTATCCTGCCTTAATTGTAAGCTGCTTTGAATAAAAGCATTAGCCAAATGGGCAAACATAGTGGATTATATTTTATATTTACGGTATATTTCTGGACATACTTACTGTACATATAGTAATATACTATAAAAAAGACAGTAATTAAAAAGTACAGTAAATATATTACAGTACTTTACTGTAAATAAAGTGTATGTTTTACAATTATTTACTGTAAATATAGAATACTTTACTGGGACCTCTGCTGACAGTAAACTACTGTAAATTTTACAGTAAATTTTTTACAGGGCCTGTTTGGGTCTGAAGAAATGACTGCCTTTAAATTCTGTACTTTTTCAGATTTACCAGACTTGCGGAAGAACGCAATTATTTTATGATTATGCATGTCAGTAAAGAAGACTGTCAAATTAATGTAAAATGTATTTCATTACAGCAAAAGCACCTACTCTCTGAAGTTAGTAATTATTAAAGCCTACCATAGCACTACAGTGATACAAGAAGTAATACTTGCTCTAAGTACAATAATACAATTTGAGAATTAGTCTTTCTCAGTTACTGAAATATCATCTCATTTTCCAAATTCCCCTGTTACATTGTAAGCAATAAAAAGTCTACATTCTTTTTGCATACAAACAAAACGGTCTCAGGAGAATTTAGCGGAAATCATTCAGTGCAATTGTTCTGCAATTACCCATGTGGGTCCTAGTAAAGCTGGTCATGCTTTGTTGTGTTTCAAAGCTGGAAGGTTTTTGGAATCGCTTGCATTTAGAAAGGCAAAAGAGTTATCTGTTTTAATAAACTCTGGTTCAGAAATTACAACTGAGGAAAATGCATGAATAAAAGAAAAGCGTTCACATCCAAATGAACCATCTGCAAAAAAAGATGCTTCAAGGATAAAGTATGTCATGAGCAGTGTGTATTTTATCAGAAATGTGTGTGTTAAAGGTGGGTACACACTCACGTGATGGTGTCAATCATGTCAAGTCCCATTTCCACACAGCAGTGGGCATGGTCAGCTTTGGGTTGGGTAAGACCGGACACACAGTAATAACAGTCCCCCAGGATCTTTATCCTCCTGCAGTGGTTCTCCTTTCAGTCACACACAAACACACACACACACACGCACACAAACACACAGGAGATGGATACAGATGGAAAAATAGTGTTTCCGTCAAAAGTGTGATGGCTCGGCATCATTTTATTCTGTTAAATCAGCATGTTTTCATCATTTATTATTAAACACTAAACTCCATCCACACATTCTGAACTCTGTACATACCTTTCCTGTTAGTACTAGTGACTGAATAATTCACTTTAGCGAGTCAATTAAGCAGTTACATTTATGGCATTTGGCAGATGCCCTTATCCAGAGCGACTTACATTTTTTTTTTTTTTTTTTTTAAATACAACTGAGCAGTTGAGGGTTAAGGGCCTTGCTCAAGGGCCCAGCAGTGGCAGGTTGGTGGTGCTGGGGATTGAACTCCTGACCTGCCGATCAGTAGTCCAATGTCTTAACCACTGAGCTACCACTGCCCTCTTATACATTAACAATGCCCTCTAATCAGCCTGAAATAGATTTTTATTGTTATAATAAATAAGAGAACCTGTGCATGCGTGTGTGCGTGTGTGTGTGTGTGCATGTGTGCGTGCACTCATGCATGCGTTGCTCAGTGAATATGCCAAACAGGGGCATTGCTACAATTCCTATGATAAACTATTGAAGTAGATTTCCTCCCACTCAGGCTTAGGAAAGCAAGACAGAGAGGAAGAGAGAAGGAGAACACAGATTCAGACCTATTATACTGTAGATCCTAATATAGATACTTTGCATTTTGTTTCATTCCATCACTCAGTATGAAACCTAAAGCCTGACATTTTGCACATTTGTTCATTTAATTAAATGTTTTTAATTAATTATTTTATTCCACTATCCTATGTCAGCTAACAACTGGGCAGGGAGAAGACTAGCATGTGCATGATGGAAAATATTGACCGTGGCATCGACGGGATTCAAACTCACAATCTCCGGACAATAAGGACGCTGGCCTGAGGGAAAATCTGCCAACTGAACAACAATTTTACTAATTTTAATTTGGACATCCTGTCATTAAACCAAGATTCTCATTAAAAAATTTACAGACAGAGTATGGTTCTTTGCAAGTGTTATGAATGATGTTTACCTTCAATGGATATGTTCTAACAGCAACTAACTTCCTGCACTAAACAATATTCATTTGAAATGGATTATGGACATAGATAATATCATTTCACTTTTAATTAAGCTCTTGAGTGTTTTGGTAAATTAGATTTTTTTTGGCCTGTCAAGGAGAAATGGAGGAAAAAAGAAAATCTTTTGAAATGAAGATGCATATGTGTGTGTGTGTGTGTGTGTGTGTGTGTGTGTATGTGTGTGAGTGGGCTTATGTCTGCTACCTCAGTAAGAAAGGAAACCCCTTGTCACATCAAACATATACCCACTCACACACACACACACACACACACACATACACACACACACACCATCTGTGCTAGAAATATTTTCCAGCTGCTGCCAGGATTTCAGACTAAAGAAAAAGCTGTTGTTTGTGACAATATTAATGTGTAAAACACTTTATAAACACTTTATAAAATCTCTTCATAAAACAACAGAATTTAGCAAAGGATCCTATAATGTGATATATGAGGCATACAAAATGAAAAGTGACAGATCCCAAGAAAGAGAGGGAGAGGTAGCAAAAAGATAAGAAAAGCAGAGTAACAAATAAAATAAGAGATGGCACGAATGAGCAGATTCTAAATTGAGGTGTTAAATGTAAGGATATTGTTCGCCAGGAATAAATAATAAATGAGTGTATCCCAAAGTGTAGTGTTTGACCAAACACTTAATCAAATCATCTTGAACAAGAAACATCATCAAGAAGATTAACAAGAGCAGTGTTTGGGTAAATGTATAGTACTGTACAAAAGTGTTGATATTTGGACAAAGCAAATGCACTATATGCACTATATGGCCAAAAGTATGTGAACATTTGACCATGACACCCATATGTGGGCCTTCCCCAAACTGTTGCCACAAAGTCGGAAGCACACAGTTGTATAGGATGTCCTTGTATGCTGTAGCATTACAGTTTCCCTTCACTGGAACTAAGAGGCCCAAACCTGTTCCCGCATGACAATGCCCCTGTGCACAAAGCGAGCTCCAAGAAGACATGGCTTGCCAAAGTTTAGAGTGAAAGAACTTGAGTGTCCTGCACAGAGCCCTGACCTCAACCCCACTGAACACCTTTGGGATGAACTGGAACACCGACTGAACCCCAGACCTCCTCACCAACATCAGTGCCTGATCTCACTAATGCTCTTGTAGCTAAATGAACACAAATCCCCACAGCCACGCTCCAAAATCTAGTGGAAAGCTTTCCCAGAAGAGTGGAGGTTATTATAACAGCAACTAAAGAGGAACTAAATCTAGAATGGGAAAAGCACATATGAGTGTTCTGGTCAGTTGTCCACAAACTTTTGGCAATATATTAAAATTCAAACCCTCACACCAGGATAAAGATGCAAAACTAATATAAATATTGAATTAAAAAGAAAACTGGAGAACACTAGACTGATTCCTGTATTGGTGACCTGTCAGTATCTTCAATGTATCATTACAGTCTGCTATGAGAACCACAGCTGGTGCTTCAGCACCATGGACAGTGTATGTGTAGCACCACGCATCTGTAGCACCTTTTATAGGTTGAATATCAACATCCTGGCACAAGCATTACATTGCATAGCAAAGTACCAAACTCTGCCACATTCTGCACCAACATAATATAACCAAGCTAACCTCCATCACTACACTATTTGAATAAAGTCGATATGTAATAAATAATTTTACATCTTTTTTAAACATACTGAGCATTCATACATAAAGTCGATGCTTTTCACTAAATATTATTAGACTTAGAGGGCTCATGAAAAAAGCCTAACTTGTCCACTTCTCTGCAAACACAATCACGCTTGAAAGTCACATGGTAACACAGTACAATAACACAGGTATTTTCAAAATACCCTGTAAATACCTCAGGATACAGAGAATACAGGGACTTTCCATGTTTTGAATATACCCACGTTGCCATACAACGTAACTTGCAAGCCTGCTTACAAGCCTGAAGTTAGGCTTATTTCATGAGCATGGTAATTCTAATTATATGTCATGAAAACGCTATGCTCAATACGCAAAAAAAGAGGTAAAATTATTTATTACATATCAATCATGTTCAAATAAAATAGTGGTAGAAGTGAGCTTGGTTAAATTACGTTGGTGCAGAACATGACATGCAGAACATTCAAGTGAAATGCTCTGCATGTAACATTGCATTGCATATGCAACATGTGCTTGTGCCAGAATGCTGACATTCAATGTATAGAGGTTGCCGCAGATAAGTTGCATGCAGATGTTTTTTCTGTGAGACTTGGTTGAGAAAAATATATGTAACCAATAAAAAGCAAAATACCTAAAACTATCAAAAAAAAGTGCTGTGTTTCAAGGTATCCAAGAGTAATTTGCATATAAAATCCCTGTATAAAACTACCCATAACTGTGCACACAATAGCAATATGTGTTGTGTTTTATTGTAAACCTATCTACCTCAGAGAATAAATCTTTTATGTGAAGTTTATATGCTGATATACAGATATCATTATCATAATGTGTGTAACTGTATTAAAATAAATGCACATGGGTGTCTCTATAGATAAGAGAACATCTGTCTTTCTTTTACACACACAGGCACATGACTTACTGTAGCAAGCTCGTCAAACTTCCCGAAGAGTTCGTTCAACAGTTTGACCAGCTCCTGAGCTGTGCATTGAGAAGCCAAACTGGTGAACCCAACAATGTCTGCAAAAAGGATACTAAAGGGAAGGAAAATAAAGAGTGTTGGTTATCTAAATTCACACCAGTAATACAGATGGGTGACAAATTAGTGAACAGAAACAGGGGCAGGTGTCCCTACAGTGGCCCAAGATTTTGCAACATCAAGAAAGGCGAGCAAATCGATGGAACTAATAGCAACATTTTTTTAATCATTGGTCACTCAAAAAAGGTAATTAGTATTGCAATGCAATTTTAAATGTATGGAATTGTGAATAAGAACTTTCTGAAGATTAACATTTGTTGAACAGTTGGTATAAGGTGCTCTGCCCCGCCTTCAGTTATTGACGAGCCAATGCTTTATAACATGCAAAGTGAAAAAAGATAGTGAAAAAAAGGAGGTAGATAGATTTTTAGATTTTGCTTTCACAGGTATATTCAAAAGCATAATGTATTTGTCTTTATTGCCGGTAATTGTATTACTGTAATACACTGTCAAAAAATGGGGGGATAAAATAATTGTTTGTCAACAGTAAAACTCTAATTTTTTTTTACCATACGTAAACATATATAAACATGGTAAGACTAGAGCATTATGATTATTTTTGATAAATAACAACATTTAACATCAGAAACTTCTAAGTAGTTTGGTCATGAGTTACCTTAACTTTTAGTAGAAAGTGGTCCTAACTTTGACTTCAATATGACTATTGAATATAACACTGCTTAAGTGTCTTGATTATACATACAGAAATAATCCACGAATGGGAAATTCAGTTCAGAGCCCTATGAAAATAGGTCAGGCCATCATTGCTTATGCAAACCCTGGGATCAACTCAGAAACCCTCCAGCTGCTCGGCACTGGGCTTCCTAATGTATTCTAAAATACTACATCACTGCCGCTCACACATTCTTTAAAGGCAATGTCTATATACATGATCTTACAAATGACTGGCAGTGTGAGATCTGTCTCTGTGATACATGTGCGTGTGATTAATGTGCTTTCTGTGCTATGACTCCCCCAGTCCTCCCCCTCGTTCTCTCTCTGTCTCTTTCTGAATGTGTGTGGGCAGTGAGAGCTAATTGAGCAGCTCTCGAGTTGATAGGGATAGCTTTGGGAGCTATGCAGACTTTGGCTGTGAGCCACACTCAGGAGCTTGTGTGAGTGAGTGGAGAGCAGTTGACTCCTGCTGACTCACTGAGCATTCTCATTCCCCATTTAAGTGCAATAGAAGTGACACCTATAGTCAATGAACTGTCAATTCTCTCCCATTGACTCTTTCACCCTTCCTCTAGCTCTTTCCCTCTCTCTCTTTCTCTCTCTCTCTCTCTCTATCTCTCTCTCTGTACCTCACATTGTCATGACGCTGGATGTAGATCTTGTGGAAGATTCTTTCTGGTGGTTTGAGGAAGTCCTCCTTCATCTCCATGGCAACGTTTCTGGGTAGCAGACTCATTAGGAGGCGTTCCTGTAAGAAGAAGAATAAACACTGATTTGCATAAACAGGCCCCTCCCATTAAATCGACCTCCCCAATCTGTTTATAAGTGATATATTCTTTGAAAGGGGTTCCAGAGAGGTTCTTTGGATAGGTAATTGTTCTACATTTCATACGGTTCTGCAAACTATAGAACCTTGATCCCCAGATGAACAATCAATTTACTCTAGTTATAACATTGTCTATTAATCCATCTTATTCTCTCTGTTGTTGTTAAAACACTTCTGTTCTTCAGTTTGTCCCTCTGGTAGAACTCTTAAAGGTTCTACACATAATACAATAACAAAGGTTTCTCTTTCAGAAGAGAATGAGAAGAGTTGCATGTAGAACTTTAGAGAGCCATTAAATCATCGAAAAAGCCCTTCTCAACAATGGATAGTATGTAGAAATTATGGCAATTTAATTAGCAAAGTGTAGCTCAAAAGTATATTCAAATTGAGTGTTTGTGCTGGTAATAGAGGAATAAAACCCACAAAAGTAGATTGTGCTTCAGAACTGTACAGGATTTGTACTAAGCCTAAAAATTACCTTTGGTTTTGAAGTTCTAAAAATAGGTTGATATGGTTGCAGTTGTTTTTCCTGTCATTCCTGTCATGTGTCTTATGCTGCATTCGATTTATTTCCCAGTAACAGACCAGGAAAAAAAACCCAAAGAAAACAGCCCCTTAACTTGGAATTCCTACTCAGGAATTCCTCCGAGTTCATCAACTGCAATCAAATCAACGTGGTTGCTCACAGCGTCAGCGTAAACAAAGTAGTACCGCTTACCTTTAAATGAGTTATAATTTATATACAAGTATTTGCTTCAGATCAATCAGCATACAGATCAATCAGACATATTTGCTTGTTAAATCTATAACAGTGACTATATAGTTCGCTGTTTTGAAGAAGAAAATACATATGACTCATCACAGTTAGCTGGCTAGATTGTCGCTAACAAAAGACGAACATGAAGGCATCCATGATTTTTTTCCCCACTTTTGTAGCTCAAATGCATGGAAGTCGAAAAATTACGTCATTCCGAGCTGTGACTTCCCACAGCATTAAACCTCGTTATGAATTTTGATCTCTCATATACTATATGGCCAAAAGTATGTGGACACCAATATGTGGTTCTGCCCCAAACTGTTGCTACAAAGTTGAAAGCACACAGTTCTCTTGAATTTCTTTTGCATGCTGTAGTTTTAAGATTTCATTGGAACTTAGGAGCCCAAATCTGTTCCAGCATGACAATGCTCCTGTGTACAAAGTGAGCTCCATGATGACCTTTGTCAAGGTTAGCGTATAAGAACTTGAGTGTCCTGCAAAGAGTCCTGACCTCAACCCCACTGAACACCTTTGGGATGAACAGGAACACTGACCGTGTGCCAGGCCTCCTCACCCAACATCACTGCCTGAGCTCACTAATGCTCTTGTGACTGAATGGGCAGAAATTCCCACATCCACATTTCGAAATCTAGGGAAAAGCCTTCCCAGAAATATCAAAGTGAAGGCCAACTTTGGAATGCGATGTTCAAAAAGCACATATGGGTGTGATGCTCAATTGTCCACATACTTTTATAGTATGTATTACACAGAGTGTATTATTGAAATGTAATGTAATGCAAAATTACAGCAGGACAATAAAATGAACTTTTTGCTTCTTACATAGGTATTTTATTGAAAGTGTTCTTCTACATTTCAGAATCTTCTCCACCCCACCATTCCTCTTATTCCAAAGTTTTAAAAATTTGATCTAAATTGTGCTGGAATGATCTGGGGTGCACATGTTTTAGGTTGACAAGGGTTGGCTCATTACTTTTCTGATTACTGCTAAGTGGGTGATATCAGTGGGAGATCACAGCTTGGCACTGGAGTTGGTTGGCATGGCAGAGGTAAGTTTCCCTGGAAACACTTACAGTTCATCGTCAGCCACGCGTTGCTAAAAGCAGGTGATAAATGTCTTCTTGATTAAGCATGCTGTTACCAGTGAGTCAGGACACCTGCTCTAAGAGACTTTAGAGAGCTGTTTGAAACTAGATTGAGCTTTGGACTGTACTGGGCTTTGCTGGGTTATATAGTATAGGAAGGTCAGTGTGTGTGGCAACAATCAAGCTGAAGTAAAAGGTCTGTCTGACACACCTGTGTCAATCTGTCTGCCTGTTATATGCCTTTTCTTTACTTAGACTTCACACTTAGACCTTTCTTTACTTCGTCTACTTGTATTATCTAAATTACTTCCTCCCATGTTGCAACTTGTAACACTTGAGCTTCTAATTTTTTTTTTTTTTTGGACTTGTATTCATCTTTTTATGGGGACCAAATAGACCTATTTGGTTTCTCCCCATAAAGAAAAGTGTTCTATAATAGAGTTGTTTCATGTAAAAAAAAAAAAACTATCTATGAAAGCCAGTACCCTGTTATAGAGGTGGATTTGCTGTTAGCTTTCACAAAGCACACAGGTTTGGATGCAAACGCAAACAAACCAAAGGGGCAAAGAAGTAATAGGCAACATGAATCAGGCAGAGAGTCAGGCAATCAGCAAACGAGCCAAACCAGGCAGAGATATGAATCGGAACCCAAAGTAAAGACTGGAATAACAATAGTGTTGTAGAAAGAGCCAGGAAGACCAGTGGCCTCACCTGGTCCCTCCACGCCGAGACTGTACTAATGTCCACCTGCCTGAAACTTTATTTCATGTAGACGCTCAAGAAGTTTGGACTGGACCCTAACACCCACACCATCTTCTGCTGATAGAGAGCATCCGAACTAGCATCACTGTATGGTATGGCAGTTGCTCCGCCCACAACCACAAGGCTCTCCAGAGTGTGGTGAGAGACTCTCAGCCATATGAGCACACAGTGCCTGAAGAAAACCAGTCATCTAGTACACAAACTGCATTCCAGATCTGACAAATGCTTTCGGAGCATCCAATCAAGAACAAACAGACTAAAGAACAGCTTTTACCTGCTGTCTATTAGGTTCCTAAATACACTGTAGGCCAGTTCATATACATTCCCAGGGTCACTGAGTCACTTTACATACTTTTTTCCATTGCCACTTTACAATTTACTTTGGAACAATGCAATACTGTCTTACGTACTGCTAATTATTTTTTTCTCTCTCTCTCTTTCCTCTCTTATTATATATTGTATATTGGATTTTGTTGTATCTCTTGTATTAAGCTAGGTTTAAGTTGAGATAAGTTTAAGCGCTTTTGTGTGTGTGTTGTGTATTCTGTAAACAATATACCCAAGCTTCACCATAAGAATTTCAATGTACATATGCCTCGACTAACCATGCAAATGATAAATAAAACTGACTTGACTTGCTGACTGACTCTACTGACAAGTTATATTAATGTTGTGGAGTTGAGTATGTACTACCATATAACCATAAAGATGTGTGTATGTGTGTGTGTTAATGTACAGAGTGGGTGGTGTTGCCTTCTATTTGGGGAGTTTGTTAGGTAGGAGGTGGATGAGTCATTTGCAAACAATTATAACCAATTTCAGTCGCTAAGGAACAAGGAGAAAGTGTTATCTCTAGTGTATCTGAGAAGAACATGTATACCATCTCTTCATTTCTTGCCTCATTCTAGTTAATTAACAAATCAGTCGGTGATAATTTACTTCTGTACCCAATAAGGCACTGATGAACTGGCATGTTAGGTCGCTATGTTTTATGAAAATCCTCTAGTTAAACGTCTGAGCTGTTCACTCAGCATTCACAATGGTATTGTTAAAAAATATCGCATGTGCAGATATTTATATATTCTGAAGAATTTGTTATGTTCGTTGTCCTGCAGCTCTGCAAGCTGTTTAAATTTTATATGCACCGTGTGTGCGTATTGGTCAATTTCCAAATTAGGCCTTTGGTCTGCATATGATCTGAATTCTAATTCAGTGAGCCCACTACACTTCTACCCAAGATCCCAATCAGTGTGTGTGTGTGTGTGTGTGTGTGTGTGTGTGTGTGTTTATGCATGCGTGTATGTGCATGTGTGTGAGTATGTGTGTGTGTGTGTGTGTGTGTTTGCAGATAAAAGTTGACCTTTAACGTAGTCAGGGAGGAATGAAAGCAATCTGGCAAGGTAATTACCTGTCAAATTTGTGACTTTTTAACTTGAGAGAGAAAATGAGATACATGATTATTTGATTTCAAGCATGTGTGTGTATGTGTGTGTGTTTCATTTTGTTGGAGAACAAATGTCCCCACAAGTACTGGAATATCTGACAATTTTGACCATTTTAGCTAGTCTCCATGATGAAAACAGCTTTTATTTTTAAATAAATGAATAAATAAATAAATAAATAAGAGCCAAAATGTTTCATTTCAGTTACTATGATTAAGGTTATGGTTAGATTGAGCTGCAACACAGCATTAATTATGTCATAATATAATTATGTCAGTGAATGGTCTTCACAAAAATAGTAAAACAACCTAAACATAAACTGCTATGAATTCACAGGTGTGACACCATGTTGGTATCTCTGTGTGTGGTGTGTTTGAGACCTGTTTTTCATTTTCGTCTTCCAGCTGCAGGCGTTCCTGGATGCAGCTCCTAGCTTGCAGAAACGCCTTCCTCTGGGCACGCTCAGTAAGGACTCGAACGAATACACCCGACAGGTTCACACCAATCAGCAGCACTGCATTTGCCACCAGCTACAAAGAGACAAAGTGTAATGGGAAATGGGAATCACTTTGTGTGTGTTTCTGTGTGTATATACACAGTGTATATATTTTACATTTAATCAGCATTCAGCACTCTCATTCCATGTTCAAGAAAAAGAGTTTGGCGTGAAAAGATAGGGTTCTGGAGAGGATGAAAGACAGAATCATGGAAAGAGACAAAGGAATTAAATATGGCTAAAAGGACAGGAAGACAGAACACAAGAGACAGAAAACAGCAGGATGTGCATATTTCCAGAGAGGGATTATTCATTCATTCATTCATTCATTCATCTTCAGTAACCATCAGGGTGGCAGTGGATCCAGTGTCTATCCCAGGAACACTGGACACAAGGCCAATCCATCACAGGGCCCCATGCACACACATGTGCACACACATTCACTCCCGGAATGTTTTGGGGAAGTGGAAGGAAACCAGAAATTTCAGAGGGAACCCACACAGACACAGGAAGAGCATGAGAAACTACACACAGACATTAACCTGAGCTCATACTATAACACATACCATAACATAAACTCACATACTCAATAGCTTCATGGGGCATTGCTTAGATTTACCTTAGTGACATTAAAAAGGTAAGGAGTTTAACACACCTCATTAAAAAAAAAGAAAAGAAAAGAAAAGAAGATATATTACATATATATATTCCTGTGTTTTCCAACTTAATCTTACCTACCTATCTATGGAATTGCCTAAAAGAAAAAAGTCATTAATTATCTGACGACCCAAAAATATGACCGAATACAAAAAGTGATTATATTGTGAGTTAAATAATTGTGCTTTTAAAAAGTTAATAATAAACAGTCAATAAAATACAGAGTGTCCCAAAAGTCTCCATACATAGGGGAAATTAACACTTTTTAACAAAATGTAACTTTAACAAATTTTCAAAACATTCTCTACATGATATAAACTAAAATATAATATAAACTAAAAAGTGTTAATTTCCCCTATGTATGGAGACTTTTGGGACACCCTGTATATTAAAAATAAATGTACTTTATTCCTCCATTCATCACTTACTGCCTTTTTTTATTTTAAACTTTACCTGGAATGTGTTTTTTAATTCATCTACTTCCTGTTTTTACTCACACAACATCTCCTAATCCCCTCGCTGTTTATATGATAATGAGTGGGGTGTGTTCAAACTTATCCCGGGATTAGACTTGTCCAGGGGGTTTGAGTCTGATACTGATGGTTAATGCAGACTAGAGCAATCGAAAGTGTCAGTGTCAACCATCCTGCTGATTAAGCCAGAATTTCACAGGGTCTAGATTACTCAATGCTCTCATTAATGTCAACATCATTTTAAGATGACACCTTAAATATTTTTAGAAATGTTTACAAAAACAGATCACAAATGTCCTAAACTCTCATTTGTAGCAGTAAAGTGAAGGGCTGGCATTGTTATTTGAAATACATTGCAATACATTGACGGTCCCTCATAATACTTTTCATTTTACAGTTTTGTGGATTATGGAACTGTAAAATGTAGTCTTGTGAGTCAAATGGGTGTTTGCGCATATCTGTATGAAGCGTAGTGCTTTAATAATGCCATTATTAGCAACAAGCTGTACTTCATATATGTGTGGCGGCCTGGGAATGCCAGATGCTGCTAACAAATATACTGAAAAAATCTACAAATGTTTTTTATTTCCTTACTAACCTTGCCTCGGCTTTCTGCAGAGATCACTTTCAGGAAATAAGGAGCCAGTTTAACAAATGAGGCTGTATAAATGGTCAGTCTGAGAGTAAAAACTAATCAGTCAAGTTAAATGCCATGACTGACATTTACATCAGGTAATAAGACCAGAGCGAGGGATGTGGATGATGGTGACGATTACTTAGCTGGTGTAGTGATTACTCATTTTACATCATAAACTTTGTTTCCTTGATGTAGCCTGTCAGCTCAGAGTAATCAGTTTAAGATCATTCCAACTGCAGTAATATAGAGATGACAACAGCAACTCTAGTTTACATCTAGTTTATAATGTAAATATAATGAATTCTAATAATCTGTAATGGTTGCCTTTTCTAAAATAAAATAAAGGATATTATTGAAGATGGAATGGCTGCTGAATGGTTGGGATTTCTGAATAGCATGTCAATATGTAGGCTATGATATTTTTATATTTTATTTATGACATTAAATTAAATAAATAAACAGCAGTTGTATTTAGACAATCAGTGTGGTGCTGCCTGTCAGTTGACTTGGAAATGTAATTGTTAAATGCAATTTTCTCCCTTTTCACTTTTGGGGGTAAACTAACTTGCTATACTTTACTTTACTTGTGGTTCAGCAAATTATGTCAAATGACATAACCAGTTGTGTTTCACGAAAACCAGTAATTTTTAAACTTTATGTCATAGGAAATGTCAAAATTTCATCATGCGAAGGGTTTTCGCAGGCCAACATACATGTAGGTAGTAGTTGGTGCAAAATTTGTAACCTTACGCATGTGCATAACAAAAACATAAAATATTACATGGCATTATTTATTTATTTATTTATTTATTTGTTTATTTATTATTAAAATACAGCATTAACATAAAGTTATATTCAATTTATTTTATCAGCTGTTAGGAAATACTTATTTTAATTAAAAATTTTAACTCTGTAATCACATAGCCTTTATTTTCCCAGTAGTTACTGAATAATAGGCTTTAATTTAGTTTTTTTACATTTTGATTTAGGTGCAGGATATAAGAAGAGTTTAGCTCATTATCAGGCAGGGTATCCAGTTTTCAACAGAAACTTGGTTATAATTTGTTTTTATTTATATTTTAGTAGTCTCCTACCAGGTCTCCTGCACTGCTTCACCTGTGATTTAATTTGTTGCACTTACCTTGCTTTGCAGATATTATTAAAGCTATGATGATTTGTTTGATTGTTAGGGGGAAAATGGACGACTGAAAAACTCTGAGTTAATGACACTGTATGTTGTACTGTGTTATTACAATATGGTAACCTCAGTAGCTATACAGAAAGTTCCTTTGATACAGAAAAGTACTATAAATAATTTTGCAGAATATCATGCAGGTTAAAACATACTGCACTGATTTGAACACAGTATTCACTGTAGAAATTACATCAGTCCTTTAAAGCCTCTGCTTGTGTTTTGTTCAAAAAACCCTGAACATCTCTTGAACAATCGATAGACATTCAGATATTACAATTTTCCATTACCATCCAAAGACCATCGTAAAAGGCCATAAGGCCATTGGACGTGGCCTGAGAGAGTAGAGAGACATAAAAACAGAAGACATTCATTATCACAAGTACTCAGAATGGACTGACAAGTCAGATTAAACAGTGTCTTTGATTGCATGAAAGGCATTAGTTATTGAACTGTTTATTGATTAGGCAGCATCTTATTGACATCCAACAAAGAGACAGAAAGGTGACTTTCAATTTCACTTTGAATGACTGAGTGTCTGGTGGTCCTAGTGGAATAGAGTCCTTTACAGGTAACATTAACAGGAATCAAACTGTCCTTGGCTAGAATATTTCAAATCGAATCTTTCATATGGTTGATATATGTAATCTGATTTAATGTCATAGTACAAGAAATGTGAATCTAGCACACTATATATATGTGTGTGTGTGTATATATATAAAATATGCTATGCTATTAATGTTGAACTGATTGTATCCTAAAAATCAGAAATGTTCTGAAAATTCAACTATACTTATACTATAGCAGAACTTTTAGCAGGCGCTAATGGAAAGGTTAGAACAGCACTAAATGTTTCACTGTTTAAGTTTAAAGCAAACCTAGTAATTATAATCACAGATTCAAATATCTGATATATCAGCACAGTGGGTCTGAATCATTTGCTGCTTACCAAACACCAGTATCTTCATGGCACACAACTAAGAGAGATATTATATAAAAAGTGTAATTTTATTATTAAATAAATTGTGGTACCATAAGAATTTTTTTTTTTTTGAAAATTCTCATATCATTTAAATCCTTTAGTACTACAGGATCCATTACATTACCTCATTATATTAACTATATTATTTTCAATATTGAAATATTAATTTGTGCATAAACATCAACATGTTTTTCTTTGATACTGGCTGTTATATTGTAGATGTTTCACCTTTAAATGCATAGCTTAAGTGGGTAGTGAACCTTCACCTCTTTTACCACCTCTGCCTTTTGTTTTCAAGTTAGGCCCCCACTTTCCTTGTATTCTTTGTTTTCTGTTCTTCTATTCTTTTCAACATTGTACCAGCACTGAAATGTCCAAATTGTCCTCCAAAAAAGGAGAGAAGTCTGAAGTCTGACAAAATAAGTTAATAAATGTGTGTGTGTGTGTGTATATATATATATACATATATATATATATATATATATATATATATATATATATATATATACATATATATATATATATATATATATATATATATATATATATGTTAGGTATTAGTACTGGATCATTGAAGTAGTTGCATTTACGGGTTAAGATTGTAATATATTTGTAATATTAATTATCTCAGAAAAAGTAGGAGTGGAATTGTGCTCATTTTGCTCAATTTGTCTCTGAGTCTTTAATAGTGGAGGAGTGTGAAATAATAAAGAGCTTTGAGCTTATGAAACTTTGTTCACATGGAGCCGTAGAAACAGGGGTGGCTTTAGATTTTAAGACCTGTGGTCTTGTTATTACAGTGACAACATTTATACATAAACACAACATACACAACACAAATATCACATTGCTGAATTAACTGTCACTAGGACCTCACAATTAATCATATGTTGAGTGTGATTTTGATTTTTGGCTTCTGCAAATAATTAAACACAAGTGGCTGAGATACGGTGTTTATTGACTTAGAGGCTTTAAAGCTGAAAATGCATATCGGTTCTGATGTATACTATAGTGGCGTATTTACATACTTTCTTACTTAATTCTTTAATTATTTACTTGTAATAATTGCTCCTAATTGTGTTTATATTTATCATTTTAAGATTAACAGTCAGTTATTGTGACTAGGAAGCAATGTAATTCTGATTCAGAGATATTTACAAAAAAATATACACTCACCGTCCACTTTAATAGGAACATCTGCTCATTCATGCAATTACCCAATCAGCCAATCCAGTGGCAGCAGTGCAATGCATAAAATCATGCAGAGAAAAGGTCAAGAGCTGCAGTTAATGTTCCCATCTAATATCAGAATGGGGAAAAAACTAAGTTTCATTTAGATTCATCATTATTGGGTGGGTTTCATGATAATGATGAATATTAGTGAATAACGAACAACTTAAAGCAGGATGTATGCTACTATCATGCTGTTTTGTGAGCTGTAACCTGGTCTTTGTTGGCTCTGCGCAGCCCGAGTCTGGAGAAAAGCCGCACGCGTCGATATTCAAACAATCAATTCACGGTCATGAGGTAAATTTAATAGATGAATCAGACACTTAAACAGCAAAAATAGATGCAGATAGACAATATTTAAAAACAGTGGACAATAGATGCACGCACATTCAAAAATTTATTACAGAAATTACATTCGTCTGGAAGAGCTACTGTGAAAAATGGGAATATGTGTTCGGTCAGATTTAAGAGAAACTATAATGTATAGCTTACAAAACTATACTAACTATAGTTACTCCTCAAAATGTCATTTCATTGCTTACACTAAATTTAATTTAAACAAAATTTAAATTTCTAATTTACTAGGTCCATTGGTTTATCCAGTAACATTATCAAATCTCACAGAGATTTTAGCACTGACTAGTATTAAATTAATTTGATTAAACAGTATATGGTGTTGTAGTGCTGTGGGTAATGTTGTGGCCTTGCACTTCCAGGATCCTGGGTTTGATCCTGACTGCTTGGAGTTTGCTGTTTTCCAGGGCTTTGAATATACATGATCAAGTTGTTTGTGATCATGTTGGCTGTACAAAAACTAACTGTGTTAATGCACATCAATTTGTTCACGTGGAGCCAATATACACATTTAAATTAAGAAAAATTCAGTCAACTTTTTTTCAGTGTACACAACCACAACCAAAGGGAGTACAAATGCCACAATTAAAATTTTCGTTAAATTTACTTGATTTAAATGTGTACATCAGCTCCACACAAATGAAATATTTTACTTCAGCATAAATTCATCTCTTACATTTAACTTCTTGGTTCCATGTGAATTGATTTACATGCGCACAGTTTTTAAATGCAGTTTGCTTCATTTGTTTTGTACAGCTAACATGATTAATAAATACGATATGACTTTCCTCTGAGCAACTCAAACCTAACATGCTCTTCTCATGAGGTATGTAAGATACCCACTACACCTCCGAGCCACAGACAAGGTGGTTAATCAGATATAGGGCAATGGTTCACACTCACGCTATGCAACTCCGCACATTTCTTTATAGAAATTAGTGGCCTCTATCTAACCGTACACCAGCGCCGAATAGTGAAGTACTTAGTGAATAACGAATGGGTCAGGTTAAGCATTAATTTACAAATATCTGTATGTATTATATTAGTTACAAAGCATTTTGGGAAACTCTTGTTTATTAAAGAACCTTCTTATGAATGATAAAGACCAGGTGACATTTTTCAAATCTTCAGCTGTCCAGTTTCAGTGAACCTGTGCCAACTGTAGCGTCCGATTCCTGTTCATGGCTGACAGAAATGGACCCTGATGTAGTTTTCTGCTATTGTAGCCTATTTGCTGCAAGGTTTGATGTGTTGTGCATTTTGAGATGCTTTTCTGCTCACCCCGGCTGTAAAGAGTGATCATTTGAGTTCCTGTAGCCTTCCTGTCATCTCAAATCAGTCTGGCCATTTTCCTCTGACCTCTCACATCAACAAGGTGTTTGCACCTGCAGAACTGCCTCTTTTCTGGCTGTTTTTATGTGTGTGTGTGTGTGTGTGTGTGTGTGTGTGTGTTTCACTCCATTCTGAGTAAACTCTATAGACTGTTGTGCATGAATACTCATATACTCAAACCAACCGTCTAGCACCAACAACAACGCCAAGGTCAAAGAGATCACACTGTTCCCCATTCTGATGTTCGATGTGAACATTACCTGAAGCTCTTGTCTTGTCTCTGCATGACTTTATGCATTGCCCTGCTGCCACGTGATTGGCTGATTAGATAAATGCATGAATGTGCAAGTGTTAATCAAGCAGACAGTGAGTGTGGGCTTATAATGTATGGCGTAAAAAGATGGGTTTTTTGTTTTTTTATCCCTTTAAATTGACAAACTTGTGAAAAAAATTCTTAGCTATCTGAGTAATCATGATTCATAGCCTAATCCTGATTTTGGTGGTGACCAAAACATTAGTGGGTATCATTTCAGTCGGTATCGTGCACCTCTAATTCTTACAGTGTTCAGTCATGGTCTACAGGATTAAATAACCGCTTACAGTTCTGAACAAACACTTGCAGTGTACAGTAGAATGATCTTTAACGTTTCTGCAAGTTCACTTGTGTCCACTCCGGGCGCGTGACTCGTTCCTCCTGCCTGCGTTTGTCACTGTGCACGTGCAGCGCAGACACGCGGTGTAAACAACCTCGAGGTTTACGCAACGTGGACTGCGCAGGTTAGAGCAACCCAATACGCACAGTCTGGTGACTTCCAAACACCTACCGAACCTGGACATTAAATAATGGTCTAATTCAGGTATGTTTAGGCGGGAAACTGTGCTGAAAAATACAGGACCAGAGTTGAGCAAATTTCCTAAGAACAAACAAAACATGAAATGTCTTACCGGAGTCCAGACGCGCGGTCTGAGGGCAGTTAGAGACGTGGCAGTCACGATAAAATGGGACGCGGCGACCAGCACGCCGAACACGACGGCTAAGAGGGTTCGCACCGGCAGCAGGGAGTAAGCGACGAATGTGACGAGCATGAGCTGCCACACACCTTGCTCAGGTGCAGCAGCGGCCGCGTCGGGTCCGTGTGCGCCGTGCGCGCCGTGCTGCGTGCCAGGCCCGAGAGCGAGCGGAAACGGGCAGCAGAGCAGCGCGAACGTGAAGCTGAAGAGCAGCGCGAGCCGGGCGATCTGTTGCAGCTGCGTCACCTGCAGGTACTTGACGTTGGTGACGATGAAGAGCGAGGTGAAGATGACGCAGTGCACCGGGTGCGAGCCCTTGGAGACGGTGAAGCGCGAGCCAGCGGACAGCAGCTCGACCAGCGCGAGCGCGGACGCAGCGAGGATGAGCACGGCCAGCGCTTTAAGCGTTGCGGTCTGCTCGAGTTTCAGATTGTACTTCTGAAAAAGGCTCTCTAGCTCCTTGCAGTCGAACTCGTCCTCGCAAGGAATCCCCGCAAGCGGCGTCCTGGCCAGGCGCCTCTTTCTGCGCCGCGCGTGGACTCGAGAAACCGGCACTTCCTCCATAACGGGGCCATTCATCCGACCTCCCTCCTCACCAGATCTGTGCGTGTAAGTAAAGCGAGGCTCTGCACAGACCGGCCCGGAATGGTCTCACCCCGACGCAGCTCGAGGACGTCTGCCAGCGTAAAGCCCAGCTCTGACGTGCCACGCGCGCTGCCGCTGACTGCCTGCAAGCCGGCGACTGCCGTCTGCCGTGCGGCGAGAAAATAACGAGCCCGGAGCGCGCGCACGAGCCCGGCAGCAGCCCGCCTCCGCTCTTCTTCTCGCTCCCGCCCTTATCGAGCCGGTCTTCCGGGGAAACAGGGCGCTCGGAGCGCGTGCTGCGTGCTCGGGCCCTAAACGAGGTGAGTGTTGACGGCGCGTTGCCGGGACTCCCCCTCTCTACGTTGCCAAGGCTACGTGTCGGCCCCGCGCTCTGCGCAAAGTGCGCATGCGCGACTTCGGCTTGAGACGCGAGGCACGTCTTCTGATCCAAAACCGCCACACACACACACACACACACAAATACACACGCAAAACAGGGACGTCAGTTTTGACAGCTGCATGTGCTAGAGCTATAAACATGAAAAACGTTCCCACATAAAGCCTTAATAAAAAATAATCATAAATTGAGATGGAAAATGGGGCACATGAAGTGCTGTTTTGATGTTTTGATGTGAGTGCGTGAGACACGAGATGAAACAGACAGAAATAACCGGGGAGATTTTCCCCGCCGCGCGGACGGGATGCAGCCCGGTGTTATAAATAGAAACGGGCGCTGATGATGAGAGGTGGCCTTTTAATGAAGCGCTTTAATTCCAGCTTTTGTTCGGAGCGCCGTGTGAGCCCGAGCCGCGCTCCGCCACCGAGCCGGTGAAGGAGCAGGTGGTTTGGATCACGCATCGCATTCATCTTTTATTCGTGCACATCTGTCTCCACATTGATTATCATCGACGAGCGACTGAGTGGATTTTTATTTTTAATTTGGGATGTTGAGATTGAAGAGGCGCATGCGCCGCACTGCTGATGCTGAGCGTTCACTGGGCTCGCCTTAACTGGTCCACCAAAGGGGGCGATTCAAATCCTATTACTCATCCAGAAAAGAGCTTTTAAGTAGCAGAAAAAAGAATCCCTGAATCAAGAGTCATCCAGTCCTTTATGGCAAGTTCCAAGTCTCAAAAACTGTATTTAAATATCATCAGACTAAAGAGTTCTGAATCTTTGTAAGTTCTTCTGTTAACTTGTCAGCAAAAAACTTTCCTGTACATCTCAGTTTCAAAGATCACAAGTGGACTTGACTTTTTATGGTCAGATCAGATGTAATTGCATGTTTACTGTGGGAAAAGCATAAAGAGCCACAGCAGGGATTGCTTGCAAAACTGGCTTGGAGTCCATGTCACAATATACACTTTATGGCCAAAAGTATGTGGACACCTGACCATAACACTCATATGTGGTTCTTCCCCAAACTGTTGCCACAAAGTTGGAAGCACACAATTGTATAGGATGTCTCTGTATGCTGTAGAATTACAATTTCCCTTCACTGGAACTAAGAGGCCCAAACCTGTTCCCGCATGACAATGCGCCTGTGCACAAAGCAAGCCCCATGAAGACTTGGTTTGCCAAGACTGGTGTGAAAAAACTCGAGTGTTCTGCACAGAGCCCTGACCTCAACCCCACTGAACACCTTTGGGATGAACAGGAACGCTGATTCTTATCTATCTAAAGAATAGATAGATATGAGGGAATTGTGAAAGAAGTGTGAGAATGGGCAGATTTACTCAATGTACAAAGTAATGTATATAATTTTAAATATTGTAAAAAATTTGTAGTCTTAAAAAGGTTGCTGTCATCAACCATGTTTCCTGTTATTGAAACATACAGGTATTTTGGCAATTATATCATAAAAACACAAAACAGGATGAAATAAATACATTAGAGGAATATTAGATCAATTGAAGTGAAGCAATATTTTATTCCTCCTATTATGTTACGGGTCAATTTATGCATTTTCACTTTTGATTAGTCTGAAATACTGGTTACATTCTCTTTTTCTTCTTGAAATTGTTTGACTTTTCCTCATTCAGGGTCATGAACTTACATGCAAAGTCTGATCACACTGATGTGTTGTGGAAGGTCTGTACAATATTTGTATACAAAGATCATGTTCAGAGATGGTTTCACAGACCTAAAATAAAAAGTCTTTGATGTATATACTTGTTATGACTGGTTCTGACTGCCCTGAGAGGGTAAAAAAAGATGTTCCCTACATTTCTTGTCAATGCTGCAACAGACTTTGTCAGACATAGATGCTAAAAAATGAGCTCCAAAAGACTGACAGTCCAAGAAGTCTTATCACAGATTTTACGATGTGATACTGAAATAGAGGAAGAGGTTTCAGAGACAGAGGATGCTTCAGATCTAGAGGACAATACAGTTGAAGATGTTGAATTTTCTTCAGGTGAAGAAGATTCAGAGGATGAATCTACCATATGTTCCCCTTCATTAGATAAAAACAATGGAACACAGCCACTATCAAGAGGAGTTGGACCATGGAAATCTGAAGATGGTAATAAAGAATGGTCACCTTCACCACAACAAAGCCAAGGCAGACTGTCAGCTTCCAATGTAATCAAAATGGTTCCAGGGCCTACACAATTTGCTGTCACCAAATATATGACATACACTCAGCTTTTGAGGTCTTCATACTGCAACCAGTTGAGAAATTTACACTGGACATGGCCAAGTTGGAGGGAAGCCGTGTGTTGTGAGAACTGGAAGCCAAAGGATCGTGTTGACTTGAATGCATACGTTGGATTGCCAGTCAATATTTTGGGCAACAATGTCTCTAAAAGTGTTTCATATAATTTCCCGTGTCATTTGCTTTGATAAGACATTAGAGAGAGATGTTAGCTGCAATCAGGGAGATGTGGAACAAATGGGTGGACATTCTACCTCTTCTGTACAGTCCAGGTCCTCATGTTACAGTGGATGAATGTCTTGTTCAGAAGATGATGTCCTTTCAGACACTACATGCCAAATAAGCCTGCAAAATTTAGCATCAAAATATGGGCAGCCTGTGATGCCAAATCAAGCTATGCATGGAATATGAAAGTTTTCACTGGGAAGCCATTCAACACCTGAGAAGAACCAGAGGATGAGGGTGGTGTTGGAAATGAGCAAAGTGCTACAAGGTCATAACATAACATGTGACAACTTCTTCACATCGTACCACCTTGGTGTTGAACTACAGAAGATACAGCTGAACATGTTAGGAACAATTAGAAAAAAACAAGCCAGAATTTCCTAGTGAGCTTGTAAAGATGCAGGGAAGAATTCCTCAAAATTTGCTTTCTCTGAAAATGCAACTGTAGTTTCATACTGCCCAAAAAATAATAAGAATGTTCTTGTAATGAGCACAATGCACAAAGATGCAAATCTGAGTTCAAGAGGGGACATGAAGCCACAAATCACTCTGGACTATAAGTCCACCAAGGAGGAGATGACAACCAGGACAAAGTCACAGCTACACATAGCTATCAGCACATGACTGTCTGTTGACCTTTGGTGATTTTCTAAAACATTGTACATACATCTGCTTACAACCATATATCCTGTGGAATGAAATCGACCAATAATGGAATGAGGGCAAACTACACAGATTTCAGATTTTCCTGGAGGAACATGGCAAAGCACTCATCACTTCCAAGATCCAGAGGCGAACCCAGCTACCTCAATCCCTGACTTTTGCTTTGTGACATGGTGCATTATCATGCTGGAAGTAGCCTTTAGAAGTTGGGTAAACTGTGGCCATGAAGGGATGAAAAAGGTCAGCAACAATACTCAAATAGGCTGTGGCATTGAAGCTATGATCGATTGGTATTAACGGGCCCAAAGTGTGCCAAGAAAACATTCCCCACACCATTACACCACCTCCACCACCTGTTGACACAAGGCAGGTTGGGTGCATGGATTCATGCTGTTGGCACCAAATTCTGATGCTAACATCTATGTGCCTCAGCAGAAATCAAGATTCATCAAACCAGGCTATGTTTTTCCAGTCTTCAACTGACCAGTTTTGGTGAGCCTGTGCCCACTGCAGCCTCACCTTTCTGTTCTCGGCTGACAGAAGTGGAACCTGAAGTGGTCTTCTGCTGTTGTAGCTCATCCGCCTCAAGGTTCGACATGCTGTGCTTTCTGAGGTGCTTTTCTGCTCACCACAATTGTACAGAGTGGTTATCTGAGTTACTGTAGCCTTTCTGTCGGCTCGAACCAGTCGGCCATTCTCCATTTACCTCTCTCATCAACAAGGTGTTTCTGTCCACAGAACTGCTGCTGAGTGGATGTTTTTTCTTTATTGCACCATTCTTAGTAAACTCTAGAGACTGTTGTGCATGAAATTCTCAGGAGATCAGCAGTTATAGAAATACTCAAACCAGCCCGTCTGGCACCAACAATCATGTCATGGTCAAAATCGCTGAGATCACATTTTTTTCACCCATTCTGTTGGTTGATGTGAACATTACCAGAAGCTACTGGCCCATCTACATGATTTAATGTATTGCACTGCTGCTGCATGATTGGCTGATTAGATAATTGCACGAATGAGTAGGGGTATAGGTGTTCCTAATAAAGTGCTCAGTGAGTGTATATTTCTTTCTAGATATCCATGAATCAGAATTACTGTAGTTGCCTATTTTTTTCCACAAGTTAAACATGTCCTCTTTTGAATGAAAAGTATATATATATATATATATATATATATATATATATATATATATATATATATATATATATATATATATATAATTTTGCATTTAAATGCAATTTACTAGGTCAAAAAGGCACCCATTCAGGATTATGACACTATTTAACTAGCTTTTATTGCCAACAAGCAGGAAGTCACTCACGTCACTGGCACTAATATACACATTACATGACGAAAGAGAGGGGTTAGCTTTTGACTCTAGAGTCTGACTCACTGTGCAGCAGCAAAAAAATTCAGCAAAAGGCTGCCTAGGGTGCTCTGTGCCTATGTAAGCTGCTTAGGACTGCCTAGAGCAGTCTAGGGAGCTCTACGCCTGTGAGAGCTGCCTAGGGCTGCTGAGGGCACATTCAAATGTATCTTTTTTCTTAAAGTTAAAACATAAATCTGACACTGGTTTTGACATAAAAATTAAATTTGACAAAAAAAAAATTAATTAAATTATTTCTTGAGTTATTAATTTGAAATCTTCAGACACTAATAAAATATATAAAATAGCAAAAGCTATATTAGCCCACATAGGGCCCAGGTTGAACCCAGCAGCCCATTTAATGCCCGCCTGGGCCCCAGTCATAGCCCATAATAAATACTAAATCTTAGTTTACATATATGTGAACATGTGTATATGCAGTACTTGTGGATCATAAAGGAAAATTTTTTAAATGTCACTTATTCATTATCAATCTGAATTTTAGGAGGTAGAAAATAAAATTATAAAAAGTTACTCCAATTTATGGTAATAAATGCAATATTTTTAAGATTAAAATCGGTTTTAATCAGTTTAATCTGCTTCATAAGTACTGCAGGGAATAAATGAATTCTGAAAAATTAATTTACAATTAATGTGGGCCCCATATGTACAGGCTTTCTGGTTTGCCCACTTGTAGCCCATATATATGTTTTCTGGGCAGCCCAACTGGGCCCCTGTGACAGTCCGTGTATGAGCCCAGTCAGAGACCATGCCCCTGTGGACCCCATGGCCAAGTTCAACCCATGTGGGCCCCACCAAGCTATGCTGACAGGGAAAGGCTGTAAAGGCGATCAAGGGCTGTCAAGGTCATTCAAGGACTGTCCACACTGTCAAGGGCTGTTATAGGCTGTCAAGGGTGGCCAAGGGCTGTCTAGGGTTGTCAGTGGCGGTCAAGGGCTGTCTAGAGCTGTCTAGGGCTTCCTAGGGCTATCAAGGGTGGTCAAGGGCTGTCAAGGGTGGTGAAGGGCAGTCAAAGTGAAGTGAAGTGTGGCCAAGTATGGTGACCCATACTAGGAATTTGTGCTCTGCATTTAACCCATCCAAGTGCGCACACACACAGTAGTGAACACACACCCGGAGCAGTGGGCAGCCTTTTGCTGCAGCGCCCGGGGAGCAGTTGGGGGTTCGGTTCCTTGCTCAAGGGTCTCACCTCAGTCATGGTATCGAGGGTGGGAGAGAGCGCTAGTCATTCACTTCCCCCACCTACAATCGAACCCCACCTGAGATTTGAACCCACAACCTTCAGGTTCACCTTCGGGTTGCAAGTCCATTAGGCATGTCAAGGGCTGTCTAGGGATGTCAAGGGTGTTGAAGGGCAGTCAAGGTCTGCCTAGGGCTGTTTAGGGGTTCCTAGGGCTGTCAAGGGTGGTCAAGGACTATCTAGGGCTATCAAGGGTGGTGAAGGGCAGTCAAGGTCTGCCTAGGGCTGTTTAGGGGTTCCTAGGGATGTCAAGGGTAGTCAAGGGCTGTCTAGGGCTTTCAAGGGGCTGTCAAGAGCAGTCAAGAGCTGTCTAGGGCTTTCAAGGGGCTGTCAAGAGCAGTCAAGAGCTGTCAAGGGTGGCCAAGGGCTGTCTAGGGTTGTCAGTGGCGGTCAAGGGCTGTCTAGAGCTGTCTAGGGCTTCCTAGGGCTATCAAGGGTGGTGAAGGGCAGTCAAAGTGAAGTGAAGTGAAGTGTGGCCAAGTATGGTGACCCATACTAGGAATTTGTGCTCTGCATTTAACCCATCCAAGTGCGCACACACACAGTAGTGAACACACACCCGGAGCAGTGGGCAGCCTTTTGCTGCACCGCCCGGGGAGCAGTTGGGGGTTCGGTTCCTTGCTCAAGGGTCTCACCTCAGTCATGGTATCGAGGGTGGGAGAGAGCGCTAGTCATTCACTTCCCCCACCTACAATCGAACCCCACCTGAGATTCGAACCCACAACCTTCAGGTTCACCTTCGGGTTGCAAGTCCGAGTCTCTAACCATTAGGCATGTCAAGGGTGGTCAAGGGCTGTCTAGGGCTGTCAAGGGTGTTGAAGGGCAGTCAAGGTCTGCCTAGGGCTGTTTAGGGGTTCCTAGGGCTGTCAAGGGTGGTCAAGGACTATCTAGGGCTATCAAGGGTGGTGAAGGGCAGTCAAGGTCTGCCTAGGGCTGTTTAGGGGTTCCTAGGGCTGTCAAGGGTAGTCAAGGGCTGTCTAGGGCTTTCAAGGGGCTGTCAAGAGCAGTCAAGAGCTGTCAAGGGTAGTCAAGTGCTGTCTAGGGCTTTCAAGGGGCTGTCAAGAGCAGTCAAGAGCTGTCAAGGGTGGTCAAGGGTTGTCTAGGGCTGTCAAGTGGGTGGCCAAGGGCTGTCAGGAGCGGGCAAAAGCAGTCAAGAGCTGTCAAGGGTATTCAAGGGCTTCCTAGGGCTGTCAAGAGCTGTCAATCTATCAAATGGCAGCTTCAGTCATTGGGTAGCTATGGCTGCTGACCAATTCTCAAATCTACCCCCAACACAAGCCTGGTTTAGGTTGATTTTTGGTAATTATTGCCTGGGTTGTTTCTTGCTACAAGTGGCATAAGAGCTGACCTTGGGCCCCTGAGGCAATATGGGGCCATGCATGGTTTTATTTTTAAAATTTTTTGGGATATTGGGATTTTGGTGGGGTCTGAAAAGAAGGTATCCAAGTGATTGTACCCAAGTTAGAAATTTGCCACAGGTAGTAGGTCATGATTAATCTTAAATCAAGATGGAGAAAGAACAGAGAATAAAAGCCCCAAATACATGTAAGGAATGAAGGCAAACTAGTTAATAAACTCTGTAATGTATACTATTTCTTTCTTCAATTAATAACCTATCCAGCTAGCACCTACACAATCACAATGAGGAGGGGACCCACAAACACAGAGAAACACCAGAAGGGGGGGAGGGGGGCATGGGGGAACAGAGACAGAGAGAGAGAGAGAGGGAATGAGAGGGGTCCCTTGTGTCTACAGTAGCCTGTTTTCACAGATTAGCTCTTTATTGATCTATCTCTCACCTGCTCCCCAATCTCATACTCTTTTATCACTAGTGCACACATTCTTGCATGGTTTCACACACACACACACACACAGACACACACACATGCACACACAGTAACCCAATCTCAGTAACCCAATCACACCACAGTTCATAGGCTTCAGAAACTGACATCATTGTGGCATCATTATGATGTCACTGTAACATCAATATGGTGTCACTGTAGTATTATTGTGACATCACTCTAGCATTGTGTCATCATTACAACATCACTGTGTGTGTGTGCGCATGTTTTAATATTTTATACAAAATTCCTAAAACTAGGAGGTTTCAGTCTAGCATTGCAATAATTAGCTGCATAAATAATTACGTCAGTGGAAGTCCTCACAAAGATAATAAAGACAAATGTGTGTGTGTCAGCAGTGCAAGAGAAAAACAACAGAGAAATGGGAACAGACAGCCTTACATACACCAGTCTACTTGCATTATAATTGGATGGTAACAATGGACAAAGAGACACATGCTCATACACTCATGCTCACACACATGTCCACGCACACACACACACACACACACACACACACACTCACAAACAAAATCCAACAAACACAAGATGACAGCTCGCATTTTGGAGGCACTGTCCCTCCTTCTGGATGGCTGATGGGGTGTTTCCATAGTAACACAAAGAGAAAGCTCCCCTCACCGGATTTATTACAGATCGTGTACTGGGGTCCTGCAGTCATTCACAGACTCACTCACTCACTCACTCACTTTATCTCTCTCTCTCTCTCTCTCTCTTTCTCTCTCTCTCTCTCACACACACACACACACACATACACACACACACACACACAGGTAGCTAAAATGTCAGTAGGATTTAAGATCAGCCATATAAAAGAGCCAGCTGACCCAGAAACTTTCTTTTTTATTCTTTCAATTTCCTTGGGTCACTTGCTGTTTTGAAGCTGGATGAGACTGTCCACTCCTGGAATGAGTCATACAGCTCCTGCCCTTTACAACATGGTGGACACATGTACACACATACACACAAACACACACATTCCAATCTATAGCCTAATGATATTTTAGGTTAGATCTAACCTTCAGGTATGTTTTTCACACTGTGCTCAGGTGAGTGTTTCTGTTAGTTGTGTCAGAAGGACATAGAGCCCTAGTGAGAATTTCATTAAAGAAGAACCAAGCATATTTCAGCATAATCTCTATCTACTGTTTCAGTAGCATATGTGTGATTACCACAGACAGGAATTTTGAGATGTTTCTGTGTAATGAGAAAATAACAGAGACTGTTTACTCACAACTTAAAATGGAATTATTTTTAAGTTTAAGGACACTTAACCTGACCAGGTTAAGCAATTACTGAAACTGAATTTAGGAATGAACGAACAAGCGAACGAACAAACAACAGGTGCTAAAAAGACATTTTCTCAAGACTTCTATTCTTAGTGTAATGGTTGTCATTTTAATTCACACTATATACAGTAATACTAACTGTGACCCTTACCAGGATAAAGTTGTTACCTAAGATGAATAAATGAAAATGAATGAATATATAGTCTTTATAGTACATTTCTAGTCACAGAATTAAACAGCTGCTCATAGGCTTCCATTATAAGTGATTTTAAGTGGGCTACCTTGTTTTTCTACTTTTTTTCCCAGCTGGGAATCATCAGAATTATTCTCCACGGTAATTGCACATATACTGTACATATGCACACAAACTGCTGATGTATACTTTTAAAAACTGTAAGTGTAATTGAAACAGTTGCATCTCATAACGTACATAATGAAATTAATGAATGTTCCAAACTGAGAGAGGTTTACCAGAGATAGAAGGGAACAGTGGGGAAGTACCCAAATACACTGCTTTAACAGCACTACCATCACCACAACCATTATTATCATTATCAAAACCTGGTGAAAGCTAAATTTAGCTCCACTACACATCCCCAAATCATCATTTTTATTAACTGTAAGATGACAGTTTTCTCATAGTTATGATAATCTTACCTCTTGTTTTGGGAAATGGTTTCCTGATTAAATCATGTGTGTGTGTGTGTGCGTGCGTGTGTGTGTAGCTTGCTGCACTTGAGAGGCACTTTAGACCTTGAGTATTGATTTTTATTATAACACAATTGTAGCTTAGTCCAATTATTCCCTAGTGTAAACATCAGGCTTATAATTCTGCACTTTAGCCATGTTAATACACAGTAATAAACACACACACACACACACACACACACATACACACACACACAGTCACATTGCTCTCCTCCAAATGGGACTCAATGGAGCAGCTTAAGATGAGCAAAAGGATGAAGCAACTAGCCTTAGGTTTTTATTTTAGTTCCCTTTGGACTTTGTATGCTCTTAAACACAAGGCATTAGCTTCATCATTCAAGTAGAACACACCAGAATATCCAGGGAAACACAAACACAGAGACAAACACACACACACACATACAAAGAGAGAGAGAGAGACAGAGACAGAGAGAGAGAGATGGAGAATGTATAATGAGAAATACGTAGAGGATAAAAATCGTAAGTAGATATCAATAACACTTTCTAGCAGCAGCATTATTTTATACGTTAAACTAAATTAGTTTAGTGCCTTGGTTGGCATGAAGAAACTAGCCTTAGGGTTTTATTTTAGTTCTTTTTGACTTTTTAATGCTCTAAAACACAAGGCATCAAATTAAAGTAGAACACACACCAAAATCCAGGGAAACACACACATTTGCAGCATTGTTCGCTCCATGTGTTGAACCAGCATATAGGGTGCATTAGCATGCAGTGCTGGCCTGGGGCTAATCTCTGACCTGTCCTCCACTCCAAACAGCTGAAGGCAACAGCATTTGCAACACACGTTAGAGAGAAATGTTGCCAAGAGCCAAGCGAGTCCATCTGTTCAAGAAAACCTTCCCTCGTCTTATTCAGGTGTCTCAGATTACAATATTTATTAGCCATAGCCGTAGAATCAATTTACCAAAACCCAAGATGTGGCTGAGTGAGACAACTCAGACATCATGTGACAAAGACCCAATGACCTAAAATCATGCAGCAGCTAGCAAAAGCTAGCTAGAGGGGTTAAGATGGGAAAAAAAAAAACTTCAGTCAAATCTGGAATGATTGACAGTCCTGTCTCCTTCCCCCATCTCACTTTGTTAATCTTTCGGGAGGTGTTCTGTATTATTCTACTTATTATGACTTCATGTGGTTGTATTTCACTTAATTTTATTAGTTAGTTAATAATAAGCAGTAAAAATCCTGGGCACATAGGCTTTTATTGCCTTTAGCACAGTAGCATTGCAGCTTCACAGTTCCAGGGTCCTTGGTTCGACTCTGAGCTTGGGTTACTGTCTGTGTGGAGTTTCTGTGCATGCTCTCACAATGGCCTCCTGTGGGTTTCATCCTGTTTCCTCCCACCTCCCAAAAATGCTGGTAGGTGGACTGGCTACTTTATATTGCTGCTAAGTGTGAATGTGAATTCCCAGCACCCAGTGGAACATTCAACTGAGAACGAATTCAACACAAGAAATTATGCTGCTGGAGTCCTTCTGTCACAAGTATAGGCAATGGTGAGGGGGAAAAGAGAGTGTAATCCCTAAAGAACTGGAAATTAATTTGATTCCAGGATCCAATGCGCTTCTAAGAGGCAAGTAAAAACTTGTCTGCCCCGGGATTTGGGATTAAAACTGCCACTGTGGGTTTTGTTGTGAGGCTACCTAACCCTTATTTGTGCTTCTGTCTTCTGACACAACTGACAGATAATTATTAAGCTATATTGAGCTAAAAAAAAAAAAAAAAAAAAATGTGTAGTTCACATGGATTCTCAGTGCTGAGTTTGAGAACCTTTCAATTTGACATTTGGTAAAAACAGTTAAAAGGACCACAATCAAATAAACACTTGCGTTTGACAGCCATGACACACAGCCCTTTAGTGGCATTGCATGCTAACTCCTGTGGATAGATTTCCTGCAGGCCAAGCGGAACTGATGAGGGGTATTAGCATAATTGGCTAAATGTTAGCTGCTAACCTAAATGAGGGTCTGTCGGCCTGGCAGAAAAACTGGACCTGCGGGCCACAGCACCACTTTAAACCAGACCAGAATGTACACACACACACACAGGGAGAGAGAGAGAGAGAGCGAGAGAGATTGGGTTTTGGCTTGAAATCACAAATGGATGAAATAATCCCTGCATGGCTCTGAGATTGAGTCACTAAGCAAAGCTTTTTTCTATTTTCAAATCTGTTAATCTGCACAGAAGGCTTGAGAAGACAGATAAATACACACAGTCACATATGTGAGACACAAAGCTATAGACACTCACTGGTCACTTTGTTAGGAATACTGATACATCTGCTCATTTATGCAGTTCTCCAAACAGCCAATCATGTGGCAGCAGCACAATGCATAAAATCATGCAGATACAGGACAGGAGCTTCACTTAATGTTCACATCAAACATCAGAATGGGAAAAAGTGTGATCTCTGTGACTTTAAACATGGTATGGATGTTGGTACCAGAAGGGCTGGTCTGAATATTTCAGAAACTGCTGATCTCCTGGGAATTTCACACACAACAGTCTCTAGAGTTTACACAGAATCGTGCAAAAGACAAAAAAAAAAAAAAACAAAAAAAAACACATCCTGTGAGCAGAAGATCTGCCTGCTGGAACACCTTGTTGATGAGAGAGATCAGAGGAGAATGACCAGACTGGTAACTCAAATAATCACTCTTTACAACCATGGTGAGCAAAAAAGCATCTCAGAATGCACAACACATCAGACCTTGAGGTGGATGAGCTACAACAGCAGAAGACCACATCAGGTTCCACTCCTGTCAGCCAAGAACAGGAGTCTGAGGCTATCATGGGCACAGACTCACCCAAACTAGACAGCTGCAGACTGGAAAAAGACCAAGTGATTTTTTTCTAATCTCCAACTGTCCAGTTTGGGTGATAGCGGCATGAATGTGCAGGTGTACAGGTGTTCCTAATAAAGTAGGAAGACAGTGAGTGTAGTAACTCATATAATCACTCTTTACAACTGTGGTGAGCAGAAAAGCATCTCAGCATGCACAAAACTTCGACCTGGAGGTGGATGAGCTACAACAGCAGAAGACCACATTGGGTTCCACTCCTGTCAGCCAAGAACAAGAATCTGGGCACAGGCTCACAGAAACTGGAGAGTTGAAGAGTAGAAAAAAAAAATCACCTGGTCTTTTTCCAGTATTCAGCTGTCCAGACTGTGCCCATGATAGCCTCAGGTGTGGCTGAAGGTCTTGACCCATATCAGCATGCTCTGCTCTGCTGCCATATGATTGGCTGATTAGATATCTGCATGAACTGCATGAATATACAGTACACATACTGTATATGTAATATTTACGTAATATTATATATGTGCCTATATGAAATGATGGGTCTAAAAAATATTTAATTTGTGTGTATTTGAAATAAATAAGCGCTTTGAACTTCTTGACAGCGTAATCTATACATAAAAATGCAATTACTCCTCACAAATTAAAAGGTTCAAAGCCAATTAATCGAGGGTTACATTAGTTGGTCTTAAATTTACACACACTAAGGATCAGTAGATGAAAGTTTTTCTGAATTTATGGGATTTTCATGAATACCCTTTTTATGTAAATGCTCATACAAATGATTTACGAATAAATTTACACATAAATTCACCCTGAATATGATACCAGTCCATCCCAGGGCAACATGCACACACGCGTCCATACACTCATTCACCAATTTAGCTTAACCAATCTGCCTACCAGCATGTTTTTGTATGGAAACTGGTGATCCCAGAGGAGACCCACACAGACACAGACAATAATCTGAGCTCAGTATCAAATCAGGGACCCTGGAGCTGTAAAGCATTCAATGCTATATTGTATAAATGGTTTTGCATGACTAGAAATCGGAAAAAGCCAACTGGCCTTTAGACCTGGCCAGATCTTTGTCCCTGTGGGTCAGGACGGTAAAAAAGGCACATGTAAAATTTATGAATTCAGCATTCTTGTCTGAGAGAGTGAGAGAGAGAAAAGGCGAGAGAAGAAGTGAGACATCCTGTTCTACCATTCAGTGATAACATCGGCACAGGCCTTTGCAGAAAATTAAAGGAGAATAGAGTAAGTTTTCATCCATGTACAACATCCTTCACAGAGAAAGTGACTACTGATCTAGATTCATTCATTCTGAAGGGACGGACTTTCATGAAACACATCTGGAAGGAGAAGAGGTGGCTCGTGTTGCTACTCTTCTTCGATGTGCCATGTACACACACAGTGGGGGTCATTTCTGAATATTCGCATCAGGAGGAAAGCATCGTTCAGGAAACAGTCTGATTCCAATCAGCATCATGTGCTCCTCCCCCTGCTGCCTCTCTGTTTCTCTCCCCCAGTAAGCCCAGGCTGAGGTGGTGCTCAGATTGGTGTGAAATCGACATTTAATGGAAGAGTGTGTGTGTGTAAGACTGGTGTTGTGGGCCACAATGGATTTGAGTCTTTGTGTGTCATTAGAGATTCACATTGTGTGCGCGTGTGTGCCATTAAGCTCAGATTGGTGTGAAATCATGGTTTAATGGACAGGAAATGGTGTTATTTTTGGAGCAGCGAGAGTCTTCTCTGCAAACACCTTACTCATCGCCACAGAAGCTAATGAGCCACGGTGTCACCAGGAGACCAGACACACACACACACACACACACACACACGCACGCACACACCAGAAATCAGTTATATTGGCCAGGTTAGTTAGATGTATGGAGAATTTGACTATGTTTTACAAAGAAAAAATTGGGGGAAAAAACAGCATACAGAGTGCATTTGGTACCCACTGCAGATACATTTCTGCAGATGCTAAATACAACAAAAGTCATTTTAATAATTTAAAGCACTAAACACTTATACACACACTGAAATGTGTCATAACCCAGTCAGTTTGCTTGTATGCTGGTGAGAGCTCCAGTCACAGCAACTCCACTCAGTGTCAAACACAATAGTGCCTTTCACCTGCGTCTCTCTATAAACTGTGACAGTTCACCATGGAGAGAGGAGGAGGAGGGGATTTCACCTAGATCATGGAATTCAGATGAGACAAAAACAAAGTTAACCCCATGCTCTCTCAGACACACATTTTATTTCCAAACTACGCTATACAGTGGCTTGCAAAAGTACTCAACCCCTGCCTAACCCCAGAATTTGACAGATTTGTCTGAATAACAAATGATAAGTTGGCCTTCACCTGTTATATAAATTTTAAATCAGCTCTCATTTTCTGAACCACCAGGTGAACTGTCATTGAAGAGCATGTCAGTCTGAAAGAAAGGAGTAAAAATGAAGGCTAAGGGACATTCTAAGGAAGTTAAAGATAAGGTCATAGAATTTCAGAACTTAAGAATAGGGTGTAAAATTATATCTAATAGGTTGGATATCCCAGTAAGCACTGCAGGATCTACACTGAGGAAGTGAAATATGGTGTTGGCAGCATCGTGCTCAGGGGACATTTGTGATCCTCACAACCAGGGCTTCTTGTTAAAATTGAAGGAAGAATATAGATGGAGCAAAATACAGGGGGATATTACTAAATGACCTGCTTCAGTCTGCTAACAAAATAAATAAAGCTTAGAAGAAACTTCACCTTTCAGCAGGAGAATGGTCCCAAACACAAAAAAATGAATTCTGACTATGACATTGGATTGCAATAAAAATACTGACTATGTAAGAACAATCTGTCTAAGTGTCATTTGTAATCCAGATGAATGACTTTGAATACTTTTGCAAGGCACTGTAAGTCTCAGGTATGGAGATTAAGCTCTTCACATTATTGAGCTTTGACACATTATTGTCTTATTATTAAGACAAACATAAAACTACAACAACTCGTTAAATTTATCAGATCTCTCTCAGAAATTGTGTTTTACCCAGTGTGAAAGATTGTCCATGTCAGTTCAATCATTACATAATATAATATAGTGATAGCAGCATAACAATTACATGCAATGCAATACCTCGTTTTAACAAATTGTAAAGGAACCACCTTATTATATTAGAGTGTTCAGTGACTGCTCAGAAATAAGTGGTAGCTTGGGATTCGTTTGTGCAAGAATCTAATTACTACAGAGATTATTCAAAAGATTCTGTTGTAGAGAAATAATACCCAATATTGTCTCATTTATCTGCAAGTCGTAATGTTCCATTAGACTACAGTTTTAATTTCACAAATACAGATGCATAAGTGAGAGATGGGACATAAAATCAAGCCAAAAAAAAAAAAAACAGATGCAAGTATTACTACTATTAGAAATTTCATTAAAATCAGCTTGACAGTAAATAAGATCCATGTGCACAAGCTTAAGTTGTTAATGGTGACAGCTAATGATTTAGTAGCCTAATTCAAGTGGGCAATTTAGACCAATGTTATTTCCATCAGCCAAGATCTTTATATATTTTTATTTCCTAAACTAAAACCATGCTACCTGAAAAGCCAGCAGTGACGTGCAGTTTTATTATATTAAAGAAGCAGTTTGCCATTTTTAGAGACCCTCTGCTGCCAGCAGCACAAATGGCAACTGCAATGCAAACACTGACAAGCCTTTCTGCTTCTGCCATCTCCTCTGTGAGATGGGATGAGATGTCTTTTAGGGAAAAGAGACAGAGCTAAACAGTTTACCCGACAGAGTTGGAGCTAATTTCCACTCACCCACCCACTTGTTTTCAGTAACCGATTTATCCTGGTCAGGTTCGTGGTGGATCCACAATGTTAGTCCATCACACAGCAAGCTATTTTCCAGCTCACAAAAACAGAAATACAATCCTGAAACTAAATAACTAGACAGAACCATTGTATGGGCATTTTGTGATTCAGTGTTTCTAAGGTTTCTTTGAAATGAAATTATTATTTGTCTAGAAAAACAATGTTTTAAACATTTAGCAGGTTTTACCTCTTGTTCTGTGTATGTGATCAATTTCTCAAGTCTGGTAATCACGGGTTTTCTATGCCTCCCATGCAAACTGTGGTTTGAATTTACCAATTATGTCATATATGTCATGCACACAATTGTTGCCAAATAGGGGGCATTCTTATAAATGTTATTGTCACAAGATGTGTGTGAGTGTATTGTGCATTTTTAGTGAGTGTTTTGTGCGATGCTGTCAGTGCAAGCTTGCACAACAAAGGTGAGGTGATAGTAGGAACCCAGTGACATTGTTAAACCAATCGCTATTAAATACTGGAAGTTGCACTTTCATACAAGAGTTCACACAGAATTTGGTATTCTCGGTTTGAAAATGGGTTTCACACTTGACCATAAATACTAAACTGTTCACAATTTCCACCATCTGTGTTCTCAATTAAGTGATGGAACTGAGGGGTGCAAGTGTTTTCAAGCCAACTAATTAATAACAAGATTTTTTGGACAAAAATTAGGAGTGTTTTCAATAGCTTGCCGCAGCAGTAACAGGAATAATTAAAAAAAAAAGGCAGTATAAAATGGACAGATGAATTTATTAATTTTTTTTTGTCAAATGTCATCAGTTTTTTCTTCACATCAAGCAGAACACAAGTACAGGGACAGGATGCAAAAGAAGACGATCAACAACACAAAGGAGACGTGTTGTTTGTTATAAAGTGCTGGACCAGGTGCTTTGGGCTGGTGGATTCCTCAGACACCCTCGCTCTCATGGGGTGCCAGGGCAGGAGGCAGAGTGCTACCACACGGACCATCAAAATGATACCTGATAGAGAGAAGGTGGAAACATTGCAACACCTCTATTGGATCACAGCTGCTTTTAATAGTGCATCATGGAACACTTCAAAACAGGAAGTTCCTCAAAACAGGATGCGCTCACCTCACAGGCATTCAGTTTGAACAGTTTCTAAATGTCTAGTAGAAATGTAAATGTGTTACTCAGTTAAAAAAAAACAAAAAAACTCAGGGGTGTATTTCAGACCGTATACAATTGTGTGTACAAGAGAAACTGAATAATGTGCAGGGAAACAGAGCTCTCTCTGTGTGTGTGTGTGTGTGTGTGTGTGTGTGTGTTTATATGACTCACATAAAGCACGTGGTGGCAGGTGTGCATTCCATGTTAAATTCAGCCACAGGCACTCCTCTAGCTGCCACCTGAGGAGCAAACATGGCTGCTGGGTAAACTATCGAGGACGTACCCACCTAGAGACAAGAGAACAGAGAACACACGCACACAGTTTAAGTTGCAGAATGCTTGTTTTGCAATTAATCATAAGCCCGTAGAGTTGATGCCATTTAAAAACATACACGATAAAACTTAAAACCTTGGGTATAGTGTTGACTGTTTTCCACAGTCACTTCCTGCCTATATTAAGTCTCCCTGCTTATAGATTGTGCTCATGATTATGAAAGCTTGTATTTTTCATTGCCTGTTACAGGGCTGAAAAAAAAAAAGAAGGAAAAAAAAACAAGCTGGATGGCATTGGCGCATTCAACAACTTGCAATTAATTAGCATCAAAGCATGTTGCAGTCTATGAAATACAGTTAATCATGAGTAGTATAAGACAATACACAGAAGTGATGACAGACTGGGTACTCGTTATACTATACAATACAGTTCTTTAATCAAAGGATTGCTTGGTAATGATTAGTTTATGAGAAATGCTTAGGTCAAACACACACACACACACACACACACACACACAAAAAGAAGAGTATAACACTAGCAGAAGTGTCTAACATGACATCAGCAAAGCCTCATTACTCATGGAGAGTCAACTAAGCTGGCAGGATTAATTATATAATAATTTCCATTGAGTACCGGTAAATCTCCCAAAGATCCAAAACAATTAAACTCCAACTTAGTTAGGGATATGAATCACAGAACTTCATATCCAGTAGAATAAGCTATTCTCTGTTATGTAATGTCCACTGTGTATTTTTGGCTTTGACCTACATTACTAAAGTATATCTTCTGGCCTCTTATTGAGAATTAAACAGCTTAAATATCTGATGCAAAACCAAGAAGGTTCAACTGATCCCTGTGTGACCCAGTGCAACTGGGATTGTGTGGTGCTGAAATGCTCCAAAATGAGAAAAGGAGGAAATCAAATTAACACATTAGCTTATTTACCACAAATTCTTATACCACAGCAATTTGCCAATGATTAGAACATTTTGTTAATTAAAGAATGGCATGTCATACTTTGTATTTGATTACAGCTTCATTTAAGCTCCTCATTTATCAAACTGGATATGAATGACTTTATTCATAAATCAGGCGCAGGAGCATTTACTCATCCAACGTGAAATCCAGTTAGTTCAGAAAAAAACATTTGTATCCTGAAATTTACATCTAAGGAGACACTAATGTGCTTCCAGTAGTATAACTGACATGAGTTACTGCAAATCTATTCACAGATTACACTGACAAGTTTCAATCTCTTACTGCGCAAATTTAATGAAAATAGTGTGAAACTCGGTTGCATAATATTAATGACTTGAAAGAACACAATCCAGAACGAATCCATAAATCAAGACAAATAAGACTAGCTATTTGATTAGTACAAAAGAAATGGCACCCAATAACAGGAGGAGTTCATCTGTGTCTGTGCTAGCCAACATTCTGCGATGCCTGAGCTGCATTACTGAAAAGTTTAGCAAGGTTAGGTCGTGCTTAGTAGGCACTCTTTCAATGTTTAGTTGTCATTTTGTTGTTTTCAGCTCTTTGAATTTTGCTTTTTATGATGTTTTGTAGGGGGTCATTGAATGTAAATCAGTTGTGCCATTAATGTGCTTGATAATTTACAAGTCATTGGCATTTATCAACACACATGGTAGTATGGAAAAAAAAAAAAAAAAAATCAATCTAAAATTTTTTTGTAAATCTGAAAGAAATTTAGTTCTGTTTGATCTATGAAAACATGTACATCTACTTTGTAGTTCCTGTTCATACATTATAACAGTCTCTCCTTTTTCTCTACTGTGCTGACGATAAAACAAAAAACAAACAAACAAACAAAAAAAAGATTACTTTCCCATGTCAGATAACTTCAAGTCCTTTCAAAAATACAAAAAAAATTAATTATCTTCACCATATCAACAATTACACATTTTTTAACATGGAGCGTCTTTTGTACAAGTCACTGTGTAAGGTGATAGAAATGATAATGTATTAGAAAGAGCACACTAATATAATCCTTGAAGCAGGAACTATTGTCAGAGCCATGCTATTATATAAAATGAATCATCTTTTGATCAGTTAGAATCAAGCATTCAACAGCACTGTGGTATAATTTATTGTATTTATTAATACAATAAATAAAGAGCTATTTGATATTCCAATAATCCTCTTCTATCTATTGTGTTTAAATTGTTTGTTGCTGAGTTGTTTGAGGTTGTTAAAATGTAGCCTATGTTTTAGATACTTATGATATAATAAAAATATAATAGGTTTAAATCTGTAAATGCATAAATAGATTAATTCTTGCATATAAGAAATTCCTGTATGTGTAAAAACGTGTACATTTAGTATGGCTAAAATTGTGAAAAGATGTGAAACTAAACATTAAATACAGCTGCTTTATCACTTTTAGTCTTAATTTTAATGCCAACATGAAACAACTTACAGGAACACTTAAAACTTACTGTGCTCTCTTCACTGGTTGAATTTATGGCACTTGTAAATAACATTGAGTATAGCCATATAGAAAGTTTTTGGGGTTTTTTTTGCGATATTTGATTGTATATTATTATGTAATTTTCAATTTCTGTTCCATTTATTTATTTATTTATTTATTTTCTTAATGTGTTAACTGTGGTTGTGTCTTTAATTGTTGTTGTATTTTTTGCTGCCTTCTTGGCCATGTCACCCTTGTGAAAGAGATTTTAATTCAATGAGTTTTTTATCCTGGTTAAATAAATGTTATATACATAATTACATACATACACACACACCTACCACATAGTCTTTTCCAAACCTCTTTCTTCATACACTCACCACTAAGCAGAGATCACATCTATTCAGCTCTTGATCTGCTCTGGTCAGAATATCAGGATCCAGCGACTCTCCAAACCACACCACATGAGGCCTCAGAAGACCACGACAGCGCTTCGCCTCACATCTACACACAAAGACACACTTCCACATTACGTACTTCCAGCACATATCATGAAGATATAATGCATTGCTGACAAAAAATCTTGTGACTCTTTAGAGTGCCACCTGATTTTAACGGTATGATCTTCTGGGACACAAATTAGTTAGGGATCTAACCGGGTGCTGAGTAGAACCAATAGTTTTAGACACTACCGCAGTGGATTTGGTTAGACGGCTTGACAGCTGTCATTTGATTCCGTACATGTTGACATATCTCCTTTTGAAACTGCAAGTCAGAGTGATGGCGTGTAAAGTGCTTAACTGATTTACACAACAACCAACAGTGTTTGAGATACGCTACACCCCTGCTGAATCTAAACAAATGTGACAGTAGATTAGCAAATTAGCTAAATACGGAGAACAGCAAAGAGTTTAGCAGCAGCCTTTTTTTAACTAAGAGGGTTTTCTAGCTGCCGCCTTCGCCTTTAATAGGGATGATATCCTAGATAACAAGATGCCATGTGTTTTGGGAGTCAAGCCATACAGCTAAGGCTGACCATCAGGAGGGGCAATAGTGACACCGTTAGGCAACTGACGTGACTGAATGGTAGGCTTATAATTAATTTTAAACATTAGACTATTTGACAAAATGATATGATAATGAGAAGCCCTGACAGTATATAGAGACATAATCACATTCTTGATCACTTTGAGGTAACAAGACATTCCGGCATTGAAGAGCCTTAGAATAGCCGCTCAGGCTCCTGATTGGAGCAACAGAAAAGTATTCGCCCTATCGTCTGGAGATCCAATCTCGACAATGCCACAGTCATCTGTGGCTGGGAGTCCAAGAGAGCAAGTTTGGTCATGCTCTCAGGGTGGGACGGGTGGCACGCTCTATCTCCCCATCAATCACAGCGACACTAGCTAATCATGGGCATCTGTGTAGCTCATGCATGCAGAAGGCAGTGGATAGCACTTTCCTCTGAGTGTGTTGCGCTTGACACAGCAAGAGCAGCAGATTGAAAAGATGCGGCTGGCCATGCCTCGAAAGAAGCACATGACAGCCTTCACCCTCCTGGATTTGTAGCTGTCGTGTGATAGGGGAGACCTAACTGGTGAGTGGGAATAGGCCAAGACTAAAATAATGGAGAAAAGAGACGGTCACCCAACTGCAAACTTCATATTCCACCCTCTTCAAAATGAATAAATGCCGACGTTCTTTTTTAACCAAGGGATAGTTGGAAAAGGGAATAGTGTGTGGGTTGACACACAGCCAAAAACGCACTGACAAAACATGTTTGCTGCTAACAAGCTGCTACTGTACAGAAAGTATATAGGTTCTAGAGAGCGTTTAATTATACAAAGACTAGAATAGTACAGCTTGTGTCATCAAAAAAATTTTAATTGTTTTCCCTGAAGTGATGAAGCATAAATTTAAAAGAAGAATCTCTCATAACTATTTTTTGTAATTTTTCTAGATGTGCTATTATGTCACAACACTAATGAACTGGCACAAAAAGCTCCAAAACACCAATTGTGATTTCAGGGGCACTTTAAGTACAGTACTTGCAGTGCAGACTCATCACATTTACAAGTATCTGCTGCCCTCTAGTGGAGCAGAACTCATACCTGGTCTCCTATCTTATAAATCAGGGGTCTTCAATCTTATCTACAAAAGGCTTGTATGGCTACAGGCTTTCATTCCAGTCAAATAGGAGGCACACTTGTTAGCTGATTGGAAATCTACATGAACTGATTTAACAAGTGGAATCGGGGGTGGCTCCTGATTGGTTGGAATGAAAGCCTGCACCCACAGCGGCTCTAAATCATTGCTGTTGTCACTCTGTTCCACAGATACATGTAAGCCAGCGTAGGGTAGATTTACATGCTGCAACATACTTCATTTCTCTTTATAGCTCTGGTACTTTCTTTTACACACACACACACCTGGGCAGATCTTCTTTTGGTATTCTGGCATCTTTGGCTTTGGGATCAGGTGCTCTAAGGAAGCGTATAAAAAAACATAGGTGTAAATAAGCAGTATTTGGGTGTGCATGTTTGTGTGTGTATGTATTTACCCTTTCCCCTCCAAAGCAGAGCATATAGGGCTCTTGTAGTTCTCCTTGACTTCACCACAGCTCATGCAGCGAGTTTTAAACAGACTACCTACACGGAGAGTAGCAGGTGATTCAGGTGATAATAATTCACTATTAATATTAAACAGAATGCAGCATTCATCTGTACAGAATATAATGAAAACTCAACTGCATTACTATTTTACTCTACCCAGCTGTAAGACTCCTTCTGCAGGCTATGTGTGTGTTTTCTCTGCACAATGTTTCATATCATCAGCAGGCTGTACTATGTGTCCATCAGGTGGGCTGTACTCACCATGGATCTCCAGCACATTTCTGGAACCTGCTCGACGATGCAACTCATCAATATTCTGCGTAATAACAACCACAGAGCGCCCCTGTTGGCTGAGGCGGGCCTCGCACTCGGCTATAGCCAGGTGGGCTGGATTCGGCTGCTTACTGGACATAACCTGCACCAAAAAAAAAAAATCATTTAAAAAAAAAAAAAACACACAGTCATTACTGTTAATGAAAATAGAAATACTGTTTATGAAAATAATCAGATTAATGGAGTCTGTAATAGTCAGTATAGTCCACGATTATCATAATGATACTTGTACTTATACTACTCACTATATGCATAAATAGAATATGTAAGTATTATGAAAAAATACCAACTGTAATTTGTGAAAGAACACCACTATAATAGGAAGTACAAAGAGAATAATTAAATAAAAATCATACTGCATTTTCCTATATGTTATGTTAAGCATAGAGATGAATTTTCTGAATTGGATAGCCCCCCCAACCAAAATATATACAATTATTGACTGTTGTCTCTTTCAGCCCTCCTATTCAATCCATCAGAAAGAGGGCTGGGGTCATGAATATCATCACAGCAGTGACACTGACATTATACTTACAAACTAGTGTGCTGTAATGGTATGAGTGTATCAGGCAGTGGTGTTCTTTTTTTAACCAGCTCAGTGTCACTACTGGGTTGAGAAACAGTCCTCCAACCAAAAATACACTATATGACCAAATGTATGTGGACACCTGACCATCACACTCATATGTGGTTCTTCCCCAAACTGCTGCCACAAAGTTGGAAGCACACAATTGTCTAGAATGTCTTTGCATGCTGTAGCATTACAATTTTCCTTCACTGTAACTAAGAGGCACAGACCTGTTCCAGCATAACAATACCACTATTCACAAAGCAAGTTTTATAAAGACATGGTTTGTGAAGGTTGAAGTGGAAGAACTTGAGTGTCCTGCACAGAGCCCTGACCTCAACCAAAAGCAGTCCTGTGGTCAGAAGCTGAGAGTAGTACAACATTCAGATAAGTTCTGGTCAGCGGGGGTCCTATGGTGGTGCCTATTGCCTGATGCATATTAGAGAGGGCAACAGATCAGCTACACTCAGTAACTGTATAAGTCCAAATTCAAAAACTGACCAAAAAGAAGTGATCTAGAAAATTGTGCACTCTAACAAATATTAGTGACATGACAAATAAGCAAATGCAATCACTAATATGCATCATATGATGAAAGGTGATATGATTACAAGATAAACATGCACTGATATTAGGATACCTCACGTCTATAGTGATAAAACTCCCAAACCAGGGATGGATCTCGGGAGAATGCTTGTGGGGTGGCCAAATCCTGCAAGAAAAAAAAAATACTTATACTTATAGCTAGAGTATATTCAATACAATACACTACAGCGTGTCTGAAAAGTCAGGAAACAATGGGAATATCTTGAGCAAATATGTCGATCTGCATATGTTGGTCAAAATCCACAAAAACATGATACAGCGGCTGAGAAAATGTGTAGCATGTAAGGGTGAACATGTCCAGAATATGTTGTAAATAACAAACACAAAATTAAGTATATGTACTTTTACTCCCAATGGTTACTGGCTTTTCAGGACACCCTGTACAATACAATACAAAAAAAACAAGCAAATACACACATACACAAACACACACATCCCAAGCACTTTATTAGGATCACCTGTACACCTACTCATTCATGCAATTTTCTAGTCAGCCAATCGTGTGGCAGCAGTGCAGTGCATAAAATCATGCAGATTCGGGCCAGTAGCTTCAAAAAAAAAAAAAAGTGAACTCAGTGATTTTTACTGTGACATGATTGATGGTGCCAGACAGGCTGGTTTGAGTATTTCTATAACTGCTGATTCTACTGGGATTTTCATACACAACAGTCTCTAGAATTTACTCAGAATGGTGCAATAAAGAAAAAAACATCCAGTGAGTGGCTGTTCAGCAGAAGGAAAACTCCTTGTTGATGAAAGAAGTCAACTGGTTCGAGCTGACAGAAAGGCTACAGTAACTCAGATAATCACTCTGTCCAATTATGGAGATCAGAAAAGCACCTCAGAATGCACAACACGTCGAACCTTGAGGTGGATGAACTACAACAGTAGAAGACCACTTCAGGTTCCACTTCTATCAGCCAAGAACAGAAAGCTGAGGCTGCAGTGGGCACAGGCTCACCAAAACTGGACAGTTGAAGACTGGAAAAACGTAGCCTGATCTGATGAATCTTGATTTCTGCTGAGGCACACAGATGGCAGGGTCAGAATTTGGTGCCAACAGCATGAATCCATGGACCAAACCTGCCTTGTGTCAACAGTCCAGGGTGGTGGAGGTAGTGTAATGGTGTGGGGAATGTTTTCTTGGCACACTTTGGGCCTGTTAATACCAATCGATCATCGCTTGAATGCCACAGACTATTTGAGTATTGTTGCTGACCATGTGCATCTCTTCATACCCATCTTTCAATGGCTACTTCCAGCATGATCATGCACCATGTCACAAAGCAAAAGTCATCTCAAACTGGTTTCATGAACATGACAATGAGTTCAGTGTTCTTCAGTGGCCTTTCCAGTCACCGGATCTGAATGCAATGAATTTGGGATGTGGTAGAACGGGAGATTCACAGCATGAAAGTGCACCGGAAGAATCTGCAGGAATTGCGTAATGCAATCATGTCAACATAGACCAGAATCTCAAAAGAATGTTTCCAACATCTTGTGGAATCCATGCCATGAAGAAATGAGGATGTTTTCAGAGCAAAGGGAGGGCCTACTGAGTATTAGTATAGTGTTCCTAATAAAGTGCTCAGTGAGGGTATATATGTACAATATATATAGTCACAGCCACTGTATCCCGGCTCAGTCATGCAATTTTCCAATCAGCCACTGTATGGCAGCACTGCAGTGTAAACCCATATGAGGATGGGTTCTCTGCTGAGTCTGGTTCCTCTCAAGGTTTCTTCCTATCACCATCTCAGGGAGTTTTTCCTTGCCACCGTCGCCCTGCTTGCTCATCAGAGACATCACACACACACACTTCACTTTACGTTTGTTTGTATAAAGCTGCTTTGAGACAATGACCTTTGTAAAAAAGCGCTATACAAATAAAAATGAATAGAAGAATAGAATAGAACAGTGCATAAAATCATGATAGAGGTCAACAGCTGTTCGGAAAGTGGAGGTCCTACCCAGTATTAGTATGGTGTTCCTAATAAAGTGGCCACTGTGTGTATATTGTGTCAAAAAGGAAAATTTTGTGTTACCTGAGCCTGCCACTTCCTCCAGTAGCCACCAGCTCCTCTGAAGGTTGGCACTCCACTCTCTGCACTGACTCCAGCTCCAGTGATTATCGCTATGTGCTTGGCCTTAGCGAAGTCTTTACGAAAAGCTGCTAAATCTGCATACACACACATACACCACTATAAGATAAGGTATATATCTGGAAATATGAAATAGCTATTTACCTTCTCACAGTAATACTGCATCATCACTGCATCTTGATAAAGCGGGCACTGTGGTTGTCTGTTAATGTGATGTTAATGTAACGTCCTTGTGCTTTTAAGAAAGAAATATGTTGTCTGGTTGGTTGTGCCAGGAGGTGTTGTACCAGCATTTTCCTTTATGTTTGCTAGGATCTGCCATCCAGTTTAAGTCTGGTGGGTTTTGTTACTCCCCACTACTTTCCCTGACTATTTCAGTTCTGTGTTGTAAGTCTGTGTTTGCCAATAAAAGAGCAAGTGCATTGTTTTTACATACGACGCTTTCTAGTCAAGCTTCTTCCTCGCCAGTGCCACAGTATATGGCAGTTAATTATTGTGTTCTTGTGTGTGGGTGCACAGTGTTGTCAACCTTAGCGAGTGTCACTAGATTTATTAACTATTTCAAAAAACAGTGACAAATCTGGCTGACTTTTTGTGCAGATGTTAACAACTGTCCTGAAGTTGGTACAGCTCTCCAGCTTACATTACAGCTGCTGGTTATACGATCTGAGAGAGTAAGTTTGATTGACTCACCACCAGCATGTAAAGCCTGACTGAGTTGCGGTTGCATGTCCCCAATGACAAAATCACTTATTACCATTGTTCCCAACGACTAATCACTGATCACCATCATTTGTCCCACTCAGACATTTCTTTGTTTGTCATTTTAAACTCACTTCTTGGCTTAATTTAGTAATAAATTTGAGTTATTCCATCCATAACTATTTCTTTTGTGTTTATTTCCCAACTACTTACTATCAGTGCTTCTTCTTAGAAATCCTACTAGAAACTCTTAACTTATTGGTTTTACTCTATTTTGTAAATATGCAAATAGTTAGTATGTTGTGCAAGGATGAACTATTTCTATAATAAATATGTTAGAATTTATTATAGTACGGCACTGATGAATTCCCAAATCTGATTGGTTAGGTTTTGACAACAGGGTCATCTGTAATTCAAATGATAAGGTTGATATTAATGTGTTTGTTCTAATAAATCATTGTTTCGATAGTAAAAACCTATTCACAGGGACTTGTATGACGGAAGCTCCACAGTGTTTCCATTTAAAAAAGTGCTGTATTTAGCATAGCAAAATGTCTAATTATTTATATGTTGAAGCTCTCTGTAAGAAGGTGAGTATTTAAGATTTATGGAAGAAGTCTGGGTTATGCCTTACCTGAGCTTGGTCTGGCCATCTTAGATGCACACCAGGTGAATTTGACTCTGGAACATAGACGAAGGGTCACAGCCTTGTAGACCAACGCCTGCACAATCATCAGGGTTCCAAAATCACACCCAGCTCTAAAATAAACACAGATATCCCGGAACTGTGTGTTAAAATGAGCCACCTGCACGAATGCACACACAAACACATACTGTACATGCGCAGTCAAAAAGAATGTAACCTTACCGGAAGGAAAGAAATTAAATACACACACCTCACATACACTATACGGCCAAAAGTTTGTGGACATCTGACCCTCACAGCCATGTGTGGGCCTTCCATAAACTGTTACCACAAAGTTGGAAGCGCACAATTGTATAGGATGTATGTGTATGTTGTAATATTAAGATTTCCTGTCAGTGGAACTAAGAGGCCCAAACCTGTTCCAGCATGACAATGCCCCTGTGCACAAAGCAAGCTCCAGGAAGACATGGTTCGCCAAGATTGGAGTGGAAGAACTCGAGTGTCCTGCACAGAGCCCTGACCTCAACCCCACTGAACACCTTTGGGATGAACTGGAACACTGACTGCAACCCCAGACCTCCTCACCAACATCAGTGTCTGATCTCACTAATGCTCCTGTGGCTGAATGATCACAAATCCCCACAGCCACACTCCACAATCTAGTGGAAAGCCTTCCCAGAAGAGTGGAGCTTATTATAACAGCAAAGAAGGATTAAGTCTGGAATGGGATGTTTAACAAGCACATATGGGTGTGAGTTCACAAACTTTCAGCCATATAGTATAATTAATTCAATTTCGTGTCCACTGTTTTAGAGCTCATACCCAAATACATCCGGGTTAAAAACGCTGACTTGGACTTACATCGGACTTACATTTTAATGGTTTCCAGTACAAATACCATTACAAACCATCAGCTAACCATTAAAACCATTACTGGTCCTTAATGGTATCCACTAGACATAACATCCCACCAATAGAAGGCAACAAATTACCAGCAGAGACCCACAGGGACCATTACAGTTTCCATTAAAACCAATACAATTCCCATTATAACCATTAAAACCATAATTCTGCGAAGGTTTGTATTTATTTTTTTCAGCAGGGATATAAATCTTGTATGGTCTGGTAGCTCTGATTCAGATCAGCTCGGATTCAGTATATCACAGTGTTCCTCCGAGTTAAATGTCATGGTTGTAAACACTAGCACATATATTCGATTACAAATATACCCAGTGTTTCCGTGTTAATCTTTCCCCCATTTTCCCCATTCTAGCCTACCACAGCTATTTAGCGTTTAGCTGTCATCTGGCTTAGGCATGAATAAACTTAAAATTCATATGATTTAAATGAGCTAAGAACACGTACCCTGGTAAACAAAAGTTCCTGCGGTAATTGGACCATGACAAACCAAACCACAGATTCGACATCAACACAAATAACTCAGAGCTAGCAAAGTGACAGCATGAAATACCTAACGTTATTACAGTCGGCTATCTTCCAATATTACCAATATTAACGTTGCTGAATTATACAGCCCATTGGCAGTATACATTTTAAGCAGTCGAGCTCACCTGGAAACGGCTTCTCCATAAACCTGGTTCAGAAGGTGAGAAGGGTGAAAGCTGTCTGCCTGCCCACCACTGAGACGCCATTTTACTATTTTCATGCGTCAGCGCGTCCGCCATATTAGCTGGGGCAAGTTACTGGGAATATGCAGCTCTACCCTGATAGAAATGAGCTGTAAACGTTTGCTTTGTTACACACAAATTTCTGCTTGAGATTCCTGGAGTTATTATTTTCATGTAAAATTTCCACTACAACATAGTATTCATTATAAATTGATCAAGTAACAGAGCACAGCAAGCTAAACCTAACGTTAAGCTAAAGCTAAGACACCACAAGGTAGCTTCGTTACCTCATAATAAACAGCCTATATGGCAGTCAGCAGCACTCAACTCTACAACTACAAACCTAGTCATTGCACTAACTAACTGACCTTCACATGATATACCAAATATTAAGAACATTAGTTAAGAATTGGCATTGTGGTAAGAGAAGCTAAAAAGTTAAACAGTATTAAACAGTAATAAACAGTAACTCACTTCCCCAGCCTGCATTAATACCTGCATTAAGTCCCTCATTAAATGAAAACACAGTCTTCAAGCTTTGTCCTGTTTAAATTAATTGTTACATCCATATGCTGCACAGTGTTTGTCAATAATCTTCATGTATGCTTTGAAGGAGTTCATTTCAACTCATTAATTAATATTATATTAATATCTATTAATATTATAACTCGTTTTTGCTGCTTGTGCTGCTACATCACACAATAGTTTACAGTTTACAGCCCATGTTCTGTGCATTTATTTTCCCGTGTATTTATTGTCCTGTTCTGTGTATTTATTTTCTTGCACTCGTCTGACACCGTATTTGCACTTTATGTTGTCTTGCGTACTGTTCTGTGTTGCACCATGGTCCTGAAGAAACGACATTTCTTTCCAGTGTATACAAGCTATATAGAGGAATGACAATAAAAACCCACTTGACTTGACTTGAATACAATTCAATGGGAACAATTTGGAAACTTGCCCCCACCAAGAGGGCAATGCTGTAGATGTCAATCAAAACAACCTCAATGTTTCAAGGCCTACTTGAAATAAATGACAGGACATAAATGACAGAGTCTCACGTGGAGAGGACACGTATATACCTGGTGTCCTGAGAACTGTATTTAAAAACGATTAGACAACATGCATCTGAATGTAGCGCCTTGTCTGGTGTACTCCACCTAAGAGGCAATGCAGGCATCAAGTTATTTCCAGTAAGACTTTGCAGAGAAAAAAGTGCTGATGCAGGAAAATGGAGAGTAACCCAGTCTGACCCGTATATGCAAGATAATGGAACTACACAGGCTTAGCAATGTGAGTGTGGTATAACAAGGCCAATGCACTCAACATTTAGACTTCTGCTGACTTTTTCAAAGAGTCACTAAAATATATATGTTAAAATGTTCAACCCTTTCATGTGGTATTTTGTAAATTCAACAGAAAATTAATTCAATAATTATTTCTGCCTGCAAACCGCATCAAGTCCAAGACTCATAGCAGCATTCAAGTGCCTAATCCAATGGTTGCTCTGAGGATTACTGACCACTGGCCATTAATAATGCTTTGAAATGCATAGCATGGTGGCCAATCACAATGCTTGATATGCTAAGTCAGTTTTGTACCAGAACTACAGTGGGAACACCCACATACCTCATTCACCAGTTTTTTTTTTCTTTCTTTTTCTTTTTCTTTTTGTTTTTTGTTTTTAAGATTATGGAAAGCATCTGCTAAATCTGGAAATCTGGATTATAATGTTGCATGGCCTCAGTCTGAAGATCCTTGAAGAAATTTCAACACAGAGTAGACTTTATGATTTAAACAACATTTTCAGTTAAGCAGGATGTAGGCTGGATTTATTTGTTTGTATTACTGGAGAAATAAAGCTGACTTCTGTCAGACTTAGTCCCTCTATGACAATGCTCTCTTTTAATCTGGTTGCTGTTTATTTGGTTTACTAAAATGGCAGAAGCTAGTATTTTAATAAGTGAAGATGAGCTCTGCTGTTCAATTTTTAGCTTGTGGACACAGTTTCTGCATGTCCTGCATTACCGGGATCAGCAGCTAGGGATCTACAGTTGTCCTCAGTGCAGAGAGACCTTTGATACAAGGCATGATCTATGCAGGAACATGCTGGCTTGCGTAGTGGACAAATTAAGAAAAACTGGACTACAAAGCTCTGATCCCTGTTATTCTAAATCTGGAGATGTGGAGTGTGATATCTGTACTAGAATTAAATGCAAAGCAGTCAAGTCCTGCCTGTTATGTCTGGCATCTTGCTGTGAAGTTCATATTTGACCTCACAAGGAATCTTTTGCCCTGATGAAGCATACTGTGATAGAAGCCTCTGTAAAACTACATGAAAAATTTGGTAAACAAATTTTTACATTTGAAAAATTTGTCCACAGCATGGGAAACTTCTGGAGGTATTCTGTTGTACAGATCAGAAATGCATTTGCTATCTATGCATCTTGGATGATCACTCCAGTCATAATACGGTTTCAGATAGCTGAGAGGGCAGAGAAAGAGGCAAGTGAAGAGGAATCAATGGCATACACATATAATTTATTGACATGCAAGCTGATACACACAGAACCCTTTTACATTCACATTTCTTAGCTGTAGTGTTGAAAAAGTACATATCTATAAAGCTCTTCTAAGAACAGAGTTTGATTAATTTCAGTAACATTAAAGACCCATTATCTCCAAAGAACTGAAGCAAGCTGCGCTGTTGTTCTGGATTCAGTTATTGTATTTACATGTTGCAGTCATTGGTACATGAGGAAAAAGAGAAATATGTTTAGCATATTTCCCACAGAACCAGGTGTAGAGACCCAGAGCAACTACACACAGAGAATTCTGGGGAGAAAGGGGGACTAGTCACACAAGGTGAGAGCATTGCAGAGATAAACTAATAGATTCGCTTTGACGCTTTAATAAAAGCTAAACAACATTTTTTCCCATTCTGCACAAGTAGCAGTAGAGGACACTGAGAGGATGTTTCATGAGCTTATTCATTGAGAAAAAATGTTCTGAGGTGACAGACCAGATCAGAGCTCAGGATAAAGTTAAACTGAATCACACCAAAGATGACATCAATCACTCACAGACACAGACACAAGATGACATCCTATGTAGTTACAATGTAGTTACATCCAACATTGTGTTGTCTCTGTTTCAATTTTATGTTATTTTTGTCTTTTTTATTATAGATTTTTCAGTCTTTCCATGACCACAGTCTAGTCTTAATCTAGTAAAGATAAATATGCCACACTCGTATGAGGATGTAAAGATATTTGTCTATAAACTTAAAGAGAAGATTGAAAGTACCAAATTGTATCCCAATTTTTCTTCTCAAATGAACAGTCAGTAAATAACTTCTCACAACTCCCAGAATACCTGGCATCCTGAACAGAGCACCATATTCAGTTCCAACTCTGTGCCTAGGTTCCATAAGTATGCCTCAGAATCCCAATTCACGTCTGACTTTGGGACCTCCTACAACCCTGCTATTGAATCACAAAACCCATTCATCTTTGCCACCCATGCCAAGACTCCTGCTAAATCCCAAACCACATTTGCATTTTGATCAACACCTATCACTCAGTCCCAATCCATCTTTGGTCTCACATTAAAACCTACTACTCAACCCCAATCCATTTTGGTCTCACATTAAAGCCTGCCACTCAATCTCAATCTGTATTTGGTTTCCCATCAACACCTGCCACTCAATCCCAATCTATATGTGGTTTCCCATCACCACTTGCCACTCAATCCCAATCTGTATTTGGGTTCCCTTCAACACCTGCTACTCAGTCCCAATCTATATTTGGGTTCAGATCAACACCTGCCGCTCAATCCCAATCTGTATTTGGGTTCTCCTCAAAACCTACAACTCAGTCCCAATGTGTATTTGGATTTTCATCAACACCTGCCACTCCATCCTAATCTGTATTTGGGTTCCCATGAACACCTGCTACTCAATCCCAATCTGTATTTGGGTTCTCCTTAACATCTGGCACTCAATCCCAAAACCTGCCACTTAATTCTAGTCAGTATTCGATTCTCATCAACACCTGTCACTCAATTCCAATCTGTATTTGGGTTCTCTTCAACACCTGGCACTCAATCCTAATGTATATTTGGGTTTTCATCAACACCTGCCACTCAATCCTAGTCTGTATTTGGGTTCCCATCAACACCTACCACTCAGTCCCAATCTGTATTTGGATTTTCATCAACACCTGTCACTCCATCCTAATCTGCATTTGGGTTCCCATGAACACCTGCTACTCAATCCCAATCTGTGTTTGGGTTCTCCTTAACATCTCCCACTCAATCCCCATCTATATTTGGGTTCTCCTGAACACCCGCTGCTCCATTCCAATCTGTATTTGGGTTCTACTCAAAAACTGCCAGTCAATCCCAATCCAAATCCACATTTCAAGCATTTATGATATATCCCATGCCTGCTGCTGAATCCATCCAAAACTTCTGAACCAACCATAAAAGAACAGTAAGAATACAGCTTACATTGCTTTTTTGGCTGGCATCTAGACTTGTGTGAGTCCTGTCCACACCCTCAACTAAATAACATGGACAGTCTAGAACTGAAAATAGTGCTGAGAACTCTGAGAGTTTGGGCTGGAGTTCTAGAGAGCTTCTGCTTTGCATTAGATAGCTGGACCCACCACTACAGATTAATGGGTAGGAGTTTTTGGATAGTAAGGAGGAGACAGAGAGGTGATGGGTGTTGAAACTTCACTACTGAAAAATAGAGAGTGATGAAAATGCATAGGAAGTTTACTAGGAAGAAAGTGTAGCTCCTGGTGTGGGTTTTTTTTTTTTTTTTAACAATTTTTATCAGCTGCTCTCAATTACTTATTCTAAATAACCTCAGGTGTCAACTGTGGCTGCAAAACAAGCCCAAATCAAGCACTTGTGTTTTTCTTTATATTAGATTAGATTCAACTTTATTGTCAGTGTGCAGAGTACAAGTACAGAGCCAATGAAATGCAGTTTTCCCCCCCTACATATCCTAGCTAGCTAGGAAGCTGGGGTCAGCCATGATACAGCATCCCTGGAGCAGATGTGGTTAAGGACCTTACCCAAACAGCAGCAGCTTGACAGTACTAAGGCTTGAACCCCCAACCGTCTGATCAGTAACCCAGAGCCTTAACCATTCAGCCACCACGACCCATCTCTGGGCATTAAACTGTCTGACCTCGGACTGAATTTGCTGGGATGATTGGCAACTGTCTTGAAGGATCTCCATTTGTAAACAATCCTCACTATAGAATGGTGAATTTCAAATTGCTTGGAGATGGCCTTATAACTTTTCCAGATTGATGAGCAGCAACAATTCCTTCTGAGGCCATGGTTGATGACACACACTTGAGTGCTCCAGAACATCAAACTGCCAAAAGTTCGGCTTTTATAGATGTAGTCACACTTTTGGATGATTAACTAATCTTAAGCATTTCATTAGTAACACCTGGCTGCTAATTGCTCTTAATAATTGTGGAAGTAGGAACGGTGTACTTATTTTTCCCCACCTGGTTTCTGAATGTTGGATTAAAAAACGAGCTTCTTTTCTTGATTCTTATGTTCCAAGTAAGAGCTTTAATCAGAGTTAATTGTTTAGCCTTTTATTTAAAAAATGTAACAAAGTAACATGTCAATAATACAGTATAATTCATAAATACCTGACGAGTATATTGACCTTTTTTAAATAAATAAAAAAGGAATCATCATTCACCTTTTAACATTTCATAATAATCCAGCACCATTAATCATACACCAGCACCACTGCAAACACATGCCAGTATTATGACCCCCTCTACTGAACACAACTCATAAGGACAGATAAGAATGAATTCTGGGTTTCATCACTGTAAGTGAATCCTTTCTATCCACAGATATTGCATGAAATATAGCATCAATTAACAAAAAAAAAAGATTTTAAATTTGGTGCTGGCTCATTTGCATTTATTAATCAGAAACCCCTTAGCTGCAGGGATAGATTTAAAGCATCACCAGCATAATTACTGTAGTACTTTTTTAATTGCACAATCTAGTCTAAATACCTCTTAAAGGCTAGGTGAGGCACAGCTGCATTGACACTGCCCTGACACAAATACTAGATAAAATTACTAGAGGGAGACAGAGAGAGAAAGAAGTTGGACAAACAAGATTTTCAGCCTATGCTACATTCCATATGGAGCATGTAACTGTTTAATATTGCATGTGCACGACCACATGGCACGAAATTCAATCCAGACCTCTCCATTTGCATTTTTGAAACAAACTGACCCCAAAATGTACAACAGAATAAAGCTTTGATAAAGCTATCCAACTGGACCACAAAATACATAGCCAATGCCATAGCTGTGTTGAATTGTACAGTGGCACTGCTGCTTCATGTGTGTACAGAGCAGCTAATAGTTGTGAAGTAGTGTGGCCTGCACAACCTGTATGACAAGATTGAGAAAGAGGCAGAGATGGGAAAGGCAAAGCATTTCAATTTGTCCATTTCAGGAGACAGGCTGCAATTTTTCAATGTGAGAAAAGAGATCGTAAATTCAGCATCACACTACAGGCAAGTTAGTACTGTCTGCAACCCTGGGATACCAGCTCCAGGGTAAAATCACTGTTATGATGTAAAATAACACAGAATGTATAGCAGTACAATGTATAAGGTCACATAAAACTAGCAACTATATGCTGCCACCAATAGAACATACAAAAACAAGATTATTACAAATTATTGCTGTCAGCCCATAGGAGATTGTAATGCCCTGCATTCTCCTTTTTCATTAGGTTGGACTACATTTATCATCAAAATGAACGATGAAGTGTCAAAATGATCATGAAATTCCTAAATACACTGCAAAAAAATGACATCTTAGCAAGTGAAAATATCTTGAATATAGTCAAATGTATCTACTATTTCCTATCATAAGATTACAGTAAACCAAATATAAATTTATTAAGCCTATTTCTGGATTTTTTTTTTTTATTACTATTTTGAAGTGTTAAATGTACTTATTCTATTGGAGGATAATTTTGCTTCTTTCTAGAAATAAATGCTTGAATTTAGAAAAATTATCTGCCAATAGAGCAAGACTATTTCAAGCTTGAAATTAGTAAAAAAAAAAAAAAAAAAAAAAAAAGTCTAGAAATAGGTTTAATAATCTTATATTTGGTTTCTTGTAATATTCTGATAGGAAATGCTAGATCTAAGATGTCATTTTTTTTTTTTTTTGCAGTGTATGCCTCCCAAATAGGAATTGGGGATATGACAATGCAATATATCTTTATAAATTACATCACAATATAATTTTCTGAGATATTGTGAATATTGTCAGTACTTTCAGGGGTGGACAAATGATAAATTTAGTAGCTAGCCCATCAGGCAAGTAGAAGTTGTTGTGCTTTCCCAGTCCAATGTAAAGGTTGCCTGCCTTTTCTGTGGAGTAAAAAAAACAAAACAAAAAAAAAACTAAGACTGTACATATGATATTCTTGTCCCAATCCACCAGGTACTAGGCTAGTGAATTGTCCAACCCTGACCTCCTTAATTAATAATCACAATAACAAGTAGCTGATTTGATCTTTAAAAAGGTTTCATTTATTCTTTTATGTTTCTGTGTTAAATAATATATTTTTGTGGATACTACTTATTGAAATCATAGATGTAGCTCTGTGGTGGCAGTACATTTTTGTTGATATCTAAACCAGAATATTATGATATCCAGCATTAATCGTGAGTTAACGAATTTTGCCATATTGGCTACCCCTATGTCCAAACTGTCACCATAAATCTTATGCATAAAATATGTGCAAGTGCTCTAATAATTATTACACTAGATACTACGATACCACGACAAATAGTACAAAGAGGTAAAGAAAGAGCAAGAAATTCTAAAGACTTCATTATCAGTTGTTAGACAGCATATAGACATATTAAGTGTGTGAATGTGGCACACACTGCATTGTGGGGTATATAATCCCAAAAATGATCTGACTGAAAATCAAAGCGTATTAAGGTTCTCTGCCAGGTAATAAAGGCTGTACCCATTGCACACAATACAGCAGATGTTACAGAAAGATGAGAGGAGGTGGTAAAGCCACAGACGGTTGCTCAGCTGCTTGTACTTGGGGTCTTTGTCGCACAGTTTGGAGTAGGCTTCGCGGTTGGATGAGAGCCCAATGTCCTGGCCCAGCCCACAAGCCTGCTCAATCACGTGCATGTCCGCCATGATTTCGGAGGTTAACTGGCCAAACCACTGGGCATTCACGGCTGCCACAGTCACACACACAAAGAAAACAAAGATCTAAGAGATGGAGCATGACACAGACAGAGAAATGGGAAGAGGAAATGTTAAACCGAATTGTACAAACATGTCAATAAACACAATATTACCGCTACAGACAGGTGACAAACTCGGAGGGTGGGGGGGGGGCTTGACTATGGGGCACTTTGCTGGCATGGTTTAGGGTCCACTTGTTCCCTTAGCGGGAAAGGTCACTGCAAATCTATACAAAGTTATTCGGACTGATCACCTTTATTCTATGATAAAACATGATGGGAGTGGTCTCTTCCAGGATGACTCCTCCCACATCCACAGGGCCTCCCTGATTACTTTGATGAGTATGAAAATGATGCAAATCATATGCTATGGCCTTCATAGTCACCAGATCTCAACCCAACTGAATATCCATGGAAGACAGCGCTCTCCACCACCATCATCAAAACAGCAATTAAGGGAATATCTTTAGGAAGAATGGTGTTCACCATTCTCGTACAGTTTCAGAGATGGACAGAATCATTACCTTAGTGAGACAGTGTATCTTAGTTATTCCTTTAATTTGTCACTATAATATCAGAAAGCACAAACTTCTGACCTTTGATACAACACTGAAATAAAATATCAGCTATATTAAGGCATAGCTTCCCTACTCTGGTGCACCTGGAGTACCTGTCCTGCACATTTTTGTGTTTTGTGCTCTAACACACTCACTTCAACTCAGGAAGGACAGTTAAATAGCTGATTAGTTGAATCAGGTGCATTGGGAACAGGGACAACTAGAGATGGCACTGATCCAATACCAAATATCTGTATCAGGCCAATACCAGCAAAAAAAATGGATTGGGTATCGGAGAAAACGTATCCGATATCGATTCCTGTATAAGTGGCAAAGATTTGATTTGAACCGTAATGTTTACATATAATGAACTTGACTTAGGATTTACACTTTATTATATTTAAAATTTATATTTAAAAAATGCTTCAAACTTATTCTCTGACACTACATTTGTTTGCCACTTAAAGTCGGGCCAAATAATAAACCAGCCCCGGGCCTTGTCACAAACATGAAATTAATAAAATGCATAGTCACAAAGATTATCATAATGATATGATTATAATGCCTAAGTATTAAAAATAATGTTAAAATACAGCATAAAATCAAATTCCAGGAAATGCTTTGTGCTTGAGCAAGATTTCTGTGTAACCTGTGTTACATACCTGAAAGGCCTCTTTATCATCCAGCAGGTCACTGGGATGGTACATGGCAAAAATAGTGAGGTTGAAGAACGCACAGGCCGAGCCGATGTGCAGATAGAAAGGGAAGAGTCGACTCTGAATAAAGCCGTAGGTGTGTCTGTTTAGATGGCTGTCCATAACAAACCCTTAAACACAATCATTTAAAATAACAATTTAACAACCAGTTACACAATTACAGTTACAATTACTGACCAGACTTATTGGATGTTCCTCAAACAAACTTACAGATACTGTGGAATGTGCATTATATCTGATCTGAGGCAAGTTTACAGAAGCAGACTCTCACCAGAGATGAAGGTGACCCATATCTGCATGCCCCAAAAGGTGGAGAGGAAGATAAGGTGAAAAAGTTTTGCACTGACAGGCGGCTCCTGGTCCGTGGTCATGATCAGTGGACACCATCCAATCTCGTATGTGCTGTACCCTCTGATCCCGTTCCCCTTCCCGGTGACTACATCAGCAACAAGAAAGTTAGCACAAAAAAAAAAAAAAACACAAAGTATGAAACATTTCTTTGGCACGTAGAACGTGTGATGTATGGTTTCTTCAGTGTCATTAAATAAAAATCATGCTATCAGCTGATATACCATTATAACATGCAGATGTACTTCAAAAGTCCCCATAAAAAGGCTTGAGAGCCGTGACTTGATTGCGTATGTTGACATATTTACTTTTGAAACAAGAAGTCAGAGTGATGGCTTGTTGAAATTCTTGGCTGATTTACACATCAGGAGTAGTGTTCGAGATACACCACACCCCTGCCCATGCCTGAAAGGTTTTATTTTCTTGTAAATGCACTTGGTAAGAGCATTAAATTCTAATAATAATAATAATCAAGTAAAGTTTAAACATGTCAAAAGTAATACTAAAGAATTAAAGTATTTGTATTGGTATTAAGGGATTTTTCACGCCTTCCCTGCAGAAGGTAGATGAATTCACCTTTCACCTAGATGTGGTTATGGCAGCAGATCAAACCTGTGAGAAATCAGATTTTAATATGCCATTAAGGCATTATGTATCACTCTTATAAAGTGCCGCAGTCCTATCTGTTTAAGATTAGCTGACATCCAGGACAAGGAAGTAAAGCCTGTAAAGAAAGTTAGCCAAGTTAGCTGTGTGTATCATGAACTACCTGCAGGTTATCTGGAGTTATTTAGGCAGGTGCACTAACTCACCTGGCTCAAGTCTTCGTGCCAGATAACTTACATAACTTCATATTATGTTTGTATGACAAGTCTACAAACTGTAATCTGAGTCTGAACATCCTAAACTCTGACTAAAGTCTGCACATGCCTAACAACACAGCCTGTACACATCAGTAAGGAAAGGAAGGTGACATGTCAGACTTTCAAGGCGTTTAGTAGTCATTACACACTGCTGAGCTAGCACACAACTTGTTCTGCTAGTTACACAGTAGTCCTAACTAGCCAACATTAGCTAGCAACTTCCCTTGGTCATGCAACTTGGCGTTCTAAATACATTTTGCATAACACAATAGCTGTGCCTTAAAGTCATATTAACACCAGAATACTGGCGTCTATTTATACAACATTCGTATTTAAAGCATGGACCAACCTGAAACTCCTGTGACCCGGTTTTTGCCACTCCGTAACAGAAACCCCGACTCTCCTCCAATCACAGCCGCCCCTGGCAGTGACGCTGTAGTGTAGATGACTGGGCGTGGCAAAGAGTGACGACGTGCTCCGAAGGACAAATAGCGTTACGCCTATTTTGCATAAATCTACATATTAATACGTAATACAATTATAACTGAAGTGGCATAACTGGCCTGAGAGGAAATTATTTACAGTCAGAAAATAACATCAATAGGAAGGATAAAATTGAGGTTTGCTGCTTTATTAGTGACAAACCATTTTGAAAACATATAGAATTACTAAAAAGTTGTTTAGGCCAATCATAATCAGTTACATTAGTCCTTATAATTCCACAATGAAAGACTGGGCACAATCATATACACAGCTTTATGAAAGTGTACTCAATTTCCAGACGAGTGTTTTCATATTTCACATTTTTTGGCTGAAAGAGAGGAAGCATGGTGTGAGGTCATGACTCGCTTTGTTGCTAGGAAGTAACGTATTAATTTTGTATCACGTAACGTTGCCATAGTGACAGTCTTCTCAAATACACAGTGGGGCCCATTGTTAGCACTAAAAAGTGTGCAAGATCAAAAAAAAGAAAAGAAAAAAAAATGGAGGAAATAAGGTTTCAAGAGGCCCCTTTCAGAACCCAATCAGCCAGGTAAAATCTTTTTTATTATATATATTATTACTACAATTACTATATTACTTACTAATATATATATATATATCTATATATATACACATATACATACATACATACATACATACATAAATGTTGTATTAAATATTAATAGTAAAATATCCATATTTTTATTTTCTTTTTAGACTTTTTTCAGTTCATAGACAATGCATTTTTCAAAATTCCAGGTGTGATGTTCCTGGAGTCCATCCTGCAAACAGGAGAGTAGGAACCTACACTCAGATCCCCCACTGCAAGAGAATGATAAGTGACTTGGTGAAGACCAAACACACAGTTGCTTATTCTAACAGTTAATTGCCAATTTATTTGGTTAGCACGAAATGCTCAGACTCTGTAACCTAATCAGTAGGCCACTACATAATTGCCTCATTTAGCCACTCATACAAGGTCAAGCACCTGCAGCTTGCTGTGTTTATGCACCTGCATGGCACTCCATCCTACTCTGAACTATGGCTGATGTAAAGCATGACATTAAAAGATTATTTCTATTGTGTACAACTCAAGAAGTTAGTGCTTCCAGGGCAAAACATACAGGTTTGTGTACAAGTTAAGCTTGCATACATGTTCCATGTCTAATCAGTGGTCCCATTGTATTTTATGCCTGCCTTGTTCAGAAAACCAGGATTGGTCCAGGCACATACAAGATCACCAGTTTCACTGAGGAACTGGAAAAGAAACCTGGCAGCTTGAGAGGAATCTGTGAGACTAGAGAGAAGCGTTTTAAAGACTGCCAGGTACACAACTCAGCCACTAGAGGGGTTTGCCGTCTGAGTCAGAAAGCCTCAAAAGGCTCTTCATCCTCTCACACTGTATCCAGGAATAACAAACTCTTGACTATATCTCTACCTGGTGGTGATTTTAAAAAGAGCTGAGTTTTTGAACTTCATTAGGGTTTTTTTTGTTTTTTTAGATTAGGCTTTATTTTCTTCTGAATATTGAGTTACCTATATAAAGTGTTCTCACAACTGAAAAGTTTTCACACAAATTTTATGTGCTTAAACATGAATATACATATGAAAGTACAAATATGGATTATTTGGTATGGCTTCCAGAGCTTTACCCCAGGACCAGGTACTTACGGTAAAGGGGGAATCCCTTCAGCAGCTCTGGAGGAGAAGGAGAGAATGTCTGTGGGGATCTGTCCCTCCATGGGCCATGCCAATCAGCATCGCTTTGATACAAACACTATGGTAAATATTCAAATTATTTGTTATTCATTGTCATTCATTTTAGATAGATAGATAGATAGATGGATGTACTTTATTGATCCCAAGGGGAATCTGGGGTGGTACAGAAACAAATGACATCAGTGATAAGGAGCAAAAATAAAACAAGGTGCAGAATACCAGAAGCAGACATTCACAACAACCAAATGGTAGGATTGGTATTGGCTGTCTTGTTTTTTGCACCAGATATATCTTTTACAATTATGCCCAAAAGGTTTTTACCTTGTTCTCATCAGACCATGGGGCCAAGACTGCTACGTTCCTGCTTGTGGCCCACTTAAGGGAGGTGTTTCATTCAACCGAACTAATGCAGTCAATCAAATCAATATCCAACTAAGAGAATTGTGACTCACTGCATAGATCCCAGTACCCACCAAAGCTCGTAGCCTTGCCTCCTCCCACCAATTACATTCTTTGTAACGTCACTAGGGAGTCCCATTTTCTCCACTTGTTGATGATGGCCTTCACAGCATTCTGTGGTACATCTAATGTTTTGAAAATTCTTTTCTACCCTTTTCCTGATTGATAGCTTTCAACAATGAGATCCCATACATGCTTTATAAGCTCCTTGCGGACCATGGCTTCAGCAGTTGGAGGAAAAAAAAGATGTCAAGAAAATCCTACAGAAACACCTGATCTGTATTTGGGGTTAATCAGAATCACTTCAGTGATGACAGGTGTATGATAATTATTTGGAACATATGTTTAAATGTGATTAATTCTGAGCATAGTCACCTGCCCCCTTACACAGCTTACTATATGTTTTTTCCTTTTTTCCCTACAATGTTTCTATTTTTCTATTTTTTCTATTTTTCTATTTTTCACTTGAATTTTGTTGGTAACTATAACACATTAAAGTTGAGAAAAGATCTGGCATGAATTATCTTAGTTTCATTTTTTACTTAACAAACACCTGCCATTTTAACAGGGTTGTGTAGAATTTTTATATCTTTTATATATACTGTCCTATAATTCATTCATTCTCTGAGGCTGGAGGCACATCCAATTGGAAGGATGCATCATGGAGTCTGTTGGCAGCTGGCAGAAAAGACCACCAATGGCACTTCCTAGAGCACTGTGGTGGACAGAGCCAAGAGCTAAAGCTGGCACTAGGATGGGCAGAACTGTTCATGATAATCTTCAATTTAGCTGCCATCCCCTTCTCTGTAATTGTTTCCAGTGAGTCCAGAGTTAGTTCTGTGATGGAGTGGTCTTGATCAGCTTATTGAGGTGCTTGGCATCTCCTGCAGTGATGCTGCTTTCCCAGCAGATTGCAACATAGAAAGAAAGCTGGCTACATTCGACTGCTAGAACAACCCTAGTAGTCTGCTGTACACATTGAAGAACCTGAACCGTCATAGGGAGAACAGCCTGCTTTAGCATTTCCTGTTGCAGTTCAGGATTACAGCACAATGAAATCCTTTTCTTTGCACATCCTTAGATTGTTAGGTAGCTGGGGACAGAGCACATGGTCAGCCATAATACGGCACCCCTGCAGCAGAGAGGGTTAAGGGCCTTGCTCAAGGGCCCAACAGTGGCAGCTTGGTAGTCCTGGGGCTTTAACCCTCAACCTTCTGATCAGTAACCCAGAGCCAAAAGGTTGTTTTCCCTGTGTCAAGAGAAAAAATCCTGCACCATTCCACCATTGCATGCCGCAATGGACGAGTCATCAGAGAATTTCTGCAGGTGGCATGAGCTGGTGTTATACTCAAAGTCCAAGGCAATTCCCTGAGGTGCTTCAGTGTTGCTCACCACTGTCTCCAACACACAGTTCTGGAGCATCACAAACTCACATCCACGTTCAAGTTTGTTTCCCAGTGAGACAGAAAGGATGGTATTAAAAGCACTGGAGAAATTGTAGAAAATTATCCTCACTGTAGCTCCAGGTTTGTCCAGGTGTGCTTGGGCTCAGTGTAGCATGCAGATCAGAGCATCATCCATGCCTAAAATTGCCTAGTAGGCAAACTGTATGATGTGTTTCATGGCATAGCCTCTTAAAGGTCTTCATGATTGTTGTACCTGTGTACAATGGGTCTGTAGCCCTTAAGACTTCTGAGGTGTTTTGTGTTTGGGACTTGAACTATACAGGAAGTCTTCCAGCACTGGGGCACTTTCTGTAGACATATGGAAAGCGAGAACAGGTGCTGCAGCACACCACATAGCTGGCTGGCACAGGACTTCAGCACCTGGGGCTGATTCCGTTTTCCTCATTTGGTCAACTCTAATAGTCAGGCTTGGAGAAATGGCAGAAAGTCCAAGGGTGGCAGAGATGGTGCCTTCATTCATTAATGGATGGCTAGGCTGGTGTCTGGGAGTCAAATCTGTTAAAATAAATTCCACCATGTTTGTAGCCAGTGATGGTCCTAATTCCATTCTACTCCAACCCCCTTCACATTGTTCTGCTGCAGCTCGCACTCCTGCTTGTCCATGTAACTGTCTTTCCTCTTCTGAAGCTATTTTTTAAGCTCTGACTGAACTCACTTAATCACCCGCACTGAAAGCCTCCTTTTTCCACAGTTTGTTACTGGGGAAACAGCACTCTGTCATTGTGGTAATCAGATTTTCCACACAGATGTAGTCTGTAATACAGGGGCTAAGTCCCTCAGTGTCCTCCTTATATGATTCACAAAGCATATCCCAGTCTGTCTCCTCAAGTCCATCCTGCAGCGCTTCTTCAGACTCATTCATCTGTTTCTTCACTGTCCTCATGTTATCCAAAGATTGCTATGAATGCATTGAGATGACCTGTCATTAGTTTACTAACCACAGAATGTATCTGCTTTGTTGTGGCTGCTCAACATTCGGATTACAAACCTGTGCTTTGCTGTAAGGTGTCTGCGGTCGCACCATCTATCATTCACATAAACAGCAAGTTCACCTCCTCTGCTCTTACTGCTATCCTTAATGCGACTGTGTGCACAACGTGAAAGCTGTTCAGTGAAATCACGTAATCTTGAGTTTACAGACTACAGATATTGTATGTATGCATTAAATTTACATTTAAAAACTTCTCACAAATGAGTAATTTGACACCCACCAGCCTGTTTTTTTGTTTGTGTTTTTCCAAATATGCAGGGCAGTGGCTTAGGTCCAGGGATATACAATCTGAAAAGCTCCACTGAGCTGATATTGAGTCGCAGAGTCAGTAAAAGAGGCCCATATGACCTGTCCACTGGTAATGGAAACTTCTTCACTGCCACTGTAAGCACCACTTTTATCAAAACCAAAGACCCATCACCACAAAATTTCTGTGTGCTAAATATTTTTTAATCCAATGAACAATGCATAGCAAGCCCAAATGTATGTATGGCCAATTTAAAGTACCATGAATACTCTGTCCAGAAATGGGTGGGTCCAGACCCAGGCAAGTACCCCAAAGAGTTGCCCAAGTTTGGCGAGGAGCTGCAGAAGCCTGAGAAGAAGAAGCACGGGGTGTTTGGAAGTAGGGAAAAATACCCTGCTATCCCTACTGAGAGAATCTACCTATCAACCTTGTCTCAGTGCCCACGGACTGCAGTACATATAACACACATCTATCAACATCTATGCAGCCTTAAACCCTGCTACCTTCAGCCTCACTTGCAATGATATAATGTGCATGAGTAAGCTGAATGCTTGTACCTTAAAACCTTTAATCTCTCATTCATTGACTCTTTCTCTGTCAGACATCTCCCGGCCCAGGCTGGTACAATATTACTCCCATGACTCTCAAGTATCGATCGGGAAGTGGTAAACAAGCCCCCTTCCTCTCCACTGCCCCACGGATGAGCAAGAGGACAGAGAAGCTGAAGAATAAAAACCATGTGAGGTCGACACCGCATTAGTTCAGTAACAAAAACAAATGCTTAGCCTGTCTGGACATGCATACACAACACAAATAGCATTATGGTATATTTTGACTATTTCCTCATATAAAGCAATCACCATAGAGTAAAACTTCTTTAATGGATCTAAAAAGGGGTATTTACTGACTTTGTAGAATCCTGTTAAAGAGTTATTGAGGAGTTGTTGTTTTTTTTTTTTTTTTTGCATAATATGGAATGCATTTTGATGGTTTTCACAGAATCCAATTGGGCCTGGTCGTTACAACATTGCAGAGTTGAGTCAGAACAAGAACAAAAATTGCCATAGATCATCATTTATATCTGGCACCCAGCGCTACCCACACAGCCCCAAAAGAGACAAGTTCATCCAGTAAGAAACACTACTATACTACTCAAAACATGCATTCACTTCCAAATCTAGACAGACTTGTTAGTTTATAAGATGTGGCCTAGCAAAAAATTAAGAAACATCTTAAAAAGCTTTTAGACATTCAAATGTATTCAGTAAATAATTTATGTTGTTGTAAATACTCTATAAGGCCAAAAGTATGTGGACACCTGATCATCACACCCATATGTGAGCCTTCTCCAAACTTTTGCCACAAAGTTGGAAGCACACAATTGTAAAGCATGTCTCTATTTGCTGTAGCATTACAATTTCCCTTCACTGGAATGAAAAGGCCCAAACATGTTCCAGTATGACGATGCCCCTGTGCACAAAGCAAGCTCCATGAAGACTTGGTTTGCCAAGGTTGAAACGGAAGAACTCAAGTATCCTGACCTCAACCCCACTGAACACCTTTGGGATGAACTGGAACACTGACTGCACCCCAGACCTCCTCATCCAACATCAGTGCCTGATCTCACTAATGCTCCTGTAGCTGTATGATCACAAATCCCCACAGCCACGCTCCGAAATCTAGTGGAAAGCCTTCCCAGAAGAGTGGAGGTTATCTTAACAGCAAAGGGGGAATAAATCTGGAATGGGATGTTCAGCAAGCACATATACATGTAATGGCCAGGTGTCCACATATTTTTGGCCATATAGTGTACATAAACCTGTCTATCCCTAATAACTACTGAAAGTCAAGATAATTTTTGTTCATATTGTGTACAAAAGGTAAATGCAATGTGTTGTCTGTATTGTAATATGATATTTTTTTTGTAATTATTATCATTATTTATTAGGGAGAGACTCAGGCCTATCAATGTTCCTTTGGACAGGAGATCGTTTCTCTTGCAACCAGAGGGTCCCTTCAAATGAGCAAGAAGTCCAAGGCTGTTGAGCTTAAAGAGCCAGTATTTTAGCTTTTAATTGCATTCATTTCTACTGCACGATATATCAGCATGCTTTTGCCATTTGCATGGTCCATGAACTAAACTAATGCCAAAATATTGACAGATTTGAATTTTATTGCACCATATACAGCACACACATCCCAAACCCCTTATAACAGAAATACATCAGGATTAAATAATGAAAATTATCTGGGCTACTGAGAATGAACCCAGAAACCAGTCTTGAGATTGGAACAATAAGATTGCTAATGTTCACATGCCAAAATCTTGTGTGATCTAAGCAGCAAACACAATACTGTAAGAGGGTCACGATCTAAAACCAACAATGTTGGCAAAAGTGAAAAAAAAAAGAATAATTTAAAGACACACTTCATTGACATAAGAGCAGTCTGTATTTTGTGTTTTGTTCATTTGTAAGAGAAAAAAATACATTAAGGAGGTTTTACAGGTGGCACTTATGGAAAAGCAATACCTGCTGTCACGAGTTATAAAGTTGTGCGTTGATATACAAGGCAAACTTGGACAGCAATTTGCCCTAGAGCTTGAAGGCAGATTTACTATGAGAATGACACTGGGGAAATAGGTATTAAAATATACTTTCATTTTATACTTTCACTGACAAAATATATCATTTAGATGCACGTAAAAAAGGACAATATTCAGTGTAGAAAATATATTTTACTGATATTCCCTTTATTTATATTGCTTGCCAAAAAATATTTAAATGTAAGAAGGCTCAAGTGTATATGACTAGTCTTAAAAATCCAATTAAAAAAGATAGCTGGTAATACTGTCTACAGCTGGTTGACTTTTCACGAGCTTATAATTTTAATTAATTCCATTTTCTCTTTTTCCTGTATTTCAATCAGGACTGAATTTAGTGTCTTGCAGCTTTGCAGATTTTGTTGTACACTTCAGGAAATGCCTGCTCACAGTCCAGCTCCTCCCTTAGCTTATGATACAGCTCACCATCAAACATTTCCCAGAATTCTTGCTGGTCCATGTACACATCAGCATAAAGCATCTGGAAACTAGGGAAGGAATAGAAGTATGTTAATAAAAAGGATTAACTGTACATCAAAGCACAGTGTGTCAATGGCAAATATACTCTGTATTTATACACTTTGTTGTCAATTTATTAGATACACAACCTTGTAACTGTTCTTAATGATAATTATCAGGTATGCATACAATTTTGGGGGTATAAATTTGAATGATCTTCAGATTTAACCAGCCCATGAGGGGAAAGGACTCATTCTCAGTGCAAAACTGTCCACCAATCAAAAAATATCCAGCCAACAGCGCTGTAATGTTTAGAAGTTGTACAGTCATGAGGAACTAGAGGACAAATAATGCATACTTTGCATGGAAAAACAAGACCTATGATCTGTAAATGCATGGACCAAAAGTAAGTTTGTCTAATAATGTGCCCAATAATGCATGTTACCAGCACCCCCAATACCCACACACACACACACCCCACACACTACCATGACACTGCCGTGTTAGTGTAACTGCTGTGCTGAGAATAGTACAACACCCAAATAATATCTGCTCAAAGGTGGTCCTCTGGTGGTCCCTTTATATTGATGGAGAGTAAAGAGCAGTTGAAAAACTGTGCATAGCAACAGATGGGCTACAGCGAGTAATTGTGACCTGATAAAATGGCCAGGTGCTAGATATGTGTACCTAATAAACTGGAAATTCAATATATATATCTATCCTGAAGACTCTCCCATGGTGGAAAACTTACTGAATTACAAAGCACTGACAATGGAGACTTCTTCCACAAATATTAAATAAATGTCTTTTTACAGACATTTTGTTTTGCTATATATAACAACACTTTATTTATTGTTTAGCCTTAGGTTATGTGGAGTGTGCTCCATACAAGTCTCTTTCAATGAGCAGTTAGTATAGAATGAGAATGCATTAGAACACATTAATATAAACCTGTGATTTTAATTACAACTGTAACTAATGTCAATACTGTTGTTTAATAAAATTAAACAACATTTCAGACCAGTCAGATTGTGAATTCAACAGTGCTGTTGTATAAGCAAGCATTTATAATACATTTCCCAAATTGAAGTGATTTTTAAAAAAAAACTGACCCGTGTACATCTCGGACAAACTTCTCAAGCTGGCGTGTTGAGGCCCGAGCCTCAAAGTGTTTGACTTGGGGTTCCCCGTATGCTCCAATATCCACATACAGCTCATCTTCATCTCCTTTAGGATGCACCATGCCTGGCCGACTGGGCAATATGAATGGGCACAGCCATAAGGGATACACCTACACACATGCACACAGAACTGAGGAATTACATGGTAGAACATAGAATGGGTAAAACTTTTATTACAATAACTGTCTATCCATTTGTACCATGTGATTATTCATGGTATTATCGCAATATTATAGTTCAAGAAATGCTACCTTTCTTGACGAGAACCATATTAAGCTGTTCTAAATGCCATTTTACATTATACACATCAACAATGAAAAAGACTAAAAGCCTAAAAACAACCTCAAATTAAATAATGAATATGTCAATTAAAGTAAAATCCCACCTGCATTCATTTATTTAATATAACGTTGTTTCAGATATACTATCATTTATATTTCAAAGTCAAATAAGATATTACATAAGAAGTGAACTGTCTTTTTTCTCTGCTTAGTGCTACTTTATTTTAAAATGCAAATGCCCCCCTGAATAAAATACAGCAATATTTTCCAGTGTCCATAATTACTGAGATATTTTTGGTTTACAAATTTACTGTCACAGGTCTAGACACGGCTAAAGATGTGTGTTAGGACCGAAGGTGTCTGTTGTGTGGTAAGCTGCTGAATCTTACATGAATGTTCTTGTGGAAGTGTGAGATGGCCGTGTGCATGTGTTTCATGGGCACCAGCATGTCCTGAACCACGTGATGCTGCTCGTAAAGCCGGCGGATGGTCTCGCCCTGAGTCAGCTTCAGCAGGGAGATCTTAGGAGGAACCATCCAGCCAAACAAATACCTGAACAGCGGGTTATTCCCAAAAGGAATGATGTCCTAAATACAAGAGCAAGAAAGAGATTATGCAAGATAGAGAATATGAGGGGGAAAGCATTTTAAGTGCATGTGAGATTTAAAAAAAAAAAAAGTATAAATAAAGATGTCATAAGCTGGGGAAACCCATCAGAGACAGACTGTGCAATCGATACTTCCACTCCATATTAGAAGGGCCCATTTACATCAAGCTATGGATATCAGAAAAGTGCCTAACAGGAAATGTGTGTGTGTGTGTGTGTGTGTGTGAGAGAGAGAGAGAGAAAGAGAGAGAGGGGTGGGGGGGTTGTTAGGGTCCTAAAAAGATGATAAATCATGATGTGCTGACACTGAGACAGCATATTTCCCCCAACATAAGCAAGAAGAAAACCTGCATAATTTATCAGGTCTGCAATAATTACCACCATCTTCCTTCAGTTAATGGCATTAGAGGAAAACATTAGCGGACATAATAGACATAATACAATGTGTGTGTGTGTGTTTGTTTGTTTGTTTGTGTGCATGTTTTTCTATCTCGGTGGGGAGCACATGTCCCCACAAGAATAGGAATACCTGACAGTTTTGATCTCATATTTGAATGGGCCCCACAAGAAAACCTGCTCTTTTACAAAAACTCACTCACTAACTAACTAAAACTGCAGCTTTTGTTTAAAAACAAAAACAAAAAAACAAAACAAAACAAAAAAGGATTCATTTTGGTTACTGAGGATTACGATTAAGGTCAGGATTAGGTTTAGGTGTAGACATTAATTAGCTGCTTTAATGAGAGAAAGCGAAAAAGAGAGAGAGAGAGAGCGAGAGAGAGAGCAGACAAGAAGGATTATATGATAAAGCAGAAAGAGAAATTTGTCCAATACTAATACATTAGGGGAACAATGAGATTGCACTATCGAAGCTAATGGATATAAAATGGAAGACAGAGACCACAGAACCATGTTTAAGAGTCTTATAACAGACCATCAAACCACTTGTCATAGAAATACAATATCTGTTGAAGCTGGCTGACAGCAGTGCCTATTTATTAACAGCTGATATGAAGGATATCACTATATTACAGTGATATACACATGTACACTCGCACATTTTACTTAATCATTTATCACAAACCAGCACGACGTTTTTACCATTCAAGAACACATCATGTTACAATATGTAAATGACTATTCTGTTTTTTTCTATAAGAAATCCTCCTTCGAAACTGATATACCTGTTTCTTGTTTCCATATCTCTATATGTCTCCTTTTTTATGAAAATATTGACACATTTGTCACCTTTTAATGACTTACTTCTGATCATATTTGCTTACTGCTGATATTGACATCCGTTGCTGCCATACCGTCCAGTTAACAAGAACAGGAAAACTTAAAATAAGATCATTTGACATAACAAAAAACATGGTACAATCCAGTTTGATAAATTCATTTTTCATAACTGTATGTGTTCTTGGTATTGTTCATAAAGGTGGGCTTGCAGTCACCATCTGTCATAGCTTCCCTGTTTATGTATTACCATTGCAGTGCATTTCACCTTTTCACACCATTTACCTGTAGCTCCCAGAAGATGCTTCGTGTGTGTCTGTGGTAGTAGTGTCTGAGTGGGATGTACTCCACACCAATTCCATCCTCCTTCAGGTACTTCTCCACGTGCTTAAAGAACCAGGGCTTGTAGAAGTGACCAATGCGATTGATCTAGCAGACATGTAAAAGTACACTTGGTCTTATTGCAAATATTTGCTTTTCAGCTTCTAAATCAATACTCCTAAATACCGTTAATCTAATCCCACAATGCTCCTGACTGTTCCTGGATGGTTAGGAGCCAGTCACTTACATATGTTTGTGAGTAGAAGTACTGATTACTCAGAGCATGATGCAAGTTGTTTTAGTATAATTTAACTCCATTCATTTTGGAATACAGGCAAAAACTGACAAAGCGCTAAAGTTCAAAAAGAGTAAAATAATAAAAAAAAGGATGTCTGAGTGCCATATAAAACTATAACTATTTAATTTTCTCTTAAATAGTCTTAGAGCACTTTCATACCTATTAGTCCATTTCCTGAGTCTAAATCAAAGCAAAACTAAACTTTTGGTTTCTTTGCTATTCGACACATAATGAAACAAACCAAAATACAAAAAAGCTTTGTATGGGGCAGGGGGCGCATAAGGCTGAAAACATTCATAGGAACACCTGTACACCTGCTCATTTATGCAGTTATCCAATCAGCCAATCATGTGGCAGCAGCATAATACAAAAATTATGCAGATACAGGTCAAGAGTTTCAGCTAATGTTCAGATCAAACATCAGAATGGGGAAAAAATGTGATCTCTGTGACTTTAAACATGGCTTGATTATTAGTACTAGATGCGCTCGTTTGAGTATTTCAGAAACTGCTGATCTCCTGGGATTTTCATAACAAACAGTCTCTAGAGTTTACACAGAATGGTCTGAAAAACAAAAACCATCCTGTTTTTGAGGAGAGTCTGCAGGCTGTAACACCTTGTTGATGAGAGAGATCACAGTAGAATGACCAGACTGGTCTGCGCTGGTGACCAGGTGATTTTTTTTCAAACTGTCCAGTTTGGGTGAGCTTATGCCTCAAATTCCTGTTCTTGGCTGAAAGGAGTGGAACCTGATGTGGTCTTCTGCTGTTGTAGCCCATCCACCTCAAGGTTTGATGCTTTTCTGCTCACCAGAGTTGTAAAGCGTGATTATATGAGTTACTATATCCTTCCTGGAAGCTCGAACCAATCTGGCCATTTTCCTCTGATCTCTCTTATCTTATCTAAGGCGTTTCAACCCACAGAACTGTCACTCATTCAATGTTTTTTGTTTTTCGCACCATTCTATGTAGACTCTAGAGACTGTTGTGTGTGAAAATCCCAGGAGATCAGCTGTTTCTGAAATACTCTAACCAGCCCTTCTGATACCAACAACCATGCCATGGTTAAAGTCACAGAGATCACATTTTTTGCTCATTCTGTTGGCTGATCTGGACATTAACTGAAGCTCTTACCTGTATCTGCATGAATTTATGCATTGTGCTGCTGCCACTTGATTGGCTGACTGGATAACTGCATACATGAGCAGGTGTACAGGTTCACTCATTGCTCAAAAATACAGTGACTAATAAAAGGTAAGCAAACCTTTGCCAAGGGCATGATGTAACAACAAAAATTACCAGACCACTAAGAAAACAGACGTGAACCTAAATGATTAGATAATTACATTTAAATAACAAGAGTTTAAAACATTTTGTGTGTTATATCCAGTATTTTCTCTTTTGTACATTGGTCCAAAAATCGAGAAGATATTGCATCTATGGAGTGCTACAGCTCTGTCCTTTCCCTCACATTAGCAGTTCACATGTACAAAAAATATGCTCAAAGCAACCCAAAACACATGGCATGTTTGGTTCACTTTCTGCAGGAGGGTTGAATCTCACTGCGGGCAAACCAAGCTAGAGTCCGCATGAAAACAGACCAAATCAACTCGCTCACATGGTCAAAGACTCATTCATACAGTCTTAGAGCAGGTGTTTTGGTCTGCACCCAAGTGCCATTGCTGTGATATTCTCACCTGCTTAAATAAACTGCACCAAAGACGAAAAGACACTAGGGTACGATTCAAACAGACTAAATGCTGCATACGTGAAAGCAACCTTACAAAGCATTCTACTTTAAACCATAAGGAAATTTATGAAGCAAAGTATATAAGCAGCCCAAGTATGAACATGATCTCACCTTGTCAGGCTCGGCGTGGTCAGTCATAACTCCAGTCATAATAACAGCCTCGTTGAGCGAATACTGCAGCCCTTCCACAAAATGGTTCTCTTTGTTAGCTGACTCCTCTGCAAACACCTTACAGATGGCATCCAAACCCCGCACGGGCTTGTAGCACAGCCTCACCCACTTCCGAGCTGGAATAATGTGAATCTCAGCTGCCACCAAGAAGCCCAGGGTTCCGCAGGACCACGGGACTGAATAGAACAGCTCCGAGTTCTCTTTCTGCTCCATGAGGAGAGGGTTTACAGGTAAACATACATCACATGCAAAGTCCACAAAGTACTAGTTAAAGCGTACTAGTTAGGAACATTACTCGTCCTAATTAGCAGCTACTGACAACGTATAATAACTACTTTAAACAATAATGAAAAAGATACTGCTTTTATATTTCTCTTTCCATTCTTCTTTACTTTCTTTCTCTCCCTGTCAATCTGTCTAAATGATTTTCTTATTAAGCGAAAATATCTTGAATATAGTCAAATTTGTATAGTAATTTCTATTAAAAGATTACAGTAAAACAAATATAAGATTATTAAACCTATTTTTAAATATTTTTACTACTATTCTATTGGCAGATAATTTTGCTCATTTTAAGCATCTTTTCTAGAAAGAAGCTAAATTATCTGCCAATAAAATGAGATAATGTAAAGCCTGAAATTAGTATAAATATCTAGAAATAGGTTTAATAGTCTTCTATTTTTTTTATTGTAATCTTGTAATAGGAAATACTAGATAAATTTGACAATATTCACAAACTATACAAACATTATACATACAAACTTCAACACATAAGGCTCCACATACAGCCACATACACACACAAAATAAAACTCATACCTCAGTGCAGCGAACCAGACTGCCATCTGCCAGTACCAGCTCAAAAGCCACACAGATGTGTTGGAACAGGCCATAAATATGAGACGAGGACTCAATCCCTGTGCCCATTACCAAACCCCCTGAGAGAAAGACAGACAGAGAGCGAGAGCGAGAGAGAGAGAGAGAGAGAGAGAGAGAGAGAGAGAATCAATGAAGTGGGAAGACGACAGCAGAATTTGTGAACAAGTGTATTTGATCATGTGTACTTAATATTTTTCCAATTAACAAATATTAATTGGAATATCTTCCACTCCAAAATCCACACACTCATAGAGCACGTATTCCTGTGTGTAATGTATTTGCAGGGGAATATATGATTAACGTAAGAGAAAACAGGGTTGTGCTCTCTTGCTTCCCCACACAGCTGCTCTCTGTAGGCCTCCAAATGAATTTGCAGCAGCAGCAGCAGCAGCAGTGGAAACCATTACCTGGACAGCGGGCACAATTTCTGCTACCCATAAACGCTTTTAGTAGAACAGGCCATTTCCGCACCCAATCTAACCTAACGCACTGAAACAGGGCCATTACTCATTCATAACCCAATTAGGAGTAGCCTCTGATGCACCACACGAGACACACAATATCGACCAGCAAGAAATATTGCATATACACACTCCACTTAAAGCTGTGATATTGCTTCGAGTCAATACACTGGGGGAAGGGACAAAGAGTGAGAGAGAAAGGGGATACAATAAAGCCGACAGACATTGTCTGAAAAGGCATGGCATGCCAAACTGGTAATAATTTTCATCCAGCATTCTGGTTTTGTGGACGTACCTACTGTGAGATCATCAAGCTCAGGTAATACAGGCAGCGTCCAGCCGATGGAATTCAATAAGGCTGTCACTTGACCCATATTTACCAAGGGCTCCACACGTACCACCTAAAGAGAGGTGCACGGTCATATCACACACTACACAATTTGCCCTGCTCTCATTCCTGACTAAACTTATAAAAAGGCTTTAATCAAATCAGTTACCATGTATCTGAGCTCCTGAACACCGCTGGCTTAAATGCACAAATATGTAAGTGCTTTCAGTTACAACCTACATCCAATGAAATGTTATCTTTAATGTTGTTAGGTGCAAGGTTTACTCTGATTGCCCTGTGGATTTGTAGTGAGATCCCACCTGTCTTTCTGTGTCCACCTCTAGAATATCCATCATATTGATTTTTATATTCTTGTGAGTCTTCTTATATTTCCCCACCCTCAGAGACACGGTCAGCCAGCCAGGACGTCCAGTGCACATATATGCCTTTCCTCCCTCCTTCTTCCACTCACGAACCTGAAAAACACGAATAAATCTTTATAAAGTGTAGCAATACTAAATGCACAGGTTTAAAGAAAGCTCTCAACAGGTATGTTAAGCTTTTTCCATTTTAACACAGAGAAATATTGCAATCAAACAAGAAAAAATTAAATTAGATGCAGACAAGAAATTAAACATACAATAAATCAAGTTTTTGTTTCATTTGAAATATGCTTGGCCACATGACTGGGTAGGAGATTGGCATAGGACGTAAAGTCATCTTTATAGCAGTCTCAGCCTTAGATGCTCCACCTACTACTATCAGAATCTCCCTGTCTAACCACACGTCTATCTGTCTTTTTTTTTTTAATCAATCCTTCTGGGAAACAAATTGATAACAGTAAGCTCTTCAGAGAAAGTCACTGAGTTCATCAAGATAGCTCAAGTAATTGTCCAAAGGCTACTGGAAATCTTCACAATCACCTTCGACTACAAGGCTTTGCGGTTGATCATTTGCAATGTCAATCAAATGGCCTCTTCTAAAAATAGGTGGCTTCACTGAGTGAAGAAAAACTACCAGATTCTATAGCAATAGTTAGAAGGCTAGCAGCCCTGACCACTTATATGAATACAATCGTCCCAACTACAGTTTTTAAATTAAATTATTCTTCTGAAAAAGAAAAGAGGCTGAAATAAGCTTATTCATGACTGTCAGCAAAACGCAGCTGCTTGATGCCTTCTTTGGGCAAACTAACATGAGAACCAACAAGATTCACTTTCCCAAATGTTTTTTAGTATATTAGGCAATATACTGATTGACACATACAGTAGGTGCAGACAGCTAAAGTTCTGATTAGGAGTACTGCTGTTTTACCAACACAATGGGTTCGGAGAAATACAGAACTGGGATCCTAATGCCCTGCAAGTGGAAGGTTTCCCTATTGCCAACACCGGTCAGCTGATTATCAAGATCTTCATGCGTTAGATCAGGTGTGTGTGAAGTGGCACTGGGTCCCCAGGACTGCAGTTGGAAACTACTATCTTACAGGGTTCTTCCACCAGTCAGTGCAGTATGGTACAGTTTCACAGTCTAGAAATTCTGAATATATCAAATTGTTCAGTACCCTACTGTCTGTTAGTGTTTTTATTTTCTTCCAAAATGGCAATTTTGTGGTTTGAGTGATAATGTAATGACTATGTTTGACCAATCAGTGATCTGCACTATGTTTAGCTCCACCCACGTGTCTCTGTTTAGTACTTTTGGTACTTAGTAATGGCATAGGTCATTCGTCAGTGGAAAGAATGACAAAATTTGGTGCACTAGCAGTGTTGCCAACTTACTTTGTTGCTAGATATGACAACTTTTTAGACTCCTTTATTTAAAAAAGAGCTTAGTGACAAATCTAGCTCCTTTTTGAACAGACTCTCCAGCTCACATCACAGATGCTTCTTATATGATTTTAGAGACAGGTTCGGTCAACTGTGCCACCAACGTTCTTCTCTGTTCTTCATTTAAAACTCTCTTCTTGGATTCTGGATAACAAAGCAAAATGTTTAATCATTATTATGGTGAAGCTTTCTGCAAGGACACGTTTTAGTTAACATTCATGGAAGGAGTCTCAGGTGTCACCATAGAAGAGTCTTCAGGTCTTCTTAACTTCAAGAGAGCAGCTGGTGAGGGAATGGATTATTCTACAGGGTGTCCCGAAAGTCTCCATACACAGGGGAAATTACCACTTTTTTAGCAAAATGTCTTCCAAAATTTTTCATACTTAGTTTATATTATATATATATATTTTTTCAGATAGCCTTGAAGAATGCCTTTGACAAATGAAGAAAATCATCCTCATGGCTGGATCGGGAAGCTGTCACAAGGCTGCGATGGACTTTAACAGGAAACACTGGCAAGCACATCACACACAACACTGTTGCCAAACTTATTAACAAATTTAAAAAGAATGGAAGTGTTGGGGACCAACTGAGAAGTGGACCTCCAAGAATATCCACTGATGAAGACACAACCGCCGTGGTGCTGGCAAACATAGTCCCCTGGAGACTCTTGAGATACCCTGTATTTTATTCTCTTCTCGGCTATTCTTATGTGTCTTCAGAAAATCTGGCATCTTCATTGTAACATATAATGGTCATGACGATCCCTTCAATATACTAATTAGTTTATGACATCACCTGGCGACTTATAGCTGCTTGCTACTTTCCCCTGAAAGGCGTTGGCAACACTGTGCACTAGAGCAGAGGTTTCCAAATCCACTCCCTACAACTCACCACAAAACTGTTTTCATTCTGCCCCAGATCCCATCACTCATGAGTCAGCTAATTACAGTTTACGGACCTTGGATTAGAATAAGTTTGTTGAATGGCCAGTGGTTTAATGGATGAAATTGGGAAGCTCTGCAGTCAAGACAAACATGCATTATAAAGAAAACGGAACTAATTATAATGCCTATTTGGTTAACAGTGGCTTTGATTCCTGCTTCCACCCTGTGTGTGCTCTCCCTGCACTTCAGGGGTTTCCTTGGGTACTCCAGTTTCCTCCCCCAGTCCAAAGACATGTGTTGTAGGCTGACTGGCATCTCTAAATTGTCCATAGTGTGTGAATGGGTGTGTGAGTGTGTGTGATTGTGTCCTGCGATGGGCCCCGTCCATGATGTCTCTTGTCTTGTGTCCAGGAATCCCTTGGGATAGGCTCCAGGTTACCATGTGACCCTGTGTAGGATAAGCGGTGCAGAAGATGGATGGATGGGTATACAGTATAGGGCAAAAGGTTTGTGCACACCTGACCATCACACCCATATGTTTTGACCCTGTGTAGGATAAGCGGTACAGAAGATGGATGGATGAATGGATGGATGAATGAGTTAACAATGGCCTAGAAGTCTAGTGATCTATGAATCTAGTTCCTGTTTTCTTTTTTCTTTCTTGAATTCTGGGTGGACGATAAGTAATAAGAGATCCCACCTGGACTGCAAGAGAAGCATGCAGTAAATATAGCTAAGATCGTGTGTGTGTGTGTGTGTGTGTGTGTGTGTGTGTGTGTGTGTGTGTGTGTGCGCACTGGGACACTCACTCACACAGATGTGAAGGATGGAGGGTACAGTACCTGTCTCTGGATGTCCCGGACCCGCTGCTTGTGCAGCTTGGGCGCTGAGCACATCTTAAAGATGATCCAAGCTCGCACATAATAATAGGCATCAAACACCACAGACAAGGGCAGAAGGAAAAGGCAAACAAATATCCATCGCTGGTGAATTAGAACATAATCTAAGCCTTTTATCCTGATCCACAGAAGCAACAAAATAACCAAAACACCGAGATACAGCACTGGATCCATCTGGAGTAGAAACAAACAACTAAAAATGATGTTCGGAAAAATCTGCCTATTGAAACAAAATCCGCAATCAATTTAAATATGGTTTAAATAAAAATACTGAAACTTGCCTTACCTGATCCTGCACTTTTTAGGACTGCCTTCACACTTGGGTTAAAACGTGCAACCGCGAATTTTGTCACATTTATTTATTTGCCTGATTTTACACCTTGTGTAAGGCTGAATACCAAGCCACAACCTATTCCCTACACTAGAGCACTAGATACGACGTCAAATAATGAGTTCTGTACCATAAGTAGTGCACTATAAATAAAGCACGAGCCGTTCTGGACGTGGCCTAGCTGGGCAAATAAGCCACGCCTCTACAAAGCACTGATTGGTCAGTAGCGCGTCAATTACGCCTTCTCCAGTTGTTGCGTGTGGACTTTTTTATCCAATAGGATTGAAGGAGAACAATCAGACCATTGCCTCAGTCCGGCGTGATCATTATTATGCATGTGGAATAATAGGGAAAGAGAAATAAAATCAAGTTCACATCAAGCTTCATAAACTATACAAATGAAAGAAGAGGCAACATTCATTCATGGCATGATGTCTTAGTGTGTGTGTGTGTGTGTGTGTTTAACTTTAGGAAAATATTCCGAAATAATGTGCATTATTCAAGTGAAATATGAGTGGATGTGTGTTTGATGGTGAGCGCGCGTGCTTGTTCAGCGCGACTGCACTGTGAAGTGGGTGAGTGTAAAGCGCGCGAGCGACAGTAAACAGTGGGGTGGGGCGACTGTACACTCACACACACACACACCACTTGGCTGGTGTGTAACGGTACATGCTACGCCCTAAACACCTCCATGAAGCGAGCAGGACGCACAGAGAGGACTGACTGATGCTGAATGGTATCTTTCAGCCCCGGAGCACTTTTGTTTTTTTTCTTTTCTGTAAATGTGGGAATAATTAATGGCAATAAGTCGGAATGATGCTTTCTGCTGCGCGCGAGAGTACTTTTCAGGGACTCATCATGAGAAGGCATGAAGGGAACTCTTGGCGAGAACCTCATCCTGTTTCAGATTATAGCCTAAACAAATCGTGAGAAGGGAAAAAATTCAGTTAGTGAAGGGAGAGATGGGATTTTGCAACTTTTAAGGAACTTTGAAAGGAGCTCGCCGCGCGCGCGTGTGTGCGTGCGTGCATGCGTGTGCGTGAGAGAGAGAGACAGAGACAGAGAGAGAGAGAGAGAGAGAGAGCGCGCGCGGTCGCTACAGGAGACAGGAGCGCGGGTGAAGTTCGGCGATGCCTTCTCTGCATCATGGCGCCGTGTTCATTGGCGTCTTCCTCATCGTCACCGGCGGCTCGACCGCCTTCCTCACGTCTAGCCAGAGCAGACTGCAGGCGTTCAGCCTGTGCTGCGTGGTGCTAGGCGCAGTCATGCTCATCCTCGGCCTCTTTTGGGCCATGAACGGCAAGAGCCGCCAGGGCTCCTACACTAATGAATACACGCACGACTACGGGCACGTGCTGTTCAGCCCGCCGCCCGGGAGCCACTTCCCGGAGTCCCAGTCCGTCTTCTTGCACAGGTAAACGTGTGGTCTTCCCCACAAGCATGCATCATGTCCCAAATTTCCACTGTAATTTTATGCATGCATTGATGCACTACCAGTGAATCATTTAAACAATGGTTTTTGTGGATGTGAATTTAAACCAAACTGCTTGTAAATACACCAAACGTCTGAATCACAACAGTCAGCACAACAAACTGAGTGCTGATAAAGATTATGATTACCCATTAGAGACTCTTATAATAATAGAAAACATTTGCCTGAATGCAGAATATTAAAAACGCACATGTATTGCATGTTCTTTGAATGCAGTTACAATGTCCTAAAGTTGATTTTTAATGCTGAGCAACCATTTAAGTTTGAAAATTGTTTTTTTGTTTGAAAGTGGCAAAAAACTAATTTTTGCTGAGCAGAAAACTCTTTCCACCTTCAGTTTTTAAACTAGGTAGATATAAATTCAGAGTCTGCATTTAAATAAAAGAGTCCATAGTTTTATTACAACTGAATAAAACTAATTCTTGCATCTCTTTATATTTATTTGTTTGTCTATGAAAGTGCTCCTTTCATTATGTAGTCTGAAATGCTATTTGGATTGATTTTAGTCATTGTTAATATTTGAGGTGTGCAATATAGTAAATAGTGTGTAAGACGACACTAGAAAAGAGTCAGGGTAGAAGCTATAAAGTAAATGGGCATGGATGTTTACGGTATGCTGTAATGAGATCATGCGTTCCTCATCGTATTGTTCTCGTTTGCAAAAATCAACTTATTAATACATTATGTCAATTGATTAGTCAAGTACTAGCACCCATTAGGAAATGAGAACACAAAAGCACCCCCAAACACACACACACACATACCTGTAGAGGGTCATGAGAGTCAATACAAGCCATTCCTTTTTCCCCTTAAAAGGTTTATAATTCACTCAATGGAAAAGCAAATTCAGCATCATGTACTTAAACCCTGAATCCTGAATCCTGAAGCAGTTGAAATGGTTTGTACACCACCTAGTGTTAAGAAGCTCCAACCCTGTGGCCAAAAGACTTTAACATTTTATTCAGCTGAGCTTCATTGGTGAAATTACTGTTAACATTATATATTCTTTGTTCGTTTTGTTTGTTTGTTTTTGTAAATATAATATAAATAATTATATAACTAATTATATCACTCAAATAACACCCTTATAGATAGATTCATTAGAGTATAAACAGGAATTAATTATGCTTCAAAAAAAAAATGTATAATTTGATTCTGAACATTTTAATTGTGAATTTTACATGTTTGAATATGCTGGGTTGGAATTGGTGTACACTTATTAATCGCCAGATGCTTTTATCCAAAGTGACGAATCAGAGCATACAGCTGACCAACTGATGGATAGGTCATAATGATCACTATTTAACTGAAATGATCCTCTTCCTCACAGTTAAAGTCTTGAAAATTAAGGTTACAAAAATTCAGGCTGTAGAGGACTCAGGTTAAGTCATCACTTTTTATTGACATGGTTGTGAAAATTTATGTTGTAAAAATTCAGAATTTGCTTTGATTGGAACCAAGCTTCCCTCTGGATGTTCTGTGTAATGTAAATGTTAAAGTTTAAAAACTCGTAATAAAAAAAAAATTAAGCCCCCCACCGCCCCCAGCCCCACCAGGTTTTCCCTATAACATGATATCACACTGATGTCAGCTACCAGTTTGTTGAGGGGTAACACATACTTTCTCCAAAAATCATCATATCCTTTCAATCCGCTGTTCGTGCATCCTCATAAAACTGCCCTGTATACATGAGCTTGTAGACAGCTACAATTGGTTAGTGTCATTCTGATCAGCAAGGAAGATACAGTGCCATCCTTTTTCATCCAACATGCCATGCCAATTATGCTTTCTTGTACTTTATCTGCATTCAAACTCGCAATTTCCTGAACATTAATTGTTCCAGGCAGGAACCCTGCTTAATTTTTTAAACTGGATTTTCAAGGGGAATTCAGACCTAAATTATTCAAATATCTAAGATTTGCAGTGAAAACTTTAACTTCAAATTTGGCCTGTTTTTCTTTTTGAGCATCCTGAATCCAGGTTCACATTCTGCTGAATTTGAAATGACATTATCATTTATGCATGTGTATATGATTGTGTGTGTTGTTTTAGAACTTTGGAACGGCAGAGACGAGGGCTGTACGGGGATGATTTTGACTACCCTCCCATGGAGCCGACATGTTTCAGCCCAGCTGCTCGAGGGCCACCAGCCCAATGGGAGATGGAACCTCCACCTCCATATGAAGTGGCCATCAAAACTACATGCAGCTCTACGAACATGCGACGCAGTTACTCGGACACACTGTTGCCCACTGAGCCGCTCTTCAGTCGCTCTCGCGAGATCAGCTTTGAAGTGTAAAGCTTGTGCTGTCAATGAGCCATTAGGTTGCAACCATTCACTGCAGCCATCAACTAGCACAGAGCATGGCTCACCCAGGGAACCCACACTCATGCACAAGTGTGCTTCAGAAACCCTTTGTATTGAAGCTACATTTTTTGTCTGCTCACAATGAGGTCCATTTTGAATATGGTCAAAAGAGAAATTATGTAACCTTATGAAATGGTAACGCCCCTAGGAGTGTTTAGTATCGGTTGTATCCTCCTGTGAGGTGTATTCTTTTGTAATTATACTCAGAAGGTATAGTTACCCCTGATGGATAAACGCCTAATTTCTCTCAGTATTTTCACAACTGCCAGTGTTTGAAAATTGAGGCCAATTTATCAAATTTATAATGTCCTTTCTCCATGCAGCTACTGCATTATCTCTCCATACATGACACTGATGTTATACAAATTACTGATTATATACTACAAAAGTGTGTACTTGTACCTGTTTACAAATTTCTCACAAGCATGAATTACAATCACTTCTTGACTGGTTTGGTGCACAGATGAGATTTGGTGACAGTACTTGCTGCTTGTGAATGTCACAAATTGTAGCTCCTGGACCCATGAATATGTACGTGAAGTCACTGGCACAATCTGTACTCATCAACACAAGCACCAGCTTATGAGAAGGAAACAGAGAAAAGGCCTGGCTATATATGCAAAGCTACTGTTTGCTCCTGTGCATGATGATTTGACAGGGAAAATCTGTGAGTGTCGTCTGCAGAAAGACAGACACAAATGATGATGGAAACTGGAGTTGTAGGAAGTGACACCAGATCAAAAATATTTCTCTGCCAAAAGCACATCTACTGTGGCAATAGTGACATTTAACTGCTGAAACCTTTTAATCAGCTTACTCCTGCTTGTTGCTTTGGACTGACTGCGAACATGGTGGCAAGACCCATAACGATGAATCGCTTCATCAGGGCACTTACAGAGAATTGACAGAATATGTCTTACAGGAAACACTTAAGTGCAACAGCAAACCAGAGCATTATTTGGTTCGTCACTGGTGACCTTTGTGTCCCGTGGAGGAAATTGACAGTCTGAGAAGCATTGATTTGTGATGTAATGTAAGTGTAGAATGCCTCACTGATGTGATCACAAATGACCACAGTGCATTAGCAGGTTTAATATTACCTTGGACTCCTCTTGTTTGTAACATTATAAATCATGGCATTTTCATTGATTGCTTTCTCTGCCTCAACCAAAGTGACATTAAAATGATGTGCCTCCATCAAATACAGATCAGGGCCTTTAACTATAGGTACTTTGCACTATACATAATAGAATATGCACGATGTACGTGGCTTACGTGCATGTACCCAAAGATTCTATTACGTTTTTGGACAAAAATGTAGTGTTTTCATTTCTTTTTGAAAATCAACAAATAAAGTAATACAAAAATAATTAAATATTGTCATCTAAAATATACATTAAAATATGTTTTTGATTTATTACACACACACATGACTCCTGATCAAGTCTACAAGACTTTAGTTTTGTACTAACAGACCATTGGTTTTGAAATTCATTATAATTATAGTCTACACTCACTGTCCACTTTATTAGGAACATCTGTACACCTGCACATTCATGCAGTTATCTAATCAGCCTATCATATGGTGGCTACGCAGTTCAAAAAATCATGCAGATACAGGTCAAGAGCTGCAGTTAATGTTCACGTCAAACATCAGAATGAAAAAAAAGTGTGATCTCTGTGACTTTGATTGTGGCATGGTTGTTGGTACCAGAAGGGCTGGTTTGAGTATTTTATAAACTGTTCATCTCCTGGGAATTTCACACACAACAGTCTCTAGAGTTTACACAGTATGGTGCAAAAAACACTGAGTGAGCGACAGTTCTGTGGGTGGAAATGCCTTGTTGATAAGAGAGGCCAGAGGAAAATGGCCAGATTGGTTCAAGCTGCCAGGAAGGATATAGTAATCACTCTTTACAAACATGCTGAGCAGAAAAGCATCTCAGCATGTACAAAACATCAAACCTTGAGGTGGATGGGCTACAACAGTAGAAGACCACATCAGGTTCCACTTCTGTCAGACAAGAACAGGAAACTGAGGCTATCATGGGCACAGACTCACCCAAACTGGACAGTTGAAGACTGGGAAAAAAAAATCACCTGGTCTAATTCCAGTCTTCAGCTGTCCAGTTTCAGTGAGTCTGTGCTCATGATAGCCTCAGATTCCTGTTCTTGTCTGACAGAAGTGGAACCTGATGTGGTCTTCTGCTGTTGTAGCTCATCCACCTCAAGGTTTGATGTGTAGTGCGTTCTGAATTGCTTTTCTGTTCACCACAGTTGTAAAGGGTGTTTATTTGAGTTACTATAGACTTCCTGTCAGCTCAGACCAGTCTGGTCATTCTCCTCTGATCGCTCTCATCAATAAAGTGTTATATTTCTTTGGATTTGAATCCCAGTTTGAAAACCATTATGACTGGCTATTTCTCTGTTAACTTGATATTTCATTAAAGGAAACCAACAAGGATCTACTTAATGATTGTTTATTATTATATTTACATCAGCCAAATGAGATCAGTGTTAATTGAGAAATTAATGATTGTTAATTAAAATTTAGGATTAATACCAAGTCAGCTTTAAAGAAACAAATATACAGGTTAAAAACTGGCATGCCGGAGTCCAGACATTTTTAGGACTTCCCTACTCTAAAATGCTTAATTATGGTTAATTATGTTAATTATCAATTAATTGTACATTACAAAGTCTCTGGACTTAGTTTACAGAACAAGTGTTAACTACTAGAACATTTTGGTTTAGACCAATATTTGGGTCATTAACGAGAAATAATATATCAAATTCTTCATAACTTCAGAATTTGTATTTAGAACGTTACATAGTTCTACAAGCAGATTTGTTACAAAACTGTTAGGAGAAAAGGTTCAACTGGATCAGCCCTTAAGACATCTTCAAAGAATGTTCTAAGTTGAAATAAAGAGTACTAAACTCTATTTTCCTTGTCGCTGAGGTGATACATCAAGGGAACATCTGTTGTACCATCAGTATGTATATTTACTTGGGAAGGTGCATGTAGTGTGCCCTTTAATTAACTTTTAGTGTAACACTTTTAAGGTACATCAGTGGTCCTTCAGGTCATTATGTGACTTAAATTCTTTTTATAGGTATACACTATAGGGGGCATGGTGAGTTAGTGGGGGTTGGGGGTTCAACTTCCGCCTCTGCCTTGTGTGCCCGGAGCTTGCGTGTTCTCCCCGTGCTTTGGGGGTTTCATCCAGGTACCCCGGTTTCCTCCCCCAGTCCAAAGACGTGTTGTAGGCTGATTGGCATTTCTAAATTGTCCGTAGTGTGTGAATAGGTATGTGAGTATGTGTGATTGTGGCCTGCCCTGCACAGAGCCCTGACCTCAAAACCATTAAACACCTTTGGGATAAACTGGAACACTGACTGCACACCAGGCCTCCTCACCCAACATCAGTGCCTGACCTCACTAATGCTCTTGTGGCTGAATGATCACAAATCCCCACAGCCACGCTCCAGAATCTAGTGGAAATTCTCCCCAGAAGAGTGGAGGTTATTATAACAGCAAAGGACAACTGAATCTGGAATAAGATGATCAACAAGTGCATATGGGTGTGATGGTAAGGTGTCCACATACTTTGGGCAATATAGCATACTATAGTCAATGTTTCCAGGTGAAGGTAACATATTAATGGTACAAAAGATGTACTCTTGATGGAACCACTAGAACCCTTGCAACAAGGAAAAGTTTATATGTATATATACATAAATAATACTTCTTTATTTATTGCTTTTAGGTCAACCCTGCTGAAAAAAATAGAAACCCTCATAGAATTTGTAATGGTTTTAATGATTATAATGGGAATTGTATTGGTTTTAATGGTATTTCACACATAACAGTCTCTGGAGTTTACACAGAATGGTGCAAAGAACAAAAAACATTGAGTGAGTGACAGTTCTGTGGGTGGAAACGCCTTGTTGATAAGAGAGGTCAGAATGGTTTGAGCTGCCAGGAAGGATATAGTAACTCGAATAATCACTCTTTACAACTGTGGTGAGCAGAAAAGCATCTCAGCATGCACAAAACATTGAACCTTGAGGTGGATGGGTTACAACAGCAGAAGACCACATTGGGTTCCACTCCTGTCAGCCAAGAACAAGAATCTGAGGCTATCATGGGCACAGACTCACCCAAACTGGACAGTTTAAGATTAGGAAAAAAAAAGAAAAATCACCTGGTCTTTTTCCAGTCTTAAACTGTCCAGTTTGGAGTCTGTACCCATGATAGCCTCAGACTCCTGTTCTTGTCTGACAGAAGTGGAACCTGGTGTGGTCGTCTGCTGATGTAGCTCATCCACCTTAGTTTTGATGTGTAGTGCGTTCTGAGATGACTTCCTGTTAGCTCAGACAAGTCTGGTCATGCTCTTCTGATCGCTCTCATCAAAAAGGAGTTATATTTCTTTGGATTTGAATCTTAGTTTGAAAACCATTATGACCTTCATAGGATTTGGTTATAATTGGATTTGGTTAATGGTTATAATGGGAACTGTATAGGTTTTAATGGAAACTGTGATGATCCCTGTGGGTCTCGTTGCCTTCTATTGGTGTTATGCCTAGTGGCTACCATTAAGGACCAGTTGTTTTAGTGGTTAGCTGATGGTTTGTAATGGTATTTTTAGTGGAAACCGTTAAAATTTCTGTGATGGTTTCTTTCTTTCTTTTTCTTTTTTTTTTTTCAGCAGGGAATTGTAGGGTATAAGCCCAGATAGATCCCAGAATGTTTTAGAGACTGCACAACTTAGTCCTAGACTAAACCTGTAATGTAAAGGAGCCTGTAAACCCTGTTAATGCCACCATAAGAGATTAAATGAAAGACCTGAATAAAGTGGACTCATTTCAAGTTTCTCCTTTCAGCTTTGTCATGTCTGAATGCTCTAAGAGGAAATGAAATCTCCTCCCCAACACAAGCAGAATGGACTAGAACAATAGACATGGCTATGGCTAAATGATTTATTTAGCCATGGCCATAAATTCAGCCCTTTTCAGTGCCAGCTCATAAGCAGTGTGTTGACGCAGATTTGTCCACATGGCTCTGTGCGCTTTGTAGAACTTCCCCTCTTTCTGGGACAGTCACAAGCGCTTCGGCACAGAGGACAAGCAGTGCTTTGTAGCAACGCTCAAGGCCTGTCTTAGCGATTTGAGCACACAAAGTAGATGCTGCTCGAAGCATGAATGACCATGCCGACTTATTAGGCGATGAAAGCGTGATGTTGCCGCCTTTGCTCTTTCCTGCTGGCTCCTACAGGAAATGAGGGGCTCGGCTGTGCAACTCGGCTGCAGCTGCGCGGCTCGTCTTTCCTCCTTTTCACCTCTCTGTCTCTCAACAACGGCTTTTATAGACTTGACCACCGCTAACGTACATCTTCAGACGTCCGTATCTGCTTTTTTAAAGGAATATACCATCTCCTTCGACAGTAACAAGGTAAGCTGAGGCGAACAAACTAGTAGCCTATGTAGGTCCAAGCCTAACATTTGTACTGTAGCTATACAGTCGAGTATATTCAGAGTTGAGCTGTTTGTTGCAAATATAATGATAAAAACAATGTTTACATCCGTCTCCACATGATGTAGGCCTCTAAATCATCTCGAGATATATGTATTTTTAAAATTATCACTCGTAATTCTGATATATATTAGATTATAATGTAACATTTAGGCATCCTCTCTTTGCCATCCTGTCTTTCAGTGGCTTCAGTTCACCAAAACCCAAAGGTGTGGCAAGGTCAGACATCAGCTCTGATCAGGCTATCAAGTGACAATACAAGTCCACAAAACTGTTGTTTAGGCTCATTCATACACTCAGCAGAAACTATTTTAAACACAAATGAGATATATTTAACTTTATTCCCACAGGCAACATGGTTTCATAATGTAAATCAGCATTACACACACAGTAACTGTGGAAAACTTCTGTATCATTGCCTTGAAATACAGTATCAATAGCATTAAAGCATTAAAGGTGTCTTGAAAAGTTATGAAACATGGCCTTGGCAACTTGTTGTAATGTTAGTTGAAACTATATTCCTTTCTGAACAAGCAGCTAAATTCAACAGAGATTTATTTTCATGTTTAGTTTTAAAAACTAAAGGTATCTAAACATTTGTTTTCATAGCTACATATGCTAACTGACAATACTGCACACTGAACAGCTTCAGTGCTTATTAGGCACACACTATTCCTTCATATCAGGATAAGAAATTACAAGAAGTGATCTAGATCATGTCATTTTTAACACAATCATATTACGACGGCTTGAGATCATTTATCTAGGAAATGGAAATGTGTAGCCACCTAATTTATTTTACTTTGATACAGCAGCCGAGGAGAGGCAGCTGTCGGGTATTGCCATTACCACATGATGCCCTTGCTCACTTTTGGGGTCAGGCTGGTATATTAGTGCTTTTATCAACAAGTGGCAATATAAGAAGTGCTTTCGGAGCACTTTGTCTTAGTCGAAAATGCTTCAAAAGGAGGGTCAAAAGAAGTCATTTAAAAAAATGCTAATTCTGAGAAATTGTCTTGCATTTTTTTTTTTTTTTTGCATAATTGCATGTTTGATTAAAGCTTTGGGTGCTAGTCTAGAGCTTATTACCAAATCTATTACAGGTTTTGTGTATGTATCCTTTAATCACAGTGACAGTTCTACATTAGTACACGGATAGCTGTTGTTAAACTGTTTCCTTTTCCCTCGCTTCTCTAGGTGGTTCTTCAGATTTGATCTCTGGGGACATGAGCTGACACCGGGCTGGCCTGGCTTTTGTGCTGTGCTCTGTTCAAAATAACCCCCTTATACAGACACACTCATAGACGTACACACTCATAGCCACACCTGCACACACTGACACTTGGTTTTAGCAGCGTGGCGGGCAGTGAGGCTGAGCGCGATGGCTCAGAGGAGCAGGGCCATGTGCCTTTGCCCCACAGAGCACTGGTGAGTGTAGGGGTGCTGTTGGTGGCCCTCGGCGTCGTCCTCATGATGTTTGCTACAGTGTACACTGGTGCATTTGGGTCAGCCCTTGCTGCCCTTGGCTTCGGTGTTCTCATCTACTCCTTCTGCAGAGTGATGAAGTCCAGCAACCATAACATGACCATCCCAGGTCACTTCCTGCTGCACTCACGCACCGGCACCCAGTACACGTATGAGCAAGCCATCGCTTTGCAGAGGTAAAGAAGCCAACTTAACCCTTATGTTCTTTTTAAGGTGGAACAATGAATGACATGAAACCAGGAGTATTCTGTTGCCATTAGATGAAGATTAGAGATAATCTGGAACATCCATTGCTGAGAAGTAAACAGGACCTGAGGGTTAATGAGTAACATTATGGCCAGGCGAGAGAAAGGCAAACAGGGCTTCCAAATGGCAAAGTCACTGAGACAATCAAATGAAAATTGGTTGCAGGTTTGTGTTGTTTGAGTTTCCATGCCATCTAGTTTTAGTAGTTTTTCAGGTGAAAAAAAAAGTCACAAATGTGGTGATTACACTATTAAATAGAAAAGATAGAGAAAACAAGTGGGGGTAAAACTGCAGTGTTCCCCCAGTGGATGACAGACATGATGTTTCAGCACCCTGTCCTGACTGTTACCCTGTTCTTTAACCCAGTCTAAAGCACAGATTGCGAGGGGAAGCTAAGAACTCAGCACTTATTTCTAGTATAAACGTCTGATTTACAAGGCACAGTGCTGGAGCTGAACTGGTCACAGGTTGTAATACACATCAAATTCACTATAAACAGAAATGTAGCTGTTTGAAGTTTATTGTGAACTTTTGCTGTGGCATTAGTTGCCCTCTTTTAATTCTGTAAGATCAGTACTTCAAGAAAAAGCACTGAATGGTTGCTTAACAACTTCCTCCTTCTTAATTTGGTCCATGTCTGAGAGCAAGAAAAAGAAGGCAGGTTGCCAGTCAGATTCTTTTTGAGCTGTTGGTATGTCACCAATGCGGTCTCACACCAGACCATACACAAGAGACAATGATAGGGTTGTGTCTCAGAACTAGGCTGGAGAGGACATGAGTTGCATGTTGCCAAATCCCTGTGCTTTCTTGATGGTAATGGCATGATTAGGAAAACAAATGCTAACAGAAACCAGAGTCAGCTGTATGCATGTGTTGAAATAGGAAAGCAAGTTTTGCAAGGGCTGGAAAGAGTATTTCGCTGACATCATCTAAAATGTTCTAGAGGGTCTCTCCCCCTTTTTCTCCCCTCTGTCTCTTTCTGGAATTGAAGGAGTTTGTATGAGAACATAAACACTCCAGCTGAATGTATAAACCCAACACTGGGTCTACTCTGCTAAGTCCTATGAGCAAATAATTTGCAATTATTTTTCCATGCACTCACATAGAGTCATGCCAGGTTTGGGGTGTTTGAATTTCTGTTTACAGGGGGCCTTTGTTGATTACTGCCCTAACCATTTGATAATGCCAGTTGATAATAAGCAGGCTTGTTTGGATATTTTATTAAAATACTAAAAGCACCATAAAGTACAGGAGCAAAACAATGTAAAATAAGCAAAAATGCTTGTGGCAAGGACTAATGACGTCACTAAGGTTTTGTTCAACTGCTGGCCAGCTGAAAGGCTTGATTGAAGTTCTGGCTGCAGGTAGACAGGATCTGTCCTTTCTCTGTTTGAGTTAAAGACATCTGTGTATCTTCTCTGTTTTAAGAGGAAGCCTGAAGATGACAGGTTAATAATATATTGTAAATAATAATATATGCTTTCATATCACCCTGTATACAGTTTCTAAAGCTTGGCACCATTGAAATATAAGTCTTGCCCAGTGTTGGAGCTTAACCTAGATTATTGTTGAATTTTACATAAAGAATGCTATTTATATTACTGTATTTTTTTTAAATAGTTTGCAAAGCTTTGGTTAGTGGTTTGTTTGGGAGCTAAAAAATCACCTCTAACACAAGTACATCGCATAAAGTGCTTTATTCTTTTTGAAAGGTTATTGGTATAGAAATGGAAGACTTTCTCTGGACAGCATTGGCTTGTCTATAGGGAAAATGTTACCAATAGTTGGTCAAAAAAATACATGATTAGCAGTTGTCCAGCTGGAAGGTTTATCTAGCAGATACCTGAAGGTAATAAGTAATTTAGAGCCACTGCTTTTAGCTCTGAGGAAGGAAATATCATGTCTTGTATTGGCTGGAAATTTTGTTATACCTTAAGCAAATAATTTCCATAGGCCCTTTTAAGTTTGCTAGCTCCTTTGCTCTCCAGTGTAACAAAAAAAAAAATTTGAGGCTTATCACAGTGGACAACTGTTTATAACTTTTTATCATCTACAGGCGGCTGGACAGGATCCGCAGGGCTTCAGCAGAAGAGCGGCGCTCAGCCCAGAACCCCCCTCCAGTACTCACCAGTCTCCAAAGCCTACCTGGAACGCCACCTCCCTGGGACATGGAGCCTCCCCCATCCTATGAAACTGTCATGAAGACCACCACCCTCCCACAGCCAGCTATGATTATGACTCAGCCTTCCTGACCACATGAGAACAATGATAACCAATTAGGTGCTAATGAGAGCTAAGTGCCGAGTCCCAGGCTGTATGTTTTCAGTATTTGTTGTAAATCACTCAGGCAGTTTGAAAACCATAAGTGACCATTATGAGATCATCTGATTCTTAGTAGCACATGCATTGCCTCATCAATGGCGTAATGCTAGTCATATGACTTTTTATGACCTATAATAACAAGTAACATGCAACTTTAACCCTTTGTAGAAAATTGTCTGTGTTTTTACTCCTTAGAATTGTTCCTGACATGGAAATCCCCAGCAGAGTAAATTCTTCAGACATTGAGTCATTAGGAGTTAAGAGTTGCCCAAATGAGTTTTTTTTTTTTTTCTAACAGATGGCCAAAAAGTTTAGAGCTGTTGCTAAAGCTCTGCTAAAAGTGGGATAGGAGTCAAATTTATGGCTGATAAATGAGCTGACTGCTTGTTTTTTTGTACTTTAAGTACACAATTTTCAGGGAGTACTTTTGGTTCGGTTTCTCCTTCGCCGATGGGCAAAAAAACAGATTTCCAGATATTTACACCAGGAGAAAAATATTTTCTCCATATCATTTTATAATGATTGAGGCAAATAGTTTAAGTATGTCTTTTTTGTACTTTAATGCAGTGGTGGATAAAATGGGAAAGTAGTACTCCTCAGGAAAAAAAAAAAAAGTTTGGCCCTCTGGGGAAGGCGTTTATAGAATGCTAGAGCAGAGAGTTTCCGTATGAGAAAAACTCTCAACTATCCAAAGAACACTTTACAAAAGCATTTTCTTTTCTAAACATGAATGACAGAGAAAAGGCTGTACTGTAGATGTGTCTGTAGAACCACATGCAAAGTCATAGCTGTATTTAATAACAGATTTAACATGAATCTTTTTGTCTGAATAGTTTCCTTTTATAGTTGCTTCCAGAGTTTGACAGGGAAGAGAGAAAGTTCTTATATCCAGACAGCATTTTTAATTGATCCTGACAATCCGTGAGCTGGATGTTTCAGATCCAGACTAATGCCTGGTGGGGCATTTACATTTCTACATAACAAAAGAGCACAATGCACATGAAAAAATGGCCAGAAAGACAGAATGGGGAAAAAATGATAATGAAAGAATAATATAATATCCCTGCTAGGTATTGACAGTGCCAAGTACAGTGCTGTAATGTTGCCAACAGGAAAGTGTGACAAAATACTTCACCCCACCTTCCAGACCCTTTACAGTCTTCAGATCATCGTAGATACTTTCATGACAATCCTGCAGTATTAGTGCCACTACAGCACTATGGTGAAAATGGGCCCTGAAAGGGAATAGATTTTTGGCTAAGCCGATAGACAGACTAGATTGTAATAGAAGTTTCAAAGTTTGTGTGTTTATAACTCTTGTGTGTGTATGGTACTTTACTGGTCTTGCTTTGCTAGCTGAAAGCATCTTCTGTTATAACTGTGTATTTATCCTGACTGCCAATTTTTTGAAACAATGTAAATTCTTGGTAGTGCCTTGGACCACTGATCAGTTTAATGGCTCATAAACTTTAACGTCTTGGACCAGCGTGTGTTATTTAAGAGGAAGTCATTCTTGATTTTCATTTTGCCACAAGTTTATGTAGTGACATGTTATAAAAGAAGTGCACTGCCCTGAATGAATGTAAAACACTTCTCTTTTCCACTACTTCCCTTTTTATTCACAATACTTACTATACAGGCTTATGTGCAACAGGCATTTTAAATCAAATATACTGTATGTTTGTGTTGTGTATTTGCTTAACTTTTGTATAAATCTAACTTTTTAATGTGTCACTCTTTATGATATTTTGATGTTTAATGTCAAATAAAATTATTAAATCAATTTACTGCCCACTGCACATCACTTCAGCACTGAAAAGATGTTGAGATTTGATGATGTTGGTGTATAGCAATAAGATTGCAAGCACTGATTTTGAGCTGAGTGGCCTGATATTAAACTAGGATGTAATTTGACAACAGATATTTAACCAGGCCAAACCAGATTGCAGCAAAACAACCAAATTAACTGTGAATGACGCAAATTATATGCTTAAACCATGTCTTAACCTGCAATGGGTACTAATTGTTGCATAACTCACTTGTTTTAGTTTCACTTAACATTATACAGTATTATGTAGTATAATGCTGTCATTTCACGGTATGATGAATATTGCCAAAATATGTGAAAATGTAGTTTTCAGGTGTTTTTGTCTCACCCATTCCTAAAAACAAAAGTTTTTTCCCCCCCTATATGCAGTATACTAGCATTCCCAGTGTATACTAGACACTAATGAAAATGTACAGTAACTACACAGTGTACATTGTAGGCCAGTTTAAATTGGTACTGCTGAAATGCATTTGACACTTATGTACTATTATTTGAACTACTGGCTATTAGTACTTTGGTGTGTATTATTGACAGATGCTGATAGTTACTTTGTGTTTATCAGTCTATATAAGTCCAACCTCTCAAAAACTGCCACAGTAAACCTCTGTGCTATTCACTTTTGCAGAATTGCTTAGGCATAGTACAGGTGCAGCCTGGGGGAAGGTCACCTGGTCAAGGTCCATTAGCACTGCAATGATCCTGGCAGCTGTGCTCTCCTCTCGACCTGCAAACCACCAATCACATGTGGTCTGCATACATGGTCTCAGTTTAACCTCACTGCAGCTAAAGTCACTGGACTTCTATTCTTCAGACTTTTCTTTTTCTTTTTTTTTTTTTTTAAAGTCTACATGGCAGAGAACAAGCCTTACCGTTACGGGCTCATCGTCCTGGGTCTGGTGCTGGTGGCACTGGGAGTCTTCTTGGTGGCTGTGGAGGAGCCTCAGGTGTTTGTCACTTTCTGTACAATGGGGGCACTGATGGTGAGCATTGGGACAGTTTGGAGCATGTGCCAGTGCTACCCAAGGGTGAGGAGAAAAATTCACATGCAGCAATTCATGTATTCTGCAGTCATTATATTACACTGGTTTTATACTGTATATAAACTGCATGTTTTAATAATATATTCTGTGAATTCAGTAATGTATTCCATCTACTATGATGTCAGCATTTCTATGTTGCATGACTGTAGGGTAAATGCTCAGCTGAAATGATTTTTTTTTATTTACATGACTAAATACAGTATATGTTTGCTCAACCTGATCAATGTATGAGTATAAATATGGCCCAACCAGAACAAATTCTGAACCATATTGTAATTATTAGCTATTCTGTTGTCCAGGAAAAGACCATATACCTATTATATGGCATTACCTGTCTAAATACAGTTTATGTTATATACCAGCAATCCACACTGCTGGTCAGCTTTACAGAAGTCATATTGCTGCATTCTGTAGGTAACATTCATCCTGCCAGAACAGGAAGTGTTAGGAAGCAGTGAGAAACAGGAGCTGTGTGCTGAAGTCAAGGTCCTACAGGTCAGGTAGGTCACAGCAACATGAACAACAGATTTCTAGGAACATGATACCAAGGCTTGGTTGGAGGTTCAATGTGGACCAGTTAAACTTTGCTATATGTTTGCAGTTTAAATATTGATCTATAGCCATGGTTGCAATGGTTTATATATATTACACTAAATTACCATCCAGCTATTTTAAACACAAAGTGCCTGTGCAGTTAAAGAAAGACATACCCAAAAATAACCTGCAATCGATTCACTTGTATTAATGCAATCTATTTCACAACATCAGAATGAGAGGCTTTCTCAGTCTGACTATGTGCATGCATGACCAGCAATCGTTATCCATCAGTTCTCCCATCAGTCCCACACTAACAAGGCTCCGAGGTCCGCTGATTGAATCTGGCCAGACAGTGAATGCGGTTATGTAGACTATGATGAGATTATATTGATGGTAATATCGATGGGATGGAGTTTTAATCCTGCAGCCTCAAAGAACTAAGACATCACATGCTTGTTTCAGAGAACTAGATATGTGCAAGTGTTTGCTTTGTGAATATACACTGATTGGTATAAACTCACTGTCACTTTAATAGGAACACATGTACACCTGCTCATTTCTGCAGTTCTCCAATCAGCCAATCACGTGGCAGCAGCTCAGTGCATGAAATCATGTAAATACAGGACAACAGCTTCAGTTAATATTCACATCAAACATCAGAATGGGGAAAAAATGTGATCTCTGTGACTTTAAACATAGCATGGTTATTGGTACTAGATAGGTTGGTCTGAGTATTTCAGAAACCGTTGATTTTCTGGGATTTTCACACACAACAGTCTCTAGAGTTTACACAGAATGGTGCGAAAAACAAAAAACATTCTATGTGCAGAGGGTCTGCAGGCTGTAACACCTTGTTGATGAGAGAGATCAGAGGAGAATGACCAGACTGGTCTGAGCTGACAGGAAGTCTATAGTAACTCAAATAAGCACTCTTTACAACCATGGTGAGCAGAAACGCATCTCAGAACACATAACACATCAAAGCTTGAGGTGGATGAGCTACAACAGCAGAAGACCACATCTGGTTCCACTCTTGTCAGACAAGAACAAGAATCTGAGGCTATCATGAGCACAGACTCACTGAAACTGGACAGTTTAAGACTGGAAAAAGACCAGGTGATTTTTTTTTCTAATCTTAAACTGTGCCCATGATAGCCTCAAATTCCTGTTCTTGGCTGACAGTAGTGGAACCCAATGTGGTCTTCTGCTGTTGTAGCCCATCCAACTAAAGATTTGATGTTTGTGCATGCTGAGATGCTTTTCTGCTCACCACAGTTGTAAAGAGTGATTATTTGAGTTACTATATCCTTCCTGGCAGCTCGTACCAGCCTGGCCATTTTCCTCTGACCTCTCTTATCAACAAGGCATTTCCACCCACAGAACTGTTGCTCATTCAATGTTTTTTTTTTTCCACACCATCCTGTGTAAACTCTAGAGGCTGTTATGTGTAAAATTCCCAGGAGATCAGCAGTTTCTGAAATACTCAAACCAGCCTGTCTGGTTTGAGTTCTAAGCCTGTCACAGAGATCACACTTTGTCTTCATTCTGATGTTTGATGTAAACATTAAGTGAAGCTCTTGACCTGTTATCTGCATGTTATCTGCAAACCTGTTAGTTTTGCATGTGCAGGTGGACATGTGTTCCTAATAAAGTGGACAGTGAGTGTATATTAGTGTCTTAATGAAATTGAGTTTCTGCATATTGAATGGCTGACCGTATTTGTAGAGTCTTATACTTTATATAAACAGCGTAAACACCAAAGATGCACAAATGGTGATTATCAGTATTTATGATGGAACGAACTTCAGTAGCAATATTCAGATACTCAGATGCAATGCTCTTTAGTGGGTATCACGGGCCATAATGTGTCTCACTGCTACTACTGACCTATACAGTTCACTCCAGAAAAGAATGGCTCCATGATCTTGTTGCTTGTTTCCAGTTCTGATCCTTCCATCATCTTGATGCATAGTGGAAGTAGGTAAGGGTTTGGCTACTTATCAGAAGATTGTGAGTTCAAATTCCAACACCACCAAGTGGTTACTGTTGAATCCTTGAGCAAGGCTCTCAATTGTTGGAATCCTCTCTCATTTGTCCCCTTTACTAAAAGCGTAAATGGTAATGGATACATGCAACCAGACAAATTTCTTGCACACTTTAACCTAGATTTGAGGTTCACTAGAGACAAAGTTTTCTATTTTTCTCTGACATCCCATTATGTATAGTATTCTGTCCATTGAAGACCAATAAATGGTGTGTTCTGAGATGTCATTCTGCACATGAATGTTGAAATTGGATACGATTTGTCTGTGTGTTACTGCCTCACAGCTCCAGGGTCCATGGTTCAAACCTGAGCTCAGGTTACTGTCATTGTGGAGTTTCACATGTTCTCTCCATGTCCACATGGGTTTCCTTTCACCTCCCAAAAATATCCTGGTAGGGAGACTGGTTGCCCTAAATGGCTCCTACAGTGCTACAACTTGGAACTGAACTGGACTTAATAAAGATTATATGTCATGAAACTACACAAAGTTGAAGTATAGAGGGAAAAATCAATATAATTTGCAAAGTACAAATAATTGCATAAGTGTTCTCCCCTGTTGCAGTGAAACCCCTAGATTAGGTCTGATTCAACCATTTGCCAACAAAAGTCACATAATTATTTAAATGGAGTTGACCTGTGTACAATTAATGTGCCACATGATCTCAATATAAATACATCTGTTCCTGTAAGGTCCTGGAGTTTGTTAGAGAACATATCTAAAACAAACAGTATCATGAAGACCAAGAGGCATTCAAAAGAAGTCTGAGAAGTTCTAGAACAGCATCAATGAAGGGTTGGTTATAAAAAATAACCCGAACTTTAAACAGCTCACAGAGCACCATTAAATTCATTTTTAAAACATGGAAAGAAAATGAGGCAATTATGACTCTGCTTAGGGGAAGCTGTCCTCCAAAAGCCAGTGACTGCATAAAGAGGGCATTAGTCGGAGAAGCAACCAATAGGCCAAACATAAGTCTGAAGGAACTGAAGAGCTCCACAGCTCAGGTGGATAAAGCTGTTCTCAGGGCATTCCACAAAGCTGAGTTTATGCACTGAGTGCCAGTTTAAACATTGCCATGTGGGAGATGCAGCAACCATGTGGATAAAGGTCCTCTGGTCCGATAAAACCAAAACTGACAATTTTTAACGCTTAGCACAAAGCGCTACATTTGGTGGAACCCAAACACTGCTCACTACCCTGAGAACAACACCCCAATATGAAGCATGATTGTGGTAGCATCATTTTGAGAGTTACTGTCACGGTTCATAGGTTCATCAGCCTCTTCTGGCCGTTCTGTGTACTACCGTTGATGAGTTCACTAGTTTCAGCTGCGGCTCATTATCTGCTCTATTTAAACCTCAGTGTTTGTCTTGTCTTTGTCAGATCGTTGTTTCATGTCTGTTTTCTGTGCAGCGCCTGTGGTTTGCTCTGTTCCCGGTTCCTGCTCTCTGGTGGATTATTGCCGTTCAGTTTCTGGATTATTGGACTGTTTACCACCCGTTGTCTCTCGGTTTGGACTTTATTGTATTTTTACCCATTGCGGCCTAGCACTACTGAGGAAGCATTTCTATTTTAAAATAATTGTGCAAAGTATATTGATTCCCGCACTTCAATGTTATTGTTATAGACTATTTTATGTAGATTCATGACATAGACTCGAAGTTCTATATTAATTTCAATTCCACATTGTAACACTGGCGTCCCATTAGGAGTGTTGTTGTGCCAAATATCTTTCATATTCAAAATCACTAAGATTACTTGTTTTGCCTATTCTCGTGGTCATCTGAACAATAACTGAGACTAAAAATGCTGGTCTGCCTCATTTTATACTACACACCACAGTCAGAGGGCATGGGAGATATTGGAATGTATGAATTCTGTGAAATTAGAGAATGTAACTAATAAAAAGCAAATCTAAGGTAGAATTGGAGTCCAACCTATTTTATCAACCTTTTTTATTTAGTGACAAAAAGGATAATCTCCAGACAGAATGTACACTTCCCAGAATTCAACATCCTTAAAATAGACAAGGCACAGGGTACAATTAATAGTACTGTTTATATCACGAATTTGAAAATTGACCCAGTTTATCTAATTTCTTCAGTGTGTCTACTAAGCACTTGCATGTAACAAATCGACCCCCTCTTTCTCATGATAACTTGATTTTTAATTATTTATTTTTTTAATTCCAGTGACAGTTCGGATGAACCCATCAGCGCTCCTCTGGCTGTTTTCAGTCAGTCAGAAGATGTTGAAAAGGATGAAATCCTCTCACTAGCTGAGAGAGAAGAATCTCCTGAGATCACTGGCATCCCCCAGAGCTCTCCCAGCATGCACCAGGCCTGCTCAAGCACCTCTCTTCCAGACAACAGGGCTGCACAACCTGATACTGATCTCTACTACGGGGAGGTGGATGATCCCAGCTACTTAAAAACAGAGCTGGACAGTGAATAAAAGTCTGAAATGCTTTTTAACTCAGGGGTCATAAATGCAGAATGAGTAGTGCACTGGTTGCTATTACATCCTGGTTATGAGACATATCCTGGTTAAGTGCCCCCATCTGCCCACCCCGACACACACAGACGCACACACACACACACACACACACACACCACTGACTGTGATTCACATTTCCATGGAGACACGAGTACATGGAATGGGGATAAATAGGAGGATGGAGTGAGAGAGAGGCAGTAAATATTTAAAGTTTAAATTCAGGTTATGAATATGGCTTTGTATCACAGTCAGCAGCTGTCAATATGTTTTCTTCAGTCAAGCGTCAAGACAACAAGAAGAGCAATATGACGAATAAAAGGGTTAAACAAGAAGTGTGCAGGGCTAGTAACTGACATGAATAGTTGTTATGAGGCAGGTGCACTTGGATTAATATTCAGGTTCAGCTGTGTTTATAACATCTGCCATCAAACATGCAGGACAACCCTGGACACAAGTACTGCAGCACCACTGTGAAAATAACCAGACATAGTCATTACTTTATAAGGGAAACACACATGCACACAGGGTTTAGTTTGAGTCACAATCAGTGACTGATTAGGGTGCATATCAACCCATTCTGTTGTCAGTATCGTAGAACTCCACTCACTCAGACACAGTTTAGCATAATTTTGTCATTTTCTTCAACATTGTACTATTTTATTATCTGTTTCATCTGGCCTACATTCCAAGTTGTAATGCAAAGTGGTATACAATAATTTCAATAAATTTCCAATGATTTTCATCTCAGATTTGTTTTCTGAACTCAAAACCCAGTTTAACATAACACTATGCAATCATTATTACAGAACTGCAGAAGGCAGCATCTGACTGTATTTAACAGGAGAATTTCTGCAGGATAGACAGAAGCTGGGATTAACTTTCACTCAGACGAATAAGAGCCATTTTTGGAAATACGGGAAAATAGCCTTCAGCTATATGACCTCCTAGAACCCTGTAATATTTCTAGATGCATTTACATGTATTCATTTCACAGATGCTTTTATCCAAATCAACTTACAAGTCAGAATACAGTCCAAGCCGAAATCTGCAGCTAACTGTGATACAAGTGCTGCACAACTAAGTTTCCACCGATTGACCAGAAAAAAAGTGCAGACACTTCTCAAGTATGTGAGCGTGGAAAGAGTGTAGCCATCACACACACACACACACACACACACACACACACACACACACGAAATAAGTTAAATTGTACAAAGTAGACCACTTCATTCTTCAAGCTTTTCAAATAAGTACACTATTGCACTAAATTGAGTAGCTGCACATTTTTACTTTTAATGCTTTTAAAGTTTATACCTCTGACTCCCTTATAGAAAAGTCACACAAACTTCACATGTGAACTTTTCACATATGGTGCATGTGTTTTTATATTTCCACGTGTTATTTTCTCCCATGATTTATTTATTTTTGCATGTTAATTTTTCACATGTAAGGCATGTGGTTACATTCTTTTCACATGATTAAATATTATCCATATGAGGTTCCACGTGTGTACTTGAATTCATATGTGCAATTTCAGGGCATAACATCGTGATATGCACCATCACATGTTTTGTTTTGGTTCACATATTTTGGAAGACATAAGATCACATGTGGAATGTACACTGAGACCACACTGAAAATCTGGAAAAAAAAATTTTGTTTCATTTAAAATGGGAAATAAACAGAAGATTTTAGAATTTTGAAATATTTTAAAACAAACAAAGTAAATGTTCAATATTTTGAATATTTAATATTCAAGATTCTCCACTATTTCTAGGTCCCTATTTAAATGTAAGCAAAATTGTCATATTAACCATGTTAACTGTTTGGTACAAAAGGTCAGATTTTCATCACGCCTAATCTCTTCTACTGAAGCATGTGTTCAGACGACACTCTGATGGATTTGATTTAAAATGGATCATGAGGTTTTGCACAAACTTGTGTAGACCATGCCAGCTCAAGTGCGCACTGTCATTAAAGCAAAAAAGAGGACTTACCAAATACTAAGAAACTCTGAAATTCATGTAAATTCTAATTTTCACTCAAGTTGTTGTCAATAATATAATCTGTAATGAAAATCGTTGTATTAAATTAGAAAAGAAGGTAAAAGAGAAGCATTTTCTCATGTTCTCTCAGACTTTTGGACCCCACTGTATATACTTTTTCCATAAGGGCTGTTCATCCTATTAATCCATTTTGGTCAAATTGCTTTGAATTTGTTTTGGTTTTTTTGATCTATAACTTTGCTTTCTTGTTATGGTAATCCTGACACAGGCTAATAAATAATCAGGTCATTTAAACAGTGTAATAAACATAAATTTTGACCACTGATTTGTTTTATTTCTTATAAAATACAACAACCCATCTGATGATCAGTTATGTATATAACCTGAGGTCTGTTTGTACATTCTAACACTTTAATGCTATTTCGTTTAACATTTTTATGTGATATGTATCATAAATTTCATTCATTCATTTATTCATTAATCTTCAATAACTGCTTTATTCTGGCCAGAGTGAGTAATATTATTATTATGCTTAATATTTACTTCGCTATTATGGCTAGCTATGAAGGTTTATTTCTCTAATTTCTGTGCCTTCGCTGTAAGCTTTAATTGTCCTCTTTGAAGGGAGTGTTAAATGGCATGTTTCTTTATTTGTTTGTTTGTTTGTTTGTTTTTAATAGTGGTCCCACTGTTGGTTTATGGGGTCATAAGTGAAGACACATCTGCATCAGGTGTCCACAAACATTTGGCCATATAGTGTATCACAAAATAGTAGAACGTACCATTAGGGGAATAAGAGACATAAATGTTGTAAATTAAAATTGTGAACTGTACTTGAATTCAGAATTTTGAAAAAAAAAAACAAAAAAGAACAAAACTCTGTTATTTCATTTCATTCAGGAGGCAAAACAGAGAAATAAATGCAGAGCCATAAATTCAGCTACTGTCAAAATGTGCCACTTTCCGAAAGAATTTAGGAGTTTCATAGCAATGCAACAGGGGGTGAATACTTATGCAATTTGTAAATAAATTTACAAACTGTACTGATAGCCATCAACTGCCACACAATATTGTGGGCTATTTTGTATAGATTCATGATATATAATCCAGTTTTAGGTTGTTACTGTACAAAATATTGAAAAGGTCAAGGGAGGTGAACACTTATGCAATATAATAATATACAGTATATTACGTTATAAGTTATAATTTATATAATAATTTATAATACCTTTCAGATAAAACCTGACACATTTAAGAGGAGTTTTTGATGTTATTGGTCTGCAAAACTGATTTTCTTACTGATATTGGACTAAGTGCAACAGGCTATAACAACTTTGATACACACATGTACACACACATACATATACATATATATATATATTTATATATGTGTGTATATGTACAATGTGTGTATATATATATATATATATATATATATATATATATATATATAGATATATAGATATATATATATAGATATATAGATATATACACACCCTGAAGGAATAGTCATTATTTTAGAATAAAACATTAGAATAAACTTATAAAATCTTCATCCAAAACCCCCAATTTATTGAGAAAAAGACATAAATAAAGGACAAAAACAAAACAAAACAAACAAAACATTTGTTGAAAGTGGTGAAACGTAATGAAACAAAAACCTCTTCAGTCAATAGCTTGTGGCACCCACATTAGCAACAATAACTTCTAGCAAATGTCTCTTATACCCACTAATCCATCTTTGACATCTATCTTGAGGCTCCTCCTGACAGAACTCAGCCAGCGGTGAGGTTTAGGGATGTCTGCTTCAGGTCCTGCCACAGCATCTCAATTAGATTCAGTTCAAGACTTTGACTTGGCCAACTGAAAACACAAATCTTCTTTCTCCTGAAACATTCTTTCATAGAGTAGCTTGAATGTTTTGGGTCGTTGTCATGTTGGAAAACCCACATTTGGCCCAGTTTTAGCTTCTTAACAGATGGCATGATGATGTTCTGTTCAAGAATCTGCTGGCACACCTCATGGTTCCTTTAATGATGAATTGTCCTGGTCCAGAGGAGGAAAAGCAGACCCAGATCTTCACATTCCCACCACCATGCTTGACTGCTGGGATATGGTTCTTTTGGTGGTTGGCTTTGTTGGGTTTTCTCCAAACATTTTACTGCCACCTACTGGGGATGAGTGGCGGGGCCTTGCTAATGGGTCTCATGAATAATCAGGGAAGTAATAGAAAACCAAAACTGGAAAAATCATTAAACAGAAAAATATAATATCCTACTGCAAATGTACAGGGTATTGATAGGTTACTGGTCTGGTATTTCCATTATTTTGCACCCCTACTTGTTCCCTACTTGTTCATTTACTTCTTATTGACAGAAACAAACTTCATTCAACCCTTAATCATGTGTGCTGAGTTTTGCTCTAAGATTAACATGAAGGGAGTGAAAATAGAGACAAAACAGCATGCTGCTGGTGTAGTGGTACATGAACTGGAAAACTGTTCTGTTTGGGGCTTTTCATCCTGAGCCAGTTCACTTTCTATCTTAAGAAATGTGCCCTTAGGCCTATATCTACCCTTCATCTGTTAGTGTTATCATGATGCATTGCAGGTTACTGTTTAAATGTAGAAACTTTAGGTTTAGGATATTAGGATTTTGGATATTTAGAGATGAGGAGGTGTTTGCTGTTTCTTCCGCAGGGTCGTTGTGAGTTGCTGTTAAAAGGAATGCTTATTCTGTGTTCTGTAATAATGTTATGGTTATGGTAAAGTTATGTTCCTTTGTACTTCCTGAGTAAAAGAGACATGCTGTAATAGCTAAAAGACATGTTAATGTAAATGATAAAAGTACCGTTTAACTATTCCAATTCCTAATCCATTAAATTACTAAAAAAAAAAAACCTTTCTGATAGGGAAATCCTCTGTTGTAGGTTTCTGCATAGAACCTTTAATGATTCACCCAGTGGAAAAAAACCTGAAGTACCCCTAAGAGTGCTCTTTCCTTAACAGTGTATATAACAGTTTCTATACTTCAGCACTGCTATATTACTTTGCTATTAGGCAAAAGATAACATTTACTTATGGAACTTCCATACCTCTGATCATGTATCATTAGAGATCATTTCAGTTCAAACAGGTCCAGCTAGCCTGGATTATGCCCAGATTTTCCCTCAAACATAGGAAAGTGTTCGGTTTTAAGATCCAGCAAGTTTATACATTAATCTCTGAACCAGTATTGACTCAGGTAGTGCTTTTAGACCTCTCTGTAAGGGACAGTTGCCTGAACGTGTGAGAGACTTGAATTTGTTATTTGCTTCCAGTTGCACTGACTGAATTCATTTAAAAGCAGCATATTTTTATTGTCCTAAAATAATTATTCACAATTATTGCACAATCACATTAAAGATACTGAGAATGGCAAACCAATCTCTCACATGTTAGCCTGTTAGACATTAGCAATAACCATAATGAATGGGGAAAGAAAATGTGGTTGAAAGGCTTTAGTGCATCAGTCCAGCAGTGATAGGGCTTTAAATACTGCACACACTTACCTTGTATGTGGACAGTGAAAAAGTTTTCCATGTCCAGTGTGTTTGAATTGTCCACTAGCTGTTCATCAACATCAGTTCCTGAACAAAGCACTGCTGTCCTCTGTATATTCTTGGGCAGGTGACTGTTGCTCCACACAGCAGTTATTAGGAGCACCTGTACAGGTACATGCCTTTTCATACATTTATTCAATCAGTCAATCATGTAGCATCAGAAAAATGCATTAAATCCTACAGATACAGGTAAGAGCTTTAGTTAATGTTCACATCAAACATCAGAATGGGGAAAAATGTGATCTCACTGACTTTGACCGTGGCATGGTTGTTGGTGTCAGACGGGCTAGGGTCTGAGTGTTTTAGAAACTCCTGGGGTTTTCCACACATAACAGTCTCTAGAGTTTACACATAATGGTGTGAAAAACATAAAAAAAAACAGTGAGTGGCAGTCTAATGGTGATGAGAGAGGTCAGAGAAGAATGGCCAGACTGGCTCGAGCTAACAGGAAGGCTACAGTAACTCAACTAACCACTCTTTACAACCATGGTGAGCAGAAATGCATCTCTGAATTCACAACGGAATGTTGAACCTTGAGGTGGATGGGTTACAGCAGCAGAAGACCACGCTGGGTTCCACTCCTGTCAGCCAAGAACAGGAATCTGAGTTTACAGTGGGCACACGCTCCCCAGAACTGTATACCAGTTTATGTTTTTCCATCTTCAACTGTCCAGTTTCAGCGAAGATGCTGTTGTAGCCCATCTGCCTCAAGATTCACCGTGTTGTGCATTCTGAGATGCTTTTCAAATCAAACAAGCCTGTCTGGCACCACCAGCCAAGCCAAAGTCAAAGTCATTACGATCACCTGTTCTGATGTCTGATGTGAACATTAACTGAGGCTCTTGATCTGTATCTGCGTGATTTTATGCACTGTGCCGCTGTTATCTGAATATTTGCGTGAATGTGCAGGTGTATGTGTGTATGTTCCTAATAAAGTGGCCAGTTAAAAAAAAAAAAAAAATAATAAACAAAAATGTAACGGGGCAGAAGTGTGATCTCAAAAAGGCTTCACCTCTCACCATTAGACCATGATTAGGAAACTTAGTGGGTGTTACCTTCATGCTGATTGAACAAAACAAGGCAATTAGGATAAGAATCATTAATATTCTATTCTGCATTATAGCCTAATATTCTTCTCACCTATGTCACAAATATCAGATGACAGGTGAACACAGGTGATGCAGAGTGTCAGTGGTAGGTGTACCTAGATCAGATGGAAAGCTGATGGAGCATTTCAGCTTCCAAAATCACACTGAAACCTGACTCCGGTTCTGAAAAGTCCTGACGTCAGAAGAGATCGTTCGATCTGAAGGCGGTGGCGTGAGCACTTCATACGTCATCAGGCCCCGCCTTAAGTAACTGACTTTATCAAAGACCTGCAGCCTTATTAAAAAAAAAAAAAAAAAGAAAAAAAAAAAGCCCTCCACTAATAGCAGGTAGTACATAGTGCCTTAGAGTGTAACCAGTCAGTAACCTGCAAGGTGCGCGTTACTGCAGGATCTGAGCAATATCTGACACACACCCAGTCACTGAGGCAGCATCACATCAAACTATTACGCGCTTAAACACTTTTGCGGAATTATAGCAGACGAAAAACTTTTGGGAAATGCATCTTGTCCTCGTGCTGTGTCTGGCGGCTCTGGCGGCTTGTGACTACTCTGAAGATAAAGAGGTGAAAGCACCTCAGCTCGATCATCCTGATCCTGGAACTGAGCGCGTGGCCGAGCTCCTCAGGTGCACAAAGGTGAGACTGCAGCCTGCTCTGCGCCTCTGCGCAGTTAAAGGTGCAACACTCAATATTTTGCATTTCTTACTACAACAAATAATGTGGAAAATTAGGTGGAAATGACCAAAAATCGTAGTTTAAGCCACTGTCTCAAAACAAGTAGCTGAAAAAAAACCACTTTGGAAATCTGCCTTCCGGCCCGGAATGTGTTTTGTTCGTTTTTGGATGTTGTTGTTTGTATTTGGATTGGCCTCTTGTCAGTCATTTTACAGACACGCCCCCAGCACCCCTTCACATCATTTTAAATCATTATGAGGACATGTTGCATGTTTATAGAGTTGTAAATCTAAAATCTAAAATAAAATCTAACTCTAAATCTAGTCAGCATGCTCTCTAGTTGAACCACCATAAGGTTTGTGGGCGGAGCTTTAAGTATGTGGGTGGAAATGGAAAAAAATCATCTAAATCTTAAACCTGAAGAACCTTTCAATTAACATGAATTTTAGAGCTCAGTGAATCAATATTTAACCAAGTTTTGTAACACAATCATGAATATCATTGCATTAGCCTACTACAGAGGACAACTGCACTTTATCTTCACAGTCAGTGGCAGCAGTGGAGTAGCCAGGAATTCATTTCAGGGTGGATGAGGAAACACATGTACATATGGGACACTTTTGAATTTCCATATTAACTAAGCTTTTTTGCCATTACTAAAACAAACATCCTAACACAGGATACATTTCTGAAATCCTCCAGGTATTAACTATCTACATATGAGGAAACAATGTTTATATAATATTGTAAAGAAGCATGGCTTGTCAAGATATGGTTGGTCATTTGAGACACATACTTTCATCCTCAATGATACGTTAAAATGTTATTTATTTTTAGCATACTTATTCAACATGGCATCAATAAATTAGATTGAAAAAAAAAAAAAACTTTTCCATATGCATCACCAGCATACTCTAATATTGTATGAACACAATACCAACACAATACCAACAATAACATAGTTTAGAAAATCTTCAGGATTTTCCATATCTTTTCCATATATTTTAAAATTAAAGCAAATTATTAAAGTTTAAATTATTAAAGTAACATACTTTAATTGATAATAGGAGGAAATTACAATTTATCTTATAAAACAAGTTCTGTACTTCTTTTTCTCCTCCAGTAATTCCTCCAGTAAGGAAAGAAGAGCTAGTTTGTTTACTTCTGATGCTGTGAACAGCCATGTTACTTTGGTGTCACTCTGTAAACAGGGAAAGAACTTGTAGATGAGAAGACAACCCCAAGTTAGGAGTTACGACAACCTGAGTTAGGAATTTCAAGTTGAGGGGCGTTTTCTTTGGCTTTTACTGGTTAGAGGTTGGGAATTACAAGTTGCAACCTTGAGTCGAACGCAGCATGTGTCTGTCGTTTTAACCAGTATCAGGATCTGGAAAATTTCTCCCTAGTAAATTGCTACCACTCAGGGGTGTAGGTGGGGGGGCATTATAGTAATATTAAGAGCTGTTATCAAAAAGAACCACCATCATGTGTCCTAATGAAGCCACATGGCACATTTCAGTGGACATATTACGTGCATAAACACTTTGGCTGATTGATGTTTTGAACATTTCTTCATAAAAGATGTATTATCAACAAGGCAAAGTTTCCAGTGTTGAATTAACAAAGATTATTTAAACAATTATCAACACAGTGACAATGAATTAAACCCTGTAGCTGAAAATTCATTAGTGTTTTGTTGCTTGAAGGTTTCCAGCTTGGGTGAAATATATGCGTAACTGTGTATGTGTGTGTGTGTTGTTTGTTGCACAGAGTGTGTGGCGCATACCAGAGCAGTACCTTGTGGTGTTGCGGGAGGGAACACGCGACAGTCATGTGCAGCGGACGGTGAGCACTCTGCGTGCGCAGGCTGCCAGGAGAGGACACGCCATCCACATCATGCACACTTACTCTGGAGTCTTCCATGGATTCCTGATTAAAATGAGCAGTGAAGTCCTGCCCATGGTAAATTAGCAATCCTTTATTTTGTTGTTTTGATTGTCCTTCTGTCCTGTACAAACTAGTGTTGTCCCTATCATGGTAAAAAAAAAAAAAAATGCAGGTTCCACTTAGAACCTTTGATGGTAAAACTCATAGGCAACTATGCAGTGACTAAACAGGAACAAATGTGTAGTTCTCTATTAACATCTAAGTTAGTAAAATTAACCACTACTATTATATTATCTTATATGTCTCCTGGGTGACTATAATCAAGGGTTAAAACCTTCCCAGATAACCATAAATAATCTCAAACTGTGGCCAAATGACATCTTAAATGCAATAATAATGATCATAATAATGATCAGCACAATATTACTTGTTTCCATACAATAGAATTAAGACTATTGTATTAAGACGACTTGTGAGTCATGATCTAGCACTCTTTTGTTGTATTCCCTGAAGTCACAAAAATGTATATTTTTTAGTTTTGGGTACAAAAATGCATGAAATCATAATGTTAGACACTGCCTCAAAATGTGTCTTTAGATCCTCCCTGCCCCTCACCTGAATCCAACATCCCATGTTTTTTTCTAGGAAATTATTTCTTACTACACTGTAAATATTTCTTATTTCATAAATTACTTCATTATTACTTACTGAGTAATTACCCAGGATTCGATAGTAGTTAATAGTACTAACTTAGGTGTTGACTTTGGCCCTGAAATTGCACAAGTGAATCCAAATAAAACCGTGATTCCAAATAAACACACGTCATCATGTGAATAGTACTTGATTACATGTGAAAGTGAATGAATCATGTAGGGAAATAAATTACAGGTGAAAATACATGTGCACTTCAAAGTCCACTAAATGTGAAAAGTGTAATGTGTATATGTGTCATGTGATGTTCATGTTCATCATGCTGGTTGTTTAGGTACGCTCTAAACAAGTTCCTGGAATAGGTGTATTTATATTGTGATCACATGGCACTTTATTGCTCACAGGTTGACTCCATTGAACAAATTATGTGACTTCTGATTGCATCTGGTTGCGTCAGAACTGGTTGCATCAGATCTAATTTAGGGAGTTTCAACCTATGGGTGTAAACACTTACAGTATGCAATCACAAATGTTTATTTCTTTATTGATTTTTACTCTCACTTCATTATTATGGAGGATTTTATAAAGATTCATGACATATAATCACAAAGTCCATTTCAGTTCCACGTTGTAGCCCCACCAAACGTGGAGGGGGTGAATATTTATGCAACACAGTGTATTGTCTGAACACAGAAATATGTGGAAAATTATAACCAACAAATTGCGTGGCCAAATCGTTACATTTTTACCTCAAACTGCATTTTGTACTCATGTTGTTAATATATGTATACAGTCAGGTCCGGAAATATTTGAACAATGAACAATTTGATGGATTTGAAATAAAGATAAAAATCAAGATGTGATCGAAGTGTAGACTTTCAGCTTTATTTTAAGAGGTTCCACAAAAATATGGCATTTTCCATTTAGGAATTACAGCCAACAAAGTACCTCCATTTCCATGGGCTCAAAGGTATTTGGACAATTAACTGACTAGAATTATTCATTGTACAGTACAGTATATATTATACATATTAGTTGAGGTAAACTGAAAAGGTTTTAAAATATGATATTCCCTCAAACTATTCCTTTACCAGTCTGATCTCCAGTGTAAGGCAGAGTGCATCACACAGCCCGCTTGCCTGTCTCTACTAATTTCACTCTGTGTGCCGCTCACAGGCTCTGAAGCTGCCCCATGTTGCGTACATTGAAGAGGACTCGTCCATATTTGCCCAGGGCATTCCATGGAACTTGGAGCGCATCATCCAAACGAAGCATGAGACTGGAAAATACACTCCACCCAGTGAGTGCACTTACACAAGACACGTACCCATACACACACATACATACGTTAATGTCATGCCTGTATTCAGGTCAAGGATTTTTGAAATTCTGAATGGAAATGAGAATGAGAGTGTGTATGAGATGTGAAATGATAACTGTGTATGTGAATGAGAATTCCATGTGTATACATGTAGATGATGGAGCACAAGTGACTGTCTTCCTCCTGGACACTAGTGTTCAGACGAATCATCGTGAAATCGAGGGAAAAGTAATGGTGACAGACTTCAACAGCATGCCTGAGGAGGACGGAGTCCGAGTTCACAGGCAGGTCAGAGACCTAAGGAACCTTTACTGTGGATGGAGACAGCTGTCACTTTATATTGATGATGATGCCACTGTGCTGTTGAATTCTCAAATCTGACTGGTCACAAGATGTTGATTAATTTTCCATAACAGCATCTCTGACAGTAGTGCCAGCTGCAAGGTAAATCACAGGTCTATATTAATGCGCTCCTTCTAATACATTATGGAAAGACCCGCTACATAAATAGATTTTTAAGTGTCTAATCGATGCTTTGGTGAAGTTTTCTGTGAGGTGACATTTATTTGGCATTTTTGGAAGGAGTCTCCAGTGTCCACGCTTTGTAATAGACAGAAGTAAATCTATAACTTTAAGATTAACTACACTTTATGTTGGGCAATATCACATCAGCTCATTGTTGATTATTTTCCTTTAACTCCCAGACATGTTTTATTCCTTATACAGTGCCCTCCAAAAGTATTGGAACTGCAAGGCAAATTCTTTTGTTTTTGCTATACACTGAAGACATTTTGTTTTGAGATCAAAAGATGAATATGAAATATTAATTCAATATGATAAACCCGGAATTTCAGCTTTCATTTCCTGATATTTACATCTAGATGTGTTAAACAGTATATAACCTGGCACCTTTGGTGGCAGACCAAAGCCGGTGACCCACAAAACTGCTGCATTTTTCTTCTATGATGCTTTTCCAGGCTTATACTTCAGCGTCTTTCAATTGTTGTTTGTTTGGGGGGGTTTCTTCCTTCAGGCTCCTCTTCAGGAGGTGAAATATATGTTCAATTGGGTCTGCTCATTGAATTCACCAGTCTGAAACAACTTCCACCTTTTTCCCCTGATGAAGTCCTTTGTTGTGTTGGCAGTATGTTTTGGGTCATTGTCTTGCTGCATGATGAAGTTCCTCTCAATTAGATTGGATGCATTTCTCTGTAAATTGGCAGACAGAATGTTTCTGTAGACTTCTGAATTTATTCTGCTGCTACCATCATGAGTCACATCAGTAAAGATTAATGAGCCTGTTCCAGAAGCAGCCATGCAAGCCCAAGCCATGACGCTACCTCCACAATGCTTGACCAATGAGCTCATGTGTTTTGGGTCATGAGCAGATCCTTTCTTTCTCCACACTTTGGCCTTTCCATCACTTTGGTAGATGTTAATCTTGGTTCCCTTTCCCATCACTTTTGTGGCTCATCTCTGTATTTCTTTGTGAATTCCAATCTGACCTTCTGATTCTTACTGCTGATGAGTGGTTTGCTGATCTTGTGGTATGGCCTCTATATTTCTGTTCTTGAAGTCTTCTTTGAAGGGTGGATTGTGATACCTTCATCCCTGCCCTGTGGAAGTTGTTAGAGATGTCACTGACTGTTGTTTTGGGTTTTTCTTCACAGCTCTCACAATGTTTCTGTCATCAACTGCTGTTGTTTTTCTTGGCCGTCCTGTTTGATGTCTGGTTGTTAGTACACCAGTGCTTTCTTTCTTTTTCAAGATATTCCAAATTGTTGTATTGGCTATGCCCGTTGGCTCCAATTGATTTTCCTTCTTTCTTCAGCTTAAAAATAGCTTGCATTTCTCCTAAAGACAGCTCTCTCGTCTTCATCTAGGTTTATCCTTTTTACAGGTGAAACCCAGGGCTCAAACCAAGAATAGACATTCAGCGCTATTAATTGTTTAAACAATCAATCTAATCTGTTGCACACCTGGGCAACAAGAAACACCTGTCAGACACATGTTGCAATTAAAACATTCAGAAACAAGTGAGAACATGCAAAACTCCACCTAAGCTCAGGATTGAGCTCATTATTGAATTCATTTAGTATTATGTAGTATTACTGATGCTATATAATAAATACCTACAGACAATAAGAATCTTAATAGACTCATACAAGAGACCGCAAAATGAAAAAAGTAGCATCTGGGCATCCATCTATCGTTTTTGCATCTGTGGCAGGCCAGTCAGTGTGACAGTCATGGAACACACATAGCTGGAGTATTGAGTGGGCGAGACTCTGGCGTGGCACGTGGCGTTAGTGTGAACACTGTGCGGGTGCTAAACTGTCAGGGCAGAGGCACTGTGTCTGGAGCACTGGCAGGTAAAGACAACCCAACACTCAAAGTTACTGTTTGCACAGTAGAAAATAGAAAAGAATTAATATATTGTTAATTCAATAATGTCATGACAAAATATTTAAAAAATGGCCTCTACTTTATATGCATTGTGCAAGTACATTTTCTTTCTATTTTAAAGATTTCACAAAGCAACTATGCTGCCATTTTTTTCTACAGGTCTGGAGTACATCCGGGCATCTCTGCAGGCCCAGCCCGTCAGTCCTGTGATCATACTACTACCATTTGTGGGGGGGTTCAGTCGCACTCTCAACACTGCTTGTCGAGAAATGGTACATTCTGGTGCAGTTCTGATAGCTGCTGCAGGAAATTACCAGGATGATGCCTGCATGTACTCACCAGCCTCAGAACCAGAGGTATTACACTCATCACACTCATACAAAATACACTATGTGGCCAAAAGTATGTGGACACCTGACCATCACACTCATACGTGCTTGTTGAAAATCCCATTCCAGATTTAGTCCCCTCTTTGCTGTTATAATAACCTCCACTCTTCTGGGAAGGCTTTCCACTAGATTTTGGAGCGTGGCTGTGGGGATTTGTGATCATTCAGCTACAAGTGCATTAGTGAGATCATCCCAGATGTGTTCAGTGGGGTTAAGGTCTCTATGCTGGCCACTTGAGTTTCTTTCACACCAAGCTTTGCAAACCATGTCTTCATGAACCTTGCTTTGTGCACAAGGGCATTGTCATGCTGGAGCAGGCTTGGGCCTCTAAGTTCCAGTGAAGGAAAAAAATGTACTGCTACAGCATACAAAGACATCCTATGCAATTGTGTGCTTTCAACTTTGCGGCAACAGTTTGGGGAAGATATGGGTGTGATGGTCAAGTGTCCACATACCTTTGGCCATATAGTGTAGTTTATGTGACAGCAGGTCTTCTGCCCAATTTTGGGTGTCCCACCTTTACCCACAATGTACTGCTTAAATGAAATGGGATTACAATGAGGGTTCTGAGGTTTGAGCCATTTTCGAAAAACTGCTGTACATGCATCTTCATATGTTGCGCAACAAAACAGTGAGCCTCCTCTTCATGGTTTGTCAGGATTTGCAGAATACCACAAATGCCTCTCTTTGCCAGCAGAGTGTCACAGTCAGTAGCCAAATAATTTATTTCACTTTGGACCTGGACATAGTATCAGGTTCAAAATGAATGTTCATACGAATCAGACTTAAAAGTTCATTACGCATATTCAATGATTTACAAAGCATATATCCAATGCCACTTATTCATCAAAGTGGCATATAAGTGAACCTGGGACACGACTCACCAGTGCAGGGCACCATGCACACACGCAGGCAATTTAGAGTAGCCAGTGCACCTACTGGAATTCTTTATGGGAGATGGGAGGAAAACGGAGACCCCAAAGGAAACCCACACGAACATGCACAGAAACTAAACACAAACAGTAACCTGAGCTCTTGGTTTGATCTGGGTAGTCTGGAGTTATGAGGCAGCTACACTACCCGTTGTGGCCTAGATTTGATAATGATAAGGTTATTATTACACTGACCATGTGCAGGTGATCACAGTAGGAGCTAGTAATGCTGCTGACCAGCCGCTGAGTTCAGGAACCACAGGCACCAACCTAGGCCGCTGTGTCGATGTGTTTGCCCCTGGTGATGACATCATCAGCGCCTCCAGTGACTGCCCAACCTGCTTCACCACTAAGAGCGGAACTTCACAGGCAGCTGCACACGTTGCTGGTTAGAAACATGCACACACATACACACACACACACAAACACACACGGTTTGATAACATTGTGGTTTTAATTTCATTGTGTGTGTGTAATTAGGTATAGCGGCAGTGCTTCTGAATGCTTACCCCAGTGCCAGTCCTGCTGAGGTGCTGCAGCTGCTCCGCTACCATGCAGTCCAGCGTGTGATAAATCCAGACTCTCTGCCTCCTGAACACTACCTCACTACCCCTGACATGGTGGCTGCTCTGCCTACGTCTGCTGCTACAGGTCAGGGCTCACATTGTGTATGGTTTGTCTTTCCATCTTTCTGATCATATGATGCTTGGCCACAATTCTTGGTCAAACCTTATTTGCTAACCTTCTAAGCAGAGGGCTAATAAGGTTATTAGCATGAAACCTACATAAACATTTATAGGGCTATCCTAACAACTGTCAGCAGTAATAAAACCCTATACACTGATCATTTTGATTTGACAATTTTGATATCAAATCTCAACTTTTTTGTTTAAGTGAACTCACTTGACAAGCTGTCACACCACCGTTATGTGATTCAGAAATATCGGAATATCACTGAGGTGAAAAAGTCGTGATGTTATAATGTAATTCAGTCTGAAACGTGTCAGTTGACTCAATTTGAGAACAAATCAGCTGATGCCTGTTGGAATAGGCAATAATAAATGCTTAAGTACATCTATGTCAGTTGCTATGTAGTCCCATGTAAAGTCTTAAGTGTTGCCCTATATGTATTAAGGCCTGAATGTGTGTATTTGTTTTGTCCCAGGCGAGAAACTTCTTTGTCGCTCTGTTTGGTCTAAGAGGTCAGGGGTTGGAAGCTTTGACACAGCAGTGGCTCGCTGTCGCCATGGTGAAGAGATGTTCAGCTGTTCCAGCTATTCACCAAATGGAGTGCATGCTGGAGAGAGAATAGAGGTCAGTGAATTCACTATCACCAATATATAATTTCCTTCCCCCCATTTCGGTCAGATGAAGCGCATTTTTTTGTTTCTCATGCTGCAACACGGGCTATCTGCCCTCTTCCGCATACATGAGCTCACAGGTCCCTGTGATTGGCTAGTGTCGCTATGACTGACAGGGAAGAATGAGAATGTAATCCCTCCCACCCAGAGAGCACGGCCAATTTTTCTCACTTAGCTCCCGGCCAGGGATGGTTGTGGCATCTCGCAATCTCCAGACGATAGGGCGAGCACTTTACAAAAATCAGAAATGATAGTTGTCCATGCTTTTGTATAGAGTAGATCAGCAGAATATACAAAATGCAGTAAAGTATTCTAATGGATCTTAATGTGATACAGGGAGTTTTAGCCGCGTCAGCATGAGAAAAGAATGGGGTATAGGAAAATCACATCAGACACATCAGATAACAGAGCACTTTAAACTTAGATGATCAAAGATTTCAAAGGAGTGGTTTACATTCTTTGAATAACGTTTTATATCATTTCAGAGGGAAATAACCCTCTGAATAATCTTTTCAGCTGTGGAACACCAACATTAAATGTGTGCTTCTCCCTCCTACACTTGAGCAGTGAAACACAAATAAATCTGTTGTTATTTTGTTATTTATCAACACAGCACAGTGCTTTGCAGTGTGTAAGTGAAAGTTTTGTCATGATTAAAGGCACACTATAAAGGCAGACTAGATAGGCATAGTCTGGGTGTAAAATATTTACAATATCACATTCAGAAAAGGAAATGCAAACTTTTCAACTGATAATTTTTTTCATTTTCAATATTAACACACACAATACCATTTTTTGTTAATTGATAATGCTTTGTTGAAACTGAGTACAGTACATGTCTTTATAAATATAATGTAATGCATAGAAAACAGTTTCTTTATGTTATTCATTTTGTCCTAAGGATATACAAAATTGTTAATTTTCCATTCAAAATCCAATTTGATTTAATCATGGGGGTAGATCTGCAGAGAACCTGTGTTGCTTTTAAAACATCTGCATAGAGTAAATGCCTCCCTGTTTTTATTTTGTCATCAGATACGGGATGGGCAGAAGGTGTGTGAGGCCCATCACGGCATAGGAGGACAGGGCGTGTACGCCATAGCTCGATGCTGCACGGGCAGCAGGGTGAAGTGCCACGCCAGTGCCAGTCTCCATGTGGGCATTGACGCAGAGTGCCCTAGCCAAGAGTTTCAGCTTACAGGTATGAGTTGTGATGTGTGTGGTGGAGCTAAAGTTTTGGGATTTCACCAGTTAAATAAATATCACTCTCACCTCTAAAATAATCCACAGAGAAAAGAAATTAAACCTGTATTTTATTTCATCTATCAATAACTTGCATTATTTTTAAATTTCATCATTAAATTAAATTAAATTATTGTCAAATGTTTTTCAAGTCATGCTACCTACACCTGAATCCTGGGCTGTCTGCATCTTTTTATGCTTTTATATTTGTGTGCTCCTGACCGCTATTTCTCTCTGCAGGGTGCAGCTCTCACTACATCAGGTCCCAAGACGTCGCACAGCCCTCATGGCCTCTCCATAGCAACCGTAAAGCGTGTCCTGCCGGAGAAGGTGGGACATCACATGCCTTCTGTTGCCATGCTCCGAATCTGGAATGCCATCTGATTGAACACCACCAGTCTGAATTTACAAAACAGGTGATTTTATATCAGATGCACTCATGTTGCGAAAACCAAGACACAGTATAGTAGTTCTTATGTGATTGCTTTCATGTAAATTCACTTCCTTTCAAAAGTTTGGATCAGTGTATCCAGATCTAAAATCCATTTTGTTGAGATAAACTTTGCTTTTAATACAATGGTAGTACTATTCAATTTCATATAGATAGGTAGTAGATAGATAACAGATAAAGCTCTACAGTATAATATAATTAAATGTTTCACTTCACTGGCAGGGAAAGAGTATAACATGAGAGATGGATTGGTCAACCTTATATCCAGATAGTACAGACATAGATCTATAGATCCGTTACCAAACTCAACAGGAAGTGGTCTTTCTTCTATTCAAGAGTTCCCATGGGAGGTAGGCCCCAGGCCAGTGTGGGGCTCATACCTCCTAAGTCTCATGCTTTACCTGTGAACCTCATGTTTATTGCTTTTGTTGTGGTGGTCAGATGTACCTGGGAAAGCCAAAAGAGCCCTTTGGGTTGCTTGGTTTTTGGCTGTGTAGGGGAGTAAGCAGCTACAGTAAACCAGTGGAGGGAGCACAGCAATGGGGTGGTGTGGGAGAACTTGGGGAGATTGGAAAAAAGTCTTGATCAGTTGCAAGGGTCAGATGGAGTGCAGGGCTAGACCTGCCAGGCATGAGTTGCAGTACTCCAGTGTCAAAATGATAAGGGAGGGAACAAGCACCTGAGTGGCCTTTATGGATGGAAATGGCCGGATCCTCCTGATGTTTTAGAACAGAAACCTGCATGACTGAATCAGTATATAATATATAATGTGAGGGATGTTAAGTTTGAAAGGACCATGTTCAAGTCCTCAGTTGAGAAACAGTGGCCAGAAGGCTGTCGGTGCCTGTAATGGTGGACACCAGTCATGAGAGAAGCCATCAAGGTGAAGACAATTGATTGAACCAGGGGAGCTCACTCTGTAAAGGAGAGCCAGAAAGGCTGCAGCAAAAGCAACTCCAGAAGCAAAAGCATTTAGGGAAAAAAACAAAACAGATGGTCTCAAATATGTTCTGGCAAACAGACGTAGATGAGACCTTAATGAGATGTTAGCTGTGCTAAATATGTGTGGGGAAGCATTGCCCTCTACTACAGATATTGCTGATTGTTGATCTCTTGTGGCTCAAGTTACTATGGTAGTGTGAAACCTTTTTAATAGCAAGGATGCAGAGTTGAATGGAATTCAGCCAGAAATGGTAATGGCACTGGACAGTGTTAGGCTGGTATTGTTAACACTTCCCTACAATTTTTCATGGAAATCAGGGCATCTCTTAAGGGTGCCCTTTGTTGGCTCTCAGTAGATCTGTTCCAGGTATGTCTCATTGGACAGAGATGCTGAAAGTAGCTGAATTTTGTGGCCAGGGATAGTGAAGTCTGGACTGACCCTCTCACCATCATGACCATCTCTAGGAGAAGCAGATTGAAAATTCATCTGAGTGATAGAAATACACTATATAAGTATGTGGACACCTGACCATCATACCTAAATGTAGGTCTTCCCCCAAACTGCTGCCACAAAGTTGGAAGCAGACAATTGTCTAAAATGTCTGTATGCTGTAGCATTACAATTTTCCTTCACTGGAACTAAGAGGCCTAAACATGCATGTCAATGCCCCTGTGCACAAAGCGAGCTCCATGAAGACATGGTGTGTGAAGGTTGGAGTAGAAGAACTCGAGTGTCCTGCACAGAGTCCTGACCTCAACCCCACTGAACACCTTTGGGATGAACTGGAACACCGACTGCACCCCAGACCTCCTCACCAACATCAGTGCCTGATCTCACTAATGCTCTTGTAGCTGAATGAACACAAATCCCCACAGAGACACTCCAAAGTCTAGTGGAAAACCTTTCTTGGAAGAATGGAGGTTATTATAATAGCAAAGGGAGGAAAGGGATGTAAAAAAAGCACATATGTGTGTAAGTCAGGTATCCATAAACTTTTGGCCATATAGTGCACCTGCAATACTAAATGAAATATGACACATCTAAAATAGCTTTTGGTGTCTAGTTTAAATTTTTTTTTAACAGCCATGAGCCTATCCTAGTTTTTCTGTGAACCATATCTCTTCACCTGTGCCAATCTCTCCTAGGTGGAGGTGTCATGTGAGGACTCCTGGACACTTACAGGGTGTAATGCGGTGTCACATGGTTCTGTCACTCACGCGGCATACACACGAGGAAACACCTGCGTGATCCAGATGTTCGGAGGAGATAAAGGAGCTGCTGCTATTGCTATCTGCTGCAGATATCGGCCTCTTGATCAACAGAGCAACAATAACCATGAGCAAAACACCTAATAAGATACTGTTCAGTTCCCTTGGGTCAGTTTCTAATATGAGTGGTCTGGGTGTCTGTCCATCATGACATTATTTGTAATATTGTTCCACTCTGGTATGTTGAACCATGATGCATTACACTCATTCAAGCTCAGAGCAGTTTTTAAAAAAAAAAAACAAAAAAACAAAAATAAGAGTAATGAATAAATACACTAAGAAAAATCAGCTCCCCAAGGGTTCTTTGTACAGTTAAGAGTTCTTTGCTTCCAAAAGGTATCTTCCATATCTCTGATATGTAGAACTCTACAACACACGGTTCACACAGAGTCTTTCAGCTTTCTCCGTAGGAACAGTTTAACCATTTCAACATTTTCCCTAATTGTGTGGTCACACAACAAACACATTTGTCTAAAGGCTAGAACAAAATACAGTTCCTAGTAGTGGAATATTTTCTGCTAGTCGTGCCATTAAAACTTTGCCTTTGCAATTAATTATCCCCAATACTCAATTTCTCTCAGTTAAACACAAACCACCACTAGTGTAAAACTACTGTTAGCACTTGTTATTCTCAACTGCACATAAGTTTTAATTCCTGCTTTACTGTTCAGTATGCTGGTTTCATTTTGATAAATCCTGCTATGTCCTTATAAAGACTGACTACATTATTAATTCTTGCATGCACTGAATGTATTCTACTAGTTCTGTCTTTGTAAATGTGTTGTCTGGACCTGTTTTTTTTAATAATAAAATGACTTTGTTTCAGTAAAATCTTTAATTGTGCAATTGAGATGAGTTTACTCTTACAAGGACACAAATTAGAGCTGCACAAATTATAAAATGTTCTGCATTCCAGTTTTATTCATTTTTATATCAAATAGTTCCCATAATCAAACTCTCATTTACAAATTAAAATGTGGTTTGAACATGCATTTTTGAATTCTGATCATCCACACACTCGGCAGAGGTGCAAGTAATAAAACCATTTAAGTGTCTCCAGCTCCAGTCAATCAACATTTAAAAAAAAAGGCTCAAAAGAGGGTAACACTAGTATATCGAATGGAAATACAATAGAATCTGAATTCAAAGTGTTTTGGTGTGTCTTCTTTACTCAAGCCTGTACCTAGAGTAGTTCTTGTTTTGTTTTCATTTCTATTTGGCCAAATAAAAAAAGATCCAGTGTTGAGTGACATTCAAGAATCTGTCCAATCCTGGGGCTGATGCAAGCTGATTGTTGATGGGACAGTCTGATAAAGGAAGTCAGAAGCTGAAAGCAGGTCCACATTACCATTGAAAAGTGACAAGCCAGGTCTAATGGGAGACTGAAATATAGCTACATGTGGATTTCAGCATCAGATTATCCAAAAACCCGAAAAAAGCACTGAGTTCGTCTGACCTATGCTGTTACAATGATTTAACTACAGGAGATAACTGTAGTTTGTTGATTGTTTAGAAAAAGAGCAAGAGAGTCATATGGCATCAGGAGCAATAAGACCCTCTATTTGTTTCATGGTGATTGTTATCACTCCAAAATACATTTACCCAAAGAGATTAATGTCAAGGTTTCACACTTACATTCACAAACATACATGCATAAGCGAAGTAACACACTAACAATGACTGGTGATACCGGATTAAACGACAGCATTTCTCTTCTCTAGTTTTTTGCTCCATTGTCATCACTCAGTTTAGGCTCTAAAACAGCACAATTATGTTGGCTATTAAATGATGAGTCACGCAGCATCCCTTTCCATTTCTCTCAGAAAACAAATGCCTTTATGCAATGCAGTGCTGAGATAGGTTCTTTTGTAAACATTGTATGAATGTCGCTAAAGTGTACTAGACTAAATACAAAATAAGCAGCAACTGGCCCTGACACTTTGCTGAGATCCTGGCTCCAGTCTGGAGCATGAAAAGGAGGTGAGAGGATGAGAGAGACTGAGAGTGAGAATGAGAGTGAGAGAGAGGAATACAGTCAGCATAACTAAAGGCCAAACATCATGGCAAGCACCAAATAGTCCTTGGCACTCAAGTTCCTCCTCTACACTCCTTTTCTTTCTTTTGGCAACAGTGCCGTTGTTGTTGTTGTTGTTGTTGTTGTGTGTATGTACCACATATGCACATGGTATAAGGCAGACAGACATGGACAAACAAATACAGGCAAATAACTATAAAATAGCTCTTGGCAAAGAAAACCCCTGAACAAGCATCCAAGTTAAAGCTCAAAGCAACGAGTGTGAGGTTGGCTGTGTGATCTGACTAGCTCACCCCGGGCTCTCAGTAGGCATTGGATGTTTGTTGATGTGCATGTGTATGTGATTTGGTGAGTAAGTGTTCTGGACAGATGCAGCAACAGTGAATAATATAAACACATTTTCTCCGTCTACACATACAGTAACACAAAAGAGCCTAGAGAGGTCCAGGAGTGAGTGAGAGAGTGTGTGTCTGTGTGCATGTGTGTGTACGTGTCATTTATATTGGCATCCACATGAAAACTAACAGGCTGCAGGGGCAGACCCACTGCAGCAAGCCTGAGATAAACACATTACCAAAGAGGGAAAAAAACAGCAGATAGAGCATGATTGTGAAATTTCACCTCCACAATAAGACGCCGATTGGTTCGTTCTGGCACTTGTCATTTTGAAAGGAAAATCAAAATCAGGAAGATTTCCAGACATTTTCCAATACTTTCTTTTTACATACAAGTTCCTTGTGTCATCTTGTGGAAGTAGATGGGCTATAGGTTTTTGAAAGAAAGCTATATGCAGACAGCTGAAGCTCTCCAAATGAACTCCACAAGTTTAGCCAAACTTCAAAATGTCTGGAAACAGGCTCTTAATTTCCAAGGATACTGTATCAGTTATGACAGTTGTTGTGAATTCTATGAAATACACAATGCCCTCTTCCTGACAGTGCCAAAACGAAAAAAAAAAAAAATGAAAAAAAGCAAAGCAGCAAAGAACATGGCCACTCAATCGCCTGTCAAATGTCACCTTCTCAGACCTGACAAAATGAAGTCATATATAAAGTGCATTTAAAAAAATACCAGCGAGAGAGAGAGAGAGAGAGAGAGAGAGAGAGAGAGAACAACTGTCATTTAAGTAGCTAAGAGTAGCAAGTTCCTCTTAGAGTTGATTACGAGGCACCTCTCAAACAAAAGAAAAAAGTATAGAATTCTTAAAAATATTATTTTACATTTGAAATTACACCTATGGAACACAGCTTTAAATTTTTCATGAATGCATCTCTTATTATATTGGCAAATATCCACAAACAGTCTTCTTTTTCTTTCCTTTTTCTGTTGTTTAAAACACCCTTCCTCAGCACCACTAAATCCTGCACGTGTGTGAAAAGTGACACAAAACAAAAACCTCCTCCATGTTCTACTGAGCTCAGGCTACATGATGGGATCTCAGTAAACACACGATATCCAGTGGGAGTTGAGCTCCGGTCTTATCAACCTCAGCCACTGCCTTGACCAGCCACGACCATTTATTCCATTTCTTTACTTTAGAGCAACCTGCAGTGAGAAATCTCATTGGCTGGGTTTGTGCCTCTTGTTTCCCGATTATCCGTTTTGTGCCACCCAGGAGGTCAAATGCAGTCTTTCGATTGGCTGCTTGGAGCTACAATATCTCTCCATTGGAGGGAATCTTGTTTTTTGCTTGTGTAAAAAAGTGCCCCTATTGCTGATGAAGAGAGCTAGGGGTCAACATCTTCTAAATCACTCTTAGAATCACCCAACATCATAGGAGACTCCGATCCCTGAACAAAAACACAGAAAATGGAAGGAAGTTGTCATAATGCAGAACAATTTACACACAGTCTCCTGAACTGAGAAAAGAATGGAAAACTTTAGGTTACAACACGCCCTCTTGTGCTTTCCCCAAGAATCAATATTCCACTGCGCAAACACAGCTGAATGGAAGACGTCCTCCTGCCTTATAACCCGTGATGCAATGTCATCTATTCATTCGTGATAACCACAACTATTCCCGACTCTATACATGGGGGGCGATCTGGCAAGATACACTATATGGCCAAAAGTATGTGGACACGTGACCATCACACCCACATCTGAGTCTTCCCCAAATGTCTTTGTATGCTGTAGCATTACAACTTCCCTTCACTGGAACTAAGAGGCCCAAATGTGTTCCAGCATGACAATGCCCCTGTGCACAAAGCGAGCTCCATGAAGACATGGTTTGCCATGTCTGATGTGGACTGCGTCCCAGGCCTGACATCAGTGCCTGACCTCACCAATGCCTTCCCAGTCACTGTAACAGCAAAGGGGACTAAATCTAGAACAGGATGTTCAACAAGCACATATGGGTGTGATGGTCAGGTGTCCACATACTTTTGGCCATGTAGTGTACCTCACTCATGCTAAGGTTCTATAATGATATTGTGTCTCCTGAACTGCCTGAACTACCTTAGATTATCTCAAAGACTGTTACCAAATGAAGCGTGGGCTTAACTGCATCAAGTTTATAAGACCTCCTGAAGGTGCAAATGTCCTCAATCGATATTCTCTGGAACAAGGCCCAGGACATGCCCATGCAGCCCCCTGCTGGAAAAAGCCAAAACAATACCTTCAATGGTCCATTGTGAAAGGGGCTGTTTTGTGACTGGTTTACCCAAGTAATGCACAGACCATGACACAAACAGCAGTCCCGATCCCTGCTGTCCTGCCAACATTGGACTGCAGTACATGCACTGAGAGATCGTTCAATCTCTACTGCTCTTTGGAGCACAGCATAGCGTGGTAGCTAGCTGGCTAAGCCTGCTGTTTGAGGCCAAGCTACACAAAGCAGACAAATATTCCCTTGCAAGATAATGTGATGGTGGCACAGGCAGTGTTCTTTGACTGCATGGTTGGCTCTCTCTATGAACAGTTTAGCTAACCTGCCAGTCATGCTTGTTGCCTGAGAGATCCTTCTAAAACAGGTTTTAGACTCAATAGATGATAATGGGTTATAAGGCAGGAGGAAGTCAAATCTCCACAACACACGTCACGTCTGGTGGTAATTGAATACTGCTTCTGGAAGCAACTGAAATGAAAACTTGAAAGAACTTGTTTTACTTGAAACTTCAGATGTAAAATTCCATTAATAAATGTTAACACAAAACATATTTTTGTAAAACACAAGTCAAAGATATTTTAAGCACTAAATCTGTATAATTCACATTTTACTGTCATCCAGTGTAAAACTAGAACAGCTCTGGTAGAACATTTTCTCAGATCTGTAGCATCCGAAGACCTTTACTGAATTTGGGTTATTAAATGTTTATTGAACATCTGAATATTGGAACATCTGTCCAGGGAAACTGGATTATTCCTTTAACAGTCAAAAACCTAATGAGCATACTTTTCTAATCATACGTACATATCATATACATGTATTCATCAAAAAGAGAGCGTGGGATATTCAGGTATGTTACCTGTCTGAGGCTGCGGTCTGAGTTCTCATTAGCTGGGCTGCCATCAGAGCCATTACTGCTGCCAGACTGTTCCTTTTCATTCAGCAGAGCTGTGGCATAGGCCAATGTATCCTACACACACAAACACAGTGATAGCCTACACAAGGTCGAACAAAACACTAAGGGTAAGACATTGTATAAAGTAGAAATTTCATGCCTGTGCTGAGATGGTCCGCTGGAAGGTTTTAGCCGTGGACGTCTCATTGGACACGTTACTCTGAGGTGTCCAGTAATGTTCTGACATCTGTGAAAGTGGGAGAAAAATGCACTGTTGAATACCTAAAACACACAGTGCAAATGTAACCTGAGGAGAAAAAGGGCTTGCTCAATGGTGTAACTTTTTGTCAGTATCTTGCCTTTTTCTGCAGCCACTGCACTGCCCAGCTCCAGTGCCCTGACAGCTCCTTGAAGTAGTCTTTAGCAGGAGCACACCTGGCCAAAACACAAACAGCTCACATTCACTAAACCATACATAGCCACTGATGTTGCGCAAATACTTCCAGTGGAGTGAAGACATTCTGACAATTCTTTCCAATATAAAAACAAGCCAAAACAAAGCTGAAAGCTATCAGAGTCTCTTCCAATAAGAGAGAATTATCTGCAATTCACTCACTTCTGAGCTAAAGTGACGAGGAACTTGACACACTGGTAGCAGCGGCTGCTGTCCACATTGTTGCTCTGATGCATCAAAGCTGAAAAGGGAAAAATTGGCAAGTTGGGCACATGACCATATAGAGTTTTCATGATGGAGACAGGGCAGTATGATACCTACCCAGAAGCCCTTTCTCAGATTCGAATGCATATTTGAGTCTCTGGGACTGCAGAGGGTCCTCTACCATCTAAAGGTAAAAAGAAAAATGCAATAAGGTGTCTGTGTTAAATCTTTCGAGAAAAATTATTTTGCATCCCTTAAGCTGTCATATGTAATGTTTTTCACTGTTTCAATATATAGTTTTATCCAAAAACCCATATTATTCAGCTTTAGTTTGCTAGGCTTGTGTTTGATTTATACAAACGCAGGACAGTCTGATTACAGACTTGCATGTATATGACATTTCTTGAGTCTGTGTTTCTACTTAACATCACTCACCAGAATCTCCAGAAGCATTTGGAAGACATTCTTGAGCTCGTGAGGAGGAGCTGTCTCCAGCTGATTCTGCAAACCACACAGACACAGAACATGTCAGCACAGTGCTCTATGGGAAAGGAAAATGAATGACTGTTTTGTAGATTCTAGGATGAAATGGAGTTTTGCGTTGCCAATATGAGGGTTTATATAGTCCTGCACATCTTACCTTAAGCAGATGTAGCACTCCCAGAGAGAAAGGCTCGTTACAAAAGCAGCAGTATGTCACCATCTCTATGAGGAAGGACAGCGGTCCAGACAGCTCACGCATAGCAAACATTACCTACAAAGCAAACAGCCTAGTTAAAAAATCCTGCATTGCACATATGGTGTCTATAACAAATTAAAAGACGTCAGAGTATATATATATATGTGTGTGTGTGTGTGTGTGTGTGTGTGTGTGTGTGTGTGTGTGTGTGTGTGTGTGTGTGTGAGAGAGAGAGAGACCTCCATAAGGTAAGGCTGTCCCTCAGGTTTGAACAGCAGTGTGTTGACATCTGGGTGCAGTGGCAGGAGTGAGGTTGAAGACACTAGGCCAGAGGAGCTATGTTTGAACGTTCCAGGAGCTGTGCACACACGATAGACAGTCTCAGATTCACAGCCCAAACTATGCACTCACCAAAGCGTGGTAATGAATTTATTATTTGTGCATCCCATACTGTGAGCACTGTGTGTGTGTGTGTGCTTACTCTCTGTTCTCTGAGATGTGAGGTCTGTGTGTAGCACCACCAGGGCAAGCGTGTTATGCAAGTGTAGGAACTCTCGTGCCTGAGCTGAATTCCACCGGCGGTTCTAAAGTGAACAGAGTGAGAAAAACCTCAAAAGCAGAACGTGCATCTTTCAAGCTGTGATGGGAATTTTTTTCTGTTAAAACTAATCTTCAAACCTGAACGTCAGGAACTCAGATGGTAATACCTGATTGTTCTGTCTATTAGGACCCAACAGGAAGATGAGCATCCTTCGATAAGCAGCATGCTTTAACAGTAGTTGACAAGGCCCGAATCCCTGAGAGTGGACACAGACACACAGACACACACACAGACAGACACACAAATATATATGGCCATGAGGAATTAAATGAATAAAGAGAAGGTCAAAATGCAGATTGGCCTTGATGGTGAGTGAATATAAGAAGGCTTAAGGTATGTCAAATCTGATCATTTCAATGACAAACACAAAAACGTTTGCAATCAAATTGCTAGGCATATCCAGTAAGTGTCTATTATTATTATTATTATTATTATTATTATTATTATTATTTCAATCACAACACAGCTTCTGAAGTGTTGTAAAAAAAATATTAATTTATCTAAATTCCAGCTAAATTACAGATTTTTTTAGACTGTTTTTGTGCACTAAGCAACACCTATTTTTTGCGTTACATAAATAATTATTATTCATTTAAAAGCTTAGTGACACTGTAATTTTCATTTGTCTCTTGCTTTCTTACCCTCTGTGCAAAGTTACTAAACAGGCTGAAGTACTGTGAGCAGTTTTTGCAGTTCTCTGGTACGTCCTTGTCAAGCAAAGAGAGCAGCATGTCTAAAAGGCAGTCCAGCCCTGCATCCTGGAAACATAGTGCACTCTCTAAAGTTTTCTCAAGGATGGAGGCCACCACTACACGCACCTCCCGCACATTACACTCCAACAGGCAGTTCCTAGAGAGATAGAGGGGAAGAGAGAATCAAAAAAGAGAGCACCATCTAAACCACAATCAATTCCTTTTCGCATACAGTGATACAGTGTATGTGTCACATCATCAGACCTAAAAAATGTTTTTTTTGTAGGGTTTTGGAAGGTAGTCATTCACACAATTGGATATATGCACACTTTGCTTGTATGTTGGTATGTTGTGCATTAGACATATTAGATAAGTGTTGGGTTTTTGGTTTGTGCACATGCCAGTATTCCACTGGGGAAAAACTGGAGGATAGAGCTGAGTAGGGGGAGCCATGTGGATTGTAAACTAGCTCTTCACATTCCCTGGCCTTGACGTGCCATGGTGTTATATTAGGGCAGTCCCACCTTTCGATAAAACTGGCCAATCATAAGGGAGCGAACTACAACTCACCCATCCTCCCCAGGGTTTCACCAAACACACATGCATACATGCAGACACTCCATCCTGGCCACTGTTGGCGTCTTAAGTGCATGTGCTCCATGTGTTCATATTCTGTGGCCAAGGCCTACTTTCAGTGTTCTCGTAACCAATAAGGCTAAAGAAAGCAGTCACACCCACAACTAACACAGGTGCAAGCAATTTACCCTTACGAGTTACTGCTGGCAAAATCCCACACGCACGAGCATGCACTCAAAACACACGAGTTAAGAAGTATGTTGTCCATGCTGCTGAATACGTTGCTGGCAGTCAGTCCCAAGCCAAAACTGCCGAGAGAAAGCTGTACAAAGCTACAGTTACACTTGTGTTTATCAGTATGTTTTGACTAGTAGCAGGCACAGAGGACAGCGTTTTTTTTTTCTCTCTTTTTTCCAGTAGGTAGCGCGCACGTGTGTGTGTATATATACACATCACGACTGAATTCCTACTCACTTGATTATCTCCCGTCCCTCAGCGGCCACCAGATACTGCACCATCCACCGACATGCCTCACTGCTCTTAGACAGCAGCATCTCCACTGTAGCTATCCACTCCTCTGTATCAACCCTAGCACACACACACATACACATTTATTTATACACAGTAATATTTTCTTGTAGCTGAGATTACTTTTATGGAAGCAGCAAGGGTATACTTATTTTTGCCTACAAGACCTCTACTTATTAAGTGACACATAAATACATAAATAAAGAGGATAGACGGGATCTGTTATCGTCTCTTGCTAACCTGGCATTACACTGATGTTTTGTCATGTCTTGAAAGAATGTGTACTCTTTTTCTCATACTGTATGCTCACACACAGGATAAAACATAAGTGTGTTCTAGTGCACTACATTCCCAACTGATTACTACTTGAGATTCATGTGGCAGTCACACAGAAATATCACCTCACTAAATGATGGAGGCTCTTGTAATTCAAACTTGTATTTTAAATGTCGTCTGACACAATTCGCTCCCAATAGACTCTGTTGTCATGAAGACTAAATTTGTGCTGCCCTTGGCTTTGTCTAAATGTGCTGAATTACTCGATGTGTCTCATGCTGAACAGGAGCAGTGAGGAAGACATGAGACAGAGCCACACCATGGATTCACACTGTAACTGAGCTTGTTTTATGGACTTTTTGTCAGGTCAAAGAAAATGTTGTCGTATTTTATAATAGATTATATGACTTGACAAAGTGAGCTCCTGTACCGAAGCTTCTTCTTGGTGCGCAGGTAAGTGTGGAACAGGAACTGCACAGCCAGCTGCAGGCTGGTCTTCGCCATGGCCTGATAGGATTGATGCTTCAGCTTCGTCTGTGTACATGGAAAAAAAAAACAGCTAGTTCCCTTCACATTTGTTTAAATCTGTAAAGCATTTAGGTATTTATTCAGAAAAAAAAAAAAAACCCACATGTGGTGGAGTCTTACCGAGTTGACGGAGGCCAGTGACAGGGTGAAGTTAAAGTAATCACTATTGTACACATCTCTGTTCTTCATGAATTTTAGGTTCTCATCCCTCACCATCTGTAAGACAAACATCTGGGTGTTAAATAAATGAACTACCACAGGGGAGGACAAATCAGTACACCGCGTACTCAAGACAAAGCACATTTTGTGTGAAGGCTATTCATTTATTATTTGCAGTTGCCTGGCAAAACAAACACTTCATTTGGTATGTAGGCTATGTTTAACTTCCAAATCCCTGTCTGCTGCACTACACACATCGGCTGAAGTGAGATCTGCCTGATCCGTGAGATCCGGCTTTTAGTAAACGTATTAATTAGAGTGAGGGATAACAAATAATCTTTTTTAGAATCAGGAACACACAGGTACATGGAAACACTGACTCAACTGAGCAAATTATAGCGCAGCCACGTAACTCTTCTGCTTACTACATGCAATCATCTCAGAAAATAAATTCATTAGACAAACTCAGATATTTTTTTGTGTGGGATGCTAGAATAGAACACCACAGCTAAAACATTAGCCAATGACTTGGTGACTTTTTGTTGAGGGCCCAAAAAAACGACATCCTGCATTATATACCTATTCATTTCCCTTAGTTTTATTAATGCACGTAACTAGTTAATGAGCTCGCCATTCGTTATGACATTATGTTAGCTAACAATTATAGCCTATTCATTTAGGTTTCACCATGATTACTATAGATACATGGAGCTGAGCTTTGATCTGTATTCTTCCTCTGAGACAGACAGTTTGATGTGGGATGTATAATAATGGGACCTGGAAGATCCTGGCAGGCATCTTTTCCACAAAGAGGCCCTTTTTCTCGCCCTTCCTGACCAGCCGGGTGAGCAGAGTGAGCCGGTCATTATTGGCTCTGGGGGGTCGTGGGGATGACTGGGGGGAAATGTCAGGAGAGGATGGGGCAGACCTGAGAGAAAGACACAGGTAAATATTAGCCTCAGAAAATCCATTCCCATGTGATTCGTTACTGTTAAGATTTATAACTTACAGGGACAGGTCCTCGGCTTCCTGTCTCATGACGCTGACGCGGCTCTTTTTGGGTAACACAGGCGAGTTCTGCTCACTGATGCGCTGGTAAAACAGCATATAAGCATTCCAGTAGCGTCGCCGCACATCTGGATATGGGTTAGCTACAGGAAAAAAGGGCATGATATATTCAACAAATGATTTACCATTGATACAGTTTACATTCATGAGCATTTGGTTAGGTGATTTCTTGTGTATCTGCTGGGTGTTCAGTTGGGTGTCTAGACAAATGGATCTGGAGAAAGGGTAACATACACTGATCGTAGACTTTGGGTCTGTACTCTCCACCAAAACACTCGTACTCCAGGGTTTCATCGTTCATGTCAAACTCTTCAACAACGTTATCGTTAAACTTGTACCATCTGCTTCGCGAACCCCCCCTAGATGAGAGACAAGAAGAGACAATTGTAGCAAAAGAGAAAAAAAGGTGTCGAATATTAGCTTAGCTTAGTGTATTCAGGTCATGCCTGCATTCCTCTGTTCCCTGGGTGGCTGTTCTAGTTTAAAAAAGGTATGACTCGCCCAAGCATCTGGACCTGTTTAAGCTATTAGAGCATGCAAAAACCACTTCTAAAAAGGCAGTGGGCCAAATCAGTAACAGCCCCCCATACACACACTACACAAGAAATAACTAGTGCACACACAGCAAATATGCAAAAGCATATTCTTTACTTCTTCAAATCTTTTAACGCCTCACATTCCCAGAGATTTAGGGCCGACATGGTTGTGAGAAATGTAGCACATGTGGTGTATATGGGCTGTGAACCTGATTAATAGTTGCTAAGGAAAAGTAATACTTTCCTATTTCAAGTAAAAAAGCCTAAAATCTAAAATGAGTAGTGGTGACTATGCTGAATCTGTGCTTACCTGCGGTCTTTTATAAAGGAGTAGTAGTGTCCTGCATGTGCCTGACCGCTGTGTACCACCACTCCCACAAGTTCATAGTTCTCAGAAATGGTGACTTTCTTGCGTGGGGAGCCTCCAGGCCCAGCCTCTCCCCCCCTGCTGTTCTCTCCGTGATCTGAACTGGAGTCTTGTCGAGCCATGCCAGACACTGTGTACGGCTCCATGTTCAGCACCCACGGGAACTAGTGAGACAAATCACTGTTACAGTTTTCTGATCACTTAAGAGAAATGTGTGGTGGCCTGCACAGTTTACCAAACACAGTAGTTAATACAGTCAGTGCGCCTAAAGATGTCTAAAACCTTGCTAGGTTTTTAGGCGTGATTCCCTTACATAGTGAATGTCATGCTGTGATCATGGAAAGTTATGTGACAAAGTGAAATGGACAAAAGCCTAATCAGTTCAGTTTGGAATCACATACCAGCTATCAAAATGTCTGCTATGCTCCTGAGCCGTTTAACATCGTCAAAACAAAGAAAAAAAGTGTGACTTTTACCTTGGGTGATAAAATAGAGACAGGTGTACAATAAAAATGATAACTTATTCCCCATTGTAAATGTATAATTCTTTAAAATTGTACAGTAATGTTGTTTTTATATAAGTAGATTATGTTACAAATGTAGAGGTAGGCAGGACATCTTTCATGGAGCTGGAATGGAATAATTAAATGATCAAAATCGGAAACTTTTCTCCTTTTCCACTTTAAAATGCTATAACACCAGTGTCAGTTCAGGAAAGCCTGTAGTTTAGAGAACTATATATATAGCAGAAAATGTTAGACATTGACCATGTGAAGGGTTTTTCCACCCCACAAATGGGATCACTGTTGGATATTGTAAAATCAGTCACAGCCATAAGATCTTTTACTAGTCAATAGCAATAAAAGTGCCTTACTCTTATCTGTTCGTCGTATTTAATGGAGCGTCCACTCTCCCAGTCGAAGCCAAATCGCATGAGATGGATAACCAGCACACTGGGCAATGACTTAATACATGTGCGCTTCACTGTAGTCCTCTAAAAAACACATTATTAACACACACACACACACACACACACACACACACACACACACACACATACACCCCTTTAGTCTACACGTATTAGTATTATAAATCATCATTTAGTACTGCAAGTAAAAGCCCAGACAGGTATGAAAAGGTCTTCACCTTCTCTTTGCATTTCTCACAATAGTAAGCATTGCTGCCCTCCAGCACCTCTCCTCTGACAAACTGATCGAGAGAAATCTCCAAACTCTGACATGACGTCACCCCTAGATTCAGTGCCATGAAGGTTTCCTCACGCTCATATCTGTATACCAGAGGGAGAGGAGAGAGAGAAAGAGAGAGAGGGAGGGAGAAAGAGAGAGTGCACTTATAAACACTTATCCAACTTAGCAGACCTGCGTCAGTAGTGTATTAAATTTAAACAGAAGTAGATAAAATGTCAGAGCTTAAATTTAACTAGAAGGGAAGATTTATTTATTATTATGCAACTCAATTCCTAATATTTACTGCATCTGTAAGAAAGACTGCTCTGACAATATTACTGACCTGTGTGGACAGTCTTTGCATATTTTCTGGTCAGAGAAAATACCCTGGAATGTATTTTTGAAGATCTGCTCTCTTCCAATTTTCTGAAGGAAAGAAAACCAAATTATATTATCAATTAAACAGTCACTACCGGTCCACTCATTTGACTGGAGAAGCAACTTTCCAAGAGCGCTGATATTTAACATAACAGCACAGGGACATTGTCCTGTTTGTATCACTCTGCTTGCCTGTGTTTGCTACTTAAAATTCCTCTTCTAGTAATAGTTTGTTCCACTGAAACTGTTAGTACACTTACTACCCTATGCCAGTCAGTCTGTACGTTATATGACAACACGCAACACTCAATCTAGCTTCTTTGGGAACTATCATTTTCCCATGGTCTTTCGTTGACGGAGCAAAAATAAACAAAATATTTGGTCATATTGTGTCTGAAATGTCAATTACTCTATATTAATTTGTTTATAGAACTGTTGCATAAAAGCAATAGCAGACGTGTAAAAGTGCTGTCGTACTGACTAGGCTCTAAGAGCAACTATCGACTCATCAGGAGCCAATATATGAGGGTTTTTTCCCCCACATTGCTTCATTAGTTTTCAAATAATAAGTTACGAAGCTCACTAATTACCTTCAGATGCTCATCCAACTGGTCCACGAGGCTGGTAAAGAACTCGTAGGCATCCTGCTGCTCTCGCACATACAGCTCCTTGTTCCACATCTTAAAGATCTGCACAGATACATTTAACAGTTTAACATTAACACCATACACCATCCTCAAAATCATTATTTTTATTTTTACTGAGCACCATGTGACCATTTTCTGATAACTGAATACAAGCTGGTCATACTATTAAACAACATGCTCACCTTCCAGAAGTTCTCAGGTACGTAGTACTGCAACTTGCTCTCCATCAGATGGCCAAAAAGGGACTGCACTTGACAGAACACACTCTCCTCTGGGTTCTCGGTGTCATCTTCTATCGACAGGATCGCCTGACACAAACATTTAAAAACACCTTCAAAAATCTGCCAGTAGACAACGAGACACTAGCTTATAACAGACAAGGATTTCTCATTCAAATGAAAAAACATTACTGTAGTATCTAGCTCCATCTTGTGGAAATGGAGTGTTAAAAGGATGAAGCTCATACCAAACCCACACACTGTCAGTTTCACCAACAGTAATTTGTGAATACCATTTTAGCGAGCTGTATATAAAATGGACCAAACCCATGAACTGTGTGCCAGAATGAAGCGATTACCACATTTCTGTTCAGAACTGGACATCTATTCTGAATGTGTATTTGATGGCACTGTTGCACACACCTCAGGTAAGCCAGGCTGCATATAGAGTTGCTGAAAGACAGCGTTCATGTAGCAGGTCGCCCCACCATTCTTCAGCCCCACGAACCCCGATATGGAGCGGCCATCCACCGGTGGGAGGTACTGAGGCGACAAACACAAAGGTCACACTGCATCTTATTTGCCTTTTAATTTAATTTAATCTAAACACATCAAATATACACTCACTGACTACTACATTAAGAACACCTGCACATTCACACAATTATCCAATTAGTCAATCATGTGGCAACAGCGGACAACAGTCTCTAGGGTTTACACAGAATGAATTTTAAAAAAAAAATGTCTGCCACATTATTGGCTGACTAGACAACGAGCAGGACCTAATAAAGTGAACAAGCAGGACCTAATAAAGTGGCCAGTGAGTGTAGTGCTATGTTTTTAAAGTGTAATTAGTCAAAAAAAAAAAAGGGGAAAAAACATACATCGAACTCCTTAGAGAGAGAGGGGTCGGCCTGGTGGTGCATAGAGAGCAGCTCTCGAGTGATAAGCTGCAAGTTGGTGATAGAGCTGTCAGCCAACATCACCAACACCTCATACGCTGCTAACCGACTGCTGACTGTACTGCACCTGGGAGGAAGACATAAAAAGAGAGTGAGTGTGAAGAAGTGTGTGAGTATGTGGGAGAGTGTGACAGCAAATGTACACACCGAACAAATTTCACTGTGTGAATATTATTCAAATCTGTATATTATTTACACAGCCTAGGGCACAAAATATGCATGAATCTTTTTATTTAAAAAAAGAAAGATGTGTCCTATGTGTGAGATATTTAATGTAAGTAGTATAAATATCATGTGACAGGTGTGCATTATTTTTGTATAACAGCATGGCTCGTACAGTAGTTCCGGGTCAAACCTGAATGATGGGTTTATATTAATGTGCTCTTCTTATACGGTATTGATTCTATAGTAACAGCTCATACAGAGGGACTTGTACGCTGGCTGCTCCACATAATCTAAGACTCATAATAAATGGATTTTAAAAAAACTGTGTTGTTTAACAAAGTAAAACATATAATCATTGATGTGGTGATGTTATTTCTTAGGAGATGTTTATTTAACATTTATAGAAGGAGTCTAGGTTGTTAGTTCTTTGTAACTGCGTGTTGAGACGCAACGTGTGTGTGTGTAAGTGTGAGTACAAGTCTTGACTAGGGGTTTGGTCGTTATAAGTGGTGTATATGTACTCACTTTGGGTGGAAGTCATGGAGAGGGGCTGTGCTGCTGGAAGGGTTGTTGCTATTCAGGATAATGCGTGATGCTCGAAACAGGAAGTCATCCAGCAGCTGCTGGATAAGGGAGGGGCCTGAAAAAATAGATAAAGCACCTCATTTATAGATTTCACCTAAAAGCCAAAAGATGTGTGTGTTCAAAGGCACAGGTAACATACTGCTAATTAGAGATGTTTGGCAGAGTGCATGTAAACGAGAGATTAACTGAATGTTGCGTTTGAGTGTAACAGACTAACCAAACTGCTCCTTCTCATTGCCGCAGAGCGAGAGCAGGGTCTTAATGAGGCGCAGATGGCCGGCCTGCAGGATGTTGTCAGCCTCGCTGGTCTCCAGCTCACTGGTCCACGTTGGCTCAAAGTTATCCAGCCAGCTGATCTCATCCTCCAACATGGCTGCTGGGCTGATCTGCAGCTGCTCCATCTCCGAGTCTATAGAAACAAAGCATTAGTTAATGTGGGAATTTACATAATATGTACATTTCATTTTCAACAAATCAGTGAAATTGCCAGTGAAAATAAGACACAGAACTAATAAGTCATACTATATGATGAATCAATACTAACTGATTCCTGAGAAGAAAACCATAATCAGTCAGTCAAGAGAGAGACTACAGCATCTGTGATTTTGTAAAATATTTTGAAGTGCTTCATGAAGAGTAAAGCAATGATGTTACATGACAAACCTACCAGTAAAATCCACCATAATGTTCTCATTATTCTGCTTCACAAGATCAAAAAAAAAACAAACAAAAAACAAACAAAAAAAAAAAAAAACCTCAGCTTGATTGTGGATTAGCACTCTTACTAGTCAGATCATCCAGAAGTTGGCATCGCAGGTCAAAATACTCTGTGCATTGTGAAAGCAACCTAAAAAACAAACAACCACTACTTCAGCTGGAGTATATACTACTTGAGACCATGTACATATAATAATCAAACTGTCTAATCAACAACAGTACAAACATTGAACAGTTACCTCTTCAGATATTATGATAAGTACTGATAAGTTAGCTCTTCATATGGAATGCCTGTATGATGTTAACGTGCTTGTGTCTGCGTATTATGTATTTGTGTACCTCTGGTTGATGCCCCTCATGACACTGGTGGGAGACCAGAGTGGGAGCTGGGCAGTCAACACCACCTTTAGCAGAAACAGATTGGCCTTTTGCAGCTCTGGATATGCTGATGTATCACTCTGACTCAAAGTGTACAGCTGATCACATGCCACCCGCCGGATCTACACAAAAGTGGGACAATAAAAAGTGAAGAATAGGATTAAGTTTATTTATTACACAACTGAAGCTCCTGTAAAGGCAGAGAGGAAAGACTCCACTGACCTCTCCACTGGGAGATCCCAGCAGAATATCGATGATAAAATCATTCACACAGGGCAGGTTATAGAAAGAAGCTGTGGAGCAAAAGCAAACAACATTCACTGCAGCATTCAAATGTACCACATCATCAGGAAACAGCAGGCGGATTTCCAGCTCAGAGATTATATGCTGAGAATGGAAAAGGCAAAAAGTCTGTTATGTGCCACTTTGTTTTATCATGTGCCTCCCTATAGCAACAGCTGGACTGAGAAGGAGACAAGAATCTTAGGTTAATTCTAGGAAATAACAGTCCACCAATAATCATTTGGAAACTACAGCACAGGTTATTAATCTTGTGATTTTGATAACTGTGAAGATTAGCTGAGATATTAAAAAAAAGAAAGCTAAACTATTAATCAGTTGCCTTTACGTCATGTTCATTTAGTTTTTGCCAGATGGAAAAGTCAGGGAAGCAAAACAAAAGAAAATGCAAACACAACTTGTTTTCTGCTTGATATTTTTGAAGAAAATGCAAAGCTTTTTGCTGGAAAACTGCAAAAAGGCAATTAGATGGAAACCACGGACAGCAAAATTTCTGATTTAAAAAGTGGTTTAAATTGTAGTGCTTGCATCGCACACATGAGTTCAAGAGAAATTTAGCTAGTATTTGTGAGAGATTATTCATTTATTGGTGTGCGTTCTTACAAAGCTGTTGACAGCGAAGCTGCAGGCAGGTGACCAAGAGTGAAAGAGCTTCTCGAGCGATGATTGTATCTTTAATGGACACACACTGTTGTTTGACACAGATGCCGGCCTGCAATGTGGTGACCTCTCCTTCACTGCTGGAGCTGCAGTTACTGCCTGTGACACACACACACACACACACACACACACACACACACACACACACACACACACACACAGACTGATACAATTGCCCTTTTCATGTATGGTCAAATGTGGTCAGAAAACAAGAATACGTACCAACAGTTTCCTAATTAATTAATTTTATCTTTGGTGTGTCTGTATGAGTAAACTCGGCGAGAGTGTAAATATGAGTGCAACAAAATCAACATCAGTATCATCAATAGCAAGTAGGCTGTAGTAAGAAGAATAGTATAGGTAATAATAAAAATAGCAAATCATGTTGATGATCACAGTTACGTGGAGGGGTATTTCGTGTCATTTGTAAATGTGAATCAGAATAGTCAGATTTGGCCCTTTGTCAGCTCGTATATGACGTCGTATGACAGTTTCAGGAATTAGATGCAGAACTTCTGAACATTTGTTCATCCGTGTGCTCACTGCTATGAAGTTTTGATTAATAGTCATCACACAGAACTGGGGTTTTTAACTCCAACCCTAGGATGCCACTGCTCACCCTCGCTCTTAAGAGAAGTTTTCGCATTAGGAAGAACATCAAATTCTTTAAGTCAGCGTGCATGGACTGGAGTTCAGAAAATACCGGATATTTTAATTCAATTAAAAATAGGTGTTTCTGTTTCCCCCTGCAGGGTTTGTAAATGAAAGACTGTTGCTGATTCAAAATGTGATCTTAACATGGCTTATGTTCATCAAGCTGCTTTATTTGTGCATAACAGTGACCATGTGGGTCTGTGTTTCACCTGTGCTGCTAACCCTGCTACGGACTCCCAGAGGCAGCAGAGAATTGGTGCTCTCTCTGATTGGCTGGCTGCTGCCCACGAGGTCCAATCGGCCAGCAGCTGCAGCCCAGGTGAGGCGCATGAAGCAGGCCACTGTAGAAGTAAAGTCTCCCACCTCCATTGTCTATGGCCACAGCAACAGTAGAAACAACACAGGCATAAGACAGCACATTACTCCAAATATGCTGAAATGATTTTAATCTATTGATAACAGTTTGTCCACAAATCCACACGGATGTGTGCACATGCAGAAACACACCTGAATGGCAACACGTGCTGCTGGTATAATCTCCTCTACTCTAATGGAGGACCTATCAGACATGGACATCTGTCTGTAGGAGGATTTCTCCGGCGTTCCACAGAGCGAGAGCTGCCGTCCGCTCTGCCTGCCCGCATTACGAAAGGGCCGAGAGGACAGTGTGTCCACACCCTCTTTACTCAACTCTTCATCCAGGATGCTTGGCATTGTTTGTCCTACTAGTAAGAATCTGCAGAAGGAGACAGGTACAGATACTGTACTTCATGAAGTCATGTCAATTAAGCTTCCTTAAATTAAACTTAATTGGAGGAGAGAAACAGAGACATTAAAAAAAACAAACAAACAAACAAAAAAACGTACCTTGCAAGCTGCAGGCAGATGGAGTAGACTCCCTGTCTGGTCTCATAGTCCACTTCAGAGGGGATCGAGTCCCTCTGCATGACATTAACCACCAGACTGACCACACACACACACACACACACACACACAAATATGTGTATTTTGAATATGCTTGCTTTCTTCACTCAAGTCACAGCTATAAAATCAGAGTTATGAATCAGCTGGAGCAGGTTTGTTACCTAAGACCTCCAGCTTTGAGAAAATTCTCACAGAAGGACTTCACACTAGTCTTTGCCATCTCATCATCTGAGGTAGGCATCAATTTTGAGCTCAGCACCTGAAGAAAGAGGCAAGACCAGGAGCAAATGTGTTTGAGGTTCATTTTGTGACTACACATACAGCCTTAACCACACTTGTTCAGATTTCTGAAGTACCTCAAGATTATAGAGCACTCTGAAAGTGGACATGCCCGGGGCAGAGGAGCGGAACAATGACTCCAGGATGGATGCTGCACTCTGCTGATGCTGCTGCTTGCTGGACAGAGATGGAGACTTGGAGGCCTGAGATCCAGAACCCAATGTGAACAGAGTTTTCTATATACAGAGAGAGAGAGAGTGAGAGAGAGAGTGAGAGAGAGAGAGAAGGGGGCATAACAAAAGCGAACATGGCATTAGGAATATACTGTTCCTCACATACTGTAATCTATCAAACCAATAAACAATCTGAGCTTTTCAAAATGTCGTGTGAGTCACATGGCTTTGTTTCAGCTGTCTACATAATGAGTCATCTCACATGTTGTCAGTTTGCCATTGCAGGACGCCTCTACTAAAACACTCCTAAAATCCTTTAGTGTTACTGTAGTTAGCCTTCTGCACACTGCTAGCTGTGCGTAAATGTATAATGTGTGGATTGTATAATAAATTGTGAATCAGCTTTGGCACCTGGTGGCTCCACACACTGGACTCTTTTGGTACAAAGTTATCCAGGGCATCCTGCACCTCCGGATCAGTTGGGATGAGCAGCAACAACTTCCGCACACGTAAAGTTATTCTAGAATACAATGAAACCAAATCACAAGTGAATATCATTTTCTTAGAAAGGATAGTTGTATACTTCTGGGTTATGATGATGTAATTCTGGTGCTGTTGCCTTACCTAGGCTCCTCTAGGTTAGCCAGCTGATACAACATCTCAAACACGTTACACACTAACGCCATCACGACACCAGGCAGAGACTTCTCCTATGCAAGGGAAAAAGGGTGTTTGAGATGAGTGCACAGGTGTGCAAGTGTGTGAGTGAGAGAGAGTGTGTGTACCTAAGTGAACATTGAGCTATAAATTCAATATAGCAGTATAAATATAATCAGCTCAACAAGTACAATTTCAGAGAGCTCAGGTAATTGCTGACACAGCAGTGTGTGTTTGTGTGCATGTGTGTGTGTGTACCTGCTCCAGTGCATATGCTGAGTTGAAGACTCCGCTGCTGCTGGAGCTGGCGGAGGCCGAGCTGTCTGCCGAGCTGCCTGATGGAGTGCCAGTTCCTGAGCTCTTCACTGTCAGACTCTGCTCATCGGAGAAACCCAGCTGATTCAACAGCTTCTGGTCCCTGTTCATGGTCAGCTAGACACACACACACACACACATATATTTTTAGGAACTGGACCATGACAACAACAACTATGATTTCAAATATTAGCAATGACAGTAGCATGTCTGATTTGAAGAAAATCTTTATGGGCTGACATATAAAATCACTGGCCACTTTATTAGAAACACCAGACAAATACTAGCTAGGACCCACTTTGCTCTCAGAATTCTACAAGGTGCTGGAAACATTTCTTTGAGATTCTTGTCCATGTTGACGTGATTGCATCACACAATGACTGCAGATTTGTCAGCTGCCCAGATTTGCTCTTGCTGCGAACCTCCTGTTCTACCACATCTCAAATGTACTCTACTGGAATCAGATCTGTTGACTGGAGAGGCCACTGACATACACTGAACTCACTGACATATTCATGCAAACAGTTTGAGACGACTTGTGCTTTGTGGGACATTATCATGCTGGAAGTAGCCATTATAAGATGGGTAAACTGAGCTTTTTCTGCTCACCACAATTGTAAAGAGTGGTTATTTGCTTAACTGTAACCTTCCTGTCAGCGTGAACCAGCCTGGCCATTCACCTCTTACCTCTCTCAACAACAAGGTTTTATCACCCACACAACTGCTACTCACTGGATTTTTGTTTTATGCAGCATTGTGTTTAAACTCTAGACACTGTTATGTTTGAAAATCCCAGGAGATCAGCAGCTTCTGAAATACTCAAATCAGCCCATCTGGTACAAGCAACTATGCCCTGGTCAAAGTCATTGAGATCACATTTTTCTCCCATTCTGATATTTCCTGTGAATATTAACTGAAGCTTGACCTGCATTTGCATGATTTTATGCATTAAGCTGCTGCCACATGGCTGAGTGGATAACTGCATGAATAAACAAGGGTACAGTTGTTCCTAATAAAGTGGTTTGTGAGTGTAACCCAGACATGACTGTTGTGCATTACTGTGTGATTGTCATACCATGCTGTCGTTGGCGAATATCTGCACATTGTCCACCGGACAGCTAAGCTGTTCTGCAATCTTCCACCTGATGCTCCCAACTGTCTCATTACTGTGAGCCTACACACACACACACACACACACACACACACACACACACAAACACACACACACACAAACACACAGCGTTATGGTATTTTTTCATATAAGGCAAAGGCTACTTTCTAACGGACAGCACAGTTCACCTTTCCATTTATGGACAGAAAGGCGTGTGTATCCCATACAAGGTAACAGTGTGATCCTGCCCTCTGTATGTGTGTGTGTGAAGGACATTACATGAAAGTCTTAGTGGTGGTGTTTTAATTTGAAATCTTTGATCAGAAAGTGTGTGTGTGTGTGTGTGTGTGTGTGAGAGAGAGGGAGAGAGAGAGCACACTCAAGTTAGTGATTGTACCTCCAAGCTGAAAGTGTCTTTGGTAGATTCGTAGGTTATGTGGAGCGTTACAGGGTGGCCATTGAAAGAAGCTCCATGAGGTAGAATAGTCCGAGGAACAGAGTACAGATCCTAAGAAAAACACAAACAAGAATACATTTAACTAGTTCAATGACCTGAGAGTTGCTAGTAATAAACTGTAACTACAAACTTCAAACTTCATTTACTAAGTGTCTGTAATGAGTGTATGATCGGTAGCAATATCTAATTAAAATCTTTGTAAAGTTCACCAATACATCAAACTCTGAGTCAAGTGATCATTAAGCGGAGACAGAATTAGCCTGTTTTCAGAGATAATGACACCGCATTGCAAACACTGATGACACTGTTAAGAGTGAGGCTTTTTTTTTTTTTTTTACACTTGGCTATGACAGTAGTCACTACATGATTAACATTTTATATATATATATATATATATATATATATATATATATATATATATATATATATATATATGGGGAGAGAGAGAGAGAAGTTACAATACTTTAGACCTGTGTTTCTCAAAAGGAGGTCTGTGAAATATTTTAAAAAATATTTTTTTTTTTTTTTTTAAACATTCAACTGAGTGTTCAGAAACTCTAAAGAACTCATCTATGACTTCCTGTTTCACTGAATATATAAATATGAGATGACACAGCGGCCAAATTCCTGCGCAACTGAAAATGTCCAAATCCACTGTTTAGCCAATAGTAAAAAAAAAAAAAAAAAAAAAAAGTTTAAAACAATCTGAGCTGTACTGCATCTGCCAAAAAGAGGACAGAAGTGTATTTTGCCTCCATGCACAGTGAGGAGGATGGTTAGAGAGACGAAAATTTCTCTCTAAGGATCTAGGTTGGAGAGCTGCAGAATATGGTAGCATTCTGGGTTCAAAATGTACAATTAGACACCACCCCCAGGCCAAAACACTGAGAATGTGGAAGGCATGCCAGAACAAAGCCCTTTCTCCCATCTAAACACAAATGTATATGCCTGGAGTTCACTATTGCTGTTACGTATGGCGGTGGATCTACAGTGGTGTGGGATGGTTTTCCCTCCAAGGCCCTGAAACTTGTTGGGATACATGACATCATGGTACCAGGAGATTTTGACTGAAAAAAAGCTACAAGGCTGTGGTTATATCGTCCCGCAGAACAATGATCCAACACATACAGCTAATTCCACACAAACATGAGATTCTGTATTGAGGAGTGGTCATTCCTTATGGTAATATATATTCTCCAATATATATGAGACGACTCAATGCTTGGCAAAGAGAGGATACTCAATGAAAGTGACAATAAAAAAAGAAAAAAAACTTTGAAAAATAAAATACTCTTCAAATATTTTTCTAATATTTTCAGTGTGAGATGAAGCAAATTAATGACAAAGACATTTATCATAACCTTTTTTCTTTCTTTACCAAGGGTGCCAATAATTCTGGGGTTGAAATCATGTTAGTATGTTTGCTGGATTATACTTAAATCATAAGGGGTCTGTGGATAGTTCTACACTGGAAGAGGGGTCTCTGGATGAAAAAAGTTTGATAACCCCTGCTTTGGGCATTAATGTGTGCCAGAGAAAAAGTCTTCCAGGAGTGTGTCTCTAAAGTCACGCAAATAAGAAAGTGTGAGCTGAATTCTGGCCCCACCTCGATAGTAATGACATATCTCTCAGCCAGTAACAGCAGCCGCTCAATGATAACCAGCTTAGTAGACCTGTAAGTCAATACACAAACAATAAGCAAAGAAAATGCCACACACCATAATCCACCTGCATGGTCCAACATGGTTTTTTCATTCATGTGAAATGCAAAAAACGCTGCTGTTCTGCTCTACCTGGAGGGTGATTGCACTGATGTGGCGACGGTTGGCATGGCAGTAGCTGTCAACATCTTGGTTGCTCGTGTAACAGCATGGGTTAAGGTTGGGCCACCCAGGGCAGAGCTGGCAGCCTAAAACAGAGAAATCAGTGATGAGGAACAAGATAAAAAAGCAAAGCATCTCTGACTCATTCTCCAAGATGGTGACACCTACCTCCAACCTCTTATAACAATCAGCTATGAACTTCTTATGTAAGGACACTGAATCCTGTATGGAGGGGAAGAACACAGAAATTTGTATTCCTGTGTATTTCAGTGAGTGAGAGAGAAGGAGAAAGGAAAAGGACGATGAAGTGTGTGGGTGTCCGTGAGTGTGTGTCTACTGACCTTCTTCATTTTGGGGTTAAGATTTATGTAACTGTAGGTGATGATGAGCTGAATGGCCTCGTTGGCGATGTCCTCATCAGGAGACTCCATGGCAATTCTCCAGATGAAGTCCATCCCGATTAGGTCTAAGCGCTCCACACACTGCAACATAACAGCAAATTCAGCAAGCTTAGTGCCTCTGTCCTTTTAACAGCTGTTCTTATACCTGGGCGCTAAACCAAAGATTGAACTAAACGACATGCTTGAGTGATGTCAGGGTTGAGGCTACAGATCTGAACAGAATAATCTATAGTTTTTCAGTGTGGATGCCTTTTTATAGAATGCTAAACAGTCGAAAATTAGATGAAAAGTGTCAGTCTTACCAGTTGAGTTCCCTGCCGTTTGAGACGATGATCACAGAGATTCACATTCTCAAAGAAGGTCTTAAAAAGATTAAACCCTAAAAAAGGAAATAAAAAACGCAATGTAATAACAATCCAGTGTCCTTTCCATCATAGTGATAGTTGACATTATACGATAGTAACACATCTGATAATGCTATATTTTCTATTTGCTGATTAAAACACAGGTACAGTTTAGTTAAGTTCAGGTTTGTGAGTATATGTGCTAATATTGCGGTTCTGTGTATATATGGTGCTGCTGTGATGATCTAGCCAGAACTGTACCGTTCATAGTAATCTCATAAGGCTCAAGTTTAAGGATCTTCTCTTTGAAGAGTTGTTGCTGAACATCACTTTCAAGATCATGTTGTCCTTTAGTGAACCATTCAAAACACATCTGCAGAGAGGGGAAAACAAAGTAATTACTATGTCACATTAATCAGCCCACCATGCTAATAAAAAGGTATATTCTCGCATTTACCTCCCGGTCTAGCTCACACACGTCCATGCCAGACACCAAGCACTCCCAGATCTCTTTAGCTCTGTTCCACACCAAGTACAAACTGGCTTCTTGTAGAAAGAATGCCAAAAACTTCAGATGCCCTTCCAAATACTGCACAGACATAAGGGATGCAAAAATTAAGTACAGGAGTATATAACATTACTAACGAGGGGTGTAACGATACACTTTGGTCACAATTTGATTTGATACACTATTCCGGCTTCACGATTAGATTTTGAATTTGAACATTTGTGATTTTGAACAACATTTGAATGGAGAAAAAAATTACTTTTAAAAAAGACTTTTTTGTTTCTGAATCATAAACAATGTAAAACAATGCTCATTTTTGTCTTTATAAAATTAAATAAATCAGAAACTGCTATGTACAAAGGTTTAATATTATAAACAAAATGTACACCATATCTTAAAAATAAAGAAGTACATTTAGAAATTCTTCCCAAAGTTTTGAAGTTTGGATAGAGCTCCAAAGTCGGCTAAAATGCCTGAGTTCTGCAACCTCTTTCGCAGGCACTGTAGACCGCAGCGGTGTGATGCTGGTGTCATTCGAAAGTTACCGAAGAGCTCTTTTTAACTGTTATAACACGGCTGTGTAACCATTTAACCTATTATGCATATCGGTCATTGCAATCCAGAGCTATCGGTCACTTTACAAGTACAGATGAGTCCCGTCTCGGTAATGGTGCAGTCTCTCTCCACGGAAGAACACGATCTAGTGAACAGCATGCTCTCTGTACATTTTAATTCTATGAGTTGTGGAGATTGGGACCTCTTGTGTTCGAACAGTGCCATTGCAGTAGATGCATAATTAAGAGAATTCTGATACTGTAGATTCCTACAACGTACTTTGTTACATTTTTGTGTCAGGATGCATTGTTATACCCCTATTACTAACTGCATATAATTTTATTGTCATGAAATTTCTTGGACCAGGACAGAAAAGTAAACTCCTAATTTATCAAACAGTGCTCTACCTCTTGATAAGTGTATCGTCCATCCACCAGAGTGGACCCTGAGAGACCACTGGGGCCAGCGGCTGTCACGGCCAGACGATGGCATGCCACTAGAGAGCCTGTGATCAGCTTCACGATCTCAAAATTCTTCTTCAGGTCCTGAATTATACTCTGAAAAACAACAGATAATTACTAGATCTATGTAGAGGAATTAAAGAACCATGCATGATTTGACACCCTCAGGAACTTGCTGTCAAACTGATCATCTATGTTGGTGGTATTGAGTGTGTAGGTGTGCGAGTGTGTGTCTACATGTGTCTGTGTAGATGTGTGTTACCTTATCCTGTTTCTGGTATGTCTGCTTGATGAAGGAGCGAGTAATCTCATGGAGCTGCCGTAGGGCTGGAACAACCCATACTGATTGGGGGTTACTCTGCTGGGATGACTACAACACACACACACAAGCACAAACACATAGAAACAGACAATAACGGTGACCCTAATTAAGTTCACAACAACTTGTAAATTTTTACATACACAACACAGATACTGCTAGGAAGAGCTAGTGAATAAACATTATAAAATCATGTCTGATTAAAGAACACACAATCATAGATGCGAAGCACACCTTGTTCACACCTTTGCCAGTGGTGATCGAGCACATTTTGGATTGAATCCTGAGTGGGCTGGGAAGGAGATCGAGCATTTCAACACTCCATACAGAACCATTTTAATAGGAATTGTTTTCATTTTCTTAACCCTACACTCTTAAGTAACGCCTGGTTTATACTTCTGCGTCTGCTTTTGTGAACACGTGGGGGTGTTGTGTGCAGGCAGTCTGCCTTCATACTTGCACGTAGCATGAACGAGTCCACTAGTTGGCAGGAAATATGAAAACTATATGAAAACAGATCAATACTCTTTACTTCCTTAGGTTTTAAATCACCGTGGAGTTTATCCACAGAAAAAGATGTGTGAAATATAGCTGCAAAGAGCGATTTGCGGGCCCAAGCACATGGCCCATGCCTACCAAATTTGGTGCATGTAGGTACATCTACAGGGTGTCCAAAAAAGTCAGGAACCAATGGGAGATACAGCGGCTGAGAAAATGTGTAGAGAATATGCTGTAAATAATAAATAGATGTAGTCTTACTTTCATTGGTTCCTGACTTTCCAGACACCCGGTAGACACTCACAATGAAGAAAAATGTGTATTCTATCGAGTCCCTTTTCAAATTTTTTTTGGCAGGCCCTAATGGCCACCACTTTTGATGCATGTGCTTAGTTTTCAAGCATGCCAAATGTCAAGTACTTCGAAAATAAAAATGGCTGGAGAGAGAGAGAGAGAGAGAGAGAGAGAGAGAGAAAATAACAAGAACAGATAGAATAGCCCTTCGCACCCTTGGTTGCGATCAGAAGGCTGGCCAGTTACAAATGAGAATGGTGGAAAGGGTAGTAACCAGCTCCCGAATCACTCAGCTACACACAAATGACGGACTTACACAGGCAAGGCTCACAAGGTGCTTCACATCTATGAACACTGAACACAACATTACCAGCTTTAAGGATGGGTGATATGGTATATAAATGATATGGTTACTTATTCTGTGATGACTTCAATAATGGTATTTATAATAATAATAATACGAGAAATAATACCAGAAGCACTTAACGGAAATTCTGGAATACCATCTGTGCCTAAATTAAATGAATAAAAAACTCAATTCAGAAATGAATAATCACACAAATACGCTCAGCAAAGGGGATTTTATAATCTGCTTGACTTTTTTAAATACATGGTACTATTTTGTAATACCTCCTGATCAGGATGGTTTTATCACCTGACAATCAAGACAAATGGGCCAAATTTTGCAGCACCTGCCTCCTTTTTTAGTGCAGGAATTTATACTGACTTTAAAAAGAGGAGGACTTGTGCCATCAATGTGCAAAATGTGGAAGGTAATTTGGCAAACGAATGTATTTTCCAGCAGCATTCCAAACAATTGGCTGCCTCTCTGGGAAGTTTATAGACAAACGTTTCAGACATGGAATCTACTTCCACAGGTTTGTACTCAAATAGCCACTGGAAAGATTTTTTATGTAGGGAATAAAACACAATGGGACATGGTGTTATGAAAATAAGAAAATAAGGAAAATAATCAACAACCACCCCAAAGCTGATTATTTCCAATAACAGCATGTCCCAAAGTGTTTTATTCCTCTTACACCACAGTAATTTGATAATTAACAAACACTTTTTATCCAATTATAGATACATTTAATGTTGTAGAACGATCACGAAACAAGTTAGCTCCTGTTATCACTTACATTATTTTCAGTTCAATTCAACTGTAACACATGGACATTGTAACAATGCAACTGTACAGATATCCAGATCCAGATTTAGATTTATCCCTAATGAGCAAGCTGAAGGTGAGGGTGGCAAGAAAAAACTCTGACATGAGAAAGAAACCTTGAGAGGAACCAGACTTAAAAGGGAATCCATCACTAGCTCATCCTGGATAGTGTCATTATGAGACATTACTCTTCCACAACTGTGCTCTTACAGAAAATTAATCAGCACCTTCTGACCAATCAGAATCGAGAATTCAACAGTACCGTGGCATCATGGCATTTAATGGAATTTTATGTGCTTTTGCTTTCTGATTTGAGATGCTCATTAACTGCCTCTGTTTGGTGGACAATTCTGAAACTGAAAATATGATCACACTTAAAGACAACACAGATATATCTAGCTTGTTATTGGCCAAAAACTAGAAAAGAGTCATGTATGGAATGCTTTGAGCCTACTACAATGGATACTAAAAATAAATCTTGGTAGAGAAACAATGACAACATTGAATCGTTTGCATAAACTGGAAATACACCACAACATCAGACACTAGGCCTTTCACAAATAAGCTACTTATATATTGACTGGCAAGGAAAATGCAGTTTTGTTCACTATGTCTTCTATAAAAAAAATGGAAATGACTAAAGAACCATTGGGAGATGTTCTGCTTGGAAAAGTCCCATTGTGAAATAATATTTTTACTATTTAAAAAAAATGAATGAAGAAAGTGTATTTAATAATAACAAGATTACTAATTTAAATTTTTTTTTTTTACCTTTACAATTTATTGAAACATTTAGATATAATGTACCACTTTTCTGTGTAACTATTCCATAACTGCCTGTTTATTTTTCAAAGTATAGGCACAAATGGTATTCCATATAAAACAAATCCCTAATAAACGCACTACTACTCGGTTACAGTTTACAGACATGTTGGAATTAGTGTTAAAGAAATGCTGTTTAAAAGCGAACTGTTTAAAAATATATAATGATATTTAAAAAATGCCTGACTTAATGATGTGATAAATCACCCAGTCCTAAAAACTCCCAAGAGGCACAATAAGCCTTTGGTTTTAAATTATCTCTGGTCTGATAAATGACATGTTGCCTTGATAAATCAAATTAAATGCAGGTAAACAATGTACTTTTAAAGTTTCATCAAGAAACATGACTTTCCCCTAAGAATCAAGTCAGAATCATCATTTCACAAATTTTCATCCCCTTCGTGCCACCAAACCCCATCTCCTTGGACTGTGAAAGACTGCCATCAGATTGATACGTAAGTTGTGATTTGTCAGTAAATATAAGATAGGGTCTTTGCAGGCCCTGGTGCTTCTCTTACTTTAGCCCAGGCTGGTTTCTTCTTGCCCCAGGAGCCAGTAAAAAAAGACACCTGTATCTCGCTGGTAGACTTTGAATCCTCCTGTATTTGTATCTAAAGACATAAACTGCAGTTGCATTCAGTGAGCTCTGCTAGGTGTTTATGAGACTTCAGTATCCCTCAGTTATGCAGCAACCCAATCACCCTGGAATTGAGCCTGAAGCACAGAATGGGAGCTGGAAGGAGTGTGCAAATGTGACTGTGAGTATGTGGGAAGGCAAGAGACGAGCCAAATATCTGTCTGGCATCAGAGACAGGATGACACCTTTGGACACTCGGCTCAGCTCTTAATATAGCTCTTAGCTCACTGCAAAATATTAGCCTTTGCGCATGTGCGTGTGCGGGCCTGCTTTCTGCTGTTGTAGGTTATTTTGCAGTTTCCTCTAAAAATATAATGAAGTTACAGTAGCGCAGGAAGGAGGAAGTTTGAGGACGTGTCTGAAAGAGTGAGAGACCTCTCACTTTTTCAACCATGTTCATCAGCAGCAAGCTAACAAAAAGGCAGAAGGCAACAGACAGCAAACAAATAATTAAAAAATCAGCAAATTTTGTAGTAGGGTGAGGTAAAAGAATATAGGAAATAGTTTTTCAATAGCTTTAAATTACTCTTTAAATATGTCGATAGTGACAATTGTGTCAACAGCTGCCTGAAAAGCTCTACTCACAGGTTTACTTTACCAGACATTTATGTAATATGACTGGTGAACACAAGCTTGGAGGGCTCTGCATGTGAGAAAATGAAAACCTGGCAGTTTGACATCTCACCTTCTTGATGTCCTCGATACACTTGATGATGTAGCTTTTCTTGACAGTTTCTTTGACAGCGTAGGCATCGCTCAGGATGGTCAGGTGTTCCTCCAGGGCCTGCTGGACCAGAGTGGTGGGAAGAGTAGGAAGATGGGCCAACTCCCAGAGCACCTCCAACACCTGAGCCAGGTAAAACATACAAGTGATATGTATATGCGTGGTGAACTAGCACAACCTGTCACTTCTGGAAAACATATTTAAAAAAAGATAAAAAAAAAAAAGTTTTAACCAAAACTGAGTTTTTCTGCCAACCACATATTTTGACATCTCTACTTTAAGAACATAAATAAATGATGCGGAAATGTTTTTTCTTGCCTTGGCTGCCTGCCTGCAAAGATCACGCTGAGTAAGGAGCCAGTTTAACACACGCAGCAGTAAATGCTATGGTCCATATAACAGATATGAGCTTAATCGATTCAGTTTGCAATCAGAGAACAGCTCTCAAAATATCACTGCTGCTCCTGTGCCACCACATCATCATTAAAACACAGAAAATGGCTTACACACTCGGTACAGATGAAATAGATTTAAAATGTTTAAATGACCCAATAAAAAAAGCATTAATAACACAACACAGCTCAGAAAATTAATAAGTGATCACCAATGTTAGCATGGACAGAGATCAGTGGAGAGATGAGATGACGATGAGGCCTGTGTTTAAATGGCGCAAGAGACGTTTACCTCAGGTGATGAGAAACAGACTGATATGGATGACACTGATGATGTGAAGTTACCTCATTCGTCATTGTCAACTTCCAATTATTTACAATTTAGCAGTAATGTTAGTCATTAAAGTTTGGTCACCAGCTCTCCACTATCATAAAAACTCTACCAACCAGCGAGGGTGAGAGCGAACGTGCTTCCTCTGAGACATGTGAAGCCAGAAAAATCAATCTTTTCAAACTGTCACTCATGCTGGGTCACACACTGGGAGGAAAGTGCTATCTACCCTCTTCCACATACATGAGCTCAGAGACTGAGGATGACTAGCCTCAGTGTGTTTGACAGGGGAACGTGGCCAATTCTGCTCCCTCGGCTCCCGGTCACAGATAGCTGCGGCATTGTTGGGACTTAAACTTGCGAATCTCCCAAATGATAGCTTTTCTGTTGCACCACTAGAATTTTTAATGCAATTTTCACTTTTTTCACTTTTGGGGCTAACTTGCGAGTGAGATGCACTGTACGTATGTGCCACCATACACGTGATAATAAAGGATGCTTACTAAGGATGTGCTTTTGAAAAAGAAAAAAAAAAACCCTTTCCAACAACACTAGGATTTAATGGGGTGCTCATGTACATGCGCACACACACCACACACACTCCATGTGGTGGTACTGCAAAGATTCCAGTGATGACATGAGAAACCTAACGCATCACACAGAGAAACTGAGAGCAAGTGATAATGGTGAAATTCAGTCCCCACACACGGATGAGAGTAGAGAACGCAGATTGAAATTCCCCTCACGTTTAGCTGAGGTTCTCTTATATGCACTACTGAGCACAAATGTAGCACATCATTAGCTCAATGTTTACCAGGCTCTCTTTAATCCCCTTCTACATTAGGGGTCTCATTGTGACTCAGAGTGCTACACTGTGATCATAGTGATCAACACTTCTTTATGGATCTTGATGCATATTGATTTTTAATTTTTTTTTTTCAGTAAGGCCACACGTTGCTTTTAAAGCATAATACTTTATCCGTCATAAAAAAAAAAAAAAAAGTATATTAAAATATAAATTGCGTAAATGTTTCCCACCACATAACCCTTGTTGAATACTGTAAAAAAAAAAATTCTTTTTCAGAAATTTTTATATCATGTATTATGTTTGTATACATTTTCTATTAAATACAATAAAAATTTATGAAGCATATCTATTAAAAATGCATCCATCTTCTGTACTACTTATCCTACACAGGGTCGCAGGGGATTCGGAGAACAAGGCAGGGGACACCCTGGACAGGGTGCCAACTCATCGCAGGGCACAATCACACTCTCACACACCCACACACCCATTCACACACTATAGACAATTTGGAAATGCCAATCAGCCTACAACACACGTCTCTGGACTGGGGGAGGAAACCAGAGTCCCCGGAGGAAACCCCCGAAGCACGGGGAGAACATGCAAACTCCACGCGCACGGGGTGGAGGCGGGAATCCAACCTCCAACCCCAGAGGTGTGAGGCAAACGTGCTAACCACCAAGCCACGTATTAGCCGACCAGTATTCTAATCTATTAGTTGACTAGTCTCTCACACACACACACACCTTTCCTGTTGTTGTTTCCGAGCGTGCCTCTCTGCCGATCTTCCCGATCAGACTCAAAAGCTTCTGCCTGACTCGATCAGTCTCAACCTCCCAGCTCTAAAAAAAACACAAAACAACATGAGTATAGTTCTAGTAAATTTCTAAAATGTGGGTTATATAACACATATTGACAACAACAAAAAAAAATCCACAAAAAGACAAAAAAGAAGAGGTAAAAGGGTTTACAAAAAATTGAAAAGCACAAAACTCATACACATACTTTTTGTATGAGGACAAAGAGGTGGTTGAGCTGCTCGCAGTTGAACTTGACGGCTGCTGCGGCGATGATGTTGTGGATGTTCTCTATGACGGTGGAGGACTGGCCAGACTGCAAACAGAGGAACAGTGAAAATGAGAATGGCTAAAGAAGTAAACTACACACTATGCACAACATCTCCTGGTATTATCTATAGAATGTAAACTCCAAGCATATTACTTCATATTAGAGACAGAGAAGCAGTGACTCACTTGTATTTTCCAGATCTTTGAAAGCTCATCCAGTGAGAGTTTACTGCCCAACAGCTCAATGATTCCCTTTATCCTATCACAATACTGCGCCTGGTCAATGTTTCCTGTGAGACACAAAAGACAAGAGGGGAGTAGAGAAAGAGAGAGACAGAGACAGACAGATGGACAGAATTAAAATAATGCATGTACACTGGACATCCAGCATACGTTTTCTGCTGACGCCGGGGCCTCTAACACTCTTAGGGTGCTTTCACATACGCAGTGTTTAGTCCTTTTGTGTTGGCTATGAATTTACCAAAAAAAAAAAAAAAAAAAAAAAAAAACCAGCATTTTTTTTTTTCTATTGATTGCTATGATCTTAACTCCCCTTTCTAAAAGAAAAAAGTGGTGTGTTTTCCCCTTTGGTGCATTCTTTTTAGAAAGTTAGATCACAGCAATCAATAGAAAAAATCATGGAGGCAGCATTTGTTTGCTAAACAGAACTGAGATGCGATGTGTTCTGGATACCTGGACTGAGGAACAAAAAGAGAAAATGAAGGTGAACATATAAAATGGTTTAAGCTAGCTATAGATTACTCATTTATTTAGCACTGGCTCCATGTCCTCTGTGCTCTGTAATTGTTGCCATTTCTACTGCACATAAGGCAGACATGTCTACCTTAATGTGGAGGCAGGGGCGTGTGTATGTGTGTGTGTGTGTGTGTGTGTGTGTGTGTGTGTGTGTGTGTGTGTGTGTGTGTGTATATATATATATATATATATATATATATATATATATATATATATATATATACATACACACATTCACACACACTCCTCAGAGCCTCAGAGCGTGGTGCTAAAAATCACTGAAAAGTGAAGGAAAATAAAAAGGAAAAATAAAGAGCACCCTTTTGAGCTGTCCCAAGCCTGCCTACTGTTGTTTTTTTTTTTTTTAAATATTAGTTCCTTTAACTATGTGCAAAGTGAAACCAAAGCAAACCAAATAGCAAACGAACCAAAAGTATCAATTTCACTCCGATTTCATAACACGACAGACTAGTAGGTGTGAAAGTGCTGGGCTTGTGCAATATTGATTTTTTTCCTGCTCCATATTAAAATATCATGATAGAACCATTGGTGTAAAAGAGACAGGAAAGCGAGCATTTCCAACATTTAGGTTTTAAGGATAGTTGAGGAGGCGTAATAATATTTCCAGCTGTGCAGTTTGGGACTCTGGCATGAGAGGGGGAAGGGGACGGGCTTGTTAATACTGGGAGATAAAATCCGCTGCGCAAATCATTCCAGATTCACATGTTGGTTGGCTCATTTCCGATTTTATTGGGGAGAAAAAGACTGCTCTTATGGCGTATTTTTGAGTAATAACTTGTACTAGTGTACTCTAGTGTTTTTCTGGAGCTCCTACGCATAATGCATAATGATTGGCAGGTCTGGTAATATAATGTAATCAGAAATAAACATCACTGGATATCATGGCAACGTAATATCATATAGGGACGATAAAACTGTTATAAACACAAAAGCCTAGAAATTGCCCTTATTCTTCTAGACTCAACTTTTCTAGCATTTGCTGGAAATTTTGAAAAGGTCCTAGAAAAGTTACATAAATGAAAATACTATAGCACAAAAAAAAAAAAACAGCCATAATGATACTTTTAAATTTCATCATTATAACTGTGAAACATCACACAGATTGAATGATAGCTTTCAATTTTGTGAAGATTCTTGATATACACGACTTCTTGTTTTCTTCTGGAACCCAATTCCTCTGCCATTCTTCTTCTGAGACCTTTTCTCTCAACACTTCTTACTCACTTTTTTCTTTAAAAGTATTAACATGGTGTATCATATTATTTAGTTATATAATCATTTCATGATTTGTTTAATGGTCCTATCCCCTATAGTCCTATATCCTACCCCATACTGTTACGGTGCAAAAGTAACCAGTGATACTAAGAGAAAATTAAACTAAAAGGCCTGCAGCGTAAAAACAGAAAGTAAAGAGAAAGAAAACAAAATGAAGGTGGCAAGCACTAAAGAAAAAGAGAAAGGAGACATAAAAGTGAAAGTCAACAGCAGACAAAGGTGAATACTTCTCTAAGAAAAGGGGAAAAAAAGTGTGCAAGCTGAGAAGTGAGAGAATCCGAAGAGGATTAGAGAGAGAGAGAGAGAGAGAGAGAGAGAGAGAGAGAGAGAGAGTGTGTGTGAGGAAAATAAAGAGTAGGAGTCAAGCTCAAGGGCAGGTGATTTCAAGCAGGAAATAACAATGAAAGAGTAGTGTGGCGTCCATCTGGTCAGTAAATAGGACAACACACACTTTCATCTCTCAGCATGAGAGCAGTGTGTGATCACACCGTACACACAGACAGTTTATCAGCGGTCCCTTTTAACCATTACTGTTATTAATGTCTGTTTATTTTTCAGTCTTTCGAACATTTTTAAAACTTTATTCCCAGTTATCTGTACAGAGTGTGTAAGCATTTTCCTCTCTGATGATGATAATGTAACGGTGCAGGTGCATCATGGACATTTGGACAGCTGGTGTCTGATTACAAACTGAATTGATTACGCTTATGTCCATTTCGCTAAGGCATGCACCGATCCAAAAACTTGATCAAATCATGAGAAAAGTACATTTCACTAGCAAGACTAGACATCTTTAGGTAGACTGACTGCATTTACTTCTTTCTTTGTTAAACTGGATCATTTGGCAGAGACAGTAAAGGCATTTCCAAGTTACTTTCATAAACGGTTTGACAGTTTTGGTCAAATTTGATCAGAATTTTTGTCTGTTTTCCAGAATTCAGCTGTAGTGACTTTGGACTAATTTTTGCAGACTACGACACAATTCAGAAACCTCCACATGCCTGAGCACACTTTCACACACTGAAAACTCACACATTTTTTCCTGGAGACATACAGTACAGAAGTCAGCTGTTATATAACAGGAAAGGTTTTAGGGTAAATACGTAACTAACCTTCATAATTTAGCTACACTGTGCGGAGTTTTTTATAACATTTCATTTGCTTTCTTTTTAAAATATCTTAAAGTGTCAAAGGACTGCAAATAAATTTCTTAATTGTCAAGTGACTGCATTTTCTGATCAGCTGAGCATGTTTTGGGTCATGTGAAAAAGACAGGGCAGCTGACCTTCCAGTGCTATCGAGAGGACCGAGTTCTCCACCAGCCAGTCGAGGAGCCGGTCCGTATCTATGGCGTTCTTCACTGTCTTAGACACCGTGCTCTCCTCTATCAGCTTGGTGACCTGGAACAGAACATGGCAGTCAGCCAGACTGTGTTGAGCCAAACCGGAATTTCAAAAGCACTGTATTCTCAGATATTTTCTGCATAGTTTTACTTTGCAACACAAAGTGAGGCAATGTACACGTTATAATCAACTGCACAGGCGGACTAAATCACTAACATGGGCTCCGGGGAAAAGTCCAAGCTGTCGTTTATTCATTCACAGTTGCCCAAGAGAATTAAGACAGCTCATAGCTGTAATATTAACCAAAGACTTTTTCCTCTGTTTGTCAAGGACAGAAATGAGACACTTCATTTACCAGGAGAGAATAAATATTACAGCTACATAAAGTTGCCCCCACCCAGGGATTCAAGTGCTGGTTTATTCTCCTTAAACTGTATAAATGATTATAATTAGCTCATCATGTGTTTGACTTAAATCACATTCACTGCTGCTTTTTAGCCTAGTTAATTGGACGTCCAGACAAGAGCTCTGGAGCTTTCACTTGACTGGTGGGCTAGCTAATTCAAATCATTTCAAATAATTTGTCCCAACTTAAATTGATACATGACATGAAATTGTTGTTCTTCTTTCGGCTGCTCCTGTTAGGAGTCGCCACAGTGGATCAAGGCACAGTTTTTACACCAGATGCCCTTCCTGATGCAACCCTCCCCAGTTTTATCCGGGCTTGGGACCGGCACTGGGAGTGCATGGTCGTGTGCAACCTCAGTGGCTGGGGTCGGTTCCCTGGCTGGGAATCAAACCCAGGCCACGGCAGAGAGGCCTAACCACTGGTCCTCCAGGGATCCATATATAACACGAAGTAAAGAGTTTAAATAATTACCACACTTGTAAACTGTAGCCAGAGCAGGGAGGCATACAGGTATGAGGCTTGTATGGGGTTCAGTCATGATGTATGACTGATGGTTACCTCACTGTTGCCTACTTTTTAATATACAGATTAAAATGCATTTCCATCTATTATCATTTACCTGTTCTTTTTTCACCTAGCAGTTTCGTAAATTTATCATACATCAAACCCACAAAAGTACACGACACTGCTTACCAGAAATAAACCAAACAACTATCTACATACTTTTGTCTGAGCAGCACAGCACAGCACCAGTAGTTACAGTAGTTTGCTTGTTTTTTGGCCCAGCATGTCACTCTCTCTGTCTCTCTCTCAGCTGAAATGCTGACTGTGACACAGAGATTTCATGGAAACGTTGCTCTCAAAAATAGCTTTCTAAGAAAGGTGAACAATTTGTGAACAATTTTTGTTTTCCTTTTGCATTTTGTTATATATTAAAAGATGTGGAAAGAGACATGTGGACAAAGATCTTGCTATAAATTTTTCCTTTAACCGGCTTGCCCGTTTTTAAATGGTCCGTAAATACTGTGAATTTCCTTTACAAAATAACGACTGCATGGCAAGCCTTCTTTCAGTGCGTGCTGAGTGTTCAGATGTGAGCACTATAGTGTTTATGTGATCTATGTAGTGGCCATTAAGTTCTACATTAAAACCTTGAGAAAGGTCCAAGCTTCATTTCAAGTCAGGAATGCAGGGCTAGGGGGATGAATTAATAAAGAATAACAAGAGAAAAAGTCTGCCAGAAGATCCAAAAGTGACCTCTTTGAGTGAGTTCATCTTGGCGCTGAAGTGAGGGGTCTTGAGCATCCGCAGGAGGATGTCCAACCTCAGGTCATCCACCACATTGACCAGCTCCCGCTGGAACCTCATGCATAGCAGTTTGATGGCGGAGAGAAGGTCTGGAATGCTCACCAACCTCTACGTAAGGGTAGACGATGGACATAATGTTGAAATATTTTTAAAGATTGAGAAAAAAGAAAAAATGAAAAAAGCAGTGCTCTATTAGCGTCTGTGTGAACCGTACCTTGTCCTTTAGGTCTTTCTCTTCAAGATTCTGCACATATGTGATCATCTTGTGGATGACCGGGTCCAGCATTGGCTGCAACATACAAAGACATTTCAATGTCTATAAGTGGCAGCTTATCCAGAGGGGCAAGTGGGGCAAAGCACCACCATATATCACCCTTTCAACAAATGTTAATCCTCAGAAAGTCCTTATTCCCAATATTTTTACACTCTAATTACCACTTTTGAATAACCATATATGTGATATAAACATATGTCGCGAAGTCTTATCGCAGAGTGCTCACTGCCCCGTTTAGCATCCATAGAGTTATTTTTGCACTCAAAAATGGGAACTACAACAAAAGCCCTATTAGAGGGTAGCGCTATTGGGGAAGGAAATCTCCAGTGCTACTGGGGAAAGAATCGCACTGCCCCATGCATGGAGGAAGAGCAGTTAATAACAGGGTTGCCAGGGCCATGGTTTCTATAGCAAATTTGGATCGTTTACTCCAAGATCTTGTTTTACAGTACATAATCAAAATTAAATCTAGTAAATTTCTGTAATGTATAAAGGCAAAGTATAACTGCAGACAGTGTGTCTATGATGCACAGAACTGTTTCTATTTTAAGATATACTGTAAAGTTTAGGGGAGGGAAAGGGGATTATGGAGTGGATAATGTCCGTACATCAGAAAAGTGTGTGTCCAAATTTGTCAGGTTTTTTTGTGCGGTTGTTGAGATGTAGTTGGGCTGGAAAGTTTGCTAAAACACGGCAGCCCTAGTTAATGATATCAGCTGTTCTTGCGTGCGCCTCACTGATGACGGGAAACACACCTGCTGTACTGAACACAGTTAAACAAAGTTGCATCTAAGACCACTCAAAACGAGCTGTTAGACGGTATATTGTCGATTCCCCAACTATGTCTTACAGATTACTTTAAAAATTCGCTAGACAGTAGCCTACAGTAGAAGCCAAATGTGACAGCCTCTCGACTTAATTTTGTTTGATGCTACATAATTATTAACGTCGTCCTGCCACAACAAAATATATGGTCACCAGCTGCTAATGATTTCTAATATTTTACTTGTGCTACTACAGTATATCTCTTATTCTTTTATAAAATATAATAATGCAAAAATCTCATGCTGCACATTTTTTTAAACCCTAAGTAACTGATGATGCTCATGGTTCTTGTGAATAAAGAACAAGAAGAAACTGGAGATGTATGTGTAGGGAAACAGGCGTGGAGACACTGACCTGGACCAGGCTGGAGTTCAGGTACTCTGCACACACACCAAGCGGCTGCACCAGCGCAGACACACACTGAAAAGACCAAGAGAGAAAACAATTACATAATTCCTAGACATGTTCCTGAACACCTCCCAACATGCTCTCAGAGTGCCGGGATGATGGTGATGGCATGATGCGCCCCAGCCGAAAGTCGATTCTTTTCCAATGACAGCAAATACCAATGTGTTTTATTCCTCTTATATCACAGCCACATGCCAATGCTAACAATTTTTTTTTTATAAAGAACGACAGTCCATACTTATTATCCATCTCCAGTTACATTTAACACTGTAGAACGTCTAAGAAACAAGTTAGTTCCTGTTGTTACTTGCGTTACAGTAACTATAAACAGTTGTTCGCTTACTGGCCTCTTTTTTTTTTCTTTCTCTTGAAGTTAATAAAACAAAAAAGACAGCTTGTTTTCCTGAGTGTTACTAAGCGTTGACACTGGAGACTCCTTCCGAAATTTTAAATCAATAATTACACATATTTTTAATCCATTTATATGGAGCCTCTGTCATACAAATCCCTGTATTAGCTGTTACTATAGAAATGCTAAAATATAAGAGTGAGTGCATTAATATAAACCTGTGATTTGCCTTGCAGCTGGAACTACTGTCAGAACTGTGCTGTAATACAAACACCTTCTGACCAATCACACTTTCAATGGCACTGTGGTATAAGTAATATTAATAACACTGGAACCCCTAATAACTCATTAAAAATTTTTATAGCTACATCGTCAGTGACCACAGTTGCGTTCTCAGGAAGACTCACACCTTTAAACACACACTCTTTCATGCTGGGTGGCAGCAGCAGAGACGCAAAGCCAGGATGAATCACTCCTCTGTTCTGGATTAAATGATTTCTCTTCCGTTTGCAGAGTGGGAATGAATTAAACCAGCACAGGGGAGGAGAAGAGGGAGCTTCCTTTTCTTATTCTTCCCATCAGGCTCTCTTTCAGGACTGCAGTGTCTAGAGTGCTCAGCACGTCTGGCTTTAAGCCAGTGGCGTAGCAGTTACAGCAGGTCAGGTGTAGCGGTGGAAAACATCCCCCTCTCCCAAAAGCTGCCTCCTACATCCTGTTCCTGTGTCAGTTATTCACATGCAAATCCTAAATCAAAGCATCTTTTCCCTGTCAGAGCGCTATCTCCCAACGCTGGAGCTCGGCACATGCTAATGTGTGCCTTCAAAAGGCAAGCAGGAGGAACCCGAAACAAGGCGGCTTTAGAGACTACAGACAAGGGGGGGCATTTAAACTGACGCACAGAGGGGTGACTCTAGCCTGTGTAAATCTCTTTGCAACTCATTAGTAGTGGGTTGTTCCCGTATATACACACACCTGTCATATTGCTATAGGAAAGGGGTCAAGTGAAAATCTCTTCCACAATGCCTGATGATGTGCTGATGATTCACTCAGCAGCGTGTAGCATTCAACCAACACCTGTGTTTTAATTTCTCTTCCTCTTTCTCTCCTTTCCAGGGTGAAATGCGACGTATCGCTTGTGTGTGTGTGAGCATGTGATTGTGTGCTCACAGAGGCACTAAAGAGGGCTTCACTTTTTCCATTTTCTAACCAGTTTCCTCTACCTTGTTCCTCGTGATGGTAAATTTTAAGACGTTTACCACACAGACACATTTCCTCTCATTACAGTCTTCACACTGTGGCTTCCGGAGGTGAGCCTTAAGCTTAGGGGTGATATCACAGCCATCTATTTGCCTTAGAGCAAAATTGATCATTTTGGTAAAATTGCTATTTGGTTTGGTTTCACACTGCCAAAAAAAACCAAAAAAAAAAAACCCTCTGTCTGGCGGGCATGTAGAGCTGAAAACGTATTCATAAATGTATTTTCATTCACTGGGTGACGAAAAAACAACAAACTTTTGAAATGTGCTCCCCAAGCAAGCGAACACAGAGACAACGCTCAATAAATAATGAGATAAACACATAAATATCTTAAACTAGTTTAAGATATTTAGTGTATTGCATCCGTCATTTATTTTCTCTTTTGTTAATCCATACAAATATCTATTCATCAATTTAGACTGACTAAACACCGCATAAGTGGAAACACCCTAAAATGTCGATTTCACACCTGAACCAAATGCATGAGCGAATCTGGGCTCATTTTTAGTGAAGGAGTCATCACAGCAGGTTAATACACAAAAATAATTCAGCTTTTTTTTTTATTATGTCTTCACTTTCATTCAAATCTTTCTTAGTTCTTATACTGAAAAGGCATCCCATTCCATTCACCACCACACCATTCCCTGCTGCTGTGAAACTGAAGTAGGAATTAACCCAAGTATAAAAAAATATTTAAAAAATCATAATATTTAATGCCAAGGCCCTGGAGTGGATCACTTTCACATGTGGTGTGGACCAGATGAGAAAACGTAATCTGTGCAAAAGCATTCCTATACACAGGTGCAGGCAGAAGAAAGTACACCCTCCTTCAATTCTATTTTTTAATTTATCAGGGCCTAAATAACAATTGTGTGGTCCTCACCGACTTCTATAAACAAACAAATAGCCTCAGGTGACCAAAAAAAAAAAACCTGTACATGTATTTGTCATTTTTTCCCCAAAAAAGTAAACCAATATTCAGAAACTACAATATAACACAAGTGTTATTTAGGTCCCGATAACTAAAAACATAAAATTGAAGGAGGGTGTACTTTCTTTTTCCCATGACTGAATGTAGCCGACTTACCCCAATCTCCATCTCCTCTTGATTCAGCTTGCTCTGAATGGCAGTGAAGCCACCCATTTCTCCAAACTGTGGTGGGATCGAGAGAAAGAGAGGTATGATTGGATGACTGTGAGAAATAAGTCTTTGTCACGTTACAGTACGGGGAAATTCTTTTCTTTGCATATTCCAGCTTGTTAGGAAGTTGGAGTCAGAGTGCAGGAGCAGCTGTGATACGGCAGCCCTGGAGCAGAGAGGGTTAAAAGCCCAACAATGGCAGCTTTGCAGTGCTAAAGTTTGAACCCCCAAACTTCTGATCAGTAACCCAGAGTCTTAACCACTAAGCCTTAAACATACAGTTGTGCTACTTTTCACTCGGCTGCACTACTCTACAGAGTGAGACTTATTTCTCTTTTCCACTGTTCATGTTCCTGATGGGTAGTGTCATCAATTTCTAACTGCTTGTATAACTGAAAAAGTGCAGGAAGAATGACAGAATTAACTTCCCACTGCAGAAGAAAAAGCAAAGCTGAAATCGAACAAAACAGCAACCAACTACTTAACTGCATTATGAATCAAAATGTTTAAGAAATGAGATGTTTACCCGATTCACAAGGTCCACCAGCCATCCGTGAGGCTCCTGTTTTCAAACACAAACAACAACAACTTATAGCTACAGTTAAATTCATATAACTGTATGAATTACAGGCCATATAACTGTGCATGGTGTTTGTTAACAATAATAACACACATATGACATTAGACATCAATCCAACATATAAGTAAGATTAGGCAGAAAGTTTCACTTACACCAGCAAAAATAAAGACAACTAAATACATTCAAAAACACACACAGACCCACTGTGTATCACAGACACACTCATAATCACACAACTCAATCTTCCACTACACACACACATACACACACACTCTACAAATCACAAATACACAAGCTTTCAGTCAGTCCCCAAAATTTGAGTCATATTCATTCCATTACACACACACACACACACACACACACACACAGAGGAATGTAGGAAACCAGTTTGTCTGACCTTTAACAGGACAGATTTATCACCTGAGCAACCAACATAAGCAAACACACATACACAGATATGAAAGCTCAGGTGATGTGAGTGGGATAAAGAAATGTAGATCACCTTCTGGTAACTGGAGCTGGGAGAGACGGCAAACATGCTGTCTTCCCCAAACACCTCGGCCCAGCTCCTCTGACTCGCCTTCATACGGTTCTTAAAGTGATACTCATTATCGGGGTTAAAAGCCTGCAAAACAAAAACAGAAGTGACAGACACAGGTGTTCAGTAAGCCCACTACAGTCAAACCCCGTGCATTAGAAGGCGACAACTCACTGATCTCACCCTCAGTCTATCTTCTGTGGGTATATTATGGTTGCCGCTGTGCATCTGGGTTTTTTTTTAGCTTTTGATAAGAAAGTGCAGAATCCAAAATGGATGTTTAGGCTTCTGCAGAATTTATAAATAGCACTGTGATAACTATTGGCATTAAATGGATTCTTTTATCAATAGCTAATTATGAACATTGACTCTCCAACCATATGTATTCCCACTTTAGATCTCTGTATGCTCTAAGAAAAAAAAAAATTCCTTACAAACACCAGGCCCTTATAAACCCTTTGATAAGTTACGTCACAATAAACGTTTCTTAGATATATTGGGTATAATTCTAAAAACTGGAAGCATCTGATTTCATGTTAAACTTCTGAATGACTGTGGGACCAGACCAGACGCGCTAGCCTTCAAAAAAAAAAAAAGCCCACGCGCATCAGTGAGCCTTGGGCCCTGTCACTGGTGTGTGTGTGTGTATATATATATATATATATATATATATATATATATATATATATATATATATATATATATATATAGACATTTTATGTCTATATGTATGTCTACGTATATATGTCTATGTATATATGTGTGTATGTATATGTGTATAAATGTATTTTTTTTTTTTTTTTTAGAAATTATTTTTATTTTTAGAAATGTTTAATTTCATTCTAAAGGCATTTATGCTTTACTGCAATTATTCACATGTGCCTAACACTTTTACACAGTACTATATTTAATACATGCAAAGGCAACTGCCGTGCCAACAGGTTACGCATGTATGCCAGATGGTAGCTTTTCATTTTAGCCTCTGTTCATTAGAACTGGGTGAAACATATCACGACATCTGAAGATACACAACACAGCCAAAAGTATGTGGACACCTGATTATCACACCCACATGTGGGTCTTCCTTAAACTGTTGCCACAAAGTCAGAAACACACAACTGTACAGGATGTCTCTGTATGCTGTAGCATTACAATTTCCCTTCACTGGAACTAAGAGGCCCAAACCAGTTCCAGCATGACAATGAAAAAAAGGTTGGAGTGAAAGTCCAAAACTCGAGTGTCCTGCACAGAGCCCTGACCTCAACCCCACTGAACACCTTTGCGATGAACTGGAACACTGACTGAACCCCAGACCTCCTCACCAACATCAGCCTGACCTCACTAATGCTCTTGTAGCTGAATGATCACAAAACCCCACAGCCACGCTCCACAATCTAGTGGAAAGCTTTCCCAAAAGAGTGGAAGTTATTGTATCAGCAAAGAGAGGACTAAATGGATGTTCAAAAAGCACATACGGAGGTGATGGACAGGTGTATTTATTAGAAAAAAAATCTGACAGGATCTATTGAAAAACTGAAAATTTCACTTTCTTGATATATGCATTTCACGCTGGTAACGAATGTCAGAAGAGCTGATAGATATGATGATTGCTCAGTGAGATATGTATGATAAATGAAATGCTATGACAGCACTTCTCTATGTGAGGCCATGACATGGAGACACTAACGGACTCACAACAAAGGCTTTCATGCCTGTGTCTGTGTGTGTGTGTGTGTGTGTGTGTGTGTGTGTGTGTGTGTGTGTGTGTGTGTGCGCTCACCATAGTGAGTACTCCCATTAGGCCAATAGGGATGGGGTCCTGTTTGACCCTCTCTGCCACTAGATCAACTAGCAGCATCAGCATGTTGTAGATGCCCTCATGGATCTCTGTGCCCCACTTATGCACTGCACTTGACATCAACAACTAGAGAGGAAGGAACAGCAAGCATGAGAGAGAAAGGGAAAGACGGGCAGAGCAAAAAGAAACCTAAAGGCTGTTTCACTTGATGTTAATTATCATCTTTTCCTGACATATTGACCACACCTTTTTGAAGGCCTCGGGCATGCATCTGTCCATGAATCTCTTACAGTTCTCATCTGCATCAGCCAGGCCTGCCGACACAAAGAGAAAGAGATTAGATCACACGTTGCTTCCTCTGACACACCCTCATACACCCTCACACACACACTCATCCACGTCATACCCATTCTGGCGAGGCTGGTGGAGGCGATGAGACACTTCCCCAGTGACTCCTCTCTCTTGTATGGGATTGACCAGTGGTCAGTGAACACCCTGCTCTCCAGCTCGTACAGGTTGGTGGTGGGAAACTCCATATTGCCCCCTGAACAGTTCCCATTCTCATCGTTAGCCCTCTGAGACACACACAGAGCAAGAGAGAAAGAGCAAGGTTATATTTAAATCATACAGGCCCAAATGATCAATTATGGGAAATTTACAAATAAGGAATTTCATCAGTTATGAATCTTTGATAATGCCATCTTGTTTTTACCCTGCAGTCACATATTTGTTTTTTTTTGTATTGTTTTGTTTTTTTGCTGATAGTTAGTTGTTAGCGACATGAATAACAGACATGAATAACAGACATGAATAACGAAGAATAAACTATAAAGAATTAATGATAAAGAACAGACTCCCATATTTTTAATTAATTTAAAAATTCTGTGAGAACAGTTTGCTCTTCTGCTAATCAGCAAACTGCCTAATAGCTAATGTCACCAAATTATAAACAGGGACTTATCATAGCTAGCTAGAAAACATATCCATAAACATTTAGAAGTGAACTTCCAGTATGAAAATTTCAATAACAGAACGTTAACAGCCATCAGCTATTTCTGGATAAACAGGGAACGTTTGCTTGTGTAACCCCAAACCCCAGATATGATTCTAGCCTTTTATATAGAAAGCAAAACATGTTTGTGTGTGTGTTTGTGTGTGTGTAAGTGACATGGCTGTATTTGTGTGGCGCTCTGGGCAGGAACATGGCTTGCGTGCACACAGCTGTTGCTCCACATCAGAACTTGCTGACTCCACGGCATTGCTATTCATGAAAAACACAGCACTGTGTGAGCTTCCTACACGTCCAGAGCAGTAAAATGGCACTAAGTGCGCTTTTACACACGCAGCGTTTAATCCATTTGAATCAAATCCTGGTCTCGGAGCACGTCCATGCGAACTCTACCGTGGTTCGACTGCAGTGAGAAAGCGATTTGATCCTCAATCAAATATAACATGGTGTATAATATGGCAGGCAGCATTTTTTGTGTGGATGTGAGCTGTTAAACTGAGCATGAGGCAAAAACTGAACCAAATGCCATCCACAGAAATGCCATGTGCTCTGGATATTTGGAACAAAAAGAGAAAATAAACAGTGAACGCACACACAAATGCACTACTCATTTACATAAGTATTTAGTCATTTATCTAGTGCCGACTCTGTGCTCTCCATGCTCAGGTGAATGGTTTTGTTATTTTTATGTGCACGTGTCAAAAGTTTGTTCACCATTGTTCTGACCAGTGATTAAAAGTTGTTCGAGTATGGTTTCAGCCAGACATGCCCCTTAACTGTCTTTCATTTTGCTTTTTTCGATTTGTTTAATTATGTACAGTGTGAAACCAAACCAAACAGCAAACTTTTGCTTTAATTTGGCAAATGGACTAACGGATGTAAATGCACCCTTACTGATCATGTGTGTTAAGATTTTTAATTATGGGGTTAATAAGGATTTCTTAAACAAGTGTTAATACCTAGATAGCTCTTAATGCCTGTCATTTTGCAATTTCATTTCAGTTTTCATTTAATTTCACCTTTCATTGTCTCTCAGGACAAAAAACTAAATGACTTTTCTTGTACTTTTCTCCTAGGCATGCTCAGAATGGTCATATAAGTGTGAATGAAGGCCACAGACTGAGTGCTGAGTAGAGATTTACACCTCAATCTCACTGGAGCTGAAGCACAATACTCTTTAATGAAACAGAAGACATGGCTCTTTATGTGAACAAGGAGAGTTCAGATAAAACTGCGGTTATAAAGTTGATTCATTCTCTTCAGTGAGCTGAGAACAACTGACCAATTATGAATTTTCTGTATGTGGAAAACAGCTGCTTGCACATCTGCTCTCTGCAGGACTGGTGGCATGTCTGTGTGTGTATACCTACAAATACACTGAAAAATTACAACCAAGTTTCAGTTAAACCGACATTTAAAGAACTGGGCATGAAAGACAGACGGTGCGACAGTAATTGAGCGAGAAAAGCTAAAAGAACTCAAGAATATTTCACCAATATTTGTGTGAGGGGTGACAAAGCTCTGAGCTGCTCTGAGGAACTATGCTGAATTATCTCAAATAACATCAGTGGCCGCTATTTTGGAGAGATAATGTTAGCTATTTAAAGGTGTTTCATGGTTCATAGTTCAGCAGGTCTGTTCATGCTGAGCTTACTCCAACGTATTAGTTGTTCTCACTGCAAAATTAAACAGCAGTAGTCTAAAATACTCGCTACTGTCATGTAAGAGGAAATGATATGCTTGTAAAATGTTTTATGGCTAGATTTAGATCTTTCACGTAGTTGAGACTGAACACGCGTAATGACACCTGGGGGGAAAAAAAGGCTTAAAAGAAAGGTCCTCCCTGAAACACAGTAAAATATGTTTATATTGAAATATTCATGCGGTGCTTAGCGATTCTGGTGCTAATTTGTTGGTTGATACTGTATTTTTGTTATTCCTGTGAGAGGTTGCTGATGGTGTGCTACAGGGGAGACATTCTTAGTGAAGGAGATAAATATTCAACAGTCTCTAACAGGGCTGCACAATATATTGAAATTATCGAAATATCACAAATCTAAATATGGTGATTATGCATATCGCAAGGGCTTGCGATAACTGAATGATTTTAATACTTCAAAAAGTTATGGAATGTTTTAGGGTGACATGGATAGCAGAGGATGCTTTCTTTTCCTCAAAATAACACGAAACGTATGTTGGTTATGTCATTTTCAGTTTTTAAACATAAAAAAATATATACATATAATTTAAATTCATTTTACACACTTATAGCATTATCATACTGCATATCGCATTATTTGACAAGTTATAATATTTTACTTCAATATGGACAAAACGGCAAGAGATATCTTTCTGACTCATTTTCCAGCAACCTCATGGTCACATTAATGAGAAATCCAGTGCAGAATTAGGGGAGATAACAGAAATGTAGTAAGCCTTAACAATAACCTCAGATGATGCTCAATTAATTGATCAGTTAAATATATTCAGTTAAATATTCAATGCCCTGCCAATAAACACAGGCATCAATTTGTTTCCCAAAATCCAACAACACTGCCTAAGCCAAAATAATTGCAGGAAACCTGAAATAAGGTTCTTTTTTCCCCCGTTTAATTCAGATTAACATTAAATAAGTGAACATGTCTTAGCACAGTCGTTAGAAACATGCAGATCCTTACATAACTGCAGGTAAATACCTTCTGTCAGTCATCATCTAAATAATCATGCTTCTCGGACATCACAGAGGCTTTTAGGGGGAAAAAAATGCAACCATGGTAGAAGTGAAAGGAAACCAAAAGTGTAGCTTGTCAAGCAAGTTTGACAAACAATATTTACCAAATAGCACTAAGACCATGAAAAATGCAAAAAGGCTACTAAACAAATTCAGTAGCCAACTGCACATGTTTAGATCCATGTCTGTAAAGCAATGTTAATTAAAATGTCAGGGCTTATGATTATGAAAAGCCTATAAAAGAAAGTCATCGTTTTTAACCTTGTGATAACCAACAAGCAAGGAGGGATCAGTTTTAACTGTGGTTACGTCTGACTACAAAACAGGGAAAAAAAAAAAAAAAGGGAAGAGAAGAGTAACAAATGCTGTTTCAACCCACACAGATATCCAGGAGCCTAGCAAGCTTTACTGTGTCTAAACAAACCTACAACACACCCACAGAATACAAACAAGGTGCAACATCAGTGCCTTGTCAACTTCAGGTGTGGTTGTGTGGCTGGTTTTATGAAAGACAAGCAGAACTCGAAGCTAGTAGCATTGACAGGAAATGACTCCGCCACCTACTAGTCTAGTCCTTCTGGTTCATAATTTGGATGCATCAAATATCTTTAACATATACTTCAAACAGGAAGAATGTTATGGAATAAAAAAAAAAATCTTTCAAACATTTGCCCTTGGTGTGACCTTGACCCTGTTTGGAGGGATTCCCAAATCTAATCAGTTCATCTGCTGGGTAAAATGATAAATCCATATAAATCCTTCTTGAGATATAATGCTAATGAGAATCTCAGACAGATGGACTTACAGCCCCAAAACATAATGCCTTCAACACCTAGCTGTGGAGGCATAATAAATGCCTATAGGCCTGGTAGATCTTTAAAAATGTACGTACAATGGCATAACATACATATACAACTGCTATAATGCTTATAAATTAAAAAAAAAATTCAAAAGTTCTCTAACTGCACTGCTGTATTTAATTTAATATATTTAATTACAGCTCAATATTAGCATTTTTATGGTTAATGCCTTCACTGCTCTCTAGCACTGCCACCTCACAGGGTCCCCGGTTCGATACTGAGCTCAGGTTACTCTGTGGAGAGTCCTGCACGTTCTCCCGGCATCCTTGTGGGTTTCCTCCCAGTTCTCCACTTTCCTCCAACCTCCAGTAGGTGGACTGGCTACTCTAGATTGCTCCTAGGTGTGAATGAGTGTGTGAATGTGTGTGTAACAGTGTATGAATTCCCACCTCGTTTGCTTGTGGGGGAGGGCAGTGGCAGCTCAGTAGTTAAGACATTGGACTTTTCAACCTCACTTGCTCAGGTGTATAAATGAGATCAATGTAAGTCTCTTCTGGATAATGCCATAAACGTAAATGTCGCACCCAGAGTTCCAGGGATAGACTCTGTATCCACTGTGACCCTGACGAGGGTGAAGCACGTGCAGATGAATAAATGAATGTGCTCTACTGCAAGACATGGCAAGAACAATTATTAACTCCATAGCCCAAAATATTCTTCTACAGAAAGGGCCATTTAAATTCCAGCACCCATTCGTGGAATAAAGCAGCATACATTTACATGCTTAAGTCCTTAAAATGATAATGACTTATGGTCTATATTTGTCCCTTGTTAATTATGCATTGACTCAACAGTGTGGGATGGCGGCATGTCAGCCCCCAGCAGAGCTTTGTCTCAACTTGTCTCTCTCAGGAGATCGAACTGTGAGCTGCTGAACTCTGATCAAAGATAACACACTGCTCTCAGGTCCGTCCTGTCAGTTTACACTAACGCAGTATAAGGACAGCGTAAACACATGCCTAAGTTTTCCAACAGGTCTAACATTCTAAACTGGTTGTCTTTGTGCTTGATAAATAATATAATATAATATAATATAATATAATACAATACATCACAACCTTAATATTCTGTTTTCCATTTTATTGTTCACAAAATTAAACATTGCAAAGGGTTTGCGATATGACAAAAATATCATATCACGATACTTTTGTGTGATAAAAGATCACAACATACAATTTAAATAGCGAACTGACAGCAAAATGGAAGTGCTGTGTTGAAGGTACATTAGTTAAGATTTGAGCAAATTAAACAAGATTTTAATGATTTTTTTACTCATTGATCCCATCCCCATTTCCACCCATGTACACATAGCTCTGCCCCCAAAACATATGGTAGTTCAACTAGAGTTGGCATTAGTAAGGACTGTCATGACATCACTTTTCAAGCGCACTCAGACATTTAACTGCTCGAAAGCCAAGTTACAACTCTATAAACATGCAACTTCGGGGCGTTGGGTGCGTGCCTATAAAATGACTGACAAGAAGCCAATTCAAACATAAACAAACTTTCCGGACCGGAGAAGGCAGGTTTCCAAACAGAGAGGTTTTTTTTTTCCAGCTTCGCAATACACATTGTTCTGAGACAATGGCTTATTATTATTATTTTTAAATAATTTCTATATAATTTTCCACATTATTTGTATTGCAGGTGAAATTATCACCACTTACCAAAACGTCTTCCAAAATGTTTCATACTTAGTTTATATGTTTTCTTTTTTAGATGGCATTTAAGGACGCCTTTGACAAAACAAGAACACTGAAATCATTCTCATGGCTGCATGGCTGGATCAGGAAGCTATCACAAGGTTGTGATGGACTTTAACAGGAAACATGGCAAGAACATCACATACCACTGTTGCCAAACTGGAGACGACTCCGTGTGTGAAAGAAATGGCAATCATGTAGAGGATGTTTTGTAAATAAAGTTATATTTTGCTAGAAAGTGTTACCATATGGAGACTTCTGGGAAATTCTGTAGTATGAAATGAAAAATATTGACTATTACACCACGTAAAAATGTAATAACTTATGACAAGCTAGTCAGCAAGTTAAGCACTTAAATACAGACTAAAGGAAACTGATATGTGCTTTGATTTGCATTTGGGACAAAAAGTCACCAAGTGGTTGCTGTAACTGTAGTGCATGATAGTTGTTACGAATCCCAGAGTCAAATGAGTTTTACTCAGCAGACTGACTGACAAAACTGGGCAAAATAAAGTTTGGAGCAAAGCTGTCATAATACTGTCCTGCTTACTACACACAGTCACACTGCGTGAGGAAAGAACAGGAAGACACTAGCTAAACCAGAACAGCCATAACAACCACCCAACAATCACAACAACCACAACAGCCATAACAACCACCATGACAACCACCCCAACAATCACAACAACCACAACAGCCATAACAACCACCTCGACAACCACCCCAACAATCACAACAACCACAACAGCCATAACAACCACCTCGACAACAACCCCAACAATCACAACGACCACAACAGCCATAACAACCACCTCGACAACCACCCCAACAATCACAACAACCACAACAGCCATAACAACCACCTCGACAACCACCCCAACAATCACAACAACCACAACAGCCATAACAACCACCTCGACAACCACCCCAACAATCACAATGACCACAACAGCCATAACAACCAACACCACCACCACTACAACCACCACCACCACAACAATTACAACCACCACAACCACAACAACCACAGCAACTACCACAAAGACCATCACAACAACCACTGGTACTACCACAACTACAACATGCTTAATTTTGTGTAGTTACTGATCACAGCAAGAGGAGCATGAAAATAAATAGCCTTGCGCGCTAATCTAAGCGTTAGAAACATAAAGTTGCATAACCCATAAACCTGCTTCCAGCAGCTTAAAAAATTTGCTTAGTCAGTTTCTGCAATGAGAACATATCAGAATTCTGCAACATTATATTGCTGACATTCTGCAGAACAAACACCAGTCAACTGATATGGCCTTGTAGCTGGCGTGTGCCTGAGAGGACTGAAAACTCCCGTGTTTGCTGCTAGGAAGCTGCCGGGACATTGCATGCTACATGCGAACACACTGGCTGGCCCTCGCTGCTGAGTCCTCAGCATGCTGAGGGCTCCTGCACCCTGACACACTGCATTGCATAAGTATTCATCCCCTGTTTGAACTTTCCCACATGTTGTAATGTTACAACCTTGAACTGAAATGGACTTAATTAGGATTACATTTGGGGTAATAAGTTCACATACACCTTGCAGAATCTGCAAAATGTTAATACTTAAAAAATAAATAAATAAGAGGGATCATAAAAACTTCATTTTGTTTTTTATTATGTACTGCCCTGAATAAGCTATTTCACATAGCAGATTTTTACATATAGTCCACAAGACACAAAAATAACTGAATTTACACAAGTGAACCAGTTCAAAAGTTTACATACGCTTAATAATGTGTGTTGCTTCTTGATGATCAATGACTGGTTTTATGTTTTGTGACTGTTGTTCATGAGTCCCTTGTTTGTCCTGAGCAGTTAAACTGCCCAATGTTCTTCAGAAAAATCCTCCAGGTCCTGCATAGTCTTTACTTCTCCAGCATCTTTTGCATATTTGACTGCTTTCCAACAGTGCCTATATGATGTTGAGATCCATCTTTTCACACTGAGGACATCTTAGGGACACAACTGTTACAAAAGGTGAAAACATTCACTGATGCTCAAGAAGACAACACGATACATTAAGAGCCAGGGGGGTGTAAACTTTTGACCAGGATGTTTGGTGTAAATTATTATTTTGTTTAAAGATCTTATTTTTTCCATTTAGTACTGCCCTTCAGAAGCTACATAAGATATTTGCATGTTTCCCAGAAGACAAATAATAAATTTATTACTTATTAAATAGTGTAAACTTGTGACCTCAACTGTATATCTCATAAATCGACATGAAATATAATCCCAACTAAGTCCATTTCAGTTCAAAGTTGTAACATTACAGCATGTGGACAAGTTCAAGAGGGTGCATACTTATGCATGGCACTGCTCATGGTTCAGCTTCTGGCCTCTGTGGGCTGAAGACAGAACACTCTCTTAACTTTGAGTCTTTTTACCCTTGTCTTCTTTCCATTTAGACCTCAAATCAAGTCTTCTGTGGTATGAAAATGAGAGTTTGCCACAAATGTTGTCTCATGAGCTGGAACTAATGACTTCTGCATCATGGTGGTGAAAGCATTCTCTTCCTAGATCCCCTTCAAATCAACATGGAATCAAAATGGAAAAATATATGTGCTAGTACTCCTTGTGTTACTGGTTTTAGCAAACCTTTGAGTAATTTGAATTTGAAGCCCTGCAGGGAATAAGAAAGTATTAAGAAGATACCATGTAATTGATCATTCGCAAAATTCTACCCAACTATTTTAGAATACTCAAACGTCCTTTATTTTCGGTATCGAGTGGCATCAGTCACTCCATGATTTCTTCGATCAAAAGTCTAACCCAGAGTCAATGTTATTAATGCTCTGTGGCCAGTGGCTGGAGGGGAACACTTTTCTGACCACAAGCTTTCAAAGTCTTAAAGGCTAAAATATGACTGGCTCTCTACACATCTGTATATACACACACTTGCTTCTTTAAAAGTTTTTCCAGAGTAGGGGTGTTTTGATAACCAGGTCAAAAATAAATAAATAAATAAATAATAAAAAAAAAATTCACAGGTTCATGGTAAATCTCTGTAAAAATTTCTCTCTTTACATCCTTAATTGTTCATCTTTCTTAGAAAGAGATTTTTGAGAATCACTTTTGCATAAAATCTCTTACATTGTCAGTGTTGATTAAAGATTTTGTTATAAGCTAAATGGGAATGCTGCTGCGAGGAAAGGCTGTGCGCTGAGAAAAAATAAAATAAAATCAACTCAACTAGAGTGGCAGTGTGTGGTTATTTTCTGCCAAATGTAGATAATTATTTGGGTTAGTTTTGGACAGCAATGTCATGTTCTTCTGTGTGATTGATTAAGTTATGACTATGCTAGGATGCTAGGAGTTGCAGCAGAGGTAACAAAGTTTATGGCAATAGCAGATAGTATAGAGTGGACAAAAATGCATTTAAATCTGTATTGTGAAAAAGTCAGCGATGAGTTGAGTCCAGTCATATGCTGCATTCGACTAGAGGTCGTAACTTGTAATTCCCAACCTCCGACTAGGAAAAACCTAAGAAAACACCTCCTCAACTCCTCAATTCCCACTCAGGAACTTGGGATAATCATCTCAACTCCATATTCCTCCAGGCCTTTCTGCATGCATGCGCTCACAGACACTGACGATTGGCTAGAGTCACTGTGATTGACGGGAGAGACAGTGATCCATCCCTCCCTGAGAGCACGGCCAATTTTTACACTCATGGACTTCGGGACACAGATGGCTGTAGCGTTGTCGGGATTCAAACCTGGCAACACTGGCGACAAGGCGGTGTCTGGATGTTGGGGGAAGCATCAGGACACAATGCCGTTCACGTCACACAATGTAATATGTCCCAGAATGCCTCTGTACGTGGTCTGCGCAACCATGTCACTAGACACATTTGAGCCTGTCTCTACACACACAGCATACTCAGCTATAACAACATTTTCTGGGCAAATACACAATATGAATAATCATTGCTCAGGTGCTGTATTATTTGATTTATTTCTGCTGATACATCTGTAAATGTGTGTCACTATGATATGTTTATTTGTGCAGTGTGTATTGGGATAACTAAATCTCAGTCTGTTGCTGTGTACCAGAGCGTGGCCTGGGGAATAGTATTGCTCCATGCACTATTTATAGCCCTGAGACTCGAGACCTGTGACATGCAAAACCTGACACAAACAAACACGCAAGCAGCTAGATGAAGCTAGATAAACTGCAAGAAATCACCAAGTTCTCTGATGCGTTAAAAAAAAAAGCTCTGAAAAGCCCTAAAAACTGAATTTCTAGTGCTTTGTACAGCTGCTGTCTGATTTACACCATGAGGTGGTGGTATTTTTGTGTTGTTCTGTATATCGCAGGTTGCGAGTCTCAGGACTATAAATCCAGCATGGAACAGAAGGAGAAAATTCGTACAACTACCAGGGTTTGAAAAATAACATTCTGGTAGTGCATGATGAGGAATCTTAATGATAAAGATATGGCATGTTTTACTGAAAACAAGGGAGAGAGAAAAAGCTTGCTGAATAATCACAACATTTCAACTGTTACAGCACTCTTCATCTAACATCTAACAACAAATTCTCAAGAAACCTATTTAAAATCAATCTGCAGGATTAAAAAAAATAAAAATTGGTATGAGATGAATTAGAAATTTTTCAAAGTAAAAAAAAAAAACAATTATGAGAAAAAAGACCAATTATTATATATCCTAGAATGTTTTTGAAAAATCTTTTAAATAGTAGCATGAGGCTTCAGAATGGGTAAGTGCACCAGATATAATTGTTTTAATTGGCCAAAAAATGCAGCAGCAGAAATATCCAATCCAATCGGATCAGATCTGCTTAAGGCTGAGTGATATGACTATATAACATCGATATCGTGATAAAGTACGTACACTTTTCTGAGATATCATGATATCTTTTTAGAATTTTTAAAATAATTTTTAATATAGTTTTTATTATTATTATTATTGACCAGAAGCAGCTAATTTGATGTTAAAATACAGTTTAAATTCTTTCCTTCTATCAGTATTAAATATTTTTAATTTTTTTTTTTTTTTTTTTTTTAATGTAAAAATATTTACTTGGTTTATAGATATTAAATAACATACAGTATCAAACCATTTTCCACCCACCCCTCCCCTTTACTGCTGGAAAATTGTGATACATATCGTGTAACGCTCAAATGTTCTTAAGAATTGTAATTATGATATTTTTGTAATATCGTGCACCCCTTTAATCATATGTTCACTGATGCAACACAGATCATACGTGAACACAGACAGTCACTCTGATGTGTCTCCTAACTTGATATTAAAAGCATGCAGTGTTGCTCAATGACTAAGAGCAGGTTTAAATATTTCACTTAGTATAAAAATATCATGGGTTCACGGTTTAACAGGATTAAGGAGAAAAACGAAAAGGTGGTCACAATTGCTTGGTGAAACAAACGTGCAGGCTAGTGTGTGCGTTATGTATATGTGAGAAACTAGCCACGCTAGCAATCCTATTTTAAAATGGACAGATTTGAAGAGAGACACAGACCTGCGCTCTATAGTCGGAAAGCGCCCGCGTGGGCATAGCGTAGATTTTATGAATTAAAAGGACAAAGAGAATTGCAGAAGAGGCATCCCGTGTGCGATCTCCGTCATACCGAGATGAAGTATTTCTGGAATACGTCAAACACGCAAAATCAGATGTTTCCATTTGGAGCAAAATCAGTCAGTTCCTGCTTAACAGAAAACCTATGAGCAAGTTGCAATGCTTCCACTTAATTCAGAAAGTTTCATTGCAAATAAAACTCTGAGCCATTACTGAAAACTTGGGCTTTCACTCTGAGCTACAGCTTTTTTTTATTATTATGCTTGATATAAATAAATATATAATTATAAAGAGATCATAAAATTGTCATCATGACACTTTGTTATTAGAACAGCTCTAAATGGTACAGCTTATTCTGACCAGATGGAGAAGGATGACTGAGTGGGATAGAACACTGCAAAATGTCCAGGGCGTATTATACAGAAGCTTAAAAAGAGAGAGCGAGGGGGAAAAAAAAAAAAAAAAAAAAAAAAGCAGTGTTTTGGAAACAGTCTGGGATTAAAATAACCTTCATCCAGGTTTTTCCGTCTTCTCTGCACCTTTTAAAGGCTGGTTAATGTTTTGCTTGTGAAGAGACGCTTATAGTTTTGACACTGGGGTGAGTAGTAGAATAGCATATTATTCTTGCTGCTTAAATAATTTATGAGAAGTTTGTCTAATTTAATTGTTTAATACGTCATCTAAGTCTAATTGAAATGACTCACTGAAAATGACAGACATATTCCGCAGCTGTGAGCTTCCCAATGTGATTTATTTTTTTACCTGGATTGAATCAGCGAAGGAAAAAAAAGCTGTCTGGATGCAGGTGCGTGTGTGTGTGTGTTTTAATCTAGTTCCACAGACTGACTCAGTGCAGATGCATGGACATGTTTGTGGTATTAGTACCAGTATAACGTTTCGCTCCACCACTCAGTAACCTTCAGTGCTGTAACTCTGTAACATGCTCCATACACCAGACCTGAAAGCTCAGGAGGAACGTTCCATTGCTGCTGTTCCCAAGCTAATCTGCTAGCATGCTACTGTGTGATTTGCAGACGTATTGAGTCAAGAGCTTCGTACTGAAAAAATGCAATACGCTGTATCATTACACCCCTAGTTATTACACTATGTGAGTTTTAGCTTAATTAATTAGGAGTCCGCACCCATAACCTGGGACTGGGCAGCACACTAGAGCTTTATTTATGAATTTAGGGTTTGTTCATTTGTCTACAACACCCACGATGCAGAGCTTACAGTTCTTCCAAATTTAATGTACAGCTGAGAGCTACTCTGGCAGCCATGTGAAACGTTACACCATACTCATGATATATGCTCATGTGTCAAGCGCCATAAGGCACCTAAATAGCAAAATACGTTTGCTAGTCACGTGTGGTCGCAGCACATGTTCACAAAGTGGCGTCTAACCGTATGACTATTCCGTATACAAGTGTAATATCTAGCAATACAGGGTTTCCCCAAAAGGCTCCATACATAGGGGAAATTTTTTAGTAAAATGTCTTCCAAAATGTTTCATACTCGGTTTATATATATATATATATATTTATTCCAGATAGCCTTTAAGAATGCCTTTGAGAAAAGAAGAATGTATTGAAATCACTCTCATGGCTGAATCAGGAAGCTGTAACACCAGAACACGAATTCATCATGAGTAGGACAGACGACTCCGTGTGTCTTTACAAAGAAATGGCAATCATGTAGAGGATGTTTTGTAAATAACATTACATTGTGCTAAAAAGTGTTATTTTCTCCTATGTATGGAGACTTTTGAGACACCGTGTATAATTGCAAAATTTTTCCCCCATATTGCTATTATTACGCTTCGACTACAGATTGTAACTCGTAAATCCTGACCAGAAAAAAAACAAAGAAAGCGCGCCATCAAGTCCTGCTTGGGAACTCAGTGTGGTCTCCTCAACTCCGAGTTCAGCAAGTGACGTCAAATCAACATGGCTGTTCAAACAAAGCAGCACTTCTCACCTTTAAATGAGTTACACTGTACTGTATATACAAGTATTTGCTTTAGATCAATCAACATACAGACATATACAGTGACCATACAGTTCACTGTTTTGAGGAGGAAAATATACATCGCTCAGCACAGTTAGCTAGCTAGCCTGCTGCTAACAAAAGACAAACATGGAGGCGTTCGTGTTTTTGTAGCTTGAATGTTGCATTCTAAATAAAGGAGATGAGACCTAAAGTACACCACTGACTGACCGCTTTGCCCAGATGTGCCGACAATGCTAACAAGCAATTCTACAAGCAGAGAGAAAAAAAAAACCTGAATTTTTACCATAAACACACAGAGTTAGTCAGTGGATGCGTTCCGTTGCATGTCGGCTTCATGTTAACAGCATAGACGTTAAAAATGATAAAACTGAGGCTGAACTGATATTTAACTGCAATCTCCAGAAACATTCGGCCTTGTAAGTGATAAAAAAAAAGTGTATATCCTGTCTTCAGCTATTATGAATGTTTAATGATTTGATAGACCTGAGCAGGAGTAGTGAAAAAATTGATCTTTACACTTTCATTACTGACAAGAATGGAAAATATCAAAACAACTAATGTCAAACAAAATATATTAAATAAAAAAATAAAATAAAAAAAAAAGTACAAGAGCCAGATACTGAAAGAAAGTATTAAATGTTGACACACAGCACATCCTTCTCTGCACTTTAATTACTGAATGACCTGCTTGTGGTTCCAGCAAAACACTCAGATCCAGTGACCTTCTTGAACCATGTGATTCAGTCGATTCGCATGAATCAGCAGTGTGTTAGTGAGATTTCAGAGAGAATGTAGAGGTGATGTTTCTTTCCACACACGCACAGCAGAGATGCAAATGTTTCGTGGGATGGCTACTCAGTTTTTTCCTTACTAAACAAAGAGACCATAGTCCCAGCTTCTCGTTTTCTATTCTCTCAAAGGTCAAGGTCAAAGTTCACCTAGGAAAGGTCGGCACAAAGTGAAAGTAATGACTACCAGAGAATGCATCATGCACTGTCCAAGTCCTTTCCCTTTCAGTGAACTGCTTTTTCCACCCAGCGGATTTTATTCACGTTTGGTCTGACGCCACAGCCAGAGGCGAAAGGCTTCAAAAAGCGAAAATGTAGATGATGTAGGTGTTGATCACCTCCACTGATTGACCTGGAGCTGTAAAAATGATGCCAAAAGTCTCTGCTTACTTCTGTATTTAATCTCTAATGACGTGAATAAGTACTTTAAATTTCAGTGCAGTGCAATGTTTATTCATCAGGATGAATTTTAATTTATTTTAAATTATTGAAATACAGCAGGAATGACAGTAACTTGCGCATGCTTTATGTCTCTGTGTCCTCGTATCTGCTCAAAAAGTTGTGTGCGTTATTATTAATTTTTTTTCCTTGCATTAAGCGAATGCAGCATTTTCATTAGGGAAATAAGGCAATGCATATGGGCTTTGAGCAGGAAGTCAGAAATGAAGATCACATTACAGTGAGAACAGAAAGTGGACTAAATGAGAGCATTTTAGAGAAATTTTTAGAAAGAGAGCAGGAGTGGCCGTATTGTTTTTTTTCCCCCATCAGCACACGTTTCTGAGGCTTGGGAATTTGTGTTAATGCTTAACTATATGAACTACATGACCTGGCACAAAGTGAAAGTATCTGTTGCCAGAAGCAAATTCCTTTTCTTTCCTCGTGTGTGTTATACATATATATATATATATATATATATATATATATATATATATATATATATATACACACATATATATACATATATATACATACATACACCACCTATATATATATATATATATATATATATATATATATATATATATATATATATACTATTTGTTGGCAGCATGCAGTCAGAAACTGACTGATCGTCTCAGGGAGTTTTTCACTTTGACTTGCTCATTAGGGATAAGTTTAAATAAAAATTTTACATCCAGATTTCTGTAAAGCTGCTTTTGATAATATCCAGTGTTAAAAGTGCTTTACAATTAAAATTGAATTGAATTATTTTCTTTAAATGATCTTAACAATGATTAAATGACTTAACGGTATATATTTGGGTGAATTTGACCAGATGAGCTCAATATAAACTATGAGTAGAAACTAAGCTAACTGCTGGAATAGTCTAGTGTGTTAGCCAGGGGGAACAAAACTACACAGTTTACATCACTTCCCTCCTCAACCAATCAGCATTTGTCTGATGCACATCACCACAGATTTGCACAGCACACTGTTGAGATTTTGCAAGTGTGAATGTCACCTCCTCTGTGGGCCTACAATTAAGCAATATAGCACGAGCAAGAGTGTGGTTAAACTGAACATCGGCGTGTCTGTGATGCGGCTGTAGGCACACAGGTCATCACAGCTGTGCCGATATTCAGCATAATAGCTCTCTTGCTCCTGCCATATTAGGGCCTTTCGCACCGCGGGAACCTTGTGAACTAATTGTGGAACCTGAACTAATTGTGGAACTACCTACTTTTTGGCGTTTTCGCACCTCCGGCACTGGGTGCGATTGTAATACCGGACTGCCTTTTTCGAGAATCAAATTAGCTCCTACTCCGGAGCAGGGTCTAACCAGCACAACTGGTACTATACGTGACGTAAGTAGACGTTGATTGGCCAAACGCGTACGAAAACGCCCTCACGTCCAGGATGCTTGTTCGTGTTTGGATGTGCCTCCTGTCAGTTATTTTATGGACACTATAAGGGCCACCTGAAATCCTGGGGGTGGAGCTTCATGAAAATCGACGAGAATCATTCAAACGTTAAACCTACCTAACCGTGAGAGACCTAATCTTGTGGGGAATAGAAAAGACTAATCATCCCTAACACATCTTTAATAATCATATATGAATGATACACGTGTGATTACAGTATCATTTAATTACAGAATAAAAACTATGGGCCATGGCTGCTGGTGTTCTCCATTTCCTGTATATCCAACACATATTACATATCACGGGGAATTCATACATACATGGTCAGTGTGCGTATGTGTGTGTGTGTGTGTGTGTGTGTGTGTGTGTGTGTGTACGTGATGCTTCAAATATCAGCAAAATCATTTTCCGGCACTTTTAACACACACAGCTAGGTTAACAGGTAATATATTAAACATGCTGGCTTCTGAGAGTCTCTAATTAACTCAACTTGGTTCTAAATGATGCTGTAAACACCACTGTACGCCGTTTGCTAAGTGCAATTGTTTTATTACTTTCTGTTATATCGTGATATAACGTTATCATCCGGATAGTGGAAAATATCACGATATCAATTTTAGCTCACCCTTATTTGATCTTAGAAATGTTCTCAGCTCTATGTTCTCACGAGGAACACTAATAGTGACTGTCGCTCACATCATGATAACGCAATGCCAAAAATATACAACAAGCGCAGACTTGGAGTCCGAGTGTAAGCCTGTGTGTGAGTTTGAAACTGAACTGAAGACAAACTGATGTGCACTAGCGATGTTTAACGCCAATACCAGACCTGAAACGCTAGATTAGTATTCGATGGGACTTATTTTCAGATACACTCCATTGACATACACTATATGTGGCCAAAGGTATGTGGAGACCTGACCATCACAGCCACATGTGGTTCTTCCCCAAACTGTTGCCACAAAGTCAGAAGCACACAATTGTACAGGAAGTCTCTGTATGCTGTAACATTACAACTTCCCTTCACTGGAACTAAGAGGCCCAAACATGTTCCAGCATGACAATGCCCCTGTGCACAAAGCGAGCTCCATAATCCAAATCCAAACTGAGGCTCCGAAATCTAGTGGAAAGCCTTCCCAGAAGAGTGGAGCTTATTATAACAGCAAAGGAGGACTAAATCTGGACTGGGATGTTCAACAAGCACACGTGGGTGTAATGGTCGGGCGTACACAAACTTTTGGCCATATAGTGTGTTTAAAGCTAAAACAGATGTGTTATGTAAGATGACAGAATTCATCATCACATGTTTTTCATAACTTGGCAGCAGAAAGCTGCAGAGTCAGTGTCAATATTGGATCAGTATCGGATATCGGCTGATACTGGAAGCGATTCGAAAATTGAAAAAGCGAGATTAGTGCCTCAGTACTATGAAAGTCATAAAACACGATGGGGCTGTTATAGTAACGCAGTGACGGGGTGATGTGATACGACTCAACACGAAGCAATAATCCGGAGTGGATTATTTTCCTATAACAGCACGTCCTGCAGTGTTATAATCCTCTTATACCACAGCAATTTGCCATCAGTTACAATTATTAATTCATTAATGATTGATATGTTGTGCTTTTTATCCATTTATAGTTACATTTAATATTGTAAACAAGATACTTCTTGATATGAGTTACATTACAGCAGCTATAAACTTGCTAATAAGACAAAAAAAAAAAAGGAGCTTGCTGTGTTACAGAGAAACCGGGAAGTCTTCCATCCTGAACAATCTCTCTGACGGAAAACTTTATCTAATTTAATATAAACCATCATGTGGATTACAGACAGCACCACTATCTATAATCAGTGCTGCTGTTACAGAAAATTAATCAACACCTTCTGACCAATCAGAATCGAGAATTCCACAGGCATATAAACTAACCTAGTGCCAAATTATGTAAAATATTCAGTAATTACAAGTAAAAACCAAAGCAAATCTTAGAGTTGTAGATTTTATGGTAAAGTAAAGAGACTCTATCAGGCTGGTTGGTATCATTTTTCATTCAGTTAAAGGGAAGTAACAGCATCACACTGCTGCTAGACAGACGGTTGTGTAGATGATCAAATATACACACATGATGGTGTGATTTCTACCAAAACCAGGTAAAGGCACTTAACCGGAACAACGTGTTAATACTTAAAGTGAGCTAGGTAACATTTGCGGTAAAAAAAGGTCTCTAATGGTTAAATGGGTGGAGCTGAATAAGATTTAAATGAGTTTTTTACTCACTGAGCCCGCCCCTATTACCACCCATGTACACGAAGCTCCGCCTCCAACACTTACAGCAGGGGTGTATAGATTTGTATATTGGAATTGAAATTAATCAATCATCTTTAATTTGCGGATATTTAATTCCACATTGAGTGAACAGTGTAGGAGTTTTATATATGCCCCCCCCCTTTCAGGGAGCAAAAGCAATTGGACAAACTAACAATCATAAATTGCTATTTTTAACACTTTAGGATTATTTCACGAATTCACGAAAGGTTTTTCCATGCTCAGTGGTCTCCAGCTCTTCTGAAATCACTCGTTCTCACTGTTAACTTGGTGCTGTTTGTCTGAAGCCATGGATAAATAACTTTCAGTAAATGAATTCACAGCTGTCGTGAGAGGAACAAAGGGCTCTTGCATTTTAGCTAACTGTGTTAACGCAGTCTGTTGCCACCGTCAGGTGAGAGCAAGAACAGCAACGTGTTCTTCATCTATCATACAATCTAATAGAGACGCCGCGGAACAATTAACTTCTGTCCAATTAACATCTGTCTGCGGGGCACATCTGGCCCTGGGGCCGGACATCGCACACCCCCGAACCAGAGTTAGCATCACTTTGGCCTTTTTCACCAAATATCTATTCAATATTTTAAAGGCTGTGAACAGCATCCAATCAGAACTGGACTGATCTTCTCAGGGAGTTTTTCCTTGCCACCGTCGCCTCTGGCTTTATTAGCGCTAAATAATAAATAAAATGTTACATCCGGATTTCCGTAAAGCTGCTTTGTGGCAATGTCCACTGTTTAAAGTGCGACACAAATACAGTTTAATCGAATGAAATTCTTTAAAATTGATCTTAACAGTGAAACTGTAAGTTAAAGTTACAACTCTATAAACATGCACCTTGTCCTTCTAATGACTTGTGAGGATGTGACGCAATGTTGGGGGCGTGGTCTATAAAATGACTCCAAATACAAACAAACATTCCGGACCGGAAGCCTGGTTTCGGAAGTGATTTTTTTTCCAGCTATGTAATACACTTGTACTGAGATAATGGCTTAAACTGTTATTTCTGTGATCATTTCTGCATAATTTTCCACATTATTTGTAGTAGTAAGAAGTGAAAACTATTGACTATTGCACCTTGAACTGTGAGGTGAATATGAGCCTGCAGGCTTCAGGAGCCTCCTCCCTGCCCTGGACTAGATCTCCTCTTACTGCTGCTAACATTAAACACCTTCTCTCTTCATACCTCAGACTCTTTCCTTGTTGTGATATTTTTTAATATCATTACAAGGAATATCTCAATCTTAATCTAAGCATTTGTACTGCTAGCTAATTGTTTTCCACTTCCACACGCGGCCATGCAGCTCGCCTTGTCCGGAGTGTTAGCCAGTTAGCATCAAACCCCTGCACTTTCCCTCCAGCTCCTGACAGCAGGGCTGCTAGCTCACACTGCTAACTCACTCACTCACTCACTCCCTCCCTCCGTGGGAGTGACAGCCGTGGTGCAGGTCCCCAGCCCGCGCTCTCACCTCGCTTTCTACTACATCGTGGTAAGCGGGAGGAGGGTCGAAGCCGCCGCTGCCTCCTCCTCCGCCTCCGCCGCCGCCACCGCTGCTGCTGCTGCTGCCGGTCCTCCCGCTGGTGTCGCGGTCTCCGCCGGGCCCTGAGCCCGGGCTGGGGCCGCTCTCCATCGGCTCATAGCCAAAGCCGAGTCCGGGGCTCTCGTTGGTCAGGAAAGCCACGGCCTCGTTGATGTCGTTCTTGGCCAGACGCAGCGCTTTCCGAATGGCGACGGGATCCGGAAAGCCCATGCACAAGAGCGTCGTCATGTGCTGCTCTTCCTCGGTCTCCATGACTCAGCTGTCTCGACTCTACAGGCTTCAGTTAAGGAGGCGAACAGCGGCGCGGGCTTGTGGCTCTGCACGCCGCCATGTTTACAGTCCGCGCTGCGCTGCGCCGTCTGTCTGTCACACAGCCGCCTGGGAGCGAGCAGCGCCGCCGGGGCCGGGCCGCGTCCCAATCCGCGCACTACCGCACTAGCGCACTACACACTACACACTCAGTGCCAAATTAACACTCCACCCTCCGACTCGCCTTAAAACAAAGTAAACTCCCAGCTGCTTTTATAAGCTATAAGTATATAATATAATATAATATACATATTATAATATATAATATAATATATAATATACACGCACTATCTCATCTCATTCATATTTATGCTCATTAAATGTAGCATTCCTTCATTTTCAATAATAAAAGTCCAATTTCCTAAATATAATGCATGTTTATACACCTTTTATTACTCATTGTCTTGTTTAAATATATAAAGCAAGTATTATGGATTTTTTTTTAGCATGTAGGACATCATTATTTCTCTCTCAGGATGTTTTAGTCATGAAGAAATTTAATTCTGGTCGCAGGTGTTGGGAAGCAAAAATATGATTCATCAAAGACATCCACTTTTTATTAAGAATAAAGATTTACACCAAATATGTGTTCTGTATGTTTTTATATATATATATATATATATATATATATATATATATATATATATATATATATATATATATAGGAGAAGTGGGGAGTTTGTGTGCATTTACCAGATATTTTAAGCTTGAAAATCAGTGTTACACAAGAATAAATCCAGAGGTATATCCGAAACGGCATTGAATTCAATATTATCGTGTAATATTTAGAGAATTTTTTGCTGTGTATTAATAACAGACTTTGCTGTGCTTCCTTAGGGTGCTATTTAGGGAACACGAGTTGACGAGATGACTTTTATTTTGAAAGTCGGAGCGTTACTAAGAGACGTCACTTGGTATGCGCGGTCTCTAAGCGCCACGAAAAAAAGCCCTTCAATCCAATGTTTAACTTAAAGGCAAAAAAAAAAAAAAAAAAAAAAATCAGATCATGACTAACTAATGTCTTAAATTACATTAAAGTTGTACGTAACATTAGAATAATGTACACGAGCATACCACATTTGATATAAAAAAAAAAAAATATATATATATATATATATATATATATATATATATATATATATATATATATATTAAAAATATCCGTGAGTGCTATTAGTTAGTCAGAATTACACAAAAAAATAATTACACAAAATATTTTTTTATGTTTTTATATCTAGTGAGTAGGGTGTGGTTGTGAACCCGTGAGAGTCACGTGGCCTACAGAATCACGTGACCGTGTCACGCGTCACAGACCCAGGTGACAGTAAGGAAGTGAAAATGGCTGCGACGGGGCAGGAGGCAGCTGCTATGGACAGCATTTCTCGCGCGCCTCCGTCAGTGCTTCAGCTGAGGATCGACGCTGATCCCGTAGAAGAGCCCGAAGATCCAGGACATGATGAGGCGAGAGAGAATGTAGCACCTGCGCCCAAAAGATCCACCAACAACAGTAAGCTAATGAGCGTGTGAGACATGTTAGCTGGCTAGCAGCAAGGCGTCTGTCTCCCTCATCCTCCATCTGCATCCTAACACACTGTGGCTGAATCCCTAATGACTTCCTCTGTCCTGTATCTGTGCACTACACTGAATATGACTCTGTGGCTTCTGAGCCCTGCCTAGTGCACTACATGTCCAATTTGGAATCCAGCCTGTGTTAAGTGTTTTTGGATTCTGCATTTATTCACTCATATTTTCCAAACTGCACTTTAGCAAAATTCAGGAAGACTCATGAATAGAACTGAATCCAGTTTATTTAGGAATCCAACATCAACTCCTGCACTGCATTTCACTTTATTCTTTCACTCAGTTGAGTGGAAACAGAATGATAATGATAATAATGAGCCACAGATGCATGTTGTTAAATCCTGTCTTGTGCTTTTGGTGATTTGTTTATTTATTTTGTTTTTGATTTTTGCAGATGATGGTGGAGTGGAAACGGCAGAAGAGGCTACAGAGCCGGCTGAGCCTGACATCAACGAGCTCTGCAAAGACATGTTCGAGAAGATGGCAGTGTTTCTGCAAGGAGAACTCACAGGTGAGCAAGATACAGCACAACATGGCATTTAACCAGACACCAGACAGCACAACATGGCATTTAAATCGTTATACCCGCCATTTTGTCATTATACTTGTCTTTGGCTTGGTTACTCTTCATGCCCAGGTGGGAATATATGATGAATGGGATCCCAGTCCATCTCAGGGCACATAAGCAACAGAAAAAAAACACAATTAATTCAAATGGCAGAAACATAAACACAAAGACAAGCAAAGAAAGGATGGGGGAAAAAAAACCTGAAAATTTGACACAGATTTGTAAAAATCTAAAACAACAAGAAGAGAAATACAGGAAGAAGTGTGTAGGAGCAAACAGAAGTCTACAGTTATAAGACGTTATAACACAGAAGTATTAAATCAACATCTTAACGTACACCTTTTGACCATTTGTGTGATCTGTGATAATGACGTATGCCTACTCTGCACTGCACTGATTGGTCAAACAGAAGCGTCGCAGAATCGTCTCTTTTCCACTGGACAGAGTTCTTATTCTTTTGAAAGGCTGTTTTGTGGCAGCTTTAGGGTTTAATTTAATCCTACATTTCAATCTTTCCATCTCTTTTTATTTCTACAACCAGCTTATTTCTTATTTCTTATCCGTCAATTTAGCCTTAATCTCATATTCCTCTCATATTCACTGTTTTTCTTCCCTAATTTGGAGTAACCTAATGGTACTGTAGAACGTGCACTATATGGCCAAAAGTATGTAAACACCTGACCGTGACACAATAATAATAATCTCCACTCTTCTAGGAAAGCTTTCCACTAGATTGTGGAGCGTTACTGTGGGGATTTGTGATCATTCAGCCACAAGAGCATTAGTGAGATCAGGCTGATGTTGAATGAGGTCTGGGGTTCAGTCAGTGTTCCAGTTCATCCCAAAGGTGTTCAGTGGGGTTGAGGTCAGGGCTCTGTGCAGGACACTCGAGTTCTTCCACTCCAACCTTCACACACCATGTCTTCATAGAGCTTGCTTTGTGCACAGGGGCATCGTCATGCTGGAACAGGTTTGGGCCTCTTAGTTCCAGTGAAGGGAAATTGTAACGCTACAACACACAAAGACATCCTGTACAGTTGTATGCTTGGAACTTTGTGGCAACAATCTGGGGAACGAAAAAACATGTGGGTGTGATGGACAGGTGTCCACATACCTTTGGTCATACAGTGTGTGTAGTGCAATACAAGCACAAGATTCAGCCACCAAATATATGTTTTGTTGTATTTCACTGTCATTTGACACTAATAATATTTTCAGCTTTGCTTTTTGGACTTGCTTTATTTGGGTATGCTTCTTGACTGTAAGCCAGCACACTCACCGTGTCTTGTGATCAATAGAAAATCAATAAGGCATACAAGCAACAACTAAGTAACAACGTAAGCCATGTGTTTGTTTTTTTGTGTCAAAGTAAATCAGTTTGCACTTTTTGAGTAGTATGTTACTCATCACTAGTCGTAACCACTGACCAGGGTGCAGAGTTCTTCTTTCAAATTAGTAACCGTTCCATGCTGTAACACACGCTCTGGAGGAAAAACACTGTTACTGACCAACGACACACACATGCACTGTAACACACACTTTATCGACTGTGCTACATCACCTGTGAACACTCAGGTTTATTGCACTTGATTTAACATTTTTATTTGAGAATGAATTCATTATTATGGTAAAGTATTTATATAAATCTGTGATTAAAATTACAGCCAGAACTACTGTCAGAGCTGCTGTTCTAGAAAACGAATCAACACTTTCTGACCAATCAGGTTTAAGAATTCAACAGCAGTGCGATATAAAGTGCAGTTTAGTGATAGAAAGATGTTATAAGTAGTAGAAAGAAATTATGTGATTCACAGCATAGTTTCACAATTGTATAATATCCTTGTAGCATACTAATGTGTTTGTCTGTGTGTATTATTATTATTATTATTATTATTATTAGCCACTTGTGAGGACTATAAACTTCTGGAGAATATGAACAAGCTCACCAGCCTGAAGTACATGGAGATGAAGGACATTTCGATCAACATCAGCCGTAACTTGCAAGACCTCAATCAGAAGTGTGAGTCTTCTCGTTCATGATATTTCCCTTTATATAACCACATTTTACACTACACTCCTGGGCAAAAAAAAAAATGGGCCAAGCCCAAATGGCAAAATATTAAGCTTTTAATGGTCTTAACAACAAATCACTGGTCAGGAAATTAGCAAGAATTAAACAAATAGATAAAGGATGTTGGTATGGGAGCTTTTCCCTTTATTTTCTTTAAATGTTTAAGTCTTGTGGCCCTTGATGGACTGCATCAGGTGTGGCAGATAACCAAATAATGATTAAAAAAAAAAAATCACAGAAGATATTTTTGGAAAATTTTGAACATACAGACATGTTAGTTTGAATTTTACATTAAACATTTTAATCATAATCATGATTTTAACTTTGCGTACACGAAGACTATATAAGTGAATTTCCCTGTTTCTAGCTTTTCCCCAAACAGTTCACTGCAGCAAAAGTAAATGAGCAAATGGTGGCACAGGAGCTCTCAGGAGTGCATTTGTTTAATGCTTGCTCATTTTCTGACCAATGATTTTGCTGTTAAGACCATTAAAAGCTTAATATTTGCTCTTTTGAGCTTGGCCCAGGAGTGTATGTTCTGATTATATAGTTTGACTTTTGTTATCCTTTGTTTTTTAGATGCAAGCTTGCAGCCATACCTAGACCAGATAAACCAGATTGAGGAACAGGTCACAGCTCTGGAGCAGGCTGCGTATAAACTGGACACGTACTCCAAAAAACTGGGTGAGTTGAAATGTATTTATTTATTTAACAGTGTTTAAATGGAGGAGCTTGTCCTGTGTGCATATGAGATAGTGGGTGTATAAAATGTTGCCACTAGGTGGAGCAGCGAGAGCAGGTTTGCACTCTGGTCACACGTAGGAATGATCTCAGGCCCTTTCACACCTGGCATTAACGTGCGTCCTGGGCGATCCAGTCACAAGTGGACAGCGCTAAGTACAGGTGTGAACAGGGTCAGGTGCATTTTGAAGTCACTTTGTGATCTGATCACTCGGACATTCTGAGGTGGTCCCTTCACATTTGTAGTGAATGAAGGACCATTGCACTAGCCAGAGAATCCGCAATCATCGCGAGACCTCATGAGACATCATGCTGAACTTGTAATAACTGTATTATAACTCTCCACTGATAATACCTCTCTGTTGAACTTCTAGCACACAGCCATAGTATTCTGTGGGGTCTTGTAGCTAAAACAACAGAAACAAAAGCAGCTGCTTTTCGTCGCTTCTTTCATCATCTCATCTGCCGTTTATTTAGAAGTTGAATAGCAGACCACATGAAAGAAGCGTTTGAAACAGCCCATGTGCAATTCCTGATGATAAAAACTGCACGTCATCGAAACAGCATCTTTCCACTGGTAATTTCTCTTATTAACCAGGCTGGCTAGGCAGCATTCAGTAATCACTACAGTGCTGTTCTGCCAGTAACAAGCAATCTGCACTAAATGTTTTTACGAGCTATGTATCATTGCTATTATTTATTATATATCACAATTGTTCTACTGCGTTTAATGCACCCTGAACTGCATCCAGCTGCTATTTCTACCTCCACTCTAATGTGATTTACAACTCAGCCTACCATTTCTGCTCATGTCCCAAAAGTCTCCATACACAGGGGACTATATGCACCACAGCGGTTGTGTCTTCGTCAGTGGATATTCATGGACGTCCACTTCTCAGTTGGTCCGCAACACTTCCAGTCTTAGTTAATAAGTTTAGCAACAGTGTGGTGTGTGATGTGCTTGCCATGTTTCCTGTTAAATTCCATTGCAACCTTGCGACGGTTTCCCGATCCAACAATGAGAATGATTTCAGTACGTTCTTCTTTTGTCAAAGGCATTCTTAAAGGCTATCTGAAAAAAAATATAAACAAAGTATGAAAATTTTTGGAAGGCATTTTGCTAAAAAGTGTTCATTTCCTCTATGTATGGAGACTTTGGGGACATCCTGTATATTAGGTGCAGTATTTGTATATTAGGATGGTAATTGTTTGCATTGTCTGAGATTTGTATGTCGATTCTGCAAATATACATAAAATAGGATTTGTGGGACATTTCTGCCTGAAAAGAAATCTAGTGGAAGGCTGCCATGATAAATGTGCACGACAGTCTTCCTCTGGCGGAAATGATGTATGAAATCCAAACACTGGTGGACACAGGAGACGCATTCGTAATGCCAGATGTGAACGGCTATCTGTCTCGGCTGTCCACTTGTGATCACTCGTGACAGATGTTAATACCAGGTGTGAAGGGCCTCAGACTGCATGTGGACTGATGTTCCTCTACCTGATGAGACCCATGCAGTAAAATGCTTTTGTTTACGACTTTGTGATGTGTTTTTGTTCTCATGTTGATGCGAAGGTTTTTGCTGACTCAGCTTCTAAAGAGGTTTTGAGTTCCAGTGAATAGAATTTCAATGTACTTGTCTTGTTATTCTTCGCAGAGGCCAAGTTTAAGAAACTGGAGAAGCGCTGAGACGTGAGTGTGTGGAAAGATGGAGGCCCAGTTAAAGCTTCGGTTCAGATCAGCCCCGCTTGCTTCAGGAGGCTCCCCGGGTTCCTGCCGTGCTGCTGCTTCTAGTATTAATTGGTTTCCAGTAGGATCCAGAAACACACCTTCAGGTTTCTTGGATAAACACAGTTTTATGATTAGCTCCTGATTTTGCTCAGATTGTGGAAAAGACTCCAAGAAGCTTGTGCACTGGTCTGCAAAAGCATGGACATTGTGGCCTTTCATGTTTGATGTGAGCCCTGTATCCATGTCCGATATCTTACAGCTGATGTACTGAAGGAAACTTGCAGCGTTGGGTTTGTGTGTGCGTGTGAACCTGACTGAACCGTGTGATGAGGAATAAAGTGCTGTAATTGACTGTAGTGGGTTAAAAAGAATGACCCTAGTTTGATGACCCTAAAATTAATTAAAAATGTCCCTAGTATCTGATTTGATTTTCTATTTAATATTGTACTAAGATCTCTTATTTCTGTAAAGTAGTATGTTGGATGACTGGAAATGCAAACATTTCTGTAAATGTTCAGTCCTTTTTTTAAATATAAAACATTCTGTTATGGTATTTGTGAAGGTATAAAAATACAGTGGAAGATGCAGAGTGGTTATTAAAAAGGCAATTTCTGAACCTGAAGCGATGCATTTCTAATCTTCTCTCTTCCCCGGTTATAGTGTGTAATACATTGAGTGGATTTTCTTTAGCATACTCTAACCCCCTTTTGATCATTTCTATCTTTTTCTTATGTTGTTACTAAAAATTAAAAAGACAATATGTCTATAATATAATAATATACCCACCACCAGGGGGCACACCAAGACCACGCTGCTTTCTTTATCAATCTCAACCTTTCACCTTGTTCTGTCTGGTAGCTGCTCTCTACATTTCACAGCCATGTATGGTGAGGTGCTCATCTACCACTGAGATTGTTTGCTGAATGGCATGTTGAAGATCTTTTTTTGCTTCACAAAACCTTCAGGTAAAACCAGCTCATAGCCCCTGAGGCCTGTTGAGACGGCTCTAACTCTAGCTGTTGCTAAACACTGCAATGATAAATGTTTTATTAAGGTCTTGTGCTGCTCAGGTTTGAGGCTGCTCATAATTTGTAAGAAACTTGGTGTATTTTATATTAAAGTTTTTATAATGAATGCCATTGAAGCATTTGCTCTATTACCAAATGCAGTTAGGGGTAAAAGCTTGCACTTCGAAGTTGATCCACAAAACAATTCCATGTTTATTTATTGGAAATCTGTTACAAGATGGCCTATTACAACGAATTTGTCCAGTGAAAATTACTTGCTTGTTAACATCCTGTAGTTAATTTACTTGAATGTGCTTTACTTTATTAAGGTGTCTAATTACCTTTTAACACTTAGTCTTATCTTTAACGATAAAACTTCAAGTAGGTGCCAACTCTCTGTTTGCTGTGAGTAGTAGGGTCATTAGGAATCAGGAAACGACCAACACAAGAGCTAAAACAGAAAACACTGACCTTGGAGAAGGATATAAAAGGGACAGTATAGTGTTTAGAGATAACATTAGCACCAGTCATTCATTCAGAGCCATGAATGGGATACCAGACCATCACAGAGTATATTAGGAACAGAGAAAACCGCTACTAATTCAAATGGCAGAAATGTAAATACAAACAACCAAAGAATAGAAGAAAAAAATAACAGGAAAAAAATCCACCAGAGAGATTTGCGAACAAGAAGAGCAGTACGAGAAGAAGTATGTCAAAGCAAATGGAAGTCTACATTTATAACACATTCAGAAATATAAAATCAGCATCTTAACATACACCTTTTGACCATTTGTGTTATTTGTGATAATGACGAAGCTACCATAGCTACTTCACATTAAATGATTTCATCATTTCAAGGTAAGGGGATACAAACATTTGCACAACAACTCTACTGTATGTCTATGCTTTATGTGTGCATAAATATGTGAGCACACCATTGTATCTGAACAATTATTTCCACAAGTATGTTTTTTTGAAGCAGAGAATATAACTGAATAAGGTATAGCATTACTGCACACACAAACATTCCCATGACTGATGCTTTCAACTTCCTTCTCACACGCTTGATCACGTCAAACACAAATAACCTCAACCCCAAATGCCTGATGGAGTGATGAGAGGATCAAAGTTCTGCAATTGTTCTACTATTAAACACTCACAATGTGAAACCTTCAGTCCGATACAGGAAGAAGTGTTTAGAAAGTGGTGACAGGATCAAGGATAATAGATTGTTATGGACCACTTGGATAAGGTTTATCTTACACGCTTACAGTGTGTGTTTACAGAGGTGAGTCTTGTGCACTTAACATCTCTTAAAAGCTTGTAATGTAAAATATCTACAGTGTAAGATTGACAGATGGAACTTTTTTCTTTGCAGTGGATCAAGTGTTCAATTTGTGCTTGTGGTCTTGAGTTGAATGATTTTGTCCAGCAGTGCCTTTATTAGATTTTCCTATATGAATTCATAAATGCATATGCTGAGGGCACTAATGGTGTGTGTGTGTGTGTGTGTGTGTGTGTGTGTGTAGACCTCTGCTAATCACTGTTTGACATGGCTAATCATGGCTGGTCCCCAGTGAAAACAGGTAATTACGTGCAACTGGTTCTGAACGCTCCTACTGCCCTCATGGCATTTATTAAAGCCAGTTAACTACTAATGAAGCACACTTTCCTCTGCATTACATGCAGGATAAGATCTCTGGCATCACTCAGACTTCATAAACTCACACACATCTGAGCAGCAGTAAGTCATTTTTAGTGACGCTCAACCTTTTGGTACCTGTGTTCCATCCAGACAAAACTTAATTCAGTTTCCCTGCATATTTCAGTGACGTTGCATTAACAGTGATGAAAACTGAAAAGTGATGCATTCCATTCAACACACACACACAAAATGAAACTTGCATTTTCATTGCTGACCATTGCTGCCAGTACATCTATGAACACTTAAAAGAACATTCTAGCATTAAAAAAAAAAACACCTAATCTACCTCATCTGTAGCACATGGCTGATTAAAACAGGCAAGAATTTTGTTTCCCTGTATTTTAAAAAAGAACAGAAAACAGTTTACTCAACTCACTTCATAATATCTGCCTCAATATCTTTCTGTTCTTTACTTGGTACAGAGACATGTGGTGAAATGCTTGGTAGAATTCAGTGGTAAGCACCATAATTGCACACGAGTGTTAGGAACTCCGTGAGACATAGTTTCTAAAGAAAAATGGTCAGTGGATCCAGAGCCAGAACACTAGGCATGAGGCAGGAATACACCCTGGATAGCACCATACACACACACACACACTCATACATTGAATTCAATTCAATTTTATTTGTATAGCGCCTTTAACAATGGACGTTGTCACAAAGCAGAGTTACAGAAATATATAAATTCAGGATAGAAATTTTCAATTTATACATTTTTTCCTAATAAGCAAGCCAGAGGTGACAGTGCGGGGAAAAACTCCCTGAGACGATATGAGGAAGAAACCTTGAGAGGAACCAGACTCCAAAGGGAACCCATCCTCATCTGGGTGACACCGGATAGTGCAATTACAAATAAATCCCTTCTATAACTGTGTACTACATGGTCAACAAGTGCAATTGTGTAACCAGAAAATTCATTATAGTTTTCACATGAAGTCTATTTTGTTATATAACTGTTCACTGATGGAGACTTAAGTGCAAACCTGTTTGTAGTAATTACAGTCCTAAAGCTATCATAGCAATTGTAGTCCTAAGCCATCATAGCAAAACTGTTTATATCAAAAGAAAGTCCAAAGTCCAAAGCCATCTTGATGGTTTCTAAGTGGTACCATCCACAGTAATCTCATGTAAGACTGTCCATGTGGGACCATCCTCAGCAGCAGCGAGTGGTTTCCAAGTGATGAGAACTCCAACCAGAAGCAGGGCATCAGGATGGATCAGGCAGGTCTGGAGAGCAGAAGGGGTCAGAATCACTGATATCTCAGGAGTAGCATCCAACACGGACAGACCCGAGCTCAGAATCGAATGGAAGCCCAAAAATTCTACATATGAAACCCATGTTGCATTTTGTCATAGGTATCCTCAATGTGCTGCGCATGGTTTTACATGTAGGTGAAATTTGGTTTCATCCCCTACAGCCTCAGAAGCACTTTGCTTGCACAGTTGATGAAGGACTTTTGTCTGTTTCTCTGGAAACTTTGTCTACTACACTTAATTTTACTACATCCACTTTTATTCCTGAAGTACACTGCAGTTACCTCCTGCCAGAGAAACTTATCACAACACCACAAATGCAGCACGCATGAATTCCTCATAGCTCATCACATGTCTTCTTGTAGTTAGTAGGGAGCAAATCCTCAAGATGTCATATGTATCTGTATGTATATAACATTTCACTTGCGCAATGAAAGGGGGTAAAAATTCAGTGGAGGGAAACAGGCCCTCTGCCTCACACCTAGTGATGGGACTGGTAAGAGTCTACAATGTGTTTCTCTTGACCAGTCAGAGCACCTTATTTGAATTTGGGCTCCTTCTGCATCAATTATTTCCTTCAACCAAGGAGAAAGGTAGCGAGTTCATTGATTTTACATGACACTATTAGGGCTGACACTGTATGACTGTGTGTTTGGGCCATTCTTGCATTTACGTGCGAAGATCAGAATCATGTGACAGGCATGAGCTCTCCCTACACCAACACACCAATAAGCACTGAATGCTCGAGATGTCACATGCAGCACTTACTCTGAAATACTGTTGTGAGAGCCACTGAGAGGCTATGAAACTTGGTGTTGGGCAAGCAGCCATCTGCTTCGCACACAGTAACTGCTTAGCGGTCCCAATTTAATATCATACCACTTGCTCTCTCTCTTTCTCTCTCTCTGTCTCTTGAGAAAGTTTTCCCAGTACTAAATCCACAGCGGATTTGCCGCATTTGGTAAGAAGGGCCATTACAATAAAGTTCTCTTGAATTGTGCAAGAAATTGACCACAATTGTGGAGTTTATGTAGTGAAGAGAATGAACTTTGTAACCGCACTAGACTCATGGAGTCTCATAGAAACACCAGGCATTGTTCAGCCCACACATAGGCCTATAGGTATTTCCAAACCCAGCCCACACACCCGCCTCAAATTCTCTTCAAATTGATCAAAACCGGAATGAGAACCTGATGAGAAAAACGGCTACTGTGTACGTGTGGTTGAATTAACATTATGCGTGTGAGTGCGTGTTGGAAAAGACATGCAGTGTGGTCCCATTTGTGTCCTCCTCTTCTCTCCTCCAATGATTTCTCCAGCCATGGCCTTCTCTTAAGTTTTGTCTTTGACCCAAGGCACAGTTCCTCTCTTGTGCTTCTGAAAGTGCCTAATAACATAAACACAAACTAAGCTAAGCCACACCCACATGTCATCAGCAAAGTCAGTCCAACATCTATAAGAACAGCAATAGCAATTAGGCTACATGTGCACTGTTGTAGGTTGCATACACATGAGAGGCAGTAATGAACCCATGTGTTCTCCACCCAGGGGACGGAAGAGCATAGCTCTGAAACGAGTGTTTACGTCTGTGGTGAGAGGAATTACAGGAGAATTCCTTGGTTTCTTCTGGGAGCGCTTGACCCTGGTGGACCCCTAGAGACCAGCAGTGTTGGGATAAATAAACATACATAAATTTGACGCCCTCTGGGGAGCCACTGGCTGTGTGTGTGTGTGTGTACTGAACATACTAAAGGTATGTACTGAAGATAGCAACTGATGTACACTTACGAATAGTATGAGTAATAAAAGCAGAAAATAAATGTAAGCATATGATACATGAGCAAGGTGAATCTGCATGGCTGAACAGGATACTTATTGTGGCCATGCTTATAAACATGAGGCATGTGTTTATCAGAGGCAATAATTTGCTTGTATAACTTCCTGTGTTGTTCTTGACTAGATGCTTTATACAAAAATATTGCTGTTTCAAAAATCACGCAAGGCATTTTTATTTTTCTTGGAGGTGGCATCTTCAACAATCATGGCCCACATGCAGTATGACTTGTATTAGGAAGTGTTTTTATTTGTCAAATTTGGTTTAGAGAGTTTTGTCTTCAACTGTTTCAGTGAGGCTGTGCCCATTTTTTGTTTTTTTGTTTTTTACACCATTCTGTGTAGACTCTAGAGACTGTTGTGTGCGAAAATCCCAGTAGTTTCAGAAACACTCAAACCAGTGCATCAACAACCATACCAGAGTCAAAGTCTCTGAGATCACTTTTTTCCCCATTCTGATGTTTGATGTGAATATTAACTGAAGCTCTTAACCTGCATTTGCATAATTCTAGGCATTGCACTGCTGCCACATGATTGGCTGACTGGATAACTGGATAAATAAATGAGCAGGGGTACAGGTATTCCTATTAAAGTGCCCAGTGAGTGTAGGTTACAGCTAAGATACTAAGTCAGCATAACATTACTAAGAAACAGCTTAACAGTAATAAAGCCAGTATATCAAGATATGAGCATGTATTTATGAAAGATGTTTTGGTTGAGATAGTAATTGATTATTATTTGGTTAGTTACATTTAGCCACGTTAGCTATAATTAGCTACAGTAGCCGTGACTGCTAGCCCGAGGCCAGGTATGACAGAGGTCGGGAACCTCTGTTGTATCCATGTTGAACTGACTATTGGATAACATACAACAAACAGATGAGTTTCCTGGGCAGGAGGACAGCTCTCCCTCAGACCTGAACCCTGAAGGCTGGATTATCAGAGAAGATGATCGGATGTTGAGGACTTTCAGTGCTTTTCACTCTAACCAAAAGCAGCTGACCTGCGCTTTAAAGCACCTCCAGGAACTTCTGAGAGCTTATGCCTGGGACTGGTGATTGGAGCCGTGCTTTGCCCCCCACACATAGATAAATGCTGAGGCAGTGAGGCACTACTGTAGCCATCTAATTAGATGCTGGGGCTTTTGGACACTGGCCTGTTTCTGTAGATTTCCTGAGTGAACGATGGGGCTACAAAAATGGCCTTTACCATAATCTACTCAGCTACCATAATCTTGCAGTGTAGCGATTAGCTGAGAGTGATTCACAAAGCAAGATAATTACTCAACTGTTACTGTTACTTTGCTCGACTTTTTTAAATCCCCCTTTCTTTTTTGTTCACTTTCTTTGGTTCCTCCAGGATCCAGTGCTTTACTAAGGCCTCCAAAAAACTAGATACAGATTTTTTTTTTTCAGAAACAGGGCCCTAAACATTTCTTTTTACTCACACACTCCACACACACAGAAACCCAAGCTCACGATGGAATCAGGGAGTCTGGGGCTGTGAGGCAGCAATGCTGCTGCGATACCGTGCTGCCTTTTCCAAACTGCTACTGAGAGGAAATCTGGAAACCACATTATGTTTAGAACATGATAAGTACTGTATGAACTATACAAAACATAAGTAGTTCATTTTGTCTTAAATAGTTGAGTTTTCTACATCTAATTGTATTTTCTCAGTGTTAGTCTATTTGAGGTGGGGCCATTTAGCATGATCAAAAAATACCAGAGAAATACCAGAGTTCTTCAGTCAAGTCCAAACAGTTCCAAGTAATTTTGCACATACTGGAAGACCTTCAAGGACAATATCTAATGTTGATCTTGATTTTGGAATTTGCTAGATATTATTGCCCATAATAAATTAATTCATTTATCTTTAATAACTACTTTATCCTTTTCAGGGTCATGATGGATCTGGAGCCTATCCTAGGAACAGTCTGTGCGAGGCAGGAATACACCCTGGATGAGATGCTAGTCTATCACAGGGCACCATGCACACACATTCACACATTCATTCACACCCAGGGGGGCAATTTAGTGTACCCAATCCACCCACCAGGATGTTTTTGGGAGGTGGGAGGTAAATGGACAACTGGGAGGAAGCCATCCATGGGAGAACATGCACAGAAACAACACACAGACAGTAATCTGAGCACAGATCAAACCAGGACTCCGAAGATGGCAACAGTATCCATGCAACCCACCATACAAGCCTGTATTAAGGCAATAAGTACACATGGAAATCTTAAAGTTATCCGCCCATTTGGACTACCACAATATTATTTAATGGTAATATTTAATAGTATTGTGAGATCAGAAGAAAAAGGCATTGAATAAATCCCAAAATTAGAACCAAGCTGTGTGTGTGTGTGTGTGTGTGTGTGTGTGTGTGTGTGTATGTCTTGCATCCTTGAAACTAATGAAAGCCTTGGGCATATGGATGATATAATCAGGACAAATCAGTGACGTATATAAAAGCCTTTGGTGCTGAGGAACAGCTGGCTTCCCTGCTATTCACAGTTTTCCACTCCAACTGTGGAACTCCAAAGCTCACTGTGTGACATGAGGGGAGTGTGTGGTGCTGAACAGGCGTACGCTCTGCCTGTAAATCTCTTCAAACAATGGCTGGCCTGACAGAGGTGTCTGAGAGAGAGAAAGGCCAGTAACTCCCAGTAAACCGAAACCCTCTCTGTTTCTCTCTCCCTTTCTTCACCTCCGGCCTAAGCTTCTTTTACGATGGCTATAAATCAGGGCTTCAGAGAGAGGCTGAGACAGGCGTCTGATCAAGCCATTGAGACGGCACCGCTGTTCCCACTGTGTCATCTTTTGCATCCCTGACTTTGTTTATGTCGATGAGGTTAGTGCAGTGATAATGATGGGCAGTGCCCTGAGCATCTGCCTAGAGAGAAAGAGAAAGAGAAAGAGAAAGAGAAAGAGAAAGAGAAAGAGAGAGAGGGGGTGGGAGGGCGGACTTGAGCAGCTGAGATGATTGGATTGGATCGCATCTTCTTTTGTAAGACTATCATGTACAAGGTATTTGCACATTGACACAGTCTATCACATTAAACTACACTTTAATGTGGGATCATTTTCATATTATACAACCCTGATGTCTCTGTCCAAACGTTCCCATTTTAGTTGCTTTGCCCAAGGTGCACAACATCATATAAAAAAGAAGAGGGAAAAGAAGAGGGAAAAAAAGGAGAAGGAAAAAAGCAGCAAATCATTCGCACATGGTACGGGCCTCGTACATACCAAGTTTGTCCAAGGGTCATGATGTCATCAAAGCACCATCTTTTGTTAACCATGCAATTAAACAACTGTCATGGGAGTAATAGACATGATGGAGTGATTGGTCAGCCAGGCATAACACTAAAACAAAGCAAAGACCAGAATGCAGGCAGGAGGTGCTTGAGAGTTTCAAGGAGTTCCTGCTTTCAGTCTCATTGCTATTACATGCTTCAGCTCCACTGTGGCCTTCTAAAAAATATTATCCATGAAATATTCACTTCTCATGATTGTATTATTTTATTGTTGATTTAAAGTTCAGCCAGTGATGTAGGTTCCCACCAGCAGCAGGGACAAGGGAGCATGTCGTTATCATGGGAGTAGGTTATCTTGGAAGGATACGCACATGTGCATAGGAATCTATTATTATTCCCACACACGCACACACTTTTTATGTTCTATTTTTGTTTATTTGAATTAGTTTTTTGATGTTTCTTTATTTTCAGAAAAGAAAAGTGAGGAGTGATGTGGGTTAAAAGCTGTGTGCTATAGAATTATCAGTTTAATTAACTAGCTTAATTATCTAGACTAGCGTGTATTCTAGCAAATGTTCCATTTTTCTACACTCAGTTGCAAGAAAGTGATCAGAACGGTGATTCTATGATTGTGGTGCCATTTGTGTTCAACAATTTAAAAAATGTATGTAAAGTAGAGATAAAACATTTTAAACATAAGTGGCAACAACTTGACAACAACCTATGTGCATTTTTCAGGTAAATAATGCAAAACATTAATAAAACCTACAGCACTTAGTAAACAGCATACCTTAACATCCATCCATCCATCCATCCATCCATGACATGGTGGCTTAGTGGTTAGCACTGTTGCCTCACATCCATCCATCCATGACATGGTGGCTTAGTGGTTAGCACTGTTGCCTCACACCTCCAAGGTTGGGGGTTTGATTTCTGCCTCCTGTGTGTGTGTGTGATCATGCCCTGTGATGGGGTGTCACCTGTCTTGTGCCCATGACCAGGCTCCCCATGACCCTGTGTAGGATAAGTGGTATGGTAAATAAATCTTATTACTTAATCCATTTAGCATAACATGCTTGTAACATCCTTTTCCATGAGTCATGCATTATAGGTTGTGAAAAATGTACATTTCTGTTTGTTGTGTCCCACACATTCACTCAAGCCTGTTACCTGAACACATTCAAACCCATATCTGATGCTCCATGATGCCCAACTGAATTTCCTGAAGATCATGGTAAGAAGAAAAATAAGTTCTCTCATTCATTTTTCTTTATTTTCAATGATATTAATTCATGAGAACATTTTAAAAGTATAACCCTGATACCCAAACTATAGAGTGAAAGTAATTATTAATAAAAAAAATAATAATTTATGTAAACCATTAGAATGTCCTTAATATCCTCATACAATTAGCATGGATGCTAGTTAACCACATTTTGTGGATTTGCTAATTCTATGCTTTGAAAAAACCTCAACCCTGATAATTTCAACCTTGTTGACAGACAACTGCAGCCATTTTCAGGAAAGGAACCTTGAATAAAAATGAGATATTGTTCCTAGAGATTGGTTAACACATTTTCTGAAAGGTTAAATGCATGTTTTCACTGTTGACAAACAATTAAAAAAGTATAAATGGCACCAAAATCGTGGAATCATTCAGAAATGTAAAAAATAGACCCACTAGCACTGACCAGTCCTCCCAGATGCCAGATCCACACACACACACACACACACACACACACACACACACACTGTACAAACACATATAGTTTCCATGTGGTTTTTACAGCAACGGTAAAGCTTTTTCAGATTCCACTGATGACTTGAAAAACACAATACAATGTAATTCAGTGAATGTAAAAAAGGTTTACATTCAAATTCTTTTCATGTTTAATTGTCTACTGATCACCAAAGCAACACATCATTAGCACACTGTTTACCAGACACTCTTTAAACCCATTCTACATGCCAGTAACCTGTAGCTCATTGACTTCCAGTGGACCCTGACTCCACATTTCCACAACCAGCTTCCACAACAACCAGCTTCCACAACAAAATACACCCAGCACTGTTTAAATAAGTGGCTTCCTTATGTTCAGCACGGTAAGGACTATTAATGAGGGTGAGCTAATCTGATACGTAGCTGGTAATCAGTAATTTATAAGTAATTTTAATAATTAGAAGAGTTATCTATAAACGCATGCATCGTGTAGTGATGAGAGAGGCTGAGATCAAAGTCTGAAATACAATGAGGTTGCGGTGCGCCAAGTCAAATCCTGCATGTGTTTATGGCGTGAAAAGTGTTCCTGCTGGATGCTACATTTGTAGCATGTGAGCTTAGGCAATGCACAACAAATGGATGTAATTTAGAGGTTTCAAAGGCTTTGTTAGACTTTCAAGTTCAGGAATAAATGAACATAATTGCATTAAAGATTGTACTGTGCCTGCGAGTTTGGAGGAACATGTGTATCTCGGTAGTGATAGTGCACAGTGCCTTACGGATGGATAAAGAAGAGGCATATGGGTGAAAGATGGGCTAGGGAGTTTCTGGATAAGCAAAGCATGTTTCGCTCTGACTCACACAGACACACAAACACACTCACACGCATACAGCAAACAGTTCAACCCAACCAAACCAAACCAGAGCACATGTGGCAGCATTACTCTAAATTGTACCTACCTCTACATTTAATGTATACGTTAAGCATTATCCATACATTATCTATCATTAGATTAATAATTAAAATTATTATGTGGAATCAAGCAACTATCTAAGACTAAAATATTTCGGTTACATGCATGCCCTGCATGCATTTTATCTAGGAGGAAAATGCAAAAAGTTATTTTTTTAGAATAGGCCAATGGGCTTCAGTATGATGTTATGTGAATTTTCTGGTATTTTGTTTTCAAATCACAGGATTTCATACAATCATAACTCCCATAGCAGCTAATGGGTTTGAATATATCAATGTATGAAGAGTATTATATTTTTTAGCATATAATATTACACAAAATAAACATGTTGAATAATATATCTCATATAACAGCAGTCTCATATTATGTTGAGTATGAATAGGTTAAAATTCATTCAAAATCTTTTTTTTGTACAAATCAGTTATTTGCTATCAAAACACAAAAACCACTAAAAATGTAAATGGTGTCATAACAACCCCTATGAACAAAACAATAATCTCAAAGGAATAAATTCACTACATTCTATCCCACTGACTTGTAAACAGAATAATTCTGTGGTCAACAAAGATTCATCACAAACAGACAGTTACACAAGTGCCAGTAAACTGCGGCACAATCTGTTGTACAGTGAACAGGAAGTATGTCAGTGAGGGAAATGTGGGACACAGCTAGAGTTCTAGAGAAAAAATACTTTTCTGGGGTCATTTTCCAAGTCTGTTTGCATGAGAAAACCACAGCAAGATTCTTGATAATATCTTCTGTCCCTGTTTTGGGAATTTTATCCTAATTCTTGAGAGAAGTCCCAGGATGAGGCTTTATTCCCAGGACCGTGCTCCTAGTCCACACTTTTGCATCCTGCCAGCCAAAAAGTTGGCATTTTGGAGCTCTGATCTCTGACCCAAGCAATAAAAACACATGACGCCTTTACAGTTTGGAGTTCTGAGTCTGTTTATATCCTCTGCACCAACAACATACAGTAAAGTTTGCCATCTTCATTCTACATAGTGGAAGTACAAAAATGTATATTACTTCCATACCTTAAAATGGAATTATAATTTGTTCCATATCAGTCTGGATTTCATGAGAACCAATCCTTTGACTCATACCAGTAAGAAATGGAAGATAGCAGTCATTAAACCAATTGTGTAGAATAAGCCAAATGTCATCGAATCTCTATGGACACCCAAACATTACATTACTATGGGTGTAACCCAGGATCTTTTTTTTTTTTTTTTTTTTTTTTTTTGAACTGAGGAGTTCCCATTTGTTTTCAATAAAAAAGTAATACTCATTGAGAATGACAAACAGATTGACTATTTTGGGCCACATTTGCTTCATAAAAAAACATAAATTTGTGCTGTCTTAGCATACGTAGTAGCTAAAAGATTGTTAACTAATGACAAGCACATGATAACGATTCATATAAATGACATTCTCCTAAGCCTGACAGATACCACAAAGATGCTAAATGTAGCTAACATTACACATTAACATTTCATTATTTTGTTAAACAGGCAATTCAATCTTACATTTATAAACTAGCTCACTTTGGTTACAATGATTCCTCAGTGTTAAACTGATGTATATGCAGTGCATTATAGTTACTCTATATGTGGCCAAAAGTATGTGGACACCTGACCATCACACCCATATGTGGTTCTTCCCCAAACTATTGCCACAAAGTTAGAAGCACACAATTGTAAAGGACTGAAGGACATTCAAAGAATTGTTCCAAAGCCACTCTAACATTGTCTTGCCTGTATGCTTCGGGTTGTTGTTGTGTTGATACACTATATTACCAAAAGTATTCGGTCACCTGCCTTGACTCACATATGAACTTAAGTGCCATCCCATTCCTAACCCATAGGGTTCAATATGATGTCGGTCCACCTTTTGCAGCTATTACAGCTTCAACTCTTCTGGGAAGGCTGTCCACAAGGTTGAGGAGTGTGTTTATAGGAATTTTTGACCATTCTTCCAAAAGCGCATTGGTGAGGTCACACACTGATGTTGGTCGAGAAGGCCTGGCTCTCAGTCTCCGCTCTAATTCATCCCAAAGGTGTTCTATCGGGTTCAGGTCAGGACTCTGTGCAGGCCAGTCAAGTTCATCCACACCAGACTCTGTCATCCATGTCTTTATGGACCTTGCTTTGTGCACTGGTGCACAGTCATGTTGGAAGAGGAAGGGGCCCGCTCCAAACTGTTCCCACAAGGTTGGGAGCATGGAATTGTCCAAAATGTTTTGGTATCCTGAAGCATTCAAAGTTCCTTTCACGGGACAAGCCCAACCCCTGAAAAACAACCCCACACCATAATTCCTCCTCCACCAAATTTCACACTCGGCACAATGCAGTCCGAAATGTACCGTTCTCCTGGCAACCTCCAAACCCAGACTCGTCCATCAGATTGCCAGATGGAAAAGCGTGATTCATCACTCCAGAGAACGCGTCTCCACTGCTCTAGAGTCCAGTGGCGGCGTGCTTTACACCACTGCATCCGACGCTTTGCATTGCACTTGGTGATGTGTGGCTTGGATGCAGCTGCTCGGCCATGGAAACCCATTCCATGAAGCTCTCTGCGTACTGTACTTGGGCTAATCTGAAGGTCACATGAAGTTTGGAGCTCTGTAGCAATTGACTGTGAAGAAAGTCGACGACCTCTTTGCACTATAAGTATTCGGTCACCCATCCAAATGATCAGAATCAGGTGTCCTAATCACTTGGCCTGGCCACAGGTGTATAAAATCAAGCACTTAGGCATGCAGACTGTTTTTACAAACATTTGTGAAAGAATGGGCCGCTCTCAGGAGCTCAGTGAATTCCAGCGTGGAACTGTCATAGGATGCCACCTGTGCAACAAATCCAGTCGTGAAATTTCCTCGCTCCTAAATATTCCACAGTCAACTGTCAGCTTTATCATAACAAAATGGAAGAGTTTGGGAACAACAGCAGCTCAGCCACGACGTGGTAGGCCACGTAAACTGACGGAGAGGGGTCAGCGGATGCTGAAGCGCATAGTGCAAAGAGGTCGTCGACTTTCTTCACAGTCAATTGCTACAGAGCTCCAAACTTCATGTGACCTTCAGATTAGCCCAAGTACAGTACGCAGAGAGCTTCATGGAATGAGTTTCCATGGCCGAGCAGCTGCATCCAAGCCACACATCACCAAGTGCAATGCAAAGCGTCGGATGCAGTGGTGTAAAGCACGCCGCCACTGGACTCTAGAGCAGTGGAGACGCGTTCTCTGGAGTGATGAATCACGCTTTTCCATCTGGCAATCTGATGGACGAGTCTGGGTTTGGAGGTTGCCAGGAGAACGGTACATTTCGGACTGCATTGTGCCGAGTGTGAAATTTGGTGGAGGAGGAATTATGGTGTGGGGTTGTTTTTCAGGGGTTGGGCTTGTCCCGTGAAAGGAACTTTGAATGCTTCAGGATACCAAAACATTTTGGACAATTGCATGCTCCCAACCTTGTGGGAACAGTTTGAAGCGGGCCCCTTCCTCTTCCAACATGACTGTGCACCAGTGCACAAAGCAAGGTCCATAAAGACATGGATGACAGAGTCTGGTGTGGATGAACTTGACTGGCCTGCACAGAGTCCTGACCTGAACCCGATAGAACACCTTTGGGATGAATTAGAGCGGAGACTGAGAGCCAGGCCTTCTCGACCAACATCAGTGTGTGACCTCACCAATGCGCTTTTGGAAGAATGGTCAAAAATTCCTATAAACACACTCCTCAACCTTGTGGACAGCCTTCCCAGAAGAGTTGAAGCTGTAATAGCTGCAAAAGGTGGACCGACATCATATTGAACCCTATGGGTTAGGAATGGGATGGCACTTAAGTTCATATGTGAGTCAAGGCAGGTGACCGAATACTTTTGGTAATATAGTGTATGTGAATGTAGGGAATTCTGGACATAGTGTTTCGCAATGATGACAGCTGGGTTTATGACATACGTAGCTGTGTTGTTGTTGGAAATAGAGGGAGCAAAGCATAGCCAGTAAACACATTTTGGAGGTGGCTCAGATTGTAACAGGCCCTTACTAGCGGGTTTGTTTTGACAGGCTGCGGTTTAATGCTTAGACCTTCCAGGTTGTGTTTTATCTGTGTATGTGTGTGTGTGTTTGTGTGTGTTTTGGAGAGGGTGGGAATGGGAATTGTACCCAAGCTTTACCACAATACTGGAACTGAGCCCCTTGATGTGAGCTGAAAAGTACTCAGAGACATTCTGGAAGCAATATACAAAATCAAAATACATGTAAATAGATTCATCTTGGGTTTGAGGATTTTTTCTTTCAAAGATTACTGAGTTTCCATCAAGGCCAAAAGCATAACAGCCGTCACTAAGTGCATTTCTCTACTAACTCAGAATCATTCGTTCCCTTTTACTCCATCTCACTCATTGTAAAACCCACCAACAAGTAAACTTACACACACACACACACACACACACACAGCTGTCTCTCATCCTGTCACAGGTCTGATAGAGTCCTGGCAGAGAGGAGCAGCATGTTTCAGCCTCACGCAGATCAGAATGTTTCTCCCTCTTGCTGTCCATTGAAGCCTGGAGCAAGAGCACAAGGTGGGGAGTTATTCATAGGATTATAATACTAATATTATATTTCACTTGTGTAATACCATGGGGCTTCATTGCATTGGTCCTTGCTGAAATGCACACTCAGTCACTGTAGTCCAGAGGGGAGAATTCCTGTAGTGCATTTGGATTAGTTGTCTAGTTTGGGCCAAGGTGCATAGAGTTGCACAATGGCCACAGCTTTTTGCTGCCAAAGCCAAAGACCGCACATTAATGAATAAAATATACTGTAATGCAATACTCTAGTGGAGAGCAGTATCGGTTGACTAATCAACAAAACTAATCAAACTGGCATTGTATAAGGATTATATATTCCTTTACTTTATATAGAAACCTGCAGCAATAGCATGCCATTAAACTCTAGGCTACTACACATCTTAGCCTAAAGCCAACTAATTAGCCTACGAATTAGTTACTAAAAGCCTACTCTTAGCCTAATAGCCTACTCTATACTCTATAGCTATAAAAGTCCACACTATGTTTAGTTAGTTCTCCAAATATTCCTTTCTGTACAAGCATGGAAAATGCTTTTATAATTGTATAAAAATTTATTTACAATTCATTATAATTGTATTTCATTACTATACTTAAGTATTATTTGAATGTTTTTTTTGTACTACTGTATTTACCGAGTGTTACTGAATTGAACAATTGTACTCTTACATTATAACATAACAAACTTATATAGATCCTCAAAATACTTATAAATATTGAAAGTCTCACTGTTGTCAAACTTATTAACAAATTCAAAAAGACTAGAAGTGTTGGGGTCCAACTGAGAAGTGGACGTCCATGAATATCCACTGACGAAGACACAACTGACATGGTGCTGGAAAACATAGTCCCCTGTGTATGGAGACTTTTGGGATTTTTTTGACACTCTGTATAACAATCAACCTTTAAAAGAATGTAGAATGGGTGCTTGTACATTTTATTTGCATTTTTATTTCCATTCACTTTAAAGCATCCAATCAAATTCATCAACATACAGACAATTATGAAGAATTGAGGCAATTCATCATCTGCGTTGACTTACTTAATTTTATTAGTTAAGAAGATTTACTTTTTATTTTTGCCTGGATACTTCCAATTTTGAGTTGAGTAAGATTTTGACACATTATCTTTATTTTCATTTTAAGTATAATTTATCAGTACTGTTTCCACCACTGTGTCTGCATCTATATTTGGATTTAAACCCAAAATGGGCCTAAACTAGAAGTGTTTTTTCTTTTTATCCTTTTTCTTTTTTTTTTTTAAATAGAGATATGCTTGGGATTGTTTTTAATCCTACTCATGCAATTATTTTTGTTAGTACCTGCCTGCGACATTTTCTAATGAATTTAACTAGTTTCGCAAAATATCAGTAAACTAGTAGCCTAATTTAAACCATAGTGACCCTGATGTGCAGTAACTGCATGAATGAATGAATGCTGTAATGCATCACTATAAATGCACCATTCATATTCATGTTAATGAACATGGTCTTTCTTTGTCAAGAAAGAGTCAAATTTGACCACTTGCCCACAAACACAAACCAAAAGTAAAAAAGGAATAGTGCACCTCCTATTCATATCTGTATTTGTATGAGTTTAGAACATATTATCTGTTCATCCAGAATAATATATTTGTATTCAGTTACATCCCTAATTTACCTTTAACCTAAAACCAAAACTATTAAAAACAGAACATAAACTGAGAGTATATATATATATGTATATATATATATATATATATATATATATAAATAATTTTTTTTATAATATCTACATTATGGACACAAACCTTTTTTTAAACTATGACTTATAACCTTGAAGCCCTCTGGATGAATCACACCCAGTGTCATAAAAAGTTCTGACAGTTCCACCTGAAGTCTGTCTGCTTTCTCTTCATAAGTTTTCTGGTGACAACACAAGGGGCTTGACCTTGGCCTTGAGTTTTCTTCCCTTTCTGGCTATTGATTTCAGTCCAACATGGAGCTGTACTGAGGTCAAGTTACAGAGAGCCTGGGGGACGGGGAAGCATCACTGTTATCACATATTACCACTTAAATCAAAATTTCATCCAGATGGTTCTTATTACCAGTGAACTATTGGCCATGCTCTTTTTCATGGTTTTGTATTTCTCTTAACCTTGTCAGCCATGCAGTTAGTCATGTAGGGTAAAGGAAGATATATATATATATATATATATATATATATATATATATATATATATATAAACAAACATGAAGACAAAGTCTGAGACAAAGTTCTTGAAAAGTATCAATTCCCAAACTTTAGCATCATTAATTTCTTATAAATGGCAATAATTTTGCACAACCACAACTCCGTCTAGAGAGGCACTGTGCATAAAAAGTCAGTGACCATGTAAGGAAGGCATTAATCAAAGAAACAACCAAGAGGCCAAGGTACCTCTGAAGGAGTTGGAGAGACCCACAACTCAAATGGTGATGGTAGTATCATGCTGTGGGGATGCTCTTCATCAGCAGGAAATGCAAAACTGCTCACGGTTGAGGCCAGGATGGATGCACCCACATACACGGCAGTCCTAGAAGAAAGCCTGTTCCAGTCTGCAAGAAACTCGAGACTTGTGCAGTGTAGCTTTGGAATGTTCCAAAACCTCAAAACTGAATTTGATTAACAGCTCAGCCGAAGCCCAGACCTTAATACATTTGAAAATCTCTGGGAAGACTTAAAAATTATTGTTCATCCATTTAATCTCAAAGGGCTTAAGCAAACTGATAGAGAAGATTCCCAGAAAACAGCTATATTTGCAGCCAAACCTTGTTCTATCAAACAGTGACCCATGGAAATGAATACTTATGCAACTTATAAATTTCTGCATTCTTTAACCTTTGTGTTAACAAACGGTACACTACAAAATATGCAAATGTTCAAAGGGTATGAATACCTTTGTACATACCTACCTGATCACACGTAAAAACTGTACAAATTTATACAAATTAACTCATAAAAATAAGCCTGACCATAGTCCTTTGCCATCATAGTTTCATCTTGAGGGTGGCATGGTGGCATGACGGGTCGCATTGCCACCTCACAGCTCCAGTTTCTGTGCATGTCCATGTGGGTTTTCTCTGCATTCTCCAGTATCTTTCCAGCTTCCATAACAATGCCAGTAGGTGGCTTGGCTAAGATACATTTCCCCTAATCATGAATGGGTGTGTGCATGGCGTGCTGCAATGGACTGGTTTCCTATCCAGGGTGTATTCCCACCTCACACCCAGAGTTCCTGGGATAGGCTCTGGATCCACTGTGAGCCTGACCAGAATAATGTGAGTGATACTATCTTCAACAATGACCTCTTTCTCTTTTCTTTGTATGGAGGTCTCCTAAAGAGTCTTGCCTTATTTTACTAAGCAGTAATTCTACTAAGCTTTACAACAAACATTACCTTTACAGCCAAGTTACCGTGTGAGCTGCAGCTCATTTATTTATTCCAGTAACTGATCTTTTAACCCAGGTCTCTGCACAAATTCTATATTTGCAAAGGTTATTGGTCCAGCAGGTTCCAAGATATTTGTTTATCAGTAGGATAAATGTAGGGTGGATGTTCTCTAAGCCAAATAAGTCTCTCTTCCACCTACAGTTGTTCCCTATGATATGTTACAGATGTCATCCAACAATACTTCTCTATCTTGCATGTACACATACTTCCACACAGAATAGCAAAGGCCAGTCAGGAGGGATGTGGGGCTAGCCTGCACTGGAGACAGTAAAATAGAATAGACCTCAGAACGGGAGTCATGCAACAGATAGTCTTCTTTATACACAGCACAGGGCCATAGAGTCATAACATAACCAAGTGGAGAGTTAGAGTCCATGTGACTTTTTATATAAAATCCAAGCTAACAACGTTTAACCAAAATCAAATAATCAGAGTGGAGAGGCAGGCAAAGGTCAAAACATGATCAGGCATGAAATAACAAAACCAAGGCATAATCCAAGGAGTAGTTCAGTAAACAAGACAAAGGGTCACAACACAGCAAAGGCAGGTAGTGATTAACAAGGCTCATAACTTACGCAATATGGGAACCTGCAAGACGTCTATTTGTTGCCATCAGGGACCTCAGATGGCTCTCTGGACCATGGAAAGAGTCAGAATTGTTATCCCATAAAGTACTGAAATGAGGTAAGACTCGAGGAGGAGTGAGTGTGTTTTATGTAAGGAAGTTAACAGCTACAGTAATCTTGGCTGTATGCACAGTATAATCTAAGGAATCTTCTTATTTCTTGGTTTAGTCTGGCCATTAGTTAGTGGATGGTATATGGATGAAAGTCTGACATTAATATTGACAAAAAGTATGAAAAAGAGTGCAGGCATTATAAATCCATCCATCTATTTTCTGTACCGCTTATCCTACACAGGGACGTGGGGTAGCCTGGAGCCTATCCCAGGGTACTCGGAGCACTAGGCAGGGGACACCCAGGATAAATTGCCAACCCATTCCAGGGCACAACTGCACACACCCATTCACACTCTATGGACGATTTGGCAATGCCAATCAGCCTACAATGCATGTATATCTTTGGACTGGGGGAGGAAACGGGAATACCCGGAGAAACCCAAGAAGCACGGGGAGAACATGCAAACTCCACTCACACAGGGTAGAGGCGGGATTCGACCCTGAAGATGTGAGGTGCTAACCACTAACCCACCGATGCAGGCACTAGTCAAACAATACTTTAATGTTTGAAAGGCAACAGATTCATTCCACTTTTTGGCTTATTGTTCAGCAGTGAATGAGTATCACTGATATAAGTTTGTGATACACAGGAATAATTGCAACTGGGACCAGGATGTTACTGTCTCCACTTTGATTTAGTCCATCTCTACCCCTGTATATAGAGAATATTGTCAAAGAGGTCATTGGGTCACTGCAGAGGACTAGGTGTTTTTATTGCTCTTGTTCTGTGGCTAATCAAGATAGACAATCACAAAGTGATTGTACCTCATTCACAAAGGCTTAGAACACATGCTATTTGGAGTGGCCTTAAGCAGTGATGCATGTCCTCCACTTGTCTCCCTCTCTGATTGTAATGAGAATGTGATGGTAATGAGCACTGCAAAAGTCTTAATGATAATTTGTGCACCTCATACCTATTCAGTTACTGAATGGCAAGAAGGGTAATGGATATCTGTCCTTCTACTCCACAAAAAAGAAAACTGCCACTGCAGCAGATGTGGAGGGACAAATGTGCCAAAGCTCAGAAATTACATACAGAATTTGGCAAAATGTTACAAACATAAGTAAAACCTGTTGAGCTTACATATTATATAATGAGGACATGAACTAAAAATGTGTGTCACAGGTTGCTCTCGAACTCGGGTGATTTGGCTGCTGCTGCGAGGGAGGGGTAATGTACTGGGATGATGTTACAATTATATTACCTATAAAGTACAAAGCATCTATAAGCAGAGAAATTTATCTGCTGAGCTTTTGCTTTGCACTTCTGAACAAGCTTATTAATATCTATGGGATTAAAACAATATGATTTTACTGACAGATCAAACCGGATGGAAAAGCTAGTGTATTCAAGGGCAGAAACTCTGAGAAAACAGAACAGGCTGTCCTAGATACATGCTGTGTTTGTGTTGGTGTCTGAGCACACTGCAGGTCTGATTTTCATTTGCTTCTCTTTGTTTAATATCCTCGGGCACTGGACTTCACTAACGGGGGAGTGCAAAGCAAAATTAAATAATCGAAAAAAGTGCATCTTTGTCTAATTCTTTGGTGCTTTGACGTCAGAGATTAAAGATCAGAACAACCAAAAGAAGATGGCAAGGGATAGGGTTAAACAGAACTACAGATGAGGACAGAAGAGTAGGCGTGCATCCAAGGGTTTTAAGGAGGAACAGGGAGATGGAGGTCACAGTGGACAGCAGTAGATATGGGATGGAGTGAGAGATGAGTGAAAAATAACCAGGGATGAGTAAAAAAGTGATTGATTAAAGTGTGAGGAGATGGACTGAGATAGAAGAGTGTAGATAGAGGATGAGGTTGTTGACAGCCCTGACTGTAATGTATTATAGGACCAGTCTAAAAGTTCCTCAGATGCAGCTGGACTTGTTCTCATCCACCAGCTTCCTCCACTGAGACAATGTAGTACAACCAGTACTCCAGAGAGAGTGAAATAAAACAGCATCTCAACACAATGGCATGTTGTATAAGCATTACACAATACCACACAGGTTATGCAATCACAGCACACTACCTAGCTCAGGCCTCTGAGACTTAATTAAGGTCAGCTAAATTTTCAGTGCAATTGATAGGTGTTTCCAAACAATGTGAACGTGCCAGTAGTTATAATGCACAAACATGCCATTGTTCATTTAATTGTCCAAAGCATATGGTGTTCATAGAAAAAAGAAAAAAGAAAACAAAACAATGTTTTTGGAAACCACTGGAGGTCTTGCAACATGAGAGATTTTACCCAGGCAGGCTGAATTTAATGATTTTTACTGTCATCAATCATGTCTCTACTGCATAGCCAACTCAAAGGCACATTGCCATACCACAGTGCTGACAGAGCCAAACTTTCAGCAAAAAATTCAATACATTTCACTGCAAAACATATCTCGTTCTTTATATAGATTTTGTTTATAGTCATTTTTGCTCAGGCCTAAAATGCCACTCGTACTCACCTGGGTAATTAATAGTACACATGCAATTATAGATCTTCAATATGCAATATTTAATATTAATTTAAATGTTTTTTAAACTGGTCTAAATACCCACTTGCGCTCACACTGTCACAACATACTGTATGATTTGAAACTCAAGAAGACAAGAAGTCTAGTGTTTATATTTGTAGTACAGCACAGTTGGAAAATACAGTATAGCTGAATATATAGCTGCAAATGCTTGAAAAGCTCAGCATGAAGAATCTCTTAAGGGTGTATAATATTTTACAAGAAGTTTTTGGTCCAGTTACTTATGTCAATGATATGATTTCTGTCATTTATATGTAAAATCCACTCAGTCTGTTTCAGTAGGCTGTAGAGAAAACAATAGTGTGCTTTCAGAAACTATGGCTTAATATAGCAGCACTCTTCCCAACTCAGGTTTCATATTTTGAAGAAAAACAAAACAAAACAAAACAAAATGTATTAGAATAAGTGGTAAATAAGGACAGAATAAAATATGACCTTCTAATATTAATTTAACTCTCTCTGAGAAAAAGTACCTGGCCCAATATTAGATATATAGTTCAGTGCTCAGTCCCCTGTGCATATTTGTACAAATTCTTTTGAAACATTACACTGTCCACTGTGACCAAAGAGGAACAACCACACTGGCTCCTTAAAAAGTGGAGAAAAGAAGAGGGAAAGAAAGAACTGGTGAAAATAGAACGTGGCACTGGGACAAAGAGAGCTGGGCTTGTTCATGTGCGTTACTGATTTTATTACTATGACTAAGAGCCAAGGTCTTTGGGGATCAGGGGAGTCAGGCTCCATCTATGGTTCCAGGACAAAGATGTCTCTCCCTGGGCATATAGGACAATGATGGCCCAGTTCCCACAGCTGTTAATGGTGACAAATTTTATAAAGACTACAGTAAAAAAAATATCACATTGAATACAAAATGTGAATACCAGCTTGAAGCAAGAATCCATCATGGAGAAGATATACTTGTAGAAAGCAGCCAAATAGGAGGCCACAGCGAGGACAGGGATCTGTTGTGCAAGGCTAGGAAACCTGAAATTCTCCAAGGTGAGTATCATGATGAAGTCAGATATTTCAGCAGTCAGGCTTTTATCAGTGCAAAGAAGCTAAGATACACACCTACATATAGAGGATTTTATATAAATATACAATAACTCAAATTCATTGTACAAATCTATTGTATTATTATTTAATTTCAAACAGTACAGCTGAGAAAGTGCAGAGCTGTAACAATGTTAGGTTAAGTGCATCGGTCCAGGATGCTATTTCAGAATATTATCTGCTAGGAAGCCATATGCGCTTTAGTTTGTTGCTCATTGACAAACTGCCACCTTAATGTTTCAAAAATCTTGTCAAGTTCAGTTACATTTTTGCACTTAGAACTATAAAGACATGAGATCACTCGACAGTGATCTTATCAAAGCCCTTATACTGCATAACCAACCTCTGGTTTGAGCTGGATCAAAATCAGTACCTGCAATAATAAATAGTCTTTTCCCTGTTCTTTCCCACTTCAAGTCTATACTTAAGTATATTTCTGTTTTTTTTGTGTTTCTGACAGCTATTTAGGACAAATTGGCAAAATCCCTCCACCTGGCTGAACCTGACCAACTGGGTGCATAAAAACTAATTAACATCAAATGACCCGAAAAACCTAAAAAATGAATAAACTCAATAGTAGATTATTGAAAAGAGCTGCGATTAAATACTGGAGGACATTTGACCAGACCAGGAATTCTCGAACTTTTTGCTGCCAGGAACCACAGACCCCCTTGGTACAGATTTATTTCATGAGCTATTCAAATATTAAGCCTTTTAATTTAATGAGTACAATAATATTCTGGATACTTACTGGAGCTTTTTATTTGTGAACTTTCCACTTACAAAACAGATAAACGTTGGCATTATTTATAGTTATTTATTTATTTTCCGTTATTAAGGTTAGGATTATACCCAGTGCCCAGTCAAACTAGCTAATAAATATGAGAACTTAATAATAAATATAATAACTTTGATAATGGTGGGTTGCGATTTCCCCACTGTAAATAAATAAATAAATAAATAAATAAATACATAAATAAATAAATCACGGACACTACAGCTATGCTTCACGGACCCCTGGGGTCCCCAGACTACACACTGAGAACCACTGCATCAGACCACCATCACTGGATGAGAGAATAACACAGAAAAGCTCCTCATCACGTGACTTAGTCACGTGATATTAACTCAAATGGTAACAGACTTGATTGATCTTCTGTTTGCCATTGAAAATACATTGTATAACATATTTGTTCAGTGAAAATATTTTATATGCTGATACTACAGTATTTGTATGATTACAAATGTAAGGATTTTATTTTAATAATTATATTATAATAATTATATTTTTATATTGTATTAGCAATCTGAATATTCATTAAATTATTCATAATCCTTGCAGAACTATCATTAATAATAAAGTATAAAAACTTATGTTTCATTCAATTTCAAGCCCATAATATGTTTATAATAAATAACATAATATGTACAACATATCTACATTTCAAACAAAGTGCAGCTTAAACAGATCATCTGTGGGAGGAATTGTTTCCTTCTCTTCCCTTCTATTATCCAAAAAAACCTAAAATTTGATGATGTAAGTTTAATGTAAGGTCTGCTGCCAAATCAGTTCTGCTTGCATGTCCATTGCATTCCACATGGTGTTGAAACTGGTCTAAAACAATTATAGATTTCCACTGAACCTGACTTACGTTTCTCATAAGCCATATTTTACACATATCTTAATCATTGTTTGACACCTAATTCTCACCTTTTTTCATTAGCAGTACGCTCAGCTCAGAACATCCATCTTCCTTCTTAACCAGTGGGTTCCTCTGATGCATGTGGTGATGTTGCATGGTGGTTTTCTGCAAGATGTTTTCACCAGCACGATGGGAGAGAGTCTTTGAAGTGTGGCATTTCTTTGGTCTTCACACCAGGCCTCACTACGTCTAAAGAGACTGCAATGATTCTAGGCATTACAGCGTATATAAAACGTCCCAGAGTGTGTGTGGATGGAGCATCAAGAAGACTTTTCTTTCTAAAGCATAGCTTCACCACATGACAGAGAATGCCAAAGAAAACCATAGAAAAACAAATATTATTTGTTCCCAGTGGTGTATTATCATTGACAACAGAGGATCAGTGCAAGACTGCAAAAACAGTGAACAATGGTTTCCACATATTTACTCTGAAGTTTGGCTTGCACAAAGCATTGAAAGCAGTTTGATTTAACTGGAAGTGGCAACTGTTTGGATACTTCACTAACAGGGCTTCATTTTTTTTTTTTTAACCATACCATTAACAAGTGCTAATATTACATTTACAGAAGTTAGAACAGTAAGAGACGACCAGCAGATGACGTGATGACCAGCAAGTGCCGAGAGAAAAAAATGGAAATATAAGAAATAAAGTGCTGAGTCAGGAAACTACAAACGGTAACAATAAATTCACTTTTAAAAATGTGTTGGAAAATCAAAGGACTAGGGTTTATCTTTATAATACAGTTATTCTGTTTAAACTGGCTGTTGCATGAGTCCTCTGTCCTAAATACTTTCCCTAAGTGGAAAACTTACTGACTCTTGCAAAGCATTGACACCAGGGACCCGAGACCAAAAACGTAAAAATAATTTTAAAAAAAAGTATCTTTACAGAAACATTCATGTCAATGATTATATGTTTTTCTTTGGTAAATAACAACACATTTTTAAAAGCCATGTATTTTTAGCCTTAGACTAATAATGTTGGCTAGAAAACTCCCAGTGAATGAGTTCATTAGAACATAATAAAACAGCTCTAAAAACTGTGATGCTCTGAACATTACAAAGGATTCTGTCTTGGTTAGTCAACTACAGACCATGATCCAAACAGAGGGGATGAACGCATAGATAGATTGTGTAATGTAAGTACTCGTTTACACTATATGTAGCCAAAAGTACGTGGACACCTGACCATCACACCCATGTGTGGGTCTTCCTTAAACTGTTGCCACAAATTTGGAAGCACATAATTGTATAGGATGTCTGTGTATGTTGTAATATTAAGATTTCCTTTCACTGGAACTAAGAGGCCCAAACCTGTTCCAGCATGACAATGCCCCTGTGCACAATCAAAGGTCTATAAAGACATACTTTGCCAGGGTTGGTGTGGAAGAACTCGAGTGTCCTGCACAGAGCCCTGACCTCAACCCCACTGAACACCTTTGGGATGAACTGGAACACCAGCTGCACCCCAGACCTCCTCATCCAACATCAGTGCCTGACTTTACTAATGCTCTTGTGGCTGAATGATCACAAATCCCCACAGCCACGCTCCAAAATCTAGTGGAAAGCCTTCCCAGAAGGGTGTAATATGGATACTTTTGGCCATATAGTGTACTTCAATGCACCATTCTTGTGTTCATGATAACACAATGATAACTGATAGTGTTATTAACCAGCCTTGCTTCAAAACAGGTCGTCCTGATGATGCTCCCTGATGATGTCTCTTCTTTATATCAGTAATGACCCTTGCCTCTCTATGTGGGCCCCTGAGGAACATTTGGAGAATGTCATATGTTTATCCTTACAAAACACAATAAAATAAAATTTCCCAGTTGAATATAGCTCACCTTAGCATCATGTCCAAAAACCCAGAGGAAAATTAATTACACTTGATCAAAGCACCATTCAATATAACTGCCTGTCGGTCCTGATCGCTACTCCCTCCTCTCTTTGCAACAGCTGACATCTTTCATATTCTCACCTCAGACGCCGGACCCTCCATGTAGTGTTGCTATTATTCATGCTCTTTGGCAAGCATGGAATATTTCACCACCTCCCTGGTTTTAAGAACTTGGGGACACAGAAACCATAGCATGTGCTGAAAACACCTCAGACAACTTACTGAAACCCCAATTACGACACACACGTGCGCCGTGGAATGACTCAGACATATATTTGAAAAATGAATATACATAAAAGCGTGTTCCTCACACTTATGACATTCTGCCATTTTTCACACTCAAAAACAACAAGGCTGATCTGTACTTACAATTAATACTTGTGTGAAATGTTAACTATTTTACCTATTTTAAACAAAAACAAAAGTATCATATCCCTGCAGCTGTTTTCAGTTATCAGTTTTCAGATATGCACAGATGCCACCCTTTTTATTTTCCTCATAGATAAATTTGTAGAATAAGCAGGGACATTACTAGTCCAAACTCTGTAAAATTTTCATTCCCTCAAGCTCCAATGGATACATACACACACAGTCTTTCTTCCCTTCTCTAAATTGAGCAATGGGTTACAAGGGACATGGGGGACAGGCTAGAATAATATTTGACATAATTAGCAGGGGAGAGTAAACAGAGCTGCACCTGGCTCTTCCTGCACAGCAGCGCTGAGCTCCATTCTGGCCGAAGGAGCTTGGAAACAGTCAACTGGGTCTCAGGAAGAGGACCTGAGTCCTCATTATGTAATGTTTTGAAGGAAGAGAGAGGCCATGTGGAGGGCTCAGATGATGAACTGAACTATCAAGAGTTCATCCAAAAGACAACAGCATGCTGTACGGCTTGGTAGGTTGTATAAAAACTATGACAATAAGAATTATTCAAGATGTTGTTCTTAAATTTGCATTGTTTCATTCTAAACTCAGCTAACACACACACTTTATTATGTGAACTGCTGCAAAGAAAAAATAATCACTCTTATTACTTATTACCTGCATCTCAGTGTACACTATATGGGCAATATATATATATTGTTGAACATCCCATTCCAGATTTAGTCCTCCTTTGCTTTTATAATAACCTCCACTCCTTGTGGAAGGCTTTCCACTAGATTTTGGAGTGTGATTGTGGAGATATAAGATTTCAGCCACAAGAGCATTAGTGAGATCAGGCACTGTGTTCCAGTTCATCCCAAAGGTTCAGTGGTGTTGAGGTCAGTGCTCTGTGCAGGACACTCGAGTTCTTCCACTCCAACCTTGGAAAACCATGTCTCCATGGCCCTCACTTTGTACACAGGGGCATTGCCATGCTGGAACATATTTGGACTCGACCCCATAGTTCCAGTGAAAGGAAACTGTAATTCTAAACAAAGACATCCTATACAATTGTGCTCTTCCAACATTGTAGAAATAGTTTGGGGAAGAACAACATATTGGTATAATGGTCAGATGTCCACACAATTTTGGCCATATAGTCTATATTTAAGTTGGGACATCTATAAACTAGTATATCTGACCTTATTCCAACAATGCAAAATATTTATATAGATTTGTTTTTGACTCTTAATTAAATTAATTGTTTAACCAGTTATAACAAAACTTTGACAGGAATCATTAAAGTTCAACTATAATAAGCAAGAACATTATATGTAATTAGGCCCAGATGGACTGGAAAGGTAAAATAGATGGAGCGAACATGTGATGATTCTCTCTGTCTTGAAATGAAGCACAAAGACTGCCACAGAGAGAAGATACATACAATGTAGTATATAAGTAACTGGATATTGACTAAACGTATGTTGTTTTGGGTCTGTATTCCAGCATGTGGAATAAAACCATAGTGTTGAGGTTAAAGTATAGAATGTCAGATTTATTTTAGGGACAGTTATTACTATATTGGGTAAGATTACTTCTAAGCATTTCCCAAGTAGAGTTAGGTTTCCCTGAAATCCAACCTTGCACAACTGGATGTTGTTTCTTGGTTGTGACATCTTGCATTGTTAGTTTATGCATGAGAGATAATGAAAACTCTGAAGCTGGTTCTAGTATATCTGATGTTTTCATCTGCAGTTTGTTGCTGTTATTTCCCAAAATAGGCAATAAAGAGATGTCAGGTCCAGTAAGGTAGGCAATCATGAGCCTAGTCAGAATGAACCAATAAGAGTTCTTGGAAATAACTGGATGTATCAAGCTGGAAGACCATGGAGAAATCAGGAAAAACTCCTGGGCAAATCTCGAAAAATTTCCAGAATGTAGAGCATGTCATAGATGTGTCAAATGCAGATAAAATGAAAAATACAGTGAAGAACAGTTGGGAATCTAATACTATTTCAGCTGTATTAATGCCCTCCACACTGATTACTTGTTCTGACATAAGAAATGAATTTATTAACACGTTTATCTGTTTCTTGCTGAATTTCAATTTTAAAAGCTGAGCTACAGTTTAGTAAATTGAATGTCAGACAATTCGAGTGCACTGAGTCGCTCATTGTACATCTGGCCCTATGTCTTATGGAAAATGTGGAGAAAAAAGGTGCTTATGGTTCACTGCATACCACCTCATCTCTAAAACATTGTAGATATGGCATGGATGCCTGTTGGCTCACTTGTCTTTATCGATAATGTGACTGTTGACATTTACAAGAATAAAGAAGAATGTGAACAAAACAAGTGGGAACCTAAATAGTTTAGCTAAGATTTTCTGTTATTGTCAGGAGATTGTAGCTTAAAAACCTGGCAATCCTACAGCCATCTGTGGCCAGAGGTCCAAGAAAGAATAATTGGCTTGGCTCTCTGGGTCTCTCCTTCTTCCTATGTAATAATTAGTGTGTTGCTATCCAATCATAGACATCTGTCTTTTCATTTCTGTTCAATACAGTAGCACCTTCAGCTGCTCTATGACATTGCATAAGAAGCAGCTGGATAAGCTATTGGTAATGGCTTCATTGTTCTCAGAGGAACCTTTTTTTTTTTAAATCCACCCCCCTGAATAGGTAGCTGTTATAGGAGAAAACTTGAGAGCAGATACGCATTGTCAGTGGATAAACTAGAAGAAAGATCTTTTCTATAAATGTGTGATTCATACATTGGCAGCTCATCCATAGGGGTAGAGCCCCAGCATATATATGAGTCATTCAACAAATGTTAATCTTCATACATTTTAAATTCTCTTGAAATACTAAGGACCTCTTTTGAGTTGTTATGCAGTCCTTCGGGACAGGACTCATGCTGGCCCATGCTCAGAGGAGGAGCGGTGGAGAGGTTGCCAGGGTCCCATATTTATTTTTTTATGCCAAATTGGACTAGTTTCCAAATACTCTCTATCTACCAAGATCTTGTTATATAGCAAATAATTGGAATTAAATCAAATACATTTCTGCAAACAAAGACAAAGTGTAAGTGCTGAAAGTGTATGTATTATACATTATACAGTATACAGAACCATTTACATATTGTAAGGTATACTGTGGATATTGGGATAGGAAAAGGGAGATTATGATTATGTTACTAATCTTAAAGGGGGAATAAAATGCCTGAATTTTTTGGGATAGTTTCAGCTCTTTTGTGTGGATTTTGACATGTAATTGGGCTGGAAATTTAAGCTGAAAATGGAAACCCTGGGTAGTGACATTGGCTCTTCTGTGTGTGCCTTGCTGTAGATGGGAAGCACACCTGCTGTATCAAACACAGATAAACAAAGTTATGTCTACAACCACTCAAAATGAGCTGCTAGACTGTATGCTGGATGACTGTATGTTGTCGACTCTCAACTGCCCTTTTACAGCGTTACTCAGAAAAACATCACTAGATAATAGCCTAGAGTCAAGTGTGATATCCTCTCGAATTTTGCTTGAGGCTGTGTTGTTATTAATGTCGTCCTTCCCCATGGAAATCTATGGTCACAAGCCACTGGTTGATTCATATATTATTAACCTAAAAATGATGTAAATTCAGTTAAAATAATATCCTCGTCATGCCTCATTTTTCAAGTCCAAATGCTAGATTAAAGAACCAAAACAAGAAGCCATGCCACTGTCATTTTGCTTATAGACTGCTGTGTAGTTCTTCAAAAAGATTGCATTGCTGCTTAAAATTAATAAGATGATAATGGGACTAATAAATTAACCAGCAGAGTGAAATGAGAGGTAGTATTTCTCTGCCTATTTCTCATTTACTTTAGACCCCAGTGGCTCCAAGAATGGTTTTATGGATTCTCATTCTATTTTATCATCCTCATATATTAATGACAAACACAGTAGAGATTAGGAACCACCTGTGGACCTTTATTTCACTTTGAGCGTGTAACTTTACCTCTATTTTCCCAGGCATGTCTCATGGGATATATCCTGCTACTTCTTTAAAAGTTAACATTTAAATATTAGAACAAAAAGTAGAACACTCCTGTACTCCTGTACACACCTTTCTTCATTCTCTTCATTTCCACCATTCAGAGATTATTTATCCTAGCATCTCAATAGTGAGTTAAAGCTATAGATTTCTCTCCTGAACAGCATGTGATCACTCCTACGTGTGGCATCCAGCATATATGTATGTGGTAACTGAGACACTCAGTGAAGAAGCAGGGCCTCACGCCCCAGATGAATAACCTGAGGCCCCTCCAGTCTACAAGCACTGGCAATAAATACAGCAGGACTAACATGGACCATATGCAGAGTTCGCCTTATCCTCAGCCCTCAGCCTTGAAAAACAAAACACTCCACTCTGGGTTACGCTCATCAGCTCTCCAACCTATACACAACCTCTGTGTATATGGGCTATCACTAATGATCAACTTGAGTGGCATTTGTAGCTGAACATGTGGTTCTTGTTGTGTTTACTGATAATAAAATAGATGTGCAAGAGCAAGGAAAACTTCCGACACACGTCTGTGGGCCTGCATGAAGTGTAACCACTGCGGGATGCTTCGAGTCCTGCGGAGTATTCAACAATAGACAAAGTGTTTCAAAACCACAAAGCCTTCAAAACAAAAATTATGTGCTATCACTGTGACACCATGATGGAGAGCTTTTCCCCAAAGATTTTCTCATGTACCCAAATGTTTCTGACACATTTGTGCAACTTTATTCTCATAGCTAATAAATGGGACAGATTTTTGGACCTTTAAATCTATGTTAAACCTATGCGACATATAAGAGGTATGTAGCTTATATCTCTTTAAATATTTTCTTCAGAGCACTCTCACTGTTAAATAGCTGGCCGGCTATTTGAGATGGCAGGATGACATCATATAAATTCGTAGTTTCTGGTATTTTTAATGAACCTCCATGGTTTGTCAATTGTTTTGAGCTTATTTACCACATATACAGAACTCCAGAACTCTTTTTTTTTCTATTAATAGAGCACAAGAGAATCATAGCAGATGTTAAAGGAAACTGAACATATTCAAAACATCATGACATCCAACATCTTCCCTTAGATGCAAAAGTATGCGAAAGTAACTCAAGCAATAGGAAACATTCACGACTAACCAACTGAGACTCAGGCAATTTTAAGATGACTTTTTTCCACAATAACTGCAGAATGTAAATAGATGCCACACTGAAATTGTTAAGATGGCATTCATAAATTATAATCAGGCATGCGAAAACAGATTTTTCCCACATTAGATATGAGACATTATATGCTATAAATTCTATTCATGCCACTAATGTACATAACCTGAGACCTGAGACATGTGGCACCCGTATCAAAGGAATCAGCTTGACCACAGACTATATCAGATACCAGCCTCAGGGCATCGGGCCTAACTGCTACTTAAAGGACACTTACATCTTTTGAACAAGTCATATAAGGCTTTACGGTGTCTGTGCAGGGATATTCAATTTCTATAATATATTTCAGAACCTCTATAAATGTCATGTATAACTGATGTTTTAGTTTACCTATAAACTATATGAAGAGCACTGCAGTTAAGCTTATCCTAATCTAATACTACATTTAGCCTTCTTAGAAAGATGAAGAAATAACATATTGTACCCATTACATTTAGTTGCAGTATGCCAATGCATCCATCCTAATCTAACCATTAAAGGTCATGTGCAAACACATGAGCTCCCCAAACTCATCTACTGCAGTGCTATTTCTATCCACGCTCTCATTTAATAGAATGTTTATGGCGCTTAAAATACCTGAGACATCTCAAAAATATTTAAGTATGCCACATTGGATCTGGTGATACGATACAGCTTTGATGATAGAGCTTGGCTCTTTCAGATACCAGCTTCAGGACATTAGGCTTAACTGTTGCTTAAAGGGATATTAGCAATCCTGCGAATTGGTGCACCAGTGACACTCAGGCCCTGTCCACATGTATCCAGATATTTTTGAAAACATAGTTTTTTCTCTGCATTTTAGCCTCCCGTTCACACAAAAGCAGTGTTTTGGGTCACGGAAAACTTTTTTTTTTTTTTTTTTTAGGTTTTTGAAAATGCCCTCTAACGCTGAGAAAGTTTAGAACTTTAGAAAACGCAGCATGAACCTGCATATGCTCATTGTGGGTTTGGATGTTTTATCAATACGCTCAGCTCTGTTTATCATGCCTGCTGAACAGTTAGTTTGTGGTCTATCATTTCTTCCTTGATAACATGTTTGCAATTTAGGTTGTTTTTGTTTTATTATTACACCCTTAAGCAGAGGCGCCAGTGTACGATATGCTCTGTACTGCCCTTGAATCCACCGCTATGGTAGTACAAATAGTACTGCAAACAGAGCTGACTTGAAAGACCTGGGTGAACACTTTGTATTCAAATGAAACCTTAAGCAGTAATTTAACCTCATTGTCAGTCCATACATATGAATCTGTATTTTTTTTTCTTTATTTTTCATTTTGAGACTTGTTGGTCATGTTGGCCATGTTATTACGTTTTATAAATTTTGCTTCTCTACCTCTCAATATGCTAGCTTTTAACATTATTCTTGATGCATTATTCTTAAGACAGTTTATGACATACTATGACTTGCCTGACATGCTCATACAAGTGATTTCAAATCGTTTTTTGAACTTTCATTTTCACAGTTCTTTTTTTTTTTCAAAAACACTGATTGGTATTTTTTTCCCTCAAAACAGACTACACTATATGGCTAAAAGTATGTGGACAACTGACCATCACACCCACATGTGCTTGTTGAACATCCCATTCCAAAATCATGGGCATTAATATGAGACTGGTCTACTCTTTGCAGCTAACAGCCTCCATTCTACTGGAAGGCTTTCCATTACACTTTGGAGTTTGGCTGTGGCGATTTGCTAATTCAGCCACAAGAGCATTAGTGAGGTCAGGCACTGATGTTAGGAAAGAAGGCCTGGCATGCAGTCTGTGTTCCAGTTCATCCCAATGTGTTTGGGCACCTTAGTGCCAGTGAAGAAAAAAAAAATCATAATTCTACAGCATACAAAGACATTCCATACAATTGCGTACCTTTAACTTTGAGGCAACAGCTTGAGGAAGAATCACATAATGGGTGTGATGTTCAGGTGTCCACATACTTTCTGCCATATAGTGTAGTTTTCAAAAATGTCTATATACAGGGCCTTAGTTTGCTTATGTGTTAATGCATTCACTCTCATCTCAGCATCAAGGATTATGTAAAAACCCACACTGACTAAACACACCTTCCTGCATCCTGCATTATACATTCTCTTCCTTACAAGAAATTGTCTCTATGGCCTTCCATGTTCACTCTATTAGGTGTTGCGGGAAGCGGAAAGACTAAATGCCTTAATGTCATACTGAATCATCCTATACACTGTATGCTTCCACAACTCTATAAATATAGCCTAACAAACTGTTACTGGAAACCTATTTTAAGTATTCTTATAACACTACAACACTGAGGCTTAGTGCTATAATTAGGTCACTGAAATGCAGTGTTCATGTTGGTGGAAGTTCTTGTTTTGACAGCTCTTCCTGGTGGGGGAGGGAGATGTGGTAAATACTAAACAAATGTCTCTGGCCGCAGGAGTTGTGGAGCTCTGGGATGCTCCGGGGTTTGGAGATGAGAGGCGAGAAAGTAAAAGAAAGTGCTGACTAGAGATATGTGCAATCTGTCTGCAGGATTCTATAGCTGAGCTCCATTTATAACAGTCTCCAAAAGTATAAGATTAAATTAGATTAGGCCACATAGGAAAAAGTTTGAACCATATGGCACTATTTTGTAAAACACTGTTTACTATACACCTTTGAGGAAATTGTGGCATGAATGTATTGATAAAATAGGTTGTAATTTGTGATTAGTATTTTTTTTTTTTTACAGAATTATACAATTGCAATAATTATAAACCGTAAAGCAAAACATCTCACTGCTTTCAATTTAATTTCAATTTAATAGCTACATCAAATGTAGAATGAAAAATCCAAGTTTTTCTACCAAATGGAAATCATTTAACCACAGTTTATACTTCTTCAGTATGGGTCGTGTTTAGAGTTGAGATGTGTATGCACTTGAACTTTTCCACTTTTTATAGTGTTACAACCTGGAACTGAAATTGACTGAATTGACGTAATTGAATCTACACAAGATAACCCAAAATATTGAAGCAGGGGAAAAATTAATTTGGTTGGCAAAATTATTTACAAATAAAAGAATGTGAAGACTGTGATTGCATAAATATTCACTCCAATTGCTGTTTAACCCCTAAACTAGTTCTTTTGCAACCAGCCGCCATCGGAAATCACATGATTAGTTGAATGGAGTCCACCTGTGTGCAGTTAAAGTGTCACGTGATCTCAATATAAATACACCTGTTCCTGGGAGGCCCCAGAGTTTGTTAGAGAACATACCTAAAAAAAAACACCATCATGAAGACCAAAGAGCTATAAAAACAAGTCTGGGACAAAGTTCTGGAGAAGGTTCTGTTCGGGTTTGGTAATAAAATAATATAACCTTCTGCAAAAACATCCTGTAAAAGCACTGTAAAATCCATTATTTAAAAAAGGAAAGAATATGGCTCATCCGCAACTCTGCCAAGAGAAGGCCGTCCAGCGAAAGTGACCAGGTAAGGAGAGGATTAGTCAGAGAAGAAACCGAGAGGCGAAGAGTAACTGAAGGAGCTGGAGGGATCCACAGCTCAGATAGGAGAAGCTGTACACAGGACAACCATACCCTGAACACTCTACAAAGCTGCGCTTTATGGAAGAAAGGTTAGAAGAAAGCCATTATTGAAAAAGACATATGAAATCCCATGTGGAGAAAGTTTTTAGGTCTGATGAGATTGAAATTGAAATTTTTGGTCTTGGCACAAAGTGCTACATTTGGTGGAAAAAACAACACTGCTTATCACCCTAAGAACACCATCCCCATAGTGAGGCATGGTGGTGGTAGCATCATGTTGTGGTGATGTTTTTCATCAGCAGGGACCAGGTTGTAACATTACATCATGTGAAAACGTTGTTAGTAGACCGAATCTGTGTGGTTTCAATTTCTCTAACATTCATGGACACAAGTCTGCACAGCAAAATCCAAAATTCACATTCCTTCAGTAAATAGGTGGAAGATTAGAAGAGAGATTGGCTCGGGGTCCTACTGCAAACATTTTTAAAAGCCTCTATCCATCTGAATATGGATGCAAAATGACCCATTCTTTTCCATCAAGTACACCATGAGAGCTCGTACTCAAACTGTGAACGGAGCGCTTCCCACTGAGAAATCAGTGCTTTTTTGACCCCTGTGTTGAGAGGTGTATAAGCCCCTAACCTTGTTAAATTTTGAGTTTGAGGGCACTGGAAGAGTTATCGTCTTTATCTTGCATGACTGTAATTTGGCTTGTCAAAATAATGGCAATGTCCACAAGCCCAATGGAAGGAGTTATGATGTATATTTACCTGGCCCCCCCCCCCCCCCCCCGACCCCCCCCCCCCCCCCCCCCCCCCCCCCCCCCCCCCAAACACACACACACACACACACACACACACACTCACGTATGTTTGTCTTACTGCCCTTGTGAAGACCTTCCAAGGACACATTATTAATGCAGCTAATGCCTACATCTAAACCTAACCCTAATCTTAACCTCAATACCCAAAAAGAAACTTTTTATTAAAAAGAAATTTTGTAAAAACAAATGCAGGGACTAGGCAAATATTCCAACAAGGTCAAAACTATCAGGTATTCCTATCCTTTGGGGACATTCGGTCTAAGACATAAACATATATTATAAAAAGTTATAAACGTTAATGAGTATCAAGTGGAACTGGCTGTCCAGCTTATGTACACACTTTGTCATTAATGAATCAACAAGCCTGGATGGTGCTCATGTGCAACCTTCACCACTTACAAAACCCTGACATGGTGTCAGAATGATTTTATCCCAATTATTATGGTGGCATGGTGGTGCAAATGGGTAGTGATGCTGCCTCACAAAATACTCATAGTCACAGGGATGTTCATGTTACAATCAAAGTGCAAAGCTTAAACAAAGCATAATGGATAACACATAACTATCACAGCCTTTGCATCAGGACTGTGCAGGTGATTTTGACAGTGTTGAGATATATCATTTAGCCTTGGTTCAAAATGTTTATATAATATCAAGAAAAATGTGAAAAATTGTGATTGTGATTCAATTACAGTTAGGCAGATAACAGTTCTTACCTGGACGTGGCAGACATAATTTTTAATCTGAATTTTAATCTGAAAGGAGTTCGACTCTTACTTTATCCATGGTGGGGTCGTTTTTGCTAGAGGAATGTAAAGGGCAGTAGTACCCCTCTTTGTTTTTTAAACATCATAGACAGGACTGCATTACTCATTTGGTTTATGTGTCAAAGCATTTACAGCTACCTCAGGACACACAAGCTTCCGGAGATGTGTGCGGTAGCTGGACAACCTATATTTGAGACTGCTTTTCCACTCTCCATAGCCTGTGACTGAGGATGTGCACCTCTGAAACTTCAGACTCTCTATATGATATAAGCTTTGTGCTAAACTATTGAACCAACCCATCCAGTGTGTTATGTCTTTTTATTTGAAGACTGTTGGCCTGTTCAAGTTTCAACTCTGCATCATATGAAAAACAAGGAACACAAAAGATACCTGGCAAAGAAGACCTAGAAACTCTAGAGATGAAAGTATCACCTTATCATCAGAAGATGAATAGGAGGAGGAGTCAACAGGTTGTCTGCAAGCAGATCCATGTCCACCTTCAGACCCATGGAGGCACTGATGAACATTCTGAGCCCTGAGAAACCACTGACTATAATGCTGTGTACTGCTAAGGAGCCTCTTCCAGGTCTGACTGATTTGCTGGCTAGAAATTCCAGCAAATTCAACTCTAATCCAAGCTAGCCAGTTCAACTCTAAGACAACAGATAAAATAAAGGTTAACATCATGGAAATCAGTTATTGGTTTCCATATTGCCAAGTTATTTATTTAGCTACCCAAGTTCTGTCAAACAATAAAATCTGCCAAACTCACTAGCTCATCCACTTTTCCTGGAAAGTACAGCAAGATATCAGACACTATTTCAAAAATATGAAAAACATGGTGTGGCATTCTATATTGGTAATTGTTTTATATTTATTAGCATAGTGTTCACAGTTTGATACCTATGCTTACCCTTCCTCCTGAACACCTTCCAGTCAAGTGTTAATTCTTGATTTTAATTTGAAAATTCCAACTAAAATTACCCATTATACAATTAGCCTAATAACTTTTATGCCTAGGTATTTTTTTTTTTTGGAATTACAAAAATAATTTTTTGAGGTATTTTTTCCTCAAATGCCAGTGTACATTTCACATGTAATCTTATGGGAAGCAGCTGCTGTAAAAAATCTCTGGTATTCTTGGTCAAAACAGAACTTTTACAAAAAAAAAAAAAATCAAGTGATGCCAAGGTTTTTTTTTTTTTTTTTTTTAATACTGTTTGGGCACATCAGAGTTTTACAATAAAAGGTTACTGAAAATGAGTTGCATCAACTAACACCTCATCGCAGAACTCCTTTCCTTTTGTTGTGTCTGGGATTCCTTCTGCATTTTCTGAGCTATCTTGAACCTCATGTTCTTCAGGAATTTCGTCTCCAGCACCCAGGCATGCATTGTCAGAGGACAAAAGTAACCACTGTTAGAGTGTAGGAAGGGTTTGTGAAAGGACTGCAAGAAAATTAAAAAGCAGACTGGGACAACAGGCATGTGCAAGTGCACCTGAGTCAGACTCTACACACTGGTGTTGAGTCACCAGAACCTGCTTTCTCGACTCATTTAACCAGCAGCTGTGGTGTAAGCTGTAGAGCTGTATTGAGTACAGGATATTTGTTAATGTCTGCTCAAGATTTGTCTCTTGGCTAGACTTCTTTGGCAAATCGCTAAAGGGGTCTAAAATGTTGCCAAATCTAGTGACCAAGTCACTAAATAAACAACGGATAGAAACCTGTAAACTTTCTAGTGCCAAGGTTAAGTGTAGACATAGAAACAGCCTGAGACATCCTGCACTTGTGGGAACAAGGAAAACCATGGATCACACACACACACACACCATTTATTCCTGCAGACAAAATCAGATCTGAAGTATTATGGTATTATGGTTAAGATATTTAAATACAGCTTATGTGTAATTAACATATAAATTTCTGTATGCACACTGATAGATGGTGGTAGATCTAGAAATTGGCTGTTTTTGGCTAACAATACAGTAATTTTCTCTGTTTGTTCCAGACCACAACCACAGACACCCACCCACCACTTACACACCACTTTGCACTTAACCTGTCCTGCTTGTAGCAGCATTATGTTGCCTACAGTTTAAGTGTCACTCTGATGTACATCGGTTCAGAAGTAAAGGGAAAAAAATCACTAGAAAGGCATTAGCAACAGTAATATTGCTAACTATTAGTTACATTAGCTATTACTTTAGTTTATTTTTAGTAGCTGGCCAACTAGCCAATAGAAATTACATCATGCTAACCAAAGGAACCAAAATGAAGTTATTATGTTAATAGGTAGCCAAACTAGATAGCATATTAACTAAAATTTGGCTTAATGTTTAACTTATAGTGTTAACCATTAATATGCAACACAACTAACTTTGTCCTAACTATTATATTGTGTGTGTTGGTCAAAGTTGTTAACAAATGTTAGCCCTCACAATCCCAGATTAAACTGACATTGTCCCAGTGTCCATTTTGGTTGGCTATGTTGCCCCTCCCTATAGAATATTGTGCCAACACTGGCAAAGAAGCACATTTCATAACAATCTTGCCAAAGTTGACCCAATACTGTGCCAACATTGACAAAGAAGCACTTTTGGAAGGCCCAATGGAATAGCTGACATTGGCTACCTGTGTGCCTATTGTATGATCGAGGGAGATTTAACTACAGGATGGGAATTAGCAATGACTAAATTAGATAAAGCATTTTACACATTTCTATATTCATATATTCAGATAGCCTCTATTAATCCTCTAAACCACAGACTGGTTTCAAAATGACTCCAGTACATAGAATATATTCTCTGCATAGACTATTACATAATGACATTCTTCGATAGAACATTAAACATACATGTACGAAAATAACTAGGTCATAGTACATTTTCATTTAAAAGATAATGAATTTAAAATCAACTAAAATATTGACCTGTGTTAATGTAGAGTTAAAATTAAACAGTTTGTGAACTGTCCTCATGAGTTAGCATGAAGATGAGCTTGTCAGCCAACTATAACATAACTTTTAGTCTGAGTTGTACTTCCAGGTGCACTAAGTTACTTCAATGTGAAGAAATGTAGGCCCAAATAATTTTCTACAATTTACCAATTACGTGTGAAGCTCTATAAATAGACACAAAGAACAACACATTTGAGCTAAAAACACATTCTCATTCAGTTACTTCAGTGCTTAGACATGCAGTAACAACACCATGCTCCTAATGCACCCGATGCCCTGTACTTTAGTCATGTGACACACCCTGGATACTAGTTTGTTAAGTGTTTTTATTTCGTATAGGAAACACAACAGCTAATCTAAGATTAGTGCTCGGAAATAACACTTATGTAGTAGTGGACATATGGAAAGATCTTGTACAGAGAAGGAGAACATGTGTCTGTGATATGAGCTGGCCCTCTCTATCCCCTTGTGTGATGTTCTGTTATTTCCCACCATTGTCTGCATGCTAAGGAGAAACATTCTAAAAATGGCTTTTTGTTTGACTTTAGACAACGGTATGGTTTCCTCTCGCTGGCCATGCCACTCCACTGTTACTGATACTTTTTTTAAAACTAGTCATCCAAACAGGAACCTGTGCGGATATAAATTAGGATGCTTCAAGGGTGGACACCTTCCTTGGCTACTTTATTTTTATGCTGTGAAGGATCCTGTTTCACAACAAGTAATATTCCTGTTGTTATCTGGTCTTAAGGACTTTAGGGAGGATGTGATTTCACAGTGTCACAGTTTCAAATTTGTAGGTCTACCTGTTGGAAACATTATGAAGTTGAAGATAAGTCTGGTGTGGAGTTAGCTTTTCTTAAAATTTATTTTACATGAAATAAAAAAACCCTCTAATTCACTAGAATGAAAGAGTTGTGAATTTATAAAGAGACTTTTGAATTAAATACCCTCCAAGACTCCTCACCGAATACCCTTCCTGTTTCCCTGTCTTTTACAGAAAGTGATGTCATGTTTATGCTGTGTTGCTGTAAATGCTAAAGACTCTAGGGTTTTGTCAGTGCCTAGATCCTGGCTGAAGCTGTGACCAGATGGACTTCTACACAGCACTGGGATAGTCACACTTTGCAGATAAATAAGCAATTTCCATAAAGTAACAGCAAAACAGTGTGACCTCAGCAATCTCTTTCTGAAGTTAGACAGTGATATCCAGATGTGGACAGCGAAATCCGGAGCTCTGTGCCCAATAAGACCCCCTGCTCGCGGTACCACGCAAAACCTGGAATTCTGATTGCAAACACACACATCACTTGCTGTCCCACACGGTCTTTTCTTTGATATTCAATTCCCTGGAACTCAGAGTCCTTAGTCTTTAAAAATGATGAAAAATTTACATGCTGATATGTTTCAAGTCCCCAGAAGTCCCCAGATGTACTTCTGAAGGGAGGATTATCACACAATTGTCTGTCCAAGAGGGTTTTGTCTTGACATAAATAAGCAATAGCTGTGCGAATGAGTAGACCAATTTACCAACACAAACAGCCTTTACAGTAACAAGTTGAGTATATGTTGAGAATGGTAAGAAGAAACTCACTTCCTGTATGAAAGGAGACTTCATGTGGCTGGTATGCACATTACAAATATGCAGATTTAATTAATATATACTAATATAATGTTTGCAAATTGCCTAAGCCAATGTCAAAATAATCAACCAGTTACATTTATCAGCAACATGGCTAGTAGTCTTGTTATTGGGGATGCATCAGGACACACTGCCGTTCCTACTCCAAATGTAACATGACCACATGCATAACCAAACACCTCTGCAAGTAGTCTGTCTTTTTAAAAAATCTGTAATTTAAAAAACATTCCCCATCTTCTCACCATTTTGGTGACCTGCCAATCCCCACCCACCAGCTAGCTCTCCTTTATCATATGACAGCTACCAACCAGGGAGGCTTCCTCCAAAACATGTGAAGCTAGCCACCCTTATCTTTTTGAACTGCTGCCCATGCTGCATCACAGGGCAGAGTAACACACACAGAGGAAAGCGTTATCTGCCCTCTACTGCATGCATGATCTCACAGATGCCAATGATTGGCTAGTGTCGCTGTGACTGACAGGAGAGAGAAAGTGTATGCCATCCTTCCCACCCAGAGAGCACAGCCAAATTTGCTCCCTTGCCTCCTGCCCATTGATGGCTGTGACCTCATCATGATTTGAACTTGCAATCTCACTAGATGCATTTGACCCAGTTCACACCTGTCCACTTGTGATCCAATCACCCAGACAGATGTTAATACCAAGTCTGAACAGGGTGTAAACTTGCCAAGAACCACCTCTGGAAGAGGCCATTTGACTGACATTGCAAACAACCAACCACAGACTCTTCCTCAAAATTCAACATAATAGAGTTATTTTCCAAACATCTTAATAGCTATCTAGATTCAACACTAAAAAAATTATCTACTTAAAAATAGATAGAACGGTTTCTAGATGGGAACAAGCACAAATGACAATCTGTTTATGTATATGGTGTTTTGTTTATTAGTTTGGGACTATGGTGCAGTATCTGCATCAGGAACCACAAAAGAAGTATTTCCTCCTTATTTTGGAGCTTGGTTTTGTGATATATCATGAGAAATGTATTTAGATATCTTAATCATTTAAGCAAAACAATGCTGGGTTGTTTTCTCATATTTTCTAGAGCATAGGAGGTGCTATGGTATCCAGGTGAGATTATCCATCATAGCAGGAAGATGAGTCTTAGGCATAAACCTGAGGCTGAAATATGCAATACTGCTCTACAGAATAGGACATATTAAAAAAATTCTTGTAGAATATTCCATTAAGCACTTAATGTATAGTATTTTGACTGAGAATTAGTAAGAAAGGGGCAGTTAGACAGCCTCAGGGCAACTGGTGGAAAAAAGGTTGAGTAGTTTGGGAAAAGCATAGAACAAAGTCATACTTTACTTTAGGTAGGCTCAGGAATAGAGAGGCGGTTGGAGCTCCTTTCGAGCCTTTTGCTCCAAGAGACTTCCTGTCCATTTCCTGGCACATCCCTACCTTCACTTGGAGAGATCTGGGCCAAAAAGGGATAGAGGAGGACAGCAGAAAATTCACTTTCCACAGTGCCAGCCCCCACCATGTTATTTAAAGATGAGCTGAAATGATGTGCTTGTGTGGTAAAGGAGCGCAGTTGGAGGGCCACACATGTGACAGCACTTCTAAGAAGCACCTGGGGTTGATGTGTGTGTGTGTGTGTGTGTGTGTGTGTGTTGCAGTAGTAGTAGTAGTAGTAGAAGCAGTAGTAGTAGTAATTGCAAGTGTGTATATATGAGATGTAGGATGTGTGTATATGAAGATGTAGGTTAGATAGAGAGGGGTTTAAAAGATATTGTGAGAGAAAGAAAGAAAAAGAGAGAGGGGCTAGTGGTGAGTTCTAATCCTCACTTTGTCCTCTCTTTGCCCCAGAAGCACCTGGGCTTTGCTTGTGTTGGCACAGGATATAAAAAAGGAAAAAGCATCACTTTGCCCTGACAGAGGAATCCTACAGAGAGAGGGATGAGTGCACAGTGAGTATACACATCTAGTACATGACTCAGCAGATCTACTGTAAGAACTAAGACTAGAAGCTTTCCAGATAGTGATGTTTATATAAACAGACATCCTTAAACATATGGGAATCATTTTGCATGTGCAATATAATCCGTGGGTGCATAACATTGAAGCATTTTATGCAAACATCCCTCATGCAATGTTGGGATGGAACTAGTATTATGGTCATTACCTTATTAGCCTTTTGTTACAGTGTTTTAAACTACAAATTCACAAATTAGAGCAAACATTCAGGAACACAGGAATGTATAAATTTCATATTAATAATAGTTCAAATGGTAATATTTGAAGATTCAGTCTCTCACTGTTTGTACCTCCATTCAGTGTTCAATGAAAATTGGCATCTTCACATAACATGTAAGGGTCAGTACCTGAATAATTCAATTAAGCCGTGAACGTTTCCCAGATGCTAACCCGTTTGCGTTTGCTCACACAGTATGACAAGGCCACAGTAAAGCATGTTTACTCTCACTGTACTCTAAATGGACATCAGAGTACCTGGCTGTGGTAGAGCTTCTTGGCACCAAAAACTGGAACAAGATTAGAAGAAATAAATATGTCAGGACATCATCACTCCAAGACTGCAAAACAAACAGCTCAGCTGCATCTGGTAAAAATATTGTGCTTGTTTCACTTGCTTGCGTTTCCTGTCCCTGGCGCTCTTGCTTTCTATAGACCAGGACCATTTGCTACATGAATGTAAACCAATCAAAACTCTCAAAGGCTTTCATCAATATAGACAAACAAAGGCAAATGAATTACAGAAACATAACTTGCACCAAGAGTTTGCCTTTCCATTTATTTTTCCTTCTTTAGATTATGAAGTCTGCAACCAATTATGCTTGGAAGTGAAGGCCGAATAAAAACTAATTAAGAAATCAGGCTCTTTTGGCCACATTCACTTTCAAGGTATGCACGTACATCTTACACCAAACATGGACTTCTGAGAACTAAATAAGCTAACTGGAATGGATACAATGATTCTTCACAAAGTAGTTACTAAATGACAGTGAAAGGAATATCCATGATGATCCAGTTGTGACATCCATAATATCAAATGGGTTTACAAGGGAAATTCTCCTGTTTGACTTCTTTTGCCATACTTGGTAAGATATACTATATACACACCGATCAGCCATAACATTAATCCAGCATCCGAATATTGTGTTGGTCCGCCTTGTGCCGCCAAAACAGGTCTGACCAATGCAGCATGAACTCCACAAGACCTCTGAAGGTGTGCTGTGGTATCTGGCACCAAAACGTTAGCAGCAGATCCTTTAAGTCCTGTAAGTTGTGAGGTGGGGCCTCCATGGATCGGACTTGTTTGTCCAGCACATCCTACAGATGCTTGATCGGATTGAGATCTGGGGAATTTGGTCAACACCTTGAACTCTTTGTCATGTTCCTCAAACCATTCCTGAACAATTTTTGCAGTGTAGCAGGGCGCATTATCCTGCTATCCTGCTTATTAGGGAATACCGTTGCCATGAAGGGGTGTACTTGGTCTGCAGCAATCTTTAGGTAGGTGGTGCGTGCCAAAGTAACATAGAAGCTCTTCTGTGGGATTGGACCAGACGGACTAGCCTTCACTCCCCACGCCCATCAATGAGCCTTGGGTGGCCATGACCCTGTCACCGATTCACCGGTTGCCCTTCCTTGGATGACTTGGTAGGTACTAACCATTGCATTCTGGGAACACCCCACAAGAGCTGCCATTTTGGAGATGCTCTAGTCCTCACAATTTGGCCCCTGTTAAAGTCACTCAGATCCTTACGCTTGCCCATTTTTCCTGCTTCCAACACATCAACTTTGAGAACTGACTGTTCACTTGCTGCCTAATATATCCCACCCCATGACAGATGCCATTGTAACGAGATAATCAATGTTATTCACTTCACACATCATTGGTTTTAATGTTAAGGCTAATCGTTGTGTGTGTGTGTGTGTGTGTGTGTATATATATATATATATATATATATATATATATATATATATACATATATATATATATATATGTATATATATATATATATATATATATATATATATATATATATATATATATATATATATGTGTGTGTGTGTATACACACACACACACACACACACACACACAAATATATGGCAAAGTATATCTTCATGGATCTCACTTTGTACACAGGGGATGCTGGAACATGGTTGGTTAGGCTCCACATTTCCAGTGAATGGAAATCTATAAAATGCACAAACTTATGGCAAAGAGGAAATTCTGGAGAAAGTGAGGGTGCTGAATGTTTTTCTATAATATGGGTACCATGTGTATGAGCTTGACAAAGGCTTCTGCAGTGGAATAGTGAGGTCAGCCTCTATCGCTTTTTATCAGATAGGACATCCTGAGCAGGCACTTACCTGGACCTCCATTCTCCCTCAGAGAACTGGGCATTCTGCCAGCCTGCCTCTTTCCTCTCCCAGGCTGCACTGAGTCTCCTGCCAACTGTCCAGGCTTCTGGAGTATAAATCCAAACTGTTTGAAATTACAAAGAGAACAGAGCTGTGGCAGGATGACATGACTATAAGAGGTGAAACTAGTGTTTAAATTACTGAAAAAAGGAATACAGTTTTATCTTAATTGGGATATTACTCACTGTCATATTGTTACCACTAAAATATAAGATAATGCCAGAACAATGGAAACTCTATTGAGTCGAACAGTCTACTGAGACAGATTAAGGTGTACAAAATACAGGCCAGAGAAATGACACATTCAGGTTCCTATATATAGCACATTTCTTTAATATTCAAAAATACATTTCTAATTTTCTGTGAATAATTATTATATGTATAATTTAGAGTAGGGTTATCAAGCAGGACTACATGTTCTCATTCAACCTAGAAAAACACCAATTGATTTCAACAGTGAGTCATCACTGTATGTTATGACACCTGGGTATTAAGCACTATGATCCTCACTGGAGTCATTTCCTGACCCCTGTTTTGGTTTCTTTTGGCCTCACGTGGCAGTCATCAGAAATCTAGAAAGAAACTAGAAAGAAACTAGCTTGTTATAAAATTCTGATGGATTCTGATGGATTCTGTAGATTTTTTGGACAAAAGAAGCAAATAGTCCAGGTTTAAACAAAGGCAGGTCTGCACTAAGGATATGGAATTCATATAATCTCCCTGGAAAACTAATAGTTGCATGTGTCAGGTCCTTCCTAATACATAGTTATGCCTTCTCTTGCCTTGATAACATCACCAATCCCTGTCAGGTAAGGATGCTACCAGGGGCTGTATTCAGAGTTGGCAAACCAAGTTACTGAATTAAATCCAAAAGTTACTTCAATATTTTAATGCAGGTAAATTCAGATTTTGCTTACATCTGCTTATGTCAGTTTTCTGGGCTCTCCATTCACCTCAGAGGTTAAGGTTGAGCAGAAGTGTTAGAGACAGGGTTTTCAGTAATGTCTAGACCACCGTCTTTAAACACATACACCTGCCTTTAAGCTGCCCAAAATGAGACAATTAAAAAAATAATAAAATTGAAATATAAATATATATTAATATAATAAAATTAATATAACGTTTATAAAATAACATTTTGTTAATTTGATGCACTGCATAAGGAAAACATGCCAATGGTTTGAAGGATAAGCCGACCAAGCATTCATCTGCTATGCTTACATTTATTTATAATAAGTGTTAATCATAACTTTATCTATAAAATTCAGTCCTTCACATAAGCAAAGTCTCAGATAAAGATTCCGCTCCTCCGATATCCTCCGTGTGAAAAAAAAAATTCAAAGGGACAATACTCTTAATTAGTTAATAGCATCATATGTTTGTATTTAATATTTGCTTCAAATGCATTTGTTAAATTTATTTACAATTTTAGTACCAATTGTATGCATTTTTGGACTTAATATATTTATTTCCTTGTTCATATTTATTTACTTAGAAACTTGTTGATCAGAAACTGTATATTCATTTACAGATATTTTCCAGGGTTTTTTTTGTGACTATGCCGATCTGTTCACCCATCAGTGTGACAGTATTATTAAATGGTTTCCTAGTTTTCCTGTTATGTTTATTTTTTCTTTACACTGCAGCTAGGATGAATTAGTACATTAACAAGTAAATAATGTATGTGCTTGCCAGAAGTAGTCTAAGAGCACAATTTTAATAAAACACAGACTGCTTAGCAACTGTGATTGATACTTATGCTTTTCTTAGTTACAGCGTGTTTTACCAGCCCAAAGTAACATGGATCTGAATCCTTCTTCCCATCTTTCTCACACACATCATGATCATATCTGAAATATCATAATTATTTTACATGTATGACATGCCTGAAATTTGAATATGGTACAGCAGAATTAATGCAGTAAAATGGTGCACTGAGATATAACCTCTTAGAGGGTAGCTATATTAATATATTATTGATATACAGTACACAATATATATTTAGTTGTAAATACTGTATGTTAATTGTTTTTAGTTAACATTTTGTAGTAAAAGGTGTACAAATATTCTGCTTTTTAACTTTATGTGTCAAGCAGTGGAAGCTATAATAGTGCTTACACAAGAGAGTGAATACTGGTGAACCATATTCACCACTGTTATTCATTTATACTCCATGGATAGATAGTGTAAAAAAAGAAGATGAATCAATAGGTAAAACCACTGGAAAATGACATGAAAATCATTAAGTAGAATGTAATGAGAAAACCGAGAAGGAGAAAGAGAGATAGAGAGACAGTGGGTGTTAACTTATATTGCTGCCATGTGAACTTAATTTCAGTTGTAAAAAAAAAAAAAAAAAATCACATGCCACGCATATGAAAATAAATGAATCATGTGAAAAAATTACACATGAAGAATTCACCAGGCGTAACATCTGAAGTGTCTGAAAATCACGAGTAAATTTCACACGTGAATCATGTGACGTCATGTTTATGTAGTTGTTAATATTATCTAGTGTCACGTAATGAAGGTGAAGGTGGATGCAATGTAGTTTAATACAGAAACAAACAACACAAATAACGTAACTTAGAAACATAAAACATAAACTAGGATATCAAGGCAGGAACATAACACTAACAACGAACAGCAACGAAAGACAAAAGCTAGACAATGAGTGAGGTGCAACACAAGAATTAAATACTAGTGCTCATTAGACTCGAAATGTGAAACAGGTGCAAGCTGTCATGTCACATGATAGTGAGATGCAGTGGTGGATGGGAAACGTAGTTCAGTGTCGATTCTGGCATCTACTCTAACATCTAGGTATATTTTAAGTTAGACTGAGCAGGCTAGCCAGCCAACTGTATGACTGGTACTCATTATAATTAAATAAAACAGAATCACATTTACAGTTGATTTCTCTGATATAAATTGAATGAACACTACAAATTAGCACATTTCTCCATTGATAAGGTAAATATGGTTCGATTTGTTTAACTTGATTTCCTTCAGATAAAACCATCATGAAAACAACCACTAGTAGTAAGCAGCGTGAGGTGTTTTTTCGAGCATGTACTGCAAGCAAGAGTAAGAAAAAAGGAAACTGACAGAGTGGAAGAAGGAAAGAATCAGAGCGGGGAGTGAGACTCTCAGTGACCCTCAGTGTTATGCTGAGTTCAGCTGCTGTGCTCAGCCAGAAATCTGCTCCACTCCCCAAACACACTCCATATGAACACCTAGAACCCAGTCGATGCATAAACATCTCCCACAGCCCACCTAATAACCACTGTGTGTTTGTGTTTGCAACAATCAAGGTGCTTTCCATATCCCTACATGGATATACTCAGAAAGTGTGAGTGTAATCCATAAGCCTGTATGCTTTACAAATGCATTGTGAATACCTGTGTACTGACGCATACACGTATGACCGTGTGCACATTCCTGTTGACCTTTGACCCTCAGCACTGTAGTATAAGTCCCCTGGTCTAGTGACTGACAGCTCTGAGAGGACTCTGCTTCCTCACACATGGTTTAGGTTAGGGAGAGCAGGGAGGATGGACTGTGCTGTCATACACGTATAGCTTATACAGAGGACGTGTAAACACATTGGGACTGTGAACTGACCCAGAAGGCTATGTGTGTCGTAAGACTGATGATTAATAGAATGAATTGGAGAAAAACATGAATGTCAGCATGGGGATAATCACTCACAAGGTGCAGTGGACAAGCCTGCTGAGGTATTTCAGTTACATAATAATAATAAAAAAAAAGTGGTAGAGCTGTTATGGTTTGGCTGGTGGATTTAATTTTGAAGGCACACAGCAGTTGGTTGCTATACTGTGCCAAATGTACAGTTGGGGTCATAAGTTTACATATGGTACACCTTACAGAATCTTATTTTAAATGTTAATAATTAAAAAAAAGAGGGATCATAAAAATTGCATTTTGTTTTTTATTATGTACTGCCCTGAATAAGCTATTTCACATAGCAGATGTTTACATATAGTCCACAAAAACACAATAATAACTGAATTTACACATACGCACCAGTTCAAAAGTTTACATACGTTTGATTCTTAATACAGTGTGTTGTTACCTGGATGATCAACGACTGTTTTTATGTTTTGTAATAGTTGTTCATGAGTCACCTGTTTGTCCTGAGCAGTTAAACTGCCCACTGTTCTTCAAAAAAATCATCCATCTTTTCACACTTAGGACAACTGAGGGACTTATTCACGACTATTATATTGTATATTATAAGGTGCAAACATTCATTGCTTCTTAAGAAGGCAACACGATTCATTAAGAGCCAGGGGGGTGTACACCTTTGAACAGGATGATTAGTGTAAATTGTTATTATTTTGTTTTCTGGGAAACAATTGCACCAATCATCCTGTACAAAGGTTTACACCCCCCTGGCTCAGCATCAGTGAATGTTTGCACCTTTTGTAATAGTTGTATTTGCGTCCCTCAGTTGTCCTGTGAGAAAATGGATCTCAGCATCATATAGGCACTGTTAGGAAAGGGTCAAATATGCAGAAGGTGCTGGAAAACCAAGACTGTGCAGGACCTGGAGGATTTTTCTGAAGAACAGTGGGCAGTTTAAATGCTTAGGACAAACAAGTAACTCATACAAAACCATTACAAAAGATGCAAACATTCACTGATGCTCATGAAGGCAACACACTACATTAAGAACCAGAGGGATGTACAATTTTGAACAGGATGATTGGTGTAAATTCAGTTATTATTGAATATTGTGGACTATATGTAAACATCTGCTATGTTAAATAGCTTATATAGGTCAGTACTATATAAAAAACAAAATGAACATTTTGTAGATTCTGCAAGGCGTAGGTAAACTTATGACCACAATGGTAATATTAAAACCTATACTACATAAAAACCTTCTCTTTATGATCTGTCACTAATCACGTACTATTGCTTTATTTCTTACTGTAGTTTCAACCATGTATGGTTTCTAGTATTGCTAATGAAAAATGGGCTTATCGTTGGCCTAGCCTTGAAAGCCTCAAGTCATCTGTAATGTATCTTGGATTGTAGTAGATGTCTTACTAGGAATTACTTGAAATTCTAAGGACTGATGGGAGTAAAAAAAAAAAAAAAAAAAGCTTTATCACTAAAGAGACTCACTAGCCTAAAACAAATGTCTTCTCATTTATCACCAAAGAAGATTAAATGAGAATACACACTGTACAGACACACACACTCAGGCACAGATATCCAAGGCTCATAGACCTTTCTGTATGTGCCTCTATGGCTGAACAGTTTATTCGAGGAGCTGGAGTATGATCCTGCTGAAAAACAAACAGAAAGTCTTTTGGCTTCATGGCTTTATGCCATATGATTTACTGAGAGCAGCCAAGCAGAGCAAGTCCTTAAGAGGAAAGCAAGCCCTGCCAAGCCATGTTTCAACCAGCTACACTGTCCAGAGCACACAGCTCTTACCGCTCCTCTAGTTATGGATGAGTAAACACCGGAGATGCTGATTTTCAGGTGCTGCCTCACACAGTTATGCGTATGGCCTGTGATCTGACATTTCAACACAACCATGCTGTAAGAGCATAATGACCTAAATCCCAACAGAAGTGTTATTTGAGCTCTATACCCATCTGGACCACTTGACCACCGGGTAAAACCACACTGATGCAATCCATCCACCTGTGTATTACTCATTTTATAGCCATAGAGCTAATCCTGCAAAAATGTGGTGTAAAAACATGTCACTGTATATCCCTGTAATATGCCTCTTTCTATAAAACAGATCAGTAGTTTGGACGCAACCCTTTCTATGACTGAATGTTGCCCAGTGCTTTCATAACTCAGTAAAAGTGTTTTGCCATTGTGTGGTGGTTCTGGAGGTGCAAAGGCTGGATGAAAGCGGTCCACCCCCATATCATATTTCTTTAGTTAACAGGAGCATAGTCACTCCCTGGGGTGAGATAGCTTAACTCAATATCACACGATAAAAGCACCACTTCAGAAAACAAAATTCCATTCCAAAATTTTGATGATGAAAATGATGGTGATGATAAAGGTACACATCCTTCTTTATTCTGGCTGAATAAATGGCAATGACATCAAATTTGCCTCATGAGGGAAATTCCAGAGTGGATGAATATCCACTGAAACAAACGGTGAGTCTTAGACATAAACAGATTTTTTTTTGGTTGTGCCAGTCTACAGCTTGGCAGAGAGAGAGAGAGAGAGAGAGAGAGAGAGAGAGCAGAACAGAATATTAGGTATGACAAGAGGGTAATGCTTTACAGTATGGTTAATTAATTAATGCTTAAGTGCTTATTAAAGTAGCAGTAAATAATCAAGTGTTACCATAGTAGTTCTTCAATATTTACTAATTATTATAATAAATTACTGTATTATGCTGACTGAAATGTAATAATTTAGTAACTATTTTAAATTACTATGCTGACAAAACCGTAATGACTTATTCTCCAATTTTGAACCACTGTTATCTATCAGCATCGTGCACTGTCCTTATTTTTCATTGCAGAAGCATTAATTACTGATACCTGAAGTAATGTAATGTAGGAGTAATTAATGCTACTGTAAATGACAAAGCAAGAACAGTGTATGACAGTGATACATGAAGATAACATAGTGGTTCAAAATAACAAGATAACAAGTCAGTATGGTTTTGTCAGCATAGAAATATAATATTAGTTACTAAAACACTACATTTTATTCAATACAGTAGTTAATTAGAGTAGTTAGTAACCATTGAAGAACTGCTGCTGTAACACTTGAACTTAAAAGTGTTACCAACAAGAGCATACAGTAGAGGTTGCATAGACTAGTCACCACTGTGGGGATCTCAATTAGTCAGTCAGTCAGACAGACGATAAGGAGATGCAAGCGGATGGTAAAGAAAGCAGGCAAAATGCACTTTTCTGAAAATATTCCAGACTAGAAGAAGACAATTCTATGGCCAACTGTACAAGACTATGCTGGGAAAAGCTCTCCTTTTTCTTTACTGGACAATTAACACTTTGATATCACTTTGCATGAAGTAGGGAGGTGTGCATAAGACTCCACATCACACCCTGACCCCACCCCCCTACCCCCCACCTCTGCGTGCCCCGAAAAAAATGGAATTCTGAGTAGTAACGAAAACATACACTAGTTGTTAATGTAACATATCTTAGCAATTTATCATGAGATGAAAAAAAAGGATATCTTGACTGCCTTCAATAATCACACCAAAGCCTTTCACTGCTGCACATAATCCTTCAGGAATTACTACATAACCAGAAAGCTCATTTCTAGCTGCTTTTGGCCTTGCTGGAATTACGTTAAAGGAAATTACTCAGCACACAGTGTCCTTTAAGTATTTCTCAACTTTATTAAACTTGTGTCTGTCATCTGGTTTGGCTGAAACAACAGATGTGTCATCAGTATAGCAGTGGATGCTAACACCATGTTAAAGTATTTGCAAATGTTCATGAATATTAATGACTTTTCACACTTTTCACACTGTTTGCTTATTTATTTGTTTGTGCAGCTTGTTTCCCAGCTACAGTTTCTGCTTTGCTAGCTGTCATTAATGTTCTGGCACTGATCAAGACACATAATCTTCTCCATGACTTGTCATTTGTACAGATTCTGTTATGTTTATATAAAGCTGTCATCTACGAACCAGTGGTTGATTCACAAACCTAATGAGAACAATCTTTCAAAACAAGGTTATGTGATGTCAAAACTATGAAGTGCAACAAAATCCACCAAATAAATCAACTGAAGATCAAATGGGTCTTGGTTCATAATCGTCCCCAGGCAGAGGATACATGGCTTTGCAGCTCAAGCCTATAAAAAAAGACCTCAAAGAAGCCCTAAACATCCTATCTGCAGTCTGCTCTAAAACTCAGATAAGCTTTTATTAGGCTGGTATCAATTTTCCTGTCAGTCACTAAGCTTATAAGTGCTTCTTTAAAAAGACATGATTTGTCACCATGGCAAAGTCACCTTCATGGCTGTATATCAGTGGTCATCAAAGTCAGGATATTCTGGTCCTCATATCTCTGAACTCTACACTCTGTCCACTGAACTGACATGGAAGTTAAAGGTCAGTTGAGGTGAGGGCCATAATTAACATTTGCAACTTAAATCGGCGGTTTATGTTGAAAAGATATGTCCATAGATACACAGGGAAAGATCTTCAGATTTGTGCCATGTATGTCATTTTTTCAGTTTATTCAGATGATTGAAAATGCCCATGTGCAGTTCAGGCCTTCAAGGTTTCCAGGTCTTCTCAGGGCAAAAGAAAGTTTGGAGTGATAAACCAAATTGTCATGCAACTATTGGCGTTGCATAATACAATTCTGTAATCAGTTGTAATCAATCACCTGTTTGAAATCACACTACTCCATTTAAATATCCCAGACTCTAAGCATTACTTTGCAAAGTCTTACTCCAACATTGCACTTATGATAAGTCCAATCCAATGTTTTCTGCCTGATTTGATTAGTATTTTGACCATAGGCTGCTTCATATTTACTGATTTCGTCATGTCTAGTTTACTCCTGTTTACCAATCACCTGATCGTGTCTGCCTCACATTTCTAAGTACTGCCTTAGATATATTTCATAAAACCAGAAAACCTGCACTACATCTGTCTGCCTCATGACACAAATGGAATTTTGTTTTTTTTGCTGAGAATTGCAATATGCCAAAAAAAAAAAAAAAAGACATTTAAAAATGATACAGAGCTTGAATATCAGGTGCTAAAAAAGATATTAAACTAAAAGAAATGTAACGTACTGTGTATACCCCTTAATTTATTGCAGATAGATTTTATAAGTCCTCCCTTAAGACTATTAAAGCTCTACATTTCTCTAATCCAATATTAATTCAATTCAGTTCTATTAATATAGTGCTGTTAACAAGACATTGACACAAAGCAGTTTTACAGAATACGCCACAGTAATAAATGGCAGATCCTAATAATAATAATAATGAAGTTATTATACAGTATATGTAAAGTGCCAAATAAAGTGTTCTTGTGCAGTTTGTAACTAATTTAATGAACTTAATTTTACAGTATTAAGTGTTCACCACCAAGATCTGCAGAAATTGCATTATAAATCTTTCTTCTTGCATTATAAATCATTTTCCATTGTAAACTGATAATTCTTTAAAATTTGTAATGATTTTCAAGCAGATTTTACAATGCTGTAACTTTACTTCTGTTTGAGATACTGTATATGCAAAAGAGTAACATATTTCAGTTCAGTTTTCAGAAATATATAAAGTAAAAAAATGTCCAAATTTGACCTTGTGTAGAGTTTTCGCAGGCTGCCACACAAATAGTTATTGTAACCGGTTTTAAAATTACATACTTTAAACTTGCCAAATATAATATTAAGTATGACACAAGTTGGTGTGTCATGGTATGAAAGGTTGCGGAAATACAAGAAAACACCACAAACACCCCTGGACATGACCTTTATGAGTCATTATGATTCATGATTTTTTTGCACTAATTTCTATAAATTTAGACTCAATGAGATGATAGATTGAGACGTCTAACCATTCAGTCAACATGAATTTAATACTGCTAATTTTATGAGGAAATAGGTTTACAATAATAATATTGTAAACATGTAACCCAAACCCAGCTGCTTTCTACAACAATTCCCATGATCGTGCTATTCATTCATGCCTAAGATTGTAAGTGACATCTGCCTCTTCTTAAAATCTTTTCTTTCTGGAAATATGTGTGACATTTAATTAACAGTATTTTATTAACAATATTTTAATTGTTTGTGAAATGCTCGTATGAGGTCTATCTGAATATCCTGTTTAGACACATTTTGCTTTATTTTAATTCTCATTTAACCACAGACAAGCAACCCTCCCCAAACCCCCTCCCCAAACCCACCTCTACATTTGTAACCTGATTAAAAAAAAAAAGTTTCATTTAACCACTAAATGCTGTCAGGCATTTTTTTAAAAAAGATAATCATTATCCACGTCAGTCTCTGTAACATCACCTGAGGTAAAAATCACTTGAACACCATTTGAACTTGAGCCTCATTGTTATTCCTTACTCGACTGATCTTTGTCCTCTCTTCGAGATTGATGGGGAAATAATCACTGATTAATTCAGTGAGTTCTTTTAGCTAAATGTCTCGTCTTTATACATATGTTAGGTCAGGTAAAAGTTTTAAAACTTTGTCTGCATGGTGCATTTACAAACTGAATTGATTAGGTTTATTTCAATTTCGCTATGGCATATAGCTATCCAACAACCAAAGTGTAACAGTCCCATCCACCCCCACACACACACACACCTGGCTGAGAACAGAAATCTGCTCTGAGTTTGTCTGTTTGTTACTAATGAAAATACACATACACACACAAAAAATTCTTCCCCTTATTAAATCGTAACTAGACTCCACCCTGTAGTTTATTGCTTTTACCCTGACTAATGCCTGTGGTCAGCAGGGAAGCTTTGGGCTCAGAGTCGGGCTTGACTTGGACCTGTTAAGGCCCGTTGCCTCAGGGGATGCTCCCAGGCCATGATCCTGGGCCACCGAAATGTTTTTCTAGCCCCTCTGAACAGAGATTGTGAAATGTAAGAACCCCTACATTTAAGGAAAGGCATGGTGTGTGTGTGTGTGTGTGTGTGGTGTGTGTGTGTGTGTGTGGGGTGTGGGTGGTTAGACACAGGTGTGTGGCTGAAAGTACACTTTCCCATGCAAATATCAGCATGCACGAAAGAGAAAATATCAGAATGCACGTGTGAAAAAGAGAAAACTATAGGTGGAAAAAAGAGAGCAAGAAAGTGGGTAAGTAGAAGTGAGGTGAGAAAGTGAAGGATACTGGGAGATTAGTGGGAGAGAGCTATGAGTTGAGATGCCATTCTAGCCCACAGATGTGCAGTGTAACTCAATCTCTGACTACATGATCTCTCAAACATAAAGCCTTCTGCATCCCAAAAGACTGCCATTTATTTTTTTTCCCCTCAACATACATCAGGCTAGCAAAATAAACCTTAAATTATTATAGGTTAAAGAAGTGCTAACTTGACCTTGCTCAGTAAGTATAAATCTTTTAATATAAGCATTACATCATGACTATGGATGGCCCAACAAATTGATCATTCGCCTTATGCTCAGTCAATGAGACAAAGAGAAATGAACACCAGCAACACTTTATAATACCTCCTTCGACTTTCAGCACACAAAAACTGGAACAGAAACCTGAAACGGTCTTTTATCTGGAGGCAAAAAGTAACATCAATTCGCCAAATTAAACTTCACTGTCAACACTTTTGCCTGGTCATCAATCCTGGAGAGTTTCTACATGGGCTTAGCAGAGTTGGATGAAAAAGGGGGAAAACAACAGAAATGGAAGAAAGAAAGAATAGAAAGAAGAAGAGAGAAACAGACAGAGAGGAACAGAGATGGAAGATTTGCTTCAAAAGCCACATGTTTGGGAAGTGCTGATTCAGCAATTCTGCATGCTTACATTGGAGATCACTAAACTGTACATACTGTAGAACTATAATAACATTGTTGCAGCAGTGGAATTACATTATTATTACAATAACAGCTGAATAGGAATCAAATGTAAATCAAGAAACGTTTAAGGTACTGGACAACCATAATTAAACTCATCAGTTATAGTGATGCTCGGCACCACATCGTGTAAACAGACCTCGTGGCTTAGAGCTCTAACCAGATCATTTTTATTCAAGAATTTTTTAAGTGTCTGTGTGTTACTATATTGCACCCATATTTGTTATGCTTTGCTATTCTTCTCAAATAAGGCAGTCAGGTTTGTATTCACAACATAAAAGTAGCTCTTAAACTGGGCGATTTGGGTGTTTTCAAAATGTGGAAAGTCTTTGTATTCTCTGTAGCTTAAAGAATTTACAGGGTAAAAAATATCCGCATTTTGAAAGTACCTGTGTTACCATACTGTGTGACTTGCAAGCCTGATGGTGTCTGCAGAGAAGAAGTAAGTCTAATGGTATGCCATGAAAACACTATGCTCAATATGTAAAAAAAAAAAGAGGTAAAATTATTATTACATATTGATCTTATTCAAATGGTGTAGTGATAGAAGTTAGCTTGGTTCACATACGTTGGTGCAGAACATGGCATACAGAGTATTCGAGCGAATGCTTGATACATTGCTATATCTATCATATTATAATGTATGCTTGTGCCAGAATGTTGATATTCGACGTATGGAAGGTGCTGCAAATAAGTTGCATGTGAAAGTTTTTTTCTGTGAGACTGGCTGTTGATGTTTAATGGAGTGATTGAGTTCATGCGCTTAAAACTTTTAATGAGTCTTTAAAAAGGTATTGTCTCAATTGTGTGACACATCATGCAATAACAGTTTAATAGTTTCAACATCCAAACAATTCAATCAGTTGCCTTTTAGTCTACAAATAAACTACATAAACATCATAAACTAGAAAGCCATGGTTATTGCAATGTATGTTAACAATTAGCTAAACATATTATCTGTTATGTGAGATCGACAAACAGATTGGGTCACCATCAGTGTGTCGTGAAGGAGGAGCTCAGTTTGTGAATGAATCTAGGATCATGAGGTGTGGGTAGCAAATGAAAGAATAAGGTCACAAGTAGAGGAGATGCAAATGGGGTTTCTCCACAGGCTTGTTAGGCTTAGTCTCCATGCTAGGGTGAGGAATAGAGCTGCTTGAGAAAGGTGATACGGCTTCAATATGACATTGTGTTATAATATCCTACTATGATATAATGGGATTTCCTTTATTTTTTTTAACCTGCTAACATACTAATATTCCTGCTAATATTCCGTCATATACCACTCCATCATTTGTGGCAAATGGGTCGACCAAACCCTTTCTCTTTGCCTGGGAATTAGTAAAAGTTGCTTTCGGGAAGAAGAAGAAGAATAGGGTTTTATTGCCAATTAGAACTCTTAGATAAGATTCGTTGAGAATACGGCCCCACATGACTTGGTTCCCTGATGTGCCCTGGCCCACTCTATAAAAAAACACACACGCATAATATAATACCACGTTCAAATACAAAGATTTTAGTGATCCAGCTTCAATGCACTCCTATCCAAGCAAACTAAAACAACTATTTTCACAGGATGTGCCAAATGAGCTGAATATCCCTTCGATTATTCATTAAAATACAGAATACATGTACACATACGAAATTGTTCGGATGATGTCCCACAAATGAGTAGTAAAACACCTGTACGGTTTTAACACATGTCCAGTTTGTTTACCTTACTATATTATACTGTAGACAATTTGGTGACTTTAATGGCTGAATAAACAAGTAAAACTGATCCAATGGCTGGGCCCAGAATAAAAGCTGGTGTCATCCCTGATTAGCTTTAAAAGGCCCAGTGTGTCTTTTGGCCAAAAAAAGCTTGATTTGTGCCCAGTAATGTGATTTTGGGACTTTGAGTGTTTGAGGTGAAACTCATGGTATAATCTGTCAAACAAAACACGCTAACTCTTTAATGTATTACAGTATATTTATAGAAATGTATAGTCTGCATATGTTAATATCCATAATGTTTCCCCCATGACAAACCTACCTTTGTAAAATTATTTTCCATTTAGGAATGTAAAACCAAGACTATAAAATTATTTTCAAATGGTCTATGAACCATATTGTGATCAGGTCCTTGTGAGTGAGGGGGCTGTAGTAGTGTTTTTGTAACAAGATATATGTGCCGATTTGGAAGGCAAAAGCTCCCTTGTGTTATTGCCTTAAACACTTCTACAGACCTGAACAGAAGCTCACAGAGGCGGCCGACTGATCTAAACAAGAGAGCAAGCTACCGTGAGGGAATATGCTAAATGAGTTCTCCATCACATGCTAGATTTTAGAAGGTCTGATATTCTCTCATGTGCATAGTGCATCTGAACTGGGACTTAGAGCTCAGTCAGATTTATAGTTCAATTAAAGACTTTTTTCACTATTATCAGCTGAACCAGAGCCTCTCAATAATTCAGAAGGAGGAAAGTTAATCTGCAAATTACAAACACATCTGGATATGACACTACTTATGCACAAAACTTATCATGACATACTGCAGCCAGATCTCACACAAAATATTTCATACAAACTGCATTGTGAACGTTCGTAGAAATTTGCAATTGTGAGACCAGTAACACAAGTGTCTAGGTTCAAAGCTAAGACATTAAGCAGGATAGACTGATTACAATTCTTCTTCATCTGTCATTTGCCCAAACATACAAAATCGAATAAAAGCCAACTGGAATTCCACAAATTACCTTAATGACTTTTGTCCTTTTTTCCAGCAAGGTCAGGTGGATGTACTGTAAGGGTAGACTTTAGTATTATGGTGACAATGGTTGAACCGCACATTGCAAACTGCTGGCCACTAAACCAGTGAGGATGTCAGCAAAACTAAGCTTCATAGCCTTCACCAGACACCACATTCATCTCCTGAGTCTCTCACTGGGGCCAGACTAAAGTCGGTTGCACGCTAGAGGTGGAGAGCTCATGTGTTTCAGTAAGAAAGAAATCTGCACGCAATGTGGCTATGAATAGTTTAAGGTTGAAGTTGGAATTCATTATTTGCTTTTCAAGCAATCTTGTTTTCTTTGCATGCAATCTAGTTTCTGTTTTGTAATATTAGTTTTAACATGGTTTCACAATTCGAAATTCATAAGAATGGTCAAGTGGTCAAGGCAAGGGTTTGGGAGAACATTTAATGATATTAGCTTCTTAAACATCTTGTGAAATCCAGTGAATTTATTTGCCCAGTAGAGAAGAAATAGTTATAGTTCTCGACAACTCAAAGTTATACATACTGTATATTATTTAGCATAATAATCATATAATAGTAATGTGCTAAATTACAATTTGTTCATAAGTGATACACTATGTTTTGCATAAATGGTTTATACAGTAGGTTTTGGTAGATTCACAAGACTCAAACCCTCACTTACCTGCTGACTCAGCCACAAAATATATTAACACTGTCTGCCATACTACAGAACATCTTACACTAACCTAGCCATCTAAACAGCACTAGTGAGCAATTTTAGACTACCACTGCTGAGGTACGACCATGTACCTTCAAAGATATACTTTTCAGAAGGTTTATTCAAGTGAGTTTTGGCCACAACAGCACTGACATAGCTACTTCAGAGACTCCTGGCTACTTCACTCAGCCCTTATGCCCCACTACTGAGAGCAAGAAAGCAGGATATGAGGGATCCTCTTCTAAAGAGCCCCTCACATCACCTGTTGATCTTGGCATTTTTAGAGTAAACATTATGGAGGAAAAGGTGCAGCTGAAGTCAGAGAGACCATTTTCGTCCCCCATAGTGGAAAATATGCAGTTGGAACTCCTACATGTTACCTGCTTCTGATATTACCATCAGTAGAGATGGATTAACTGGCTGCCAGCTAATGGACTGCGTTTGTTGTGGTGGATTCCCTTGGTCTGAAAACAAAAACATATTCTGGTTTACTGTTTTTATTAAAATAAGCTTTAATCCAAGAAAATGACACTGAACAGGAGCCCAGGCATTAAAATGAAATAAAAATAAATGCCAGGACATGATTCTATGTAGCCCAGGTGTTATTAGTAATATAAACTGAGCAATACACTGCTGACCTGATGGTAACCCAATTACAACACACATATGCAAAAAGACCACCACAACAGCATGGAGAGCACTGGGTGGCAGAACCTCAGTAACACATTAGGACTCATAATATGAAACAGAGGCAGCACATTAGTACAAACAGTCCAGCTGAAGACAAACAATATTTTATGGGAAGGTTTTAGAGTTTAGAAAGACCTAAATGGAGAACCGAAGCATACATGGCCTAATTAGACATTCCCAGTACTGGTCATCACTCTTGTGTTTGAGACCATTCCAAAGGCCCTGCTGATTCAAAAGAGACTAACATGTTTTATAGGCCTTTATAAAGAATTCCTCTCTGTTTTTGGACAAATCATGAGAAAGCACTTAAACGTGAGACAATAGGAAACCTCATTTTACTGACTCACAAATGTGCATGTCTCAGCAGCTTTTAAGAAGCAGATCCAGTAAGCATTACCATCTGAATGGGGTTAACGACTCCACCACCAAAGCAGTCAATGCACGTCTTGCATGATCTGGGAGACAAAGAAAGGAAAAAGAGGATAATGGGGAAAAGTAGAAGCATGAAGATGAGGAGGAGGATGGAGGTAGTATGGATACTGAGAAGGAGATTGTGCATGGCTTATAGGCTGATCTAAACTGAAGGCACAGGAATTTTCAAACACCCACTGATCCCATTTGTGACTTAAATGTTACAATTTTATCACCCTTTATTACTGAAAACTATTTCTTCTGGATGAGTTCTCTCACATCCTATCCAGGGTGCATTCTTGCTATCAAAACAGCCCAGGACAGCATGCCTCCCTGCCAACAGAGGTTACTGTTACTGTAGAGTTCTAATCAGTTCTTCATTTCCTGTTTACTTATTGGTTTTGATCTACATAACCACATGCTTTTCAGTTCTTCATTGCAAAGTCTTGCCAATCTCTTGTGTCGTGTAAGTTCTGAGCTGTATTTTCTCTGTTTGCTTGATCCGTGTTTTGGCCATTTTGCTACCTCTCGCTCAACTACACTTTTGGATTGCCCTCTTGTTTGATTGTTAGTGTCTTTGTTATGTTTGACCATTGCTTGCCTAATGACTTGGGTTTTGGACTGTGTTTTAATGAACACAGATCCTCACTCTTCTGCTGAGTCTGGTCTGTGACACCTATTTCATGCGCAGTGTTCCCATGATATGCTCTGGATCCACCATCCACCATGGCCATCACCAGGATAAAGCAGTTACTGAAGACGAATGAATGAATCAAAGACCTCTCTCACTCTGTGGCTCTTCAGCAAAGTGTGCAACACTGAACACACTGTTACAGAACACTGATCAGTTGTTACTCTAAACCATGACCCTGCAAAACCTCAGAGCACAGCTCTAGTATGTGGAAATATCCACAGATTCATCTTTACTCTTGGAAATAACATTTGGAAACTTTCAATATTTCAGGTGAAATGATGGCAGCTTATTGTAGTGATGACCGAACCTCAATTCAAATACCATTTATCTGTAGAGACTGGAGGATTCATGCTGTTTCAGCTGCATTACCTCACTAATTATTCACTGCTGTAAAATCACATGTCAGATCTGTTTGTGAGCCTTTTGAAATGGCATCAAACAGACTGTAAGCTGGCTTTGCAATAAATGTTACACAGATATCTCAAACCACATATGGTGTAGAAAGCCATTAGCAAACCTATTAGCATCATTGCAGTGATGAGCAGGATTCAAGTTTCTCCCCATAGTGTTCAGACTCATGTGTGATTGGCTATCTTGGCAAGGAATCATAAATTTCTCTCAGTACACCAATCATCTCATGAGGATCAGGCCTGAAGGCTACACTTGAACTTACATTATTCATGTGATTTCCTGGCTTGTATATGTACCCCCTGCTGGTCATGAGATTATCTGTTGCAAAATCTGGAAGGATTCTGCTCCTTCCTGCAGGCCAAAGTGACATTTGCATCCGAAGATTTAGATATGAAGGTTTTGAAGGAGAAACTCTGTTTGCAGCTGGCTGTTTTTGCTCCTACAGATCTTTGGTGCTCTTGAACATGAGCCAATTTATACAAACAGTTTTGTTATTGCTCATTCTAAAATTGCTTAGTCCAACCATCTGGATGCTGCCCACCCAGAATGGCCCTGATCTCTTTGTATTGACAGCAGAGGGCCACCATAACAAAGGCACATGGCATGGAGGTGGGATAAACGTCTTAACCGCTGTGTGAAGTAAGGCTTTTCATTTTCTCTTCATGTCACGTTTGAGACGTTTCAGAAACACTTGAAAGAGATGCAGTGGAGAAAGCGGTTCCTAATGAACAACAGGTCCTCAGTGCTCCAGGCCAAGCAAGGAATGTTTATTTAGATGGATGAGCCAAGAGCGAGCCAGCTGGTTTGAGTTGTGAACAATACTGAAGATTTAGAACACATATGGTTTGCATTAAAACAACTCTGTTTCTCTCTCTCTATCTACCCCTACTTTCATCATCTACCCCCCATGCACTCCCTACATTACACACTCTCATACAGTGCTCCCAAACTAACACTTACAAACATATGTATGGACAAACACACTTACACCAAGTTGCATTATCAGATCATCTTGCATTCTGCTTTTGATTTCCTAAGAATTCTGCATCCACTAAAATGCTCTGCTTCCATTTCCTTTTGCCCATTCATCAACTCTCAGGCCACATATGCATCTCTCCATCACTGCATGTTTATAGGGCCGCCACCACTATAAGAATTCAGACAACATGTTTTACTATCAGAGGCAAGGCAGTGGTAGACCACTGTGTGACATTTTATTGAATGAAATGCCGTATGTCATGGTTTAACAACCCACCTCTTCATTCACCCTCTCAGTCCTCCTTCCTTTGGGTTGGTGACATCAACTCCTAACCTCTGTAACTTACATAAGCAAAAGCACAGTTTCACTAACTAATAAGATAATTTATGAAAACCAAAGTGAGATAGACTGCTGTAGGTGTCTAAACTGCTTAGAAAAAATAATATGCAAGTGTATGAACTTCTGCTCTTTGAATCTTTTTTCTGTGGAGGGAGGATTAGGCCCTGAGGGAGTTGCTTTGGATTGTTAGTCCCACTGTCACCTCAAATGTATTAAACACATCTGAAAGAAGGTTATTCCTGTCAGGTTTGAACATTTTATTTTTTGTTGATGACCTTATGAAGAGCAACTTTGGTTATGGGTTTTGGAATTTGGGAATGGAATTTGTCTGTGTTAAAAATAAAAAAAAAAAAAAACAGATACATTTTTTAGTGGACTGCAGGCACGAATCACTGAATTCTGGATGAATGGTTTTGTATTCAGCATAAGAAGTACACTATGTGGCCTTAAAGTTTGTGGACACCTGACCATCACCTCCTGACCATATGTGCTTGTTGAACATCCCATTTCAGATTTAGTCCCCCTTTACTGTTATAATAAGCTCCACTCTTATGGAAAGGCTTTCCTCTAGCCACAAGAGCATTAGTGAGGCCAGGCACTGATGTTGGGTGAGGAGGATATCTGGGTTGCAGTTGGTGTTCCTATTCATCCTAACAGTGTTCAGTGGTGTTGAGGTCAGGGATCTGTGCAGGACACTCGAGTTCTTACACTCCAACCTTCACACACCATGTCTTCATGGACCTTGCTTTGTGCACAGGGGCATTGTCATGCTGGAACTGGTTTGAGCTTCACCCTTTAGTTCCAAAGAAGGGAAATTTTAATGCTAGAGCATACAAAAGCATCCTATACAATTGTGTGCTTCCAACTTTGTGGCAACAGTTTGGGGAAGAACCACATATGGGTGTAGTTGTCAGGCGTCTACAAACTTTTGGACATATAGTGGATATCTGACTGATGAAACTGAATACAAATACATTAATTGGAACAGATACAAATAGAGATATACAAATAGATTGAGACTAGAAGTGTGGATCAGGACTGTAATCCCATGGAATGCAACAAAAAAGGAATTTCCTGCAGACATGAGCTTGGTTTAAATTTGACTACTAATTTGCAGTGGCGTAACAAGGAATGTATTTCAGAGGGGAATGAGAAAACATAACGAAATGCAACTAAATAAAATCACTACATTATCTATCTGTACAATACATTATCTGTGCAATACATACTGTGTGTCATACACACTGTCTCTCATTTCACTTATCAATATTGATTAGTGAAATGCGCTCATGCATTTTGGGTAGGTGAGAGACAGCAGGAGGAGCAGTGGTAGAAGAACCGATTTCTACCATCAGTCAATCCTGCCATATGAATAAGGTTACCATAAAATACCTTTATGACAGTTGATTCAGAAATTACATTTTATCTATGCTTCTTTTGGCCTTCAGTAAACCTCAGTAAATCACAGGTTGTCACTTTGATATCTCTGAACTCTGATTGTAGCTAGCTGGCTTTCAAACAGAAGTGGTAAAAATGAACAATTCTGATTGGTTAATCCTGGTTTCTCAGCACAGCAGCTGGTAGCCAATAAATGTGATTACGCAAACTAAGGGGCACTTTCATTTTGATGTTTGGAGTGGTTAATATATTGTATTGATGATTCCATTGACCTTTTATGAACATAATTATTGCACAATTACTGTGCAAAACAATGTTAATTGCCATGTAATCAGCTGCTTGGTGTTATGTTAACACCCACAAATAATAATAATGACATATATAGATAACATACCAAAAAAGAGTGGTAGAAATGCCAGCACTCTCAGCACAGTGTGTGAATTCTGGCACTGACAGTTCCTCAACCTCTGCTACATCACTTGTTCATAATTGGTCTTAACTAGAAATGTTAATAGATGTTAATAATGTTAATAGAAAGGGCTGTTTTTTTTTTTAATCCTGCTCACATTGTTATTTTTTTCCGTTTGAACCTGCCCATGATATTTAATTTCATCTGTGTAATGACAAATGTGTGAACCATCAAGAACCAACTATATATTTATATATATTTATATATATTTATATATATAGAAAGAGAGAGAGAGAGAAAGAGACAGAGAGATTTTATAACCTGTGCAAGATGTGAATATCTAGACTCATGACATCTAAGGTAGTCAGAGTCATGAAGAAATTGATAGGTCTCCCTTGGAAGTTGTTTTAGTGCAATGGTCTCCAAGCATGGGCATGCATCATGCTAACATTTAAAAAAAAAAACCAAAAGAACAGAGAGAAGAACGTTTTATTACCATTGGTGTAATCAGAGCTGGACAATGTGATATATGGGTGTGACGTTTCTCCATGTTTAGTATGATATAATGTTGACCTTGGCAGCAGCCCCACAGCAAGACTGGGGTGATATAATGGTCATTTCCAGCACTCTCTTTTTTATACACAATGCAAAGAGGGTGAGGTGGGGTAATTTATATATAGTTCCTTGTTATAATTTTCTTGGGATAGTTCAAGGAATTTAATTTCCACAGTATTCCATCAATGTCTGTTCATGTTAATATAGAAAGCATATTTCTTGTTCTTCTAGAAAATTCTTTTAATCACTGCATGCAATCTCTTTATCCTGACATTATGTTTATTCCCATGAATTTCTTCCTTATTGTTATTCTTCATTTTCATCCACCTTATTCAGCGCTATCTATCTCTCAGTTATCTTTGGTTTTCTGAGAATCTTACTCAGCACTTTGTCACCCTGAGAATTCACAGCAGCCATGCTGATGGCAGACACCCAGGATGATGCGCGGACAAGGAGGGGACAGCCTTATCTCTTTGTGTCTGGCACAGAAACACCACCCTGGCCTCTAAATGGCATCTTGTATCCAATCTAATAGCCACAGTTAACTACCTCTGGCATAGTATTGCTTGTTAGACACTGTAACAGCTTTTCTTCCCTCCTGCAGTGTAACTGCGTAAAATGAAATTTTACAGCTTCAAAGCTTCAACGTGTGGTACATTCATTATGAAGAAGTATTACCTTTGTAAATTGGTGGGGTTTTGTGAAATCCATCAGTTCAAATGATGGGGAAAATTATAGTCTTGTACATAGTTACATTTTCTTTAATTTCAGCTTGTTAGCCTAAAGTGTAAGCTTAGTGATTTAAGAATCTACTAAAATTAACTAGCACATTCCACACTGCAAGCAAAAACCTCAGCACAAGTGGATTTTTTCCATGTAAAGTGATTTTTCTTTTGGCAAATGAATGGTTAACATACGTGTTGCATTTGATATCAGATAATGGCCAGTGTTTGTGAAGTTGGCAAATGCAGGTAGTTGGGGCACTTCAAAAGAACAGATAAAAGCACAGTCATTTCCCTCTCTAGAGCATGGAGCCACAGGAGGCAAGGCAATGAAACACACACACAAACACACACACGTGCACACACACACGCCGAGGCACACACACGCCGAGACACACACTGCACGTATACTGGGCACACTTTCATACGACCCCGGCCATCATAACAAATCCACTCCAGCGACAGGATGAACAGAGAGCCGGTCTAAAATAACACTGATTAGAATATGAAAGTTGGATCCCTGTGAGGTACAACAGAGATTGTTATTGTCAGTGACTGTTCTGGCAATGAATGTTGTTCCTGCTGTTGTAGGACACATTGATCCATGGCATACTTGGAGAGACGAGGCAGCAACAGTGCTCACACTCACAGCAGAGGGCACTTTATTCCACTCTCTATGTCTTTCCAGAGGTCAGAGGAAAAAAGGCCAGACTGGTTCGAGCTGACAGAAAGGCCACAGTAACTCAAATAAATACTTTTTACAACCGTAGTGAGCAGAAAAGCATCCGAGAATGCAAAACTAAATTCTACAGTGGGCACACGATCACCAAAACTGGACAGATGAACGCAATGTAGTCTTCTGCTGTTGCAGCCCATCCACCTCAAGGTTGGATGTGTTATGTTTTCTGATGATTTTGTGCTCACAATTTTGGTTGCCTTCCTGTCAGCTCAAAAGAATCTGGCCATTCTTCTCTGACCTCTCTCATCAACAAGGTCTTTCTGCCTGCAGAACTGCTGCTCACTGGATATTTTTTGTTTTTCACATGATTCTGTGTAAAATATACAGACTGTTGCACATGAAAATCCCAAGAGGTTGCTAAGTTCAAACAACTGTACACGTAGTTCTTCTATTCTCTGTATCAAACTATGTGTTTCTAATACTCTGTTGATTTCACCCCATGACTCAGAATGAGTGGCCAATTACAGGATAGTGATCAAGGTTATTAGCAAATTGGCAATAAGAACAGTGTTTTTCAAGTGATTTCCTTTGGGTGATGTTTTTATAAGCAGCTATTCGACTATCCAGCTTGCTGATTAGCTGTGCTAACTAGCTAGTACAGAAAAAAAACCCTTATTTTATAAAATAAATCCATGAATATGAAAAGACATCAATTCTTGATTCTTGTAACTCCGTATGTTTCCTACTAGTTTCACTGCAACTACTAAATAATTCATAGTAGTTACTAAATAATTTAGGTTAAGATGAATAACTGAATAATAAGCAAGCCGTTCTGCAAATTCGGCATATGAAGCCTGCAATTACGAAGCCCCAAGTTAAATGGAGTTAAACACATCTAGCAAAATTCACGTGAGAATATAAAGTATTTCACTGGTGAAGGGGACACCCCCAAGAGGAAATAATGATAGCAATTCGAAATAAGGTTTCTTAAAAACACTACTGGAATGCAGAATATGGTTCTGCTTGTGTGTGTCTGGTTTTCTACCCAACATTCTCTGCCACTCACTTAAGTTCACTGCTGAAATGTCAGTGCAAGTATTTAAAAGCAGGCAAATGTGGCCATTTGAACAGTTGAACATTTTCACCAGGCATGCGGTATCTGGTCTACCTCAATGTAAATGCTAAGTGGAGTTTTCTTCCAAATGGGGTGCTGAGATTCAAGGAGTGTATTTACTTACTTGGTTAATGCCAGATCAGTCATACATAAGCTACTTTGCAGTACACATACACCAGATCAATTAAACGACCAAAAACGACAGCTGTGGCAATCTGAGAGGGATCATTATGTTGAGTGAACCCAGCTTTCACACACTTTCTCTAATGACAGACTGATTGATCTTATATAGGATAATGAAATTATGGGTTACATTTCGGAAAGGAAAACTTTGCAGGTTTGAAGATAAACACTGATGTAAGATACCACAATTGGACCACCAGGAAAATATACTGTTTATACAGAGGTTCTAATGTACAAACCATGAGTAACAGCCAGCAAAGGTGATCCAATTATTATAATATTACACTGATGGCAATTTGTTCTTTATAATTTAGCATGCTAGTTTTATTGGGGGTGGGGTGGGGGGGACTTCACTCATTAAAACCCAACTCAAAAGCCTCAGTGTTAAATATCCTCCTAGATCAAGGGCTGTGTAGATCATGTTACTGTTCTTGCTAGTATAGCAAATTACAACAATTTTTGGAGGTCAGTGAATATCAACTTACTTCCTCTCAAGATGAAAGCACTTAGAAAGAGCTTGCCAGAGAAATCCAAGTAACTTGCTAAAGAGATTTATACTAGAAAATGTGATTGTTCTTAACACATAATTTCTAGCTTTTTCCAGAACTCATAGACAAACAAAAAGTGTTTCTTATAAATGGATTGTGTGAGGTATTTAACCTCAGTGATGACAAAAACAGGTGGCTTTTTACCAGAGACTGCCTGATATTACTGCAGGTCTAGTTGATGACCACAGATCATCAAACAATGATGATTTATTCAAGTAACAACATAATTACAAAGCTCATCAATCAAAGTCATTAGGCTTACCAACACCAAGCTTGAAATATAGCCTGAAGCGGTGATCTGCCGTGTCCGAGCACTCTTTGCAAATAGAGCCTCTAGTTCTAGACAAGTTACATAGATCAATAAAGAGGCCATAGATAAACATACAAGCTTTGTGACAATGGCTCAATGCTAGTTGTGCAAAATCCCTGCTGAAAGCTGATTGGCTGAACCTGGCCATGTTTTTGAAATAATTCAGTGATGACCAAAAATCCAGTTACAGATTAACAGAATGATGTGGCACACCAAATTTCAGCTCAATCTGACTTTTGGTTCTCTGAGTAAACCAGCTCCACCTCCTTAGAATTCTTTTTTAGGAGAGTTTTACTCTTTCCTGAGAAGTTTGACATCAGTATTGTGAAGATTTGCAAAACATCCAAGAACAGGACTAGTTCGCAAAAGTAGGTTTCACATATTAGGCAAATTATCGAATGGCATGTACTGTAGGCTCCTGCAATGTTTACTGCTACAAATAGGTCACTGACCATTGTAGTTTATTATTTAAAGCTGTCTGATGTTAACATAGGTGTATTATTTAATATAATTTGTTTTCTAGTGATAGAGATATATGTGATAGAGATATCTTAAATAAGGCAGTGTTTTGTAAGAATCCTGTCTCGCTTTGTCCCAGAGAACAGTAAAAAATATTAAAAATGTTTTTATGATGCAGAATTTCAATATTATATTAAATATTTGCATGGAGGGAAAGAGGAGAACCATCAGAACGTGGCTTAATAATTTAATAAGCACAATTGATTGGCATCTCTCTGCGCAGGTTTTCCAGTGTGCTATATCATAAATATAAGGAACTTAAATGCTGCATTAGCTGCTGTTACTAGCTACTATGATACTTAAACACCTGCCACATTATTCAGTTATTCAATAAGCCAGTGCAAGTCTACAGACAGGTGTGGGTCTAGCCTGATAAAGTCAGCTATAACTTGCTTTATGCATTTATCATTAAAAATTTGCTTTGTTACAGATATACGTACATTTCTGCATATGATGTGATGGTGATGTAAATGTAAAAGGTAAAACTACATATATAGCACTGTAAGTGTCAAAGTGATGTGCCCTAGTAGTGTATTGTACTAGTCTGTTGATTGTTGGTTATTGTGTAAATTTTTTTTTTTTAACACAATAACACCAGGTTTCAGGTAATCAAAACAAAAGCAAACAATAGCTGCTATCAGAGAGCTGGTGTAGTTATAAATGTCATACCAAAAATTTTCTCCATTAACATTACGTACTCAAAAATATACTCAAAAAGTGCACAGGTATGCTAAATAAGGGTTCAGTGAAAAACAGTGTAATCATGTGTATTACAATATGATGAAATACAAACTCATTTTAAGGAATCACATTACAAACACTGAATGACAATTGTCCCTTTATTCCCAGACAAACATAGTTTTGATACAGTGGAAATCATGCATGATTATGACTGGTACAAAACACATCAGTTAAGCCATTAAAGGGCTTTCAGACACATTAGAACTCAAGGCCAATAGAGTTGTTTATTTAGTATTTAGTATAGTTTGTAGTATCACTATTAGTAATATTACTATTTAGTTGTTTCAATAATTAAGGTCTTGAAATTGAGGTAATGTGTGGAAGTGAATTTTTCATGCTCTTAATTTGCAATTTTGTGTTCTCCAATTAATAAATTGCACCTGTGTTTTTGTAAATTTGTGCTGTTTTCTAAAGAATTGTTACATTGCTAAAAGTGAAATATTGTTGTTGCACATTTTGCACTTCCTTAGGTCTAGTACCATTAAACATGATCATGATGCAGAACGTGAAATCTCCTGCCTGCTCTAATATAACAAAAAAATCTCATTTATGTACTGAACTATTGCTATGAAGTGCTCTCCTAGTCAGAAAGGAAGTGTCATGACTGTTGCGTCGTACAGCAGCCTGTCTTATGGATGAGGATGTCATTCTCAGGACGAAATTCTGTGCAGATCTCGGTACTCTTTTAAGTGGTGCAGAATGTCAGGGTCAGCATCCACCAATCCAATGGACAGGATTCTGATAATGAAGTGAAACTCCTGTTCACTGAGGTCCCACTGTTAGAGAGGAAAACCCAGTACAGTATCTCCCATTAACTTCTGAATAATATTTTAAATGAAAATACCCGAGCAAACACCTTGCAACACCTTAGTAAACACTCACAACCTGCAGCTTCCAGCAAACCTTTTGCATGTACTTTGTATTTTTGTATTTTGTACTTTTGCATGCACAACTGTATTTTGAGCAGGAAATGGCTGGTACTGTTACAGAACATGTGTTGTTTCCCCAACAATACATCCTTCCATCTTACCTAAACTAACAGAAGAGGAGAAGAAGCAAGAGAGGAGGATTACATGCTAGGCTAAAGACTCGAGCTAACATGCTGCCTCTACCGAGCCTACTGCTGGCCAGTGTGCGCAAACAAAAGGGATGAGTTAAGAGCCCTCACCATGACACTATGGGAATACAAAAAAACAACATCGCCTTTATTTTCACAGAAACCTGGCTAAACTAGGATACACTGGACTCTCACAGAGGAGGTCTGCAAGAATGGGGGAGTCTGCATATTTGTGAACAACTTGTGGTGGATGGATGTCATGATTACAGAGAAACAATGTTCAGCTGACAAAAGTATTACATATGAAATGCCAACCCTTTTACCTACTAAGGGAATTTAGTGCTTTTTTCATTGCTGCTGTTTACATTCCACCTCAGGTGGACGTTGAGACAGCATTCAGCTCAGTACTCAGCTTCAGTGTATATGAAACTCTGCACCCAGATGCTGTTTTCATCATCGCGGTGGATGTTAAAACAGTGCAGTCTACAAAATTCATTCAACATTTCCTAATTCCTTCCAGGGAGAAAAGCACATTACAGCATGTGTATTGAAAGATTTGTGTTGCATACAAAGCTAAACCATGACCCCATCTCGGACGCTGAGACCATGTCACCCTTTTTTATTTTTTTATAAGACTCTACAGTTAACACTGAAGAGTGTGTCTACACTGTGACAGCCTACCAGCACATACGTAGAAAACATTGCGCTGAGGAAGACCCATTTACACTTATCCCAACCAGAGGCCTTGGATCAGTACCGAAGTCTGGTACATGCTCACTCTGTGGCTCATCACCTTTGGGATGAATTGGAATGCTGACTACTTGCCAGGCCTCCTCACCTGACTTTTCAGTGCCTGACTTCTCTGATGGTCTTGTGTCTGAGTGGGCAAATCCTCACAGCCAAATTTCAAAATCTAGTGAAAATACGTCCCAGAAGAGTGGAGAATATTATAACAGCAAAGAGGTACTAAGCACATATGGTTGTGATGGCCAAGTGTCCACATACTTTTGGCCATAAGAGTATACAGTCCCCTCCAAAAGCATTGGAACAACAAAGGCAATTATTTTTCTTTTTTTTTTCTCTACAATGAAGACATTTGTGTTTGAGATCAAAAGATGAATATGAGATAATAGATAAAAATTTCAACTTTAATATCATGATATTTATATCTAGAAGTGTAAACAACTTGCCACTTTTTGTTTGAAACCACCAAAGTGATCAAAAATATTGGAACACGTGACTTAAGGTGTTTCTTGTTGCCCAGGTGTGCCCTGTTAGATTGACTGTTTAAACAATTAATAGCCCTGAATGTCTACTCTTGGTTTGAGCCCTAGGTTTCACCTGTGAAGACATTTGTTGTTAAAAAGGATAAACCAACATGAAGACCAGAGAGCTGTCTATAGGAGGAAAATCGATCATAGCCATTCCACAAGCAATTGGCATAGCCAATACAACAATTCAGAATGTCCTGAAAAAGAAAGAAACCACTGGTTTACTAACAACAAGACATCAAACAGGTCGGCCAAGGAAAACAAAAGCAGTAGATGACAGACATCACCAACAGTCAGACATTGGTGAAATCACCAACAAACTCCACAGGGCAGGGGTGAAGGTATCACAATCCACCATTCGAAGACTTCGAGAGCAGAAATATAGAGGCCACACAAGATACAAACCACTCATCAGCAGTTATTGCAAGCAAGGGATATGCAACCAAATATTAAGTGTTATTTACTTTAATTTCCTTTAATGCTATCTATTCTAATATTTTTGCTCACCTAAAAAGTGGGTGGTCTGCCACCAAAGGTGCCATCTTCTAAGCTATTTAACAGATCTTGATGTAAATATTAGGACATTTTTTTAAAAAGCTTATCAATCTTCTGATCTCAAACCCAAATGTCTTCAGTGTATAGCAAATATAAAACAATTGGCCTTGCTGTTTCAATACTTTTGGAGGGGACTGTATATATTTTATTTATACCACTGTTGTTTATTCCAGTAGTTTTTTTTTACATATTTCAGTCTGCACTACATATCAAAAAACTATATTTTTATTTATTATTATTATGCCTTTATACTTTCATATATTGTTTTAAATTTATTTTCTTTTTCTTTTTTGTTTTTTTAATTTTTCTTTATTATATTTTTAAACTAAGAATCTCATTGTACAAGGAACCTTGTGCATAATAAAGGTCTTGAATCTTGAATAATTAATGGAATAAGTCTACTTTGAGAGCTACCAGAAACCCTTGGTGATAACCACGCCCCCTCTCAGCCACAGCTCACCCATCGGTCATTAATTCTATATTCTATGGAGTTTAAACTCACTCACACACATTCTGGGATCTGATGCTATGCAGCCGGCGTGGACTGAAATGATTTTTTAAATGGAATGTAATGAGGTCTTGAAATGATGCATGATGTGACACGTTACATGAGCCGATTCGCCTGGTGTGAATGTGCCTGCAGGTTTAAAATACAACAGTAGCGGAACACTACTTTGGACTAAACGAAGAAAGAAAATCTGGTTACCTTTTTTTTGGGGGAGACGACACGGCTATCTTTGTCTGATCTTTGCATCCCCTGACAGAAAGAATTAGGTTATACAGAAGCAATAAAAACACGAAATGAATAAATAAAATAAAATAGAAGAGGAGGATAATTATCTGTCATACATCTTTTAAATATTTAAATGTACAATAATGAATGCTAGCTGTAACTTAGATGTGCAATATGAAATACTATTTCATTCATAATTTTAATACTTAAGAAAGTGTGTGATAGATAAAATACTTTACTACTTTACTTTTCTGGTAAATACAAAAGTGAGTAAATAAGGGATGATAGAAGGAAGGAAGGAAAAAAGTAGTACAGTGGGGTCCAGAAGTCTAAGACCACTAGTGAAAATGCATCTGTTTGGCATTCTTTTTTCAATTTAACACAGTTGTTATTGTCAGTAACAACTTGTGAAAAGCAGAATCTTAGAAATATTTACATGAATTTCAAAATTTGTTAGTGTTTGCTGCATCCCCTTTTTGCTTTAATGACAGTATGCACTCGAACTGACACAGACTCCATCAGCTTGTGTAAAAAATTATGATCCATGTTAGATCAAATCCATCGGTGTGTCACCTGAACATGTGCTTCAATGGAAGGGATAAGACTTATGGAAAATCTGATCTTTTGTACAAAGGAGTTAACATGGTCAATATCAGAAATCTGCTTAAATTTAATAGTGACAGAAATTGTGCTTCTTGAATATTAAATAGTCAATGTGTTGCACTTTTCCTTTTTTGTTTTAGAATTTTAAAAATTCTAAAACTTTGTGTTTATTTCCAGTTTTAAATTAAAAAAATCCAGATTTTTCTCTCAGACTTCTGGACCCCACAGTAAGTAAGTAAGTAAATAAGCAAGCAAGGAAGCAAGCATTTTTATTTTATTTTTATTTTAATGGATCTACTTACCTGACTAAGGCCCATTGACATGCACATGACGCAAAACATGCAACAGAAAATCTACAGGAAAGGAATTTAAGTAAACAATCTATAAACACATAAAACCGCCCTCTTGTGCACCTCTTACTCTACTGTAATTAAGTATTAATATTTCATTTTAGCAACCCTTAGCTTCTAACTGTAAAATAAAGTAACAGTTTTAAATATGTGCACCTTCTCATTTCACTTGCAAAAATAATTATTACAAACATTTACAATATTAAAATGAGTCTAATCTGTAATCATAACTTCTTTGAGCATTTTAGTTATGCATCAGCTCTAAGACTTCTCCATAAAAGCTGCAGCATACACAAATGTAATTATTTACAAGGAGGGTAATATTTTTGGGATTCCTCTAAAAATTATGATGTAATGATATAATGTAATGAGTCCCTGTTTTTGAAACGTTTGCCAGGACATTTTTATCATCAGTAATTTCTACACTATCATGTGTTGTCTTTACTTTTCTTTTCTTTTGATAGCCACTTTTTTTTTTTTTTTTTTTTTAAGAATATGTTTTACTTATATAGACAGTAAACAAAGGCCATCCACATTGGATTGGCCTGAAATCCTCACCAGAAATCTATGAATAAGGTAAGTTTAATACATTCAAAATGGCCAACACTGAGCTTGTTCAGTGTGTCGAGTGCTTCTTCTTCTTCTATCATTAGTAATAGCTTTATTTGTAAGAAATGTGGACTAGTTAGCACCCTAATGGAGAAGATTGCAGCATTACAGGTGTGCACTCAATCACTAGAAAGGACTAGTTTCATTAGTGAAAGGTCTTTATGGCAGAAACACCCATGCTTTAATACTGACATTTGGATTAATATAAGCAACATAGTTACACTATCCCAGCCTGAAGCTATCTCATATTACTAGCTCATTTCATTTATAATGTGTCTTGTACATAATACATGCACCCTGCCATGCTACCATATCAAGCATACAATCACGGTAGCTACTGCACACAGTTTTATTGAAAATCTCCCAGAGTCGTTGACTTTGATTGGTTCACTGTCTGAACACAGACAACTTGATCAGGCAACTGAATACTTAGTGTCAGTGTTCCACTACTCTTTAGGTAATGTAAGCCCCTCTTAAAAGAAAACTAATTAGAGAGAAAAAACTAGTACTCTGGTATAATGATCATACTTGCACCTTAAACCAGACCACTCAAAAGTTAAAATATAAATTCAACTAAATTGGTATTCCAAACTGCATGCAAGAAGAGTCTTCTTAACTATCGAAAGCCTCTTAGTGCTGCTAAATCAGCATGTCTCTCCACCCTAATACATGTTAACAAAAATAATCCTTGATTCTTATTTAATTCAGTAGCTAACTGGGACCAAGATCACCACAGAAGCACAAATACCAACAGTGTGTAGTAGCAAAGAATTTTCATTAATTACCCCTTCAAAATCATCAACTTGTGTACTATATCCTTAAACAGATACACATTTCCACAAACAGATACTACCAGAAGCAACCGAACCTCTATTACAAATAATCAATTCCTCCCTTAGCACTCTCTATGTACCTAAATCCTTTAAACTAGCAGTTATAGTTGATTTTATACAACTCAAACTCAACGCTTGTCATTTGTCTAAATATAGGCCAATATCAAACCTCCCTTTTTTCTCTAAGATTCTAGAAAAGGTTGAAGGCTTTAGCACAGCCATCAGTCTCGCTCTTACATAGGAATAACATTCATGAAATCTTTCAGTCAGGATTTAGGCATCATCACAGTACAGAGGCAGCACTGGTTAAAGTGGTAAATGGCCTACTATTGGCCTATGATCAGGGCTATGTCTTGCTTGTGTTGGTTGACCTTAGTGCAGCTTTCGATACCACAGATTATAATATTCTTCTAGTTAGACTGGAAAATGTTGTTGGAGTTAAGAAAATGGCTCTTTCCTGGCTCAGGTGCTGTTTGAATGGTCGTTATCAGATATATATGCTACCTCTGGGTAGCATACAATATATTTTGAGACCTTGTGATATAATGCATAGCTCAACCCTAATAGTTTCATTCTCAAGCTCATTCTCTCAGTAACTCATGGTATCAGGTTCCAATGCTATGCTGTTGACACTAGCTTAAAAAGTTGAGGAATGTGTAAAGGACAGTAGACTCTGCATGCTGAGTAACTTCCTCCTACTTAATTCCAACAAGACAGAAGTACTTCTATTAGGACCACAGGCAGCTAGAAGTAAGCTTTTTGATTATATAACTCTGGATGGCCTTTCAGTTACATCATGTGGAACAGTGAAAGAACGTGGTGAAATGATTGACTCCAGTCTCTTATTTGAAGCTCATGTAAGTAATATTACTAGGATAGTCTTTTTTCATCTCAGAAATATTGCCAAGATATATAACGTCATTACGTGATGCAGAAAAAATAGTTCAGGATTTTGTTATCTCTAGGTTGGACTATTGTAATGCCTTGCTGTCTGGATGCTCCAGTTGGTGCATAAACAAGCTCCAGTTAGTCCAGAATGCAGCAGACCATTTATTAGTACCAAGAATAATGAGGATTATAGCAGCCAGCGGAGCCTTTTCTTTTTTAAAGCTCCCCAGTTATGGAGTTATACTTTCCAAATAGTATCTGGGACTCAGACACAGACTCCATCTTTAACTCTAGGCTGAAAACTTACTGTATTTGTTTAGTCAAGCTATTTCTTAATAGGCCCAGATCTAGAAGGTTCATGGGCATAGACAGTTTAAACAGCATAAACTGGTAAAATGTTTGGATGCTGTTGCCAACCATTGCCCTCCACCCCAACATGTTCACTCAGGTTTGTTGATGGTGGAGTGGTAGGTTGCTTTATGTCCCTGTCATGTCATTGCCAGAATCAGGACTCCACTTCCCAGAACACACTGCAGCCTACAAACATGGCCTCCATGGACTACAATCCCTATCACAACACTCCACCATCATATTCACAGTCACCTGAGTTTTAATCGTGCACACCTTTTGGATTTGCCCTTGTGTTGTTGTTTGCTGAGTGCCTGACTTCATGCCTATTTCTTCTTTGCCTCACATTTTGGATCTGTTTGCTGGTCTTTTTAATAACACTCTAAACTGCATTTACACCCTCCAACTCTGTCGCATGACAGTCCCAGGGTATTTTCAAGCCTGTATTCACTTTATGGCTCTTCCTTTAGTTATGCTGTCAAAGCTAGTCCTGATGGAGTCCATGCTTGCACTTTTCACACAACAAACATTCTGTTAAACCACTATAGAACAAGAGCATACCTAATAATCTGTTTGCACTCTTTTCCCCCTCTCTCTTTCTCTCTCTCAGTCAACACTCAAGTCTCATTCATTATTCAGTGGATAACTTGGGAGGGGGCAAATACTTTTTCATGGCATTGTATTCTTAGCCGGTCAGTACATTTTGAATACAGCATTACATCATCATTAGGCGAATGCCTAACACATAATGCTATCTGTGTATGCTGCAACATTTAATTGACCATAAAGCCAACACTGTTTCTGAATACTACATTAGCTCTCTTTCAAGAAAAATTATTGTCCCTTAGAAACAAACTTCATAATCCTTTTAACTGGGTTATTTATTTAAAAAGACATACAATAGAAGAGTCAGACATGGGAGTAATCAGCCACTGCCTGATAGAAAATGAATGCCTTGGCACTTAAAATTGATATTTTTAAGATTCCTAATTAAAGCATTACTTTCAGCCTGTTACAATGATGTTTCTATTTAAAAAGAGCTCTTCATTCACTTACCTGCAGCAAGAATAACATTAGTTTTCCTGTGTTTGTCCTCTGTATTCACGTCTGTACATGATTTAAAATGTCTCCCGAGTCAGACACACAAAACAAAACCTGATCTGCAGGTTTAGTAACATCTCTCACTCGCCTTTTACACAACATGACTCTGAACATTCAGAGGATTTTACACAAATTCAGATGGTCTGAAGCCCAAGTCTTTATTATCACATACGTTTTCTTAGTCACTTATTTATTTATTGCTATTTATATATTAAAAGTTTTTATTTAGTGTAAATAAGCCTAAATTTATGGCAGCCTGCAGCATCAGAACCCTGCAGTTCCAAACCCTACGTGGAAAATCAACTGGACTGGAAATTTAGGACTAAGAAGTTACGATAATTTTTGCTAATAAATAAGCAGTTAAACTTTGCATACAAATCATATTATTTTATACATGTTTGTTTAAAAAAAAAAAAAAAAAAACTCTAGGGTTTATCCATGCACCACACAAGGTTAACTGAAAGATGAGCTTATCATGAAATAAAACCAGTAAGAAAATATAATAATAATAATAATAATAATAATAATAATAATAATAATAATAAGTTTTGGAAGTCTGTGGGGTCCAAGCACTCTTTGCAAATACTGCCCCTGGTGGCCAATACATTAGTTTTCCTGTTTGTTCACTCTGTGCTCCTCTGTATTCACATCTGTACATGATTTAAAAAGTCACCTGAGTCAGACACAAAACAAGGATTGTAGGCCCACGAAGACTCTTTGTTTTATGGAAGGGTATGCTGTAGTGTTCATCCATGCACCACACAAGTTGATCCTACTCACCAAGGTTAACTCAAAGATTAGCTAAGTAAAGAAAAACTACCACTAGCTTTGGATTGTAGTAGTTAAACTCATCTGTGTCTAGCCTGTGCTTACTGAGCAAAAGGAAAGGATTCCAGGAAACTCAAACCATTTTGTGGTGCCAGTTTGGTTGCGTGACGTTGCATGAAATTTAATCTACAGCAACATAAATAAGACCGACTTGATTTAGATTTCTCAACTACATTGGTTCCATAACACATGGATATCTGATTTTGTCTGAATAATGTTTTCAAATTGGCCACTTTGATCATGCTGACTTACAAACAGAAAAATCTAAGCACTGACTGTTGCAAGGCCAAAAGATTGTGAATCACAACAAATGATCAAATCTAAACACCATTAGTCACTTCTCCCCATCTTCTCCTAGCAAAGAATGCAGTAAAACACATCTAACCAGAAAAGGGAGTCTAAATTTCCCCTAAATGTTATCTGTATTGCCCAACATCATTAAAAACACGCCCTAATTTGACTGCATGGAATCTTGTGCGTCTTTGTTCATAAGTGGAATGCAACACAAGTGTGGAGTCAAACCACTAAGCCACTTGCCAATAAAATCTACAAATGAGGGTCACACATGAAGTGAGTGTTATCCACATATGCAGACACAACATATTAAGTTCATTATTTTGTTCCACTTGACTTTTCCGTTTTACATTTTTTACCCTTATAACACAGGATTAGTGTTCATTTTAAATACTGAAGTCTTCTTTTTCCGAACCGTGCTTCATTCTTTGAGTTTAAAATAGTTTTCTATTGCTGGGCTGTTTACATTAGTGCCTCATTTCCACAGCATGCAGAGCTAACTGAGCTAAACTGTCATGGGTTGGGAAGCACAGTATACACATAATACATAATTCATAACATACAAAATAACTTGTCTTTATATTGATCTGTTTTTATACAACAATAACAAGCATGATAAATTTACTATACAATGCTTGTTGATTTTATTGCGTTGTTAGTAGTTCTGTTAATCAAACTCATCTGTTCTTACATCTAAACATTAATTAACTAATTAATTCATTCAATTATAGGGACACTACTTCTACAGTGCATAATAAAAATGACTGTATTTGAAACAGTCTAAAATTCTCACTATATGTCACTACTTTCAATGTCTTTATTAATTTTTCTTTCTTGTCTTTCCATGTCTCTCCCCTAAAGTCTCCTAAAGAGTAAAAACAGAACTGGTCCCTCCTTCCAGCACAGAAATTCCCATATGGTCACGCCAAATTTCCATTTAATGGCCAGAGGATTTCCAAACAGATTCATCCATTACGGGCAGCACTAGGAGGCTACAGGGTTCAGAAAGAGGCTGTCCAAAAGTATGATTAAACTTCCAATAAGGATGACTGCAGGGGACAGGGGACAGGTGAGGAGATATCTCCTCCAAAGCATGGCGCAAGAGCACATTTATATGTTCCATTTCTGCGTCACCTTCTAACTGCTGTGTCAGCCAATGTTTTTCAGCAAGTAAAAAATGGTAACTTTAAATCCCAAGACTGTGGTTTGATTAACTACTAGGCATTTGTTGTCTGGCAGTTAAAAACAACCCACTGGAGAGCCTTGGTATGACATGTATTTTTTGAATGCTGAATTGTGTGGCATTTGTGTTATTTCTGTGTTTTTTTGGCCCATATTTTGTGTATGTCACAGCCAGGAAGGTCCATCATCAAAACTGATTAGATGTTACCCCTAGATCTTATAAATAAAATTGATTTCTTATCTCTAGGCAAAGTCACACATGGTTAAACATTGACAACAATGCTTGAGTTACGATGTCTGGAAAATAGAGAAAATGCAGATGCAATGAAACTGTCAACATGTTGATGTCCACATGTACAGATAAACAAACATTCCCAGCTATTTTTCAAATCTGAGATCCATTCACAGTGAAACTACATATCACAGTGATATGTTGTGTTCTGTGTGTACTTAGCCAGAAAAAGCTATGATTACAATACTTGACCATGGTATTGATATTGGCTGAAACTTCTTCTCGCTCCTTCAAGCTCAAATTCCCTGCTGACTCTGGGGCTCCAGGCTCAGTCCTGAGATCCAGACCTGCTGTGTGTGAAACTCAATCTAGTGTTCCTGGGGTGGGGGAAACACCTTGAAGCAGCCTGCTGACCTGTAGCGACTATAGCCAAAACCATCTTCGGTCAACAGGCTCCAAGGAACACCAGGGTGGTGGTTTAATCTCCAACTGGAGGGCCTAAGACCTTTAAACCTAACAAAAAGTGCATGAGTGCCCTAGAAGGGATCCTTGGGCTTTGGGCAGTGATACTATGATCATCCGTTGAGCTTTGAGTTTAAAGATCTCTCTGCTACAGCCATTAGCAAGGGCACATACAGGAGAGTTAGGGTCTGTTGGACTCTAGGAGCATGGATCAGAATGCAATTTTCTCCAAATACACAGAACAGGGTCCTAAAACAACAGGTAGCTATGTGAGCAATAGGACAGACACCTGGACACTCAGTTCAAACTCAGAAAAAGGTCACTTAAAGGACAGCTGGATTCAACTTGTAGATCTGTGACTCAAAAGAGTCGTAACTCTGGAATGGAAATCAGGGTAAGAGGTCTACTGTAGGGAACAGTGTGTGAGTAAGAATGATGTGAAAATGTGAAATATTGGGGTGAAGAAGTCAGCCTGGGCAGATACAGTCTACTGCACATGGTCTGGAGGGGGCACATTGTGCTTTACAGAAGGGAAAACAAATTCTCAATATGAGGAAATGAGAATGGAACGTGAAGTTCTGGTATAGTGATGATTGTGGGGCAGAAATAATAGATATATAGGTAGTTTGGTTCTGTATTCATACATGAGACCATGTGTAAACATTTAGTTTAGTACTCCCAATTTGCCAGTTACCACCCACTAACTTGTTCTCCTCTATCATACATGTTTTTAAACTGCTACTCATGCTACATCACAGGGCAGCGTAACACTTTTGGATGAAAGTGTTATCTTATTTATGTAGATTTATATTGCGCAAGTTGGGAAGGAAACTAATTACAGTTGTCCATCAAAAAAATCTATAAGGATAATTCACATCGGGCCTTGGTTTGGCACACTATAAGTGTGTGGTCAGGTTTATCATACTAGTCAAGAAGAAATATATCTTTTTACCCTTAAGCATATTGTGAGATTAATTTGATACCATCCATACAGCTAACTATGATGGAGTACTAAAAAAAATGTCTTGATAAAATAAAGTACTATGGACTATTATAGATCGTAGCTTAGCAAGCTAAACAGTTGTCCAGGAATTTCCAGGGTAGTGTTCATAATTGAAAGCAAAAGAATGTAAGTGGTTAGAGGACAAACCGATATTTCAGTGTGTTTTCAGTCAGATGCTTACATGTCTTTGTAAAAGCAGCCTTTTCCCATACACCCACATATATTATTGTAGATATGTGATTCATCTTGGTGCTTCCATATTCTTTTACTCCAGCTATGATCATCTCAGACTTCTCAGACTACCATAAATATGTGCTTAAATGTCCAAAATTTGTAGGAACTATCTATTGCTTCTGTCAGATTTTATGGAGCTGTTTTCCCATTCATCCAACAAGTCATAAAGCAGACCTCACTCTGGATAGGCAATAATTCAACAAGAAATTTTGATGTCCAAGCAGGCTGGCAGTGCCGATGTTCTATTTTGTAGGACTATTGTACTGACTCTGGATCAGTAGTGACTAAATTCAACAAGTTAGAGCCAGAGCTCTGTATTCCCATCTTGTGATGACACCACATGGAAATCAAAACCAGGTCTAGCAGGTCTGAAAAACATGCATTTTCCACTAAGATAACCAGAGCAGTGGGAACTTCCGGCCATGGCCAAGTTCACGGCCAATCTAATCCCTGTGAGCTGGACAGCTATTCACTAGGAGGGCCCATACACACACACACACACACACACACACACACACACATAGGAAGTACAACATACAAAATCTTTGTATACACAATAACAGAAATAATAACCATACACATTTGCATGTCCTGTACATTTTCAGTGTAAAAAAAAAATAAAAATAAAAAAAACATGTTACCCATAATCCCTGAAAAAAATCACCTTGAAAGCATTTGACACATGGAGTGGTATTAAGCTATTACTTCCTCTAAAGGGTTTCCGTCCTGTGGCAAAGCCTGGCAGCTATAGCACTGCTGGGTTGTGTCAAGACTTCCGCTGGGTTTTCATCCTCACCAATTGGTGCAAGATGTTGCAATTAGCAGGCCATTTTGGCTGGGTTTTAGCTTTCCCAAGCTCTGCCTTGCATCAGTGCTTACAGGCAGGAGAGCCAGTGGTGTTTCGCAAGGCTCTGTGAGAACCAGAGTGTGTGGAATGGAGGTGAATGGGCGAGACGTTGTTGAGGCTCTCCATTGGCTGGATACTGACACACGGTAATTGAAGCCTGATGAGTGAAAGAGCAATGAGGGTCTGTTGAGGTTATCCTGTATCTGATCTCTTATGTGGAGAAAGCATACAAAGCAAATCCAACCACTACACCCCCTACTCCTCCTTTGAGAGTGAATCCTTTGTCACAAATGCCTTTGGTTGTGTCCTGACTTTTTACAAAGGATTCAGGGACGACACACAGCTGGAATGCGTTACTCACTGAAAGGGCAAACTAAACATGGGTGAAAAAGGCACCCCTCCTTACCACACTGAGGGTCCTGGTTCTCATTCTTCATGACAAAAGAGTGATATGCTGCATGCACAACAATCATACATGCACCATTAGAAAGGAATTAAAAACAATGTCAGGCTGAAGCTTGTTCCTGGGCAGTGAAATAGGTTATATGATGTGTGCTGTTTATAAACATTGCCTAAGGATTGAGCCCATATTGTATGTTCCCATAAGTGCATTTACTGTACGATTATAAATTATACAGTATTTAGCAAAACTGTATTACAGAACTAATTAAGTCTCCTCTTCATTACTTTGATAATTAGGTACAAAAACAACCTGGAACAATTGGTACCCAGAGTATGTTCTGATAAATTTGAGCTGAAATGTCACAAAAAAGCTGTCACAACAAACCTAATTTCCGAATCAGTGTTGTTAGCAATATCCCAAAATAGTTTTCTGTAGTATTAACGGATAGTGCAAATAAGATAACAACTCCATCATTTAATTTCCTTATTAGTAGGACAATCAACTACAAGTTCACAAGGTAATGGCTTGGTTCCTTGCTGTGTCAGTCCTTCCACACAACACAAAAATAACAGAAAGCAGGATAAGCTAAATGATGAATTATTAGATGCAAGGTTCCCCTGCTGTTGCTAAGAGTTCCGTGGTGGATCATTTTCTCTGAATAATCTCTCCCATTTGACAGGAAACTGGACGTGCTCATAAACGTGCTCATAAACCAGCAGCATAACTGCAACCATGACATTACATTAATGTCCTCCTAGTTGCTCTCTGGTATCTTACTACCGGGACAGATGTTGTCACTCAGTAGTGGTCGCTCAGAGATGAAGGCCTTCATTCCCTGAAGGATTTGGCATGGAAGGAATAAATTTTTTATTTTGACACATGTTGCCAAAACCTATTACCCTTTTAATCTTTTTGTCTGTTTCAAAAATAAAGAAACCAATAAAACATAGAAACACGGATTAATAACTAATTGGTAATTGTAGTTTTTAAACATCTCCATGCCATTCCAGAAAATTTTGAAATGAGATTTCATCTTGAATATTAGACAAACAGATACAGAAAACAATGTAAAAATTGGCAAGGTTTTACTCAGTAGACTAGGTCAATATGCACAGAGGTGCAGGCTCCTCAACTGTAATACAGTATATTATTGTAGGTATTCAGCAATAGGGAGTAATGTTCCCTAAAGCCTCATACCAATAGCAATAAATAAGCCCCTACCATTTCTTCCCTCTCATAAATAAAATTTTGTTTTACACTCGGTTGCAAATGTTTGGAAGCTGATGATCACCACATGCAGGGCGACTTCTCCAGCATAGAGTTTTGTCAAACATTCTCAATTCTTCATTGTTTATGGAGGCTTTTTTTCCCGTTACATTAGTGAAATGGATGCTAATTAGGATTGAGTTTAGGTGATTGACTTGGCCAGTGGGTTGTACTCAGATTTGCATTATACAAAATCAGGCATTAATACATATATTTCACACATCAGTATTCAGACTTCAGACCTAACTACTGGCTTAAGCGCTATTCACACAGTTGTGTGGGAGTTGCAAAGTTTGGCTAAAACAGCATTGTGTCCCAGTTTACATATAAATCTGACTTAAGCCCATTTTTCCTGTGCGACGTCAGGTCAAACAAGGAACAGTATTACATCCAGAGCCTCTCTCTGACAATGGCGCTGGACTTCCACCTTGAAATGGCTTGGGCAAAGATTAACATTAACTTATCAATTCCAAAACTCAAAATAGTGTATAAAAAGCATGCTAAAATAGTCTACATCCCTTGTCCACAGGACAAGTTCATGATTTACTGTCTTGCCACATTGTGTGTGTACAATTAACTGTTCGTACATGATAGAAAATAAATAAAGAAATATTTTGTGGCTTGTCCAGGCCCTCTTTGCAACTCTCACCAGTAGATTTTTCACCCCTGCCTAAGCTTCACACTTTCTGCAACCATACTTCCAGTTCATCATGTAATATAGTAGGATGTGCTGGATCAAGTGCTATTTTATTATCTATTATCTATTACATTGTATAATATGTAAAAAAAATCTGCATTTTCTATCCCCTCATTTTTTTTCAGGCTTAAAGGCAGATGCTTATAGTTAATTGCTTAAACTCAGCCTGGCCTGTTATTAGGACTGCACCCCTTCAGAGCATTTGGTTATTTTCCCTCTAAAAATGCCTAATGCATTAGCATAAGCAATATACTAAATTTGATGTAAATGACAACAATTTAGTTTGCAGCTAAAAAAACAGGAGTCCAGGAGTTTAACAAATATTTCTAAACCTCTCTAAAAAATTATACTGTGTTTCACATAGCCACATGCCATACATCATTTGAAAGATCTTGACAAGTAGTTTGTGTTTAGCCTTACCCACTGACCTTGCACATACAAATTAAAGCCCAACAATTACACTTCTTGAGCTGGAGCATGCCATAATCATCTATATTTTTTTCATTACATTTTGGCTTATCGTTTCATGAAACATAAGTATAATTCAGAAAACTGCACATAAGTACTAAAAACGAGTCCATGCACAATGTTGTATGAAGCTATTAGTTTTACTTACATTCTTAGAATCAACCTCACGATCCTAACGGGACAAAATGATATCTAGGCTAAAAAGTTATTTTTCAGGGCTCGTGTTGTGTGATCCAAGGGTTGGTGTCAAGAAATCTTTCAATAATTTGGTATTTGAAACTTTGATCGGCGCATCATTATGCAGATGCCATATATTCTAGGTAGCAGGGACATGCGCAACATACCCAGATGTACAGCACACACATGATCAGAGCGTGTCCAAATGTCACAGTCTGCACTGTTTCTCTCTTGTTGTTTGCTGTGCACATGAGAGAAGGCAGGCTATATTCAGTCCCAGCCTGATTTTATATTGTCATTCATTGTAAAAATGTCAGAATAATAAGTCTTTAGTTTTGTCATTCAGACAAAATTGCTTAAAAATAATGCTTTAAAGCAGGGGTGCCAAAACTTTTTAGGCAAACAACCCCAAAATGGCCATTATGAATTTTGTGTGACCCCAAGCCTTGACCATTCTACACTTTTTTAAATTTGAGATTTATACTTTAGGACTACTGTAACGTTTTAACATTATATTATGTGAGTAACATATGGAAGCCATAAGTGACTAAAACCCAAAGGAAATATTCCTTTCACAGGCTTACCAGTCTAGTGGGAAGGGGCAGCATGCTTTTCTTAACACAGGTGTTTTTGAAAGGAAGTGTGTTTGAAAGGGCACATCTCTTTCCGCTGTTGCATCCAGCTTTGAATGATACCTAAGGAATAAAACACGATAGGAGTTTTTTTAAAGGAAATTTATCCATACTGGGGTGGTGTGATACAGCCTGGAAGCAGATCCTAGTTTATATTTGACACATGACATTGCGTGTGCGTACAGAAGCAGAGGTAGTGTGAGTGGCATTATTCACATTCGCCTGCCTATCTTATGTAATGTTATGTAAAATGTTTTTCGAATGCGTGCACACTGATGTTAATCAGGCTGACCAGCTCTGTTTCTCTTTAAAACTTTCTGCCATCATTGTGATTGTGTTTTCTGCCTTGTCATGATATTTACATTTATAGCATTTGGCAGATGCCCTCAACCAGAGCAACTTACAATTATCTCATTTATACAACCGAGCAGTTGAGGGTTAAGGGCCTTGCTCAAGGGCCCAGCAGTGGCAGCTTGAACTCTCAACCTTGAACTCTCAACCTTCCAATCAGAAGACCACTGAGCTGCCACTTCTCTGACACGTGCCACTGTGTCTCAAACTGAATACTCTGAGCTTACATACAAAAGTGTTTACTATTCTAGAAAATCCAAAAGACTTGTATGCAAAAAACAGACCTTTCTGTGGGTTTTGAAGGTAGCCTGTTAGTGTTAGTACTCAATAATGGTCTAGAATAGTATATAGTATGTAATAAAGTATGTAATTTGAGACAAAATGCTAGTTTGTTTAGTGGACATAGATGGGTGTGCAAATTTGTCTGTTTCTATTGCTGAATTCCTACTCTAGTGCTGCAAGAAAAAAAAAGCACATACACTCTTCATTTAAATGTGGCTTGATTAAATGCGACTAACCGTAACATTTCAAAATACAAATTCTGTTTTTATAGTTGGAGAGATATTTCTAATATTAGTTTGTAAAACAAATGAAAAAAAGAGAGATTATTGTGAGTTTCTCTCGTGACCTCATTTGTAAATCAGGTGACTCCATGTGAAGGGGGGAAGTGACGTCAGTGTTTTCATGCGTAAGCTGACCCTGAATAAGAGGAACTTTCCCCATGCAAATATTGACGTCACTTTTGAAATTAACTCTAAATTCAGTCCAAAGGGAGGCAGTTCCATCGTCTGGCAGTCAGACGATGTTTCACTCGAAACATCACACCTGTAACTCATGATCTTCTGTGCTAACTTCACCAGTGCATCCTTATTAACATTTTTGACACACCTAACATTTTGAGTATGTCCATAATTTATGATTAATTCTGATTTTAATATGTTTATACAGTGAGACAACAGCGAGATATTCCAGATGCCATAACTATAATCTAGACTTTCCGTTGTGCAATAACTTATACTTCCGATAACCGGTCTCCTAAATTACTTATACTGTATGTTATAGTATATTGAATCTATGTATGATAGTATATTGCTTTAAAGGCTGTGAGGCTGTTATAGTTATCCTGAAGTTAAAACTGACATTCTGCCCTTAACCAGTGGTTCATTTCAAGCCAAAACAACATAAATTGTATCACTGTCCAAGTATGTATAAACGATACTATATAGTAATAGTAACACATTTGCACTTCTATGGGTTTTTCCACACTCACAGTAACCCTAATGGGATCTGGTGTGCAAAATGACAGGGCAACTTTTCCTCTCATTCATTCTCCTTTCACCTTTGACAGGAATCACAGAATAAGAAATGGACCCAATCCTGAGGGTATTCTATGCTTGATGATCACCCCCTACATGCCCTCGATCTCTCACAAAGACACACTCTTACATCAGCCTGCTTGGCCTTGATCCAACCCTTACGTCACATTTAGACAAATGATCAGAGCACCCAGGGACTTCGGCTGTTGTAAGAGTTGAAGATCTGGCTTGTGTTAAACCTTCAGCCAAGATGCATAATTACGCATTTGTAGACCAAAGAGAGATTTAAGTATAAATATCTCTTTTACACTTTTGTGTGAAACAAAGTAATGGACCATAAATGCATTAAATGAACAAAATTAAATATTTTGTTTTGCCCAAACTTCATTATTTGAAGATTATTTAACAATGTTGTACATTTTACAGCACTGACTTCTCACCGAACCATATCTTAAGATGCATTCATTTCATTTTGAGGGCAAAACAGTATTTAAAGTAAATTTGCTAAATTAAAGACTGCAGAAATTCCAGACTGTGTCCTATTAACTGCAAGCTCGCATACCTGTGGAAAGTAGATTAGGTTTATGGGTTAAATGAGGTTCACGGGACAGGGCTGTGCCTGGCGGAGCACAGCTGGTGTGTTGGACCCTCTGCAGCATTACAGGGAGGCTCTTCTGAATCAGCAGCTTAGATAATAGGCTCCACTTAACTAATGAAAAACCTTAGCACTTTTACACAAGGTACACATTGTTCTATTTGCAGTTTTAGCCTTAGGCTCCAAATGTTGCAGGACTGCAGTGTCTCCACATCTTAAATGCTTCAGTCCATCTTTCTCTCTGCATGGTTTCAAAGTTCCGAGATTTTCCAATCGGTATCCTTGTGGATGAATCAAAAACGACGATGGCCCCAGGTCCTATTACAGTATCACTATCATATACAGATGCAGGATGCTGGACTATTTTCCTTTCACAATCTCCATGGTGCTTTCACAAAGCCATAGTGCTGAGTTTATCTGAGTCTCTTAGCTGTTACATGTCACGTGTATATGTAAGTACTCATCACTTGATTTTCATGATTGTTGTTCATGGATAGTTTGAAAGTGCCTCATTACACTGATTCATCATTCAACTGTGCAATTTTGAGTCTGGGACTCTCAGGTATCACATAAATCAATGCCAAAAAGGGGAGAGTAAATACATTCCAAGAATTTATCCATATACCATCACTTTTCACTTTTCTGAAGAGTTTACAGGTGACAAAAACATATTTAGGGATAAATAAAGTTCTTTAATGGAAAATAAGGGTCCACATTACAATTCTGGTAGTTTATAAGTACACCACTATTGTCATTAATATTTACGCCTTCTACTTAGTGTGCCTCATGTGGTTTGTGATGCAGCCCTGAATTATTTCTGAATCAGTATTGACATGGCACTCATAGCCTTTAAATGAATCCATGCAGTGGAGAAAAGAGTACCACAACCCATGTTATGAGATGGTCTTCCACAGGTAGCATGCAATGGCCTTTTTCTACAGGTAAGGGCAAAATTCCAAAATCTTACATTCAACAACATTAAGGTTATGGTTAAAGGTGGAGTTTTTTTTTTTTTTTCACTCATATGAAACCAAACAAATTCAAACCACATTTATCAAGTTTGCTCAAATTGCATCAAGTTTTAATGAGTTCAAGAGATCCAACCCAAAGCTACAAACAAAACCTGTGAAATACTTGTGATCAAATGTTTCCAAGCAACACTCATGCAATACAACAAATGGACATGTTATTACACCATAACATTTTTCTTTACAGTGTAGCGAAAATCAGAACATGTAATATGATTTTCACAAGCTCACAAAATAGCACCTTATCTCTGGCATCAGTCTGTAACTCCTGTCATCTCTTAATTTTGCTCTAGCTTTCAGAGTTTTGTGGAATATTTGCTGAAAAAGAGAAAGACAGCTCACACTGGGAATCCCATCACAACAATCCACACATTATACAGCCATAAGACGCTAACCTTTGACCTTTGGCCTCATGACCCGAGTCACCGTCAGTTGAAGACAGGAGGACGAGAATGTGTAGGATAAGTGTAGATAGATAGAGGACGCTTTGTATGGCTCCAAAGGGCTGTGTTCAATTAAAACTCAATTTAGACTTGCTCTTTTCAGCCCTCTTCTAGCAAAGCCTAAATGGGTCACATCTTGCAAACATACTATTAGAGTTCTAGTAAAACTGAATCGCCTCTTCCTAGAAAACTGTTGAGTCATAACTTCATTGCTTCCATATTTCTGCTCATTCTCCACAGTCCTAATGTATAGAATGCGTCAGTCGATTTCATTTTGTTAACATTTCAGGATAATCAAATTCACTACAATCTACAAATCTACACTGACAAATCATATTTCAGACTTTTGTTTAGGACTCAGCACTGTTTAAGTCAAAAACAAAGTGTTGCACATCAGCGCTGTGGTTCATATGAATCATACAGTCGCTAAGTCTTAGATGGAATGACTAATGAATGCTCAATGTGTTTACAACCGAGGGTGGTTTGGAGCGCATAACTCCAACACTGTGTCAATATAAATAAAAGTACTCAGAAATGAACATTTAGAGAAGTTTTATATCATGGTTAGAAGTTTGTATTTGCTCAGTGACAATTATGTGTGTATATGTGGGTATTATGGATAAAATGACACATTCATATTGTGGTTTGGACATCTACCGAGTCATTTCACATACTGATTATTTTCGAGGATTGCAATTCTCACGATTCCAGAACAATGAAAAGCGTGGTAAGAGATTATAATCACTAATCAGTACAGTACTCAATAGAGAGCATGGCCATGAAAAAAGAGCAGAAACAGTTTCAGTTGTGAAACTACATGTCCAGTTGCTTCCCGCAAGCATCTCTGACTTTTCCTCATTATTCCTGAGTACCAAAGGTGTGAGAAATAGTAAGCAGATATTTGGGCTCATCTCTATAAAAAGAGATAACAATCCATACATTATTTAACAGATGTCAATAAACACACACAAACACACATACACACACCTAAATCTGAAAGTAAAACAGTGTGCCTAAACCATACCACTTTTGTTTCCTTGTCAAGCTTCATACAAGCTTCATACAAGCTCAGATTGCACTGCAGTGCTGCCTGATACATTATATGGCCAAAAGTACAAAAGTATGTGGACACCTGATCATCACATCCACATTTGACCATTCCAAAACCGGGGGCATTAACATGGAGTAGTTCTACCACTTTGCTGGTATTATAACCTCCACTTTTCTGCGAAGGCTTTCCATTATATTTTGGAGCGTGGCTGTGGGGATTTGTGCCAGTGAAGGGAAATCTTAAAGCACCACCATGCCACCCTTTTCTAGGTAATTCACATGCCATGTCAGTGTCTCTTATTTATTCGAATAAATTTAAGAGGTTTTCACCCAGGGTAGTTCTTACCTAAATCATTGGTCTAAACATTGTGAAATGCATTACATTTTAGACGAAAGTGTATAGGTTACTGTTAAAAATTGGATAACAGTGCAAACTTTACCCAATATTATACACTTCACATGAGAGCATTCATGTTATGTAAAGATCAAAGAAATTATTTTAGTTATATTTACAGCCAGAAGTCTTTTTTACTGGCACATATACTTTCAACTTTAAGTCTGTTGTAATCATATTGTAGTCAAATTCAACCACATGGCCCAATGTGAAGCACTGTGACTTTTACAAACCGCTGACACCCGAGACTCCTTCCATAAATGTTATATAAATGTCTCCTAACAAAAAAAACTTCACCACATCAATGCTTATATTTTCTTTGTTAATCAGCAACACTTTTTTTTTTTAAAGCTGTTTATTATTAGACTTGGGTTTTATGGCAGGTCTGCCATACAAATAACTGTGAATGAGCTGTTACTATAAAAACAATAATGTATTAGAAAGCATGCATTAATATAAACCTATTGTTCATGGTACAGCTGGAACTACTGTCTGAGAATTCAACTGTGCTGTGGTATAAGCTTTATTACTGAAGTGTGTACATGTGGAGGATGTATTTGTCAAACAGATGTCCTGTTCCTGCATAAAGAGGCAGTCCTTGGCTGTGTTTTTTGATGAAAAAATACAAGAGTTTCTAAGAGGGTGTCCCCAGAGAAGGATGATTATTATAAATTGACTCTAATATAATTAATATTGAGATGGGACCGTAACACTTGGAGTCTTCTCGAAATTTTGTCTTGGTCAAGACCGCACATTAGAGTGAGAAGGTGAAACAAAAAATCTTAATTAAGTATAATTATCATTCCAACCTTACAGTATTTTGAATTTGACTAGCATACAGCCAGTAACTACATAGGTCCTGTACTTTTCACTGTTTTATAAAATGTTGGAATTCTTGTCCTCCGGCAGTTCTGCTGCTCAGACGGAGAAGGGACGCCTCAAACATGACTTTGAATATTGATGTTAAGCAAGTTTCCAAACTTGTCAAGTTTCCCTTCCTTCAAATCCCAACGCTTCTGTATGACCTATGCCACATCAGGTTGAAGGGTTCGGTGACCTTGATGCCATGGTGATGCTCAGATTTACGACAGCAGTAGAGGTGCTTCCTGTTTATCTTTAGGTCTGTTTGGGCTGAACCAAAACACACCCTGCTGAGTGAAATGGTTTAGTCTTACAGAGAGCCCCAGACACAAAAAATGTCTGGAAGACAGAGAAAACAGTGTCTTCATTAGGGATATAGCAAATAGTTTATGTCCTATCATTAGTTCATCATCAAAACAACTGCTTCACTCAACACGGGACATAAATGACATACCAGTTTGAATTGACATGAATTATGGTGTTAATTAATATTATGGCATGTGTCGTGAACGAAATATAAGTTATGACAGCTGGATGACAGAAATACTGTTCCAAATATACTGAGAATCTGCACTTCCATTTTATAAGCATAAGGCCCAGATGCCTCTGACTGCATGCAAGTGTATTTACAGTAAAGGAACCTAGGCAGGAACCCAAGAACTTAAGGGAAGTTTCCACTATAGGAATCAGGACCAGATTTGTTCCTGGGCCATAGTTCCAGGAACCTTTCTTTCATTGCTTTCATTGCCAGCAATGAAGTGAGGAAGCTTAAGGAGAAAGAGTTCATCTGGACTCCCAGAACTTTAAAATTCATGTAATAAATGTAAGGGTTTGACAACATCTATTACATTATCTCCTACAGCCCTGTCCAAAATGGCCTGTTTCTCTGGAAACTATACAATTTTTTTTTTACTACATCTACAACTATTACTGAGTGGTCTCATACACTGCTGTTAGTCTCTGGATTCTTCTTTAGTCCAAAAAAATTCATCTGTCACTAGCTGAAAGTTCACAGTAGAATAATTATCACATTATACACTCACTGTTCCATACGACATACCATACTGCTATATTAGAAACACTTGCCTGTCTTTGTAACAGATTTCCTTCTTTTTTTCTTCAAATTCATTTTGGTTTGTTTAAATTACTTATATTAGAGTTCTCGGCCTCAGGAGTAAGGAGTATAATGCTGCCGTGACTCCTAGTGAATTTTACTACATCCAGTGTTTAGGCACTTCCATGTATTCTCTGAAGTCCGTTAACTCTTCATTCCTTTCAGTCCTCCAGGGAAGACAGCAATTATGCTATCAGGAAAGGTGAAAATTTATGTTTTACCCCCAGAATGTACAGGGAATGTCAGGCTCAGCTGTCCTGTTTATCCTGTGCTCGTAAAGAAACTGGAGTATGTGCCTTAAAGTCAGAGTCAGTGCTTCAGACAAACAGCAATGATTAACCATGGACACTGTAAAGGTAAAATTCTCACCAATTCTTCCTGGCAGTGAAAGCAAAACACTGTATTTAAGGTATTTTGCTTTAGCATTTTCTCTCTTAATTGGAGGTAATTTTGTACTCAGTGTGCACTCCTGCTGAAATAATGCATCACAGATGCAACCTACCATACACAAAGACACATACTCACATGGTTCCAGTCAGAGCCATTTACACTGTCATGTGTGTTCCCCAGCTCCATTCAGGCTGTTCGAGTTATTACAGTAGTTCAAGTACAAATTTACCATGTAGTGCCTGGTGTTCCACATAAACACCAGAAAAACACATGACTCATTTTAGTAGACCTTGTCTAGTCCAGCATCTGTGGAAATTGATAGAACGGTGGGCCTATTTTAATCAAACAGCATCCCCCCTCCCTTTAGTATGCCACCTTAGTAGTGTCAGTGGTGCTATTGGCCTCTCAGGGGTGTCTTCTCAGTACCTCAGTCTGGAAGTCCATCACTGTCTCTTGGAGCTCTCTCTGCACTCCATACTGTAACCCCACATACATTCACAATATGGTATGAATTATGAACAAAATATAAGTTATGACAGATGAATGACATAAATATTGTTTCAAAGATACTGACAGACTGCACTTCCATTTTACAAGCATAAGGCCCAGATGTTTCTGCCTGCATGCAAGTTTAAAAAAATCCTAACCTATCAAAATCAAGCACAACATATCAGACAGCATGTAATAAGGTGTGTTTCCACTACAGGAATCTTGTCAGGAACCCAAGAACCTTCAGCACGTTTCCACTATAGGAACCAGGACCAGATTTCATTCCTGGGCCATAGTTCCATGAATATTCCTCATCATGAATACATGTGTTTCTGTGGACCAACAACTATTGTTGTGAAGCTTGTGGGAATGTTTAATCAAGCAGATTCACAGAACGACTAACCTCACATTTATCCCTTTGAGGCACAATGGTCCTTTTCTTTTCTTATTTCTTAATTTGCATACATGTTTAAAGAGAGAACTTTTAAATTATGAAAATGTTCAGGAGAGATTAAAAAAAAAAAAAAAAAAGCAGCACACAGGAAGTGATGTAATAAGTGTAGCGCTTCTGTAAAGATGGGTCCTCATAATGATGGAGGGAAGCCTACAAAACTATACATCATGTGATCCAGATAGCTTTGTACATATGGTTGAGATTAAAGAATTATTATTTATTATTATTATTATTATTATTAAAGAAAACGTGCTACAGATTGGTAATTAAGAAAAAAGAAAACTAAACAATAGATGCATTTTATAAGGCTAAATTGTAGTCGTTTCACTGAGTATCCACTGCACATATAGTGTATGTAGAGTAAAGGGTCACTTGGTTAAAACTTTGACGTTACACATAGTAACCTTTAGTATCCAAAATCTGAAACATTTGTGTAACTATTACCTTTATATAAAATCACTGAACATAGCTAAATGTGAGTAGGCTTCATTCTTCAGTAGACTTATGTACACACTAACCACTAGGCATTTAGGGACAACACAGAATAACATGGCAAAAATGGTAGTAAGCATTTGTTTATACGGTAGGATACCATTTTATTTAAATTTTGGGGATATTTCACTCACTCACTTTTAGTATCCATTTTATCCTGGTAACGGTCGTGGTAGAACCCTAGCTTAACCCAGGAACACTAGCCTGAGGTAGGAATACACCTGGGTGGTATTGGAATTGGGCTCCATAGTAGTAAATAAATCATAGATAATAGTAGATAATAATAAATCATAATAAAGTACTGGCCTGCTATATTACCTCACTGTTTGTGAGGTGTACTTATGGTATCTTTGGTATACAGTAAGCTTATGGATTGTCATTCCAATACAGCCTTTTTTTTTTTTTTAAGGCCCATATGCTAGGCAAAAGAATGATTTTAATGCCCTTAAGCCAAAGTGTTCATCAAATTTACATTCATAACACTCTTATATAGCACGATGTGTAGCTTCTACAACTTTCTCAAAGTGTCATGAGTGTGCTGTGTAAAAACAAGCTAATAACTTGCAAGATTCGGATAAAAAAATGTAAAATAACACAGTATCTCAGTCGTTCATCTCATAATGATAATTGATGGCTGTTCTGTCTTCCATGCAAAGACAACATTATCCAATATCAATTTACGCATTTTTATATAAGTCTTTCATAAATTCTCCAGCACTGCTTTATACTATTTTTATAAAGTATTTATGCAATGCTTATCACTGTGTTATAAAGACACAATGTAGGTACCCTTCAAATAAAGTGTTACTGTTTGTTTCACATCACCAAGCAGCAAAACACATCGTTTGTGCTATGCTTTTAACACAAATTGTTTAACAAAAATATCACAGGAGTGTATTTTGTACATGCTGCTTGTAGGCTGTGACAAAATAAGGCCAAAAGCATACAATAGCACCCCGAGCATGCATGGCTTGATTAAAAAAGCTACATTAATGTAAATACAATAGTTGCACAACAAAGATCAGGCTCTATGTTTGAAGTATTCATGTGCTTTTGTAGAGTGCTGAAATATCATAACTGTCACACAGTTTGCATTAATTATGTTTTTATGTAATATCCTGCTCACTATAGTGGAACTTTGCAAGAAAACTCAGAGGTATAGAACCTGTTAGAACTACTGCTGACTAATGGGATGTGCTGAAGTTGTTACAGAAATAACTGATTAGCCATGCTTCAACAGCTCAGTTAGGAAGACAGGAAAGGAACCTGCCCATGCTTACACAGGTTGTTTTAATCAGGGCTGACAATCTTGGGTGGGAAGCAATGTTTTTATGCTGTGATGAAAGAACACTTGGTTCATTTGATAAAGAAATATATGCCATCTGACCCAGATGAACAGACTGATGATAAAAAGCATGCATACGAAGCACATTAGCAGGTTTTCCAAGCCCCAAGACTGATTTGCCTCTTTGAAAAATACTGACAGAATTTCTGTTTTTATGTAACTTCCCAAAACATCAGTTATCGTCTTGCAGCTTGTCTTTGTTAAGCTGAAAAATGGTTGGTTAAGATACTCTGTTTTTAGTTTTACAGGGTGACTCACAATGCAAAACAGCCCCCTAACATGAAATGTCATCGAGGAAGTCTAAAACATAAATTATGCTTATCGCTGAGGTCAGTTAATTGCACCTCCAGGTTTCTGTTTTTGCAAAAGGATCTCAGAACTATGGAGAATGATAGATTTGTCTTGACAAACACAATGACTTTGAAATGTGTATAGTGCCTGGGTGTTATTGTGCACATAATTGTGAAACTGTTGTGAGGCTATTTAGGGGACAAAACATGGATCTAATCACAAAAGCCCAGAAAAATAAATCAAACATTTACATTTGAATTCTCATGCTCAGGCTTGATTGCCGAGTTCAATGTTAAATCTCAAGTACAGAAATCATATCAGTTACCAAAGTTGCCAAAGCAAACTTGAAAGCTTCACTAGGGAAAAGCAAATTAGACCCTTGCACAACGTAGTTGAGAAAGAGGTTGGAATGTTTAGTTGTTCTATATTTTTATTATTGTGTTAATCTGTTTTAAGGGGACATGAAAAATTACTTGTATGTAATATAAATATCAATTTCAGTCACTCTCATACAGACTTATAGACATTTGCCCAACACTGAGCACACAGTTGTAATGGGAAATGCAGTCTTGTATCCATTAACTGTAAAACCAGTCATCAGCCTTACTCACTCTACAGTTATGCTAGGACCCCACACAATCATTACCACGACACTCAGACCAGTGTGAATTGCTCGGAGAATACAGGATTGACTAACACATACAGTATCCACCATCTATACTGGAAGTGGTGGGGTGAGTAGAGAAGACATCACCTCCATCTGTCGTCTCTCGTCTTCTCTCATTTTCTCAAGGAAATTATGTAAATACAATCATTCATGTCTGCTGCATAAGAGAGGGATTTCCAGAAGAAGAGGAAGGTTTATAGGAAATGTATGTTTAAAATTGGAAAACTAGATTAATTGAGACTATCATATGAATCACCAACAAACCTCTATTTGCCCTCTATCTTGCTTCTCTTTTGTCCTTTAGAGAAACATGAACAGTGCAGGGAAGCTACTGACATCACAAGATGGCATGCTAGTGTCTATCAGGATACCAGCAAACAGTATTTTGCTGCTTTTGAGAGGTGATTAAATCTAATTTGATTTATTGGGAATCAGTTTATAGCCTGATTCATGGTTGTATATAGATGGTTTGTAGAGTGACTACATTGGATTATCCAAATCATGTGTTACCATATTGTCCTAATTCAGAAGAAAGCAAGAGGATTTTAGCTTTGTTTAGTACTTGATGTCCGCACCACTTTGGTCTGTGACACTGACGGACAGGCCTCAGGAACCATTCCTTCTCATTCAAATATGGTGATCACTTCCGTCTTAATGCCTCACCGACTTCTTTGTAATGCTCCAATGCATAGCAAAACAGTACAATTTACATAAGCATCAATGAATGTGTGGAACTGACTACCTAGGGACCCTAAGTGGAGGAACTCCTCAAGAGTCCTGGACCAAAAAATTTGCAGTGTTTTGCCTGAAATCTAATAAAATCAGGACATTTTCTGGCAGATAAATTGCAGGAATTGTATATGCTGTTTACTGTATATTCATTCACTGATTTATTCATTTAAATGGCGTTATCCTGGTCAGTGCTGTAGTCAATATAGAGCCTATAACAAGAACATGGGGAACAGGGCAGGATTCTAGATTATAAACAGTCAGCTCCATAATTATTGGCATGCTTGGAAAGATTGGTAAAAAGGTGATTAAAAAAATGTCTCTGATTAGTTAGCTTAATTTTACACTGAAAACCTGAGAAATAGCTAGTCTTTAATTAAAGTAAATTAATTCTGTGAAATATATTTTAACAAAACCATGTGTCACAACTATTGGCATGCCCGTATTTAGCACTTTGGGCAACCTCCCTTTGCCAGCGTAACAGCACTGAGTCTTCTCCTATAATGTTTCATGAGATTGGAGAATACAGAGCAAGGAATCTGAGACCACGTCTCACAATACACAATCTCTCCAGATCCTCCAGGGTCCAAGGTCCTCTCTTATGGCCCCCTCCCCTTCATCTCTCCACAGGTTTTCAATGGGGATTATGTCAGGGGACTGGGATGGTCATGTCAAGAGCTTGATTCTGTGATCATTGAACCATTTTTGTGTGAATTTGGATGGATGTTTTGGATCAGTGTCCTGTGGGAAGATCCATCACGATCCAGTTTTAGCTTCTTGGCAGAGAATATAATCTTAATTTAAAATCTCTTGATACTTCATGGAGAACATGATGTTATGTATTATTATGTATTACAATGTTATCAACAAGGTTCCCAGGGCCTCTGGAGGAAAAAAAAAAAGTCCCATAACATCACAGACCCGGCACCATGCTTAAATGGAGATTAGGTTCTTTGCTACATAACCATCCTTCTTTTTATACCATTCTTTTTGCAATAAGCTCTATTTTTTAGTCTTAATTGACCATATAACGTGGTTCCAATCAAAGCTCCAGTAATGTCTAGAGAACTCAAGACAAAACTTACCTTTGTGGTTTGATGAAAAAAAAAAAAAGATTTGCTCTTTCATCCAAATTCCATTTCTTCCAAATAACTGAGACCCCAAAATTCTACCAGCTTACCAATAAGTGTGATTGGTTTTGGTTAAAAAGATATATTTTTGTGTTATTTATATTCTTAGAATAACTTTACTTCAATTACATGTTCAAACTTCTCTAGTTTCTCTTTAAGATTAAGCTAATTAGCAATAAAAAAAAATTAAACAGGGTGCCACCAACCATGGAGCTGACTGTGTTTACAGATTTATTTTTTTAATTTTGAAATTTCAGTGAGTTCCTGTCACATGTTATCTTTCTCTATTAGACATTTTACCTACTAAATCTATAAAGAATTAGATGGAGGTTGGAGCATAATAATATAGGTACAACATAGAACAAGACTGTGTTAGAATGAAGTCTTGTATCAAATAAAGACCAACATACTGACATGGCTAACATTTAAAGCATTTAGGAGATGTGCATATTCAGAGCAAGTTACAGAACATACTAATAGCCTCATAGTAATAACAAATACATATATTCAATGATATGCATTTATTTGTTGCTTCATAGGAATATGTGAGGTGAACAATGCTGAATGATGGGTCACTCCACTGATTTACACCTGAGGATTAGCAATACATCACTATAACTAATTTTTGACAACATTCTGAAAAAGATTTTAGGTCTACATGCAATACTACCAGTTTCTATTATAGAAATATGTGTAGTTCCTGTTTCATGGATTATCATGAAACCAGGCTGATTTTGAGCAAGGTTCCAATGGAGTGACTTTATTGTATTTATCATGAACATAACAGTTCATACAAGTTGGCTCATGAAAATTCTTCTGAATCACTGTAAACCCTATTGTTGTCTTTACGTAAACAGTCAAGTAATCATGACTAAACATTACTTAAAAAGTTGCATTTTGTACCCATGAATCAAAAATCTAAGTTCGTTTAACTTATTTACCAACAAAATACATAAACTTAAGATTTCAAGTGTTATGAACTCAAAAATCATGATTCATTAAATAGCTCATGCTGGTCGTTCTTTGATGTGATTGGCCATGCAAGGAGTTCTGCCTGGCAACAAGAGAACTAATGCACTGATTGGTAGATGATTGCAAAAGGCGGACCTCGTCATCTTGTCTATTGCTGGTACCTGTGTACTGAAGTTCTAGAGTTCATCATGTAGAGGATGTTTTGTAAATAAGGTTATATTTTTCTAAAAAGTGTTAATTTCCCCTATGTATGGAGACTAATGGCTACCATGCAGTGCACTCACCGCCACGGCCCGGGGTCGATTCACGGTCAGTAGATAAAAAACAGCAAGTTAGGTGAACTAAATTATTCAAGTATACTATATGAACACCATATTAAATGAACTTAACAATTTAAATACACTCTACATGAGCACCAATTTAAGTGAACTTAAATATACAAGTTTTGGGAGACCCCATTACTCAATTAAATTGAGGGAACAAATTTAATTAATCAATTGAGTACAGTCAACTTGTTAGGGTTTTCAGTGATTCTGAACATTATAGTTCTAGGAATGTTTCATCAAGTTATCATCGTGGTCTGAGATCATTATTAAATAATTATCGTAAACCTTAACATTGCTTCAACACTTTTAGTTGTATGGAAGTTAAAATAGATGGTTTGGTATTACATAACATTTTCAGAACATTGCAGTGTTATTTTTCTAACATTACAGTCAACCATCTTAATTACATTGCTTTGATAATATTCTCTGTTCGCTGAGGTGCTGGCATGGACTTATGGGCAGGATCAAAACTTAAAATATAGGTGTAATTAAACAAGTAGCTTGACAAGATTTATAGCATTGTATAATGACTTTCATCTCCAGTGGAGTTATGGATGCTATGCTGTCATGAGGCTAGCTAATGCCCAAGAACTTTCCTATCTATATCTGAGGGATATGAGCTTGCTGTCATATTATCACATGTTATCACATTACTCTGTCTCTCTGGCTCAGTGAGTTTCTTTGATGCTGGAGAAGAGCTGAGCTAAGAAAGAAGGCCTGAGACACTGCCATGGCATGACTGTAAGCAGCAGGAATGAGGGAGAGAGTACAGAAAGGTTATATGAACCTGCACCTGTCTACCACTCTCTTTAAAATGGTAATACAGAGAGAGAGAGAGAGAGAGAGAGAGAGAGAGAGAGAGAGAGAGAGACGCTTAACCCCAAACACAAGGAGGTGTCAATCATGGCAGAGTCAGTGAGTCTAGCACATACACAAGAGCCAAATAATATTTATAGCAAGGCACTTAGATGTACTAAATTACACTGACAATCATTCTGAAGTGGTCAGAGTTTACATGCTAATTTATTATTTGTATATTGTCATCTTTGTATATATACAGTATGTGCATCTGTATGAGTTTTAAAATCGCAGGGTTTATGTGGCCATGTGTATGCATGTGGGATGCAAAGCAAAAGGGGTGGGGGTCTCCTGTGGACATATCTGTGGCCTCTGTTTCCTTTCCTCTGTTTGGCATGTTTAGAAGAGGCCTCCTGCAATAAGAAATACGATCTAACCATTTTAGTACCCAGGGACCAATGAGTAAATAAGACCTTGCCTTGCCACCACACTCACTTTTACTCTCTCTTTCAGGCACACTCACACACAAACTAGAACTCTTACCCTAGTATTTCAGTTCTTTAACCATGCATGAAATGTATTCAGTGACTACTTAGGGAAGGAGATCTTTATCCATATGTCTAGTCTTTTGATTTTAATGATAAGGATCATTTCACTGACACTTCACATCATTGTTGTGAAATGTTAGTAACAGGCTCATGCCACGTGTTTTAATATATGACAGCAGCCAACTATGAACACAGTCTATTTTTGTGGAAGTAATTACGGCAAATGAGTTGTACGCTTGGACGGATGTGGAATTGCCTGCTGGTTAGAGAGGTTGAAAATAGTAGTAGGAAAAGAAAAAATAGCACAAAACTGCTACAGAGTTTTTTCATTCCTAAGAAAACACATTTAAAAGTGAAGCGTTCTATGGAATTTGGCCTTGCATTTTATTCTACAGACCGTGGTATTAATAGAAAGGTAAAGGTCTTTTGGTCAGCACTGTTTATATAGAAACACTGTAATAAACAAGTCTGACCATTAGCTGTAGGTTTCATTCATGCTAGCAGGTCATATTTGAGTCATGTGCCAGTTGATGAATTCCCACAAGCAGAGAGGAGCAGATGAATGAATTTGAAAGTGACACCAAAATAAACATTCCTTCCTTTAAAAGCTTCATAGCACTGCATGTTGACTATGAGCTGTTACTTTAGGAAAGGAAAATTACGGAGAACAAGAAGTTCACCTACAGATATTGGTCTCTCAAATTATTTTCTTTCTTCTTAATTATTTTCAAATGAAGTTCCTCCTGTCAGACCTACTGACCCAGAAAACCCACCACATTGAAACACAGTACAAGTGGTTCAGTCTTGTCCACCCATTAACTGGGGAGCAACGCTATGTTTGTTGAGTAATTCAGTGAAAAGAAATTAAGAGAAGCAAAAAAAAAATAAATAAAAATCCTAACAGGAAGTACATCTACACTTGTGATGTAGTTTCCCAGAAATGTCTTAGTCTGAAGGGGCCAGTGTGACCTTAATGTTTTAATGTCCTGGGGCTTTGACGGTGAGAGTTCTGTGATATTTGAATTGGCTAAATTTAACATTAGCATACCAGAGAAGAGTTTCAGTTTGAAATATTCTCATTTCACTTGTTAGAGACAGGATATAGCTATTTAATTGCTCATAGCTAGTTAATTCTGATTCAAGCCACATGCAAAGATCATCAGTGCTGGGGAGAAGATAAAGATGTAGAAAACTCTGATGAGAGATTCCACATTCTCTTATTCAGTGGAAGGAAATGGAGGACTCAGATGAGACGAAATTGAAAACAACTGCCCGCAAGATCAAGATCATAAAGGCCCAATGGGGTCAGGATCAAGTGTCAGACTCATTGTAGTCATTCTTATTACTTTATACAGAATCATTATTGGCACCCTTCACAAAAAATTGTGAGAATTGTTTGTGCAATATAAAACTGTCACACAATAATTTAAATTTTCCACTCAAAAAATAGGATAAACTATTTATCTTTGTTCCAACAAAAGAATAATTAGAATTCTACTTACTCAAAAAACATGTATGTCAAGATAAAACACCCCTAAAGAATATTTTAAATTTAAAAAATTGTCATTGTCATGATGGATCTGGAGTGTTAACCTGGAACACAAGGCAGGAATACACCCTGGATAGGATGAAGTGTCAATCTTGGAAAAGTTTTATTATTTTTTTTATTTTATTGAAGGGTGCCAATAATTTTGGAGGGTACTGTATATACCAATCAGCGTTAACATTAAAACCACTGACAGGTGAAGCAAGGGGTGGGATATATTAGGCAGCAAGTGAACACTCAGTTCTCGAAGTTGATGTGTTGGAAGCAGGAAAAATGGGCAAGCGTAAAGATCTGAGTGACTTTGACTGGGTGTTCCCAGTATACAGTGGTTAGTACCTACCAAAAGTGGTCCAAGGAAGGACAATGAGTGAAAGGGTGGGGATCGAATGCTTGCCCATCTTTTTCAATCCCACAGAAAAGCTACTGTAGCACAAGTTGCTGAAAAAAATTTATGCTGGCTATGATAGAAAGGTGTCAGAACACACAGTGCATCGCAGCTTGCTGCATATGGGGCTGCGTAGCCGCAGACCGGTCAGGGTGCCCATGCTGACCCCCTGTCCACTGCCAAAAGTGCCTACAATGGACAGGTGAGCATCAGAACTGGACGATGGAGCAATGGAAGAAGGTGGCCTGGTCTGATGAATCACATTTTCTTTTGCATCATGTGAATGGCCAGGTGCGTGTGCATTGCTTCCCTGGGGAAGAAATGGCACCAGGATGCACTATGGGAAGAAGGCAAGCTGGCGGAGGCAGTGTGATGCTCTGGGCAATGTTCTACTGGGAAACCTTGGGTCGTGGCATTCATGTGGATGTTACTTTGACATGTACCACCTACCTAAACATTGTTGCAGACCAGGTACACTTCTTCATGGCAATGGTATTCCCTAATGGCAGTGGTGTCTTTCAGCAGGATAATGCGCCCTGCCACACTGTAAAATCTGTTCAGGAATGGTTTGGGGAACATGACAAAAGAGTTCAAGGTGTTGACTTGGCCTCCAAATTTCCCAGATCTCAATCTGATCGTGCATCTGTGGAATATGCTGGACAAATTGGCAACTTCCATGGAGGCCCCACCTCACAACTTACAGGACTTAAAGGTTCTGCTGCTAACGTCTTGGCGCCAGATACCACAGCACACCTTCAGAGGTCTTCAGGAGTCCATGCCTCGACAGATCTGTTATGGGGGCACAAGGGGGACCTACACAGTATTAGGCAGGTGGTTTTAATGTTATGGCTGATTGGTGTATACAAGGAACATCATCCCTACCTTAAACCACTTTTAAGAGAGATTTGGGGGAAAAAGGAACAAAGTCACATTTTAAGATGAACTTCACTTAAATAAGCCCTATCAACCAAAGCACTACATTGGATTGTAATGTGTGTAGATCACAAAGATTCTCAATACTACCAGCTAAACAAAAATCAATCATGACATTCTCTTTTCATCTCCTATTATCTTATATCTCTTTTCATCTCCAGACTTTACAGTCATTTGTAATTTGTGTTGGTGACAATTCATTACAAAGAATTCAGGTCAATGTGTTCACAGAATTTTCAAACTACATCAAACTACACTTTATTTTCCCTTTTTGTCTTTCCCAGCATCGTTAAACAACTACATGGGCAGTTAGAAACAAGACATTTTACCCCTAATTAAGTACAACAGACAGAAATGGTTGTACAGCTTGTATTGGTCTTAACAACTACCGTTTCTCTTCTGTGCATCTTCATCTTAAACCAAAACTGAAACATATGTCTTCTCTGGAAATGCACTATTAATTAAAAAAAAAAAAAGATCATGGGAAGCAGTATTGCCCCCAGAGGCAGGTCTTTACACTGGAGTTTATTTTATAAGGATATAAATTAAGCTTCAGTGTGTGAGAGGGAAAGGGAACATTGTTCCAGGCAAATATGAACTACACCAGACCCATACTGCTGTCTTCATTTATTCCTCTCTTCTATAGGGAGTTTTTTGGTCTAGAGCCATATGCTACCTATTAGATCATGCAATTATGAATTTGGATTTTATCTGATTGACTATAATGGGAAGAGTGGACAGTTTTTTTTAAGCGAGTGCAAATTGTGATAATGTAGAACAAAAGCCAAAATTCACAGTAAAGTAAATAACTGTTATCCATCAACACTGATGGACGGCATGTTACAATGCAAGTGCTTTCCAGCTCAAAATGCTGAAACAGCTTTACTTACACCGTTTGTCTACGTGGAATCAGAGGTTTTCCATCTAAACTAGTTTTGTCATTTTAATGTGTTAAATAAAATTGTATGCAAGTGCATGGTGGCTTAGTGGTTAGCACTGTCACCTTGCACCTACAGGGTTGGGGGTTTGAATTCTGCCTCTGCCGTGTGTGTGTGGAGTTTGCGCATTCTGCCTGTGCCTTATGGGTTTCCTCTGCGTACTCTGGTTTCCTCCCCAATCCAAAGACATGTGTTGTGGGCTGGCTGGCATTTCCAAAGTGAATGTGTGTGCAATTGTGCCCTGCAATGGGTTGGCACCCTGACCCTGCCTTATGCCCTGGGATAAGCTCCAGGTTCCCCATGACCCTGTGTAGGATAAGCGGTACAGAAAATGGATGGATGAAACATTGCAAGCGGTACAGAAAATGGATGGATGAAACAATACACACTTGAGGAACACTGTCTGTTCTTATATTATAAACTTATATCAGCTAACTTGCTTCACAGAACCTGGGCCTACTAGCTGGTAACTAACCTCAGCTATATAGAAACATAATTGCTGACGTTAGGAAGGATGTTTTATGAAGGGTGAGCAAGAAACTAGCTTGTTGTTTTCAGATTAGGCAAGGCTCAATTTTTTCTGAATAGGAAATTTTATCTTGAATAATCCCATAACCTAATTAGCAGCAAGCTATAAATGTTTATCCCTAAAATCATATGCTAAAGTCATAATTCTTGGACATGGTCCCTCTGTATAACTAGCCATTCCTAAAACTGTAGCGGTTACAGCACGACAGTGTGTGCTGTCTTGTTCACATACAGTGTGCTTTTGGATAGAGTTAGTGTCTCCGGCTTTTACTATTTAAGGCCAAATATCCTTACTTGTCACCAAACTAAACAGAAACAGACAGGATTAATTGCAATTCAAATCCTATCGAGAAATTGCAAACTTGTGGCCAAGTATGAGATAAAGCCTTGCTACACATAGACAGAGTTGCCAGATCTAGTCTTCTTTGGAAAGAAGGTACTTCTCTCAGCTCCAGCTCTGTCTACTTACATGGTATGAGGATAAACTGTTTAAACAAAGTTTCCATCACTCACAAGAATGAAAAACGAAAGCTGTTATGCCATTATTTGTTCAAATAATTCATACAGCATTAGTGAAACATAGGTGCTGTCTGCACGTCCAGACAAACCATACAACAGCTGAATATGAGCGTGTGCTTGTCATTCAATCCTGTAGAGCAAAAATGTAATTTTGTTTTTCCGTTTGTGTGTTTGCTGCAATCAAAGAGAGTGCAGTTCCCATAAAACAGAGGGTGAGCTCAACTGGAACTCGGGCTGAGGAAACTTCACTTAATCACCGCTTCACTAGAGTTGGCATGGTGAATAATTCAAGCCCTGTTTACAACACAGCATGCACTATTTAGTTTGTAGGATTTGGCGCATTTCAAATGTGGATTAATTCCCACCCACTTAGTATTTTACCTGAAATGATGTATTCGTTGTTTGAAAGAAAAAAAATAAAAAGATTATAGATCACAGAGAAAAAAGGTTTAATTGGCATCCTGTAAGCTGTTAATGACCATCAGCTGTTCCAAGCACAATCTTGAACAACTGCAGACAAATCTCTCATCATTTACCAACATAAGCATACAGACTTACACACCAAGAACCCTAATTCTTTTTTTTCCTTTTTTTTTTTTTGTTTTGTACGAAAGCCAAGTCATAAACATGTTTCTAATTTCCTCTCTCCTGTATGGCCTCTTTCGTCTCTCTCCTGCTTTATTCACTGTCAACATAAATGTTGAAGAGATTACAGTGTACGTGAATATTAACTGCAGGATAAGACAGTGGAAAAAATCTGGTATCATTAATAGCTGTGTTTCAGATGTAAGTAAAAAGCATTTCACGTTACATACTAGTTTCTGCATTATGCTTCAGGAGAAACACCGTCACTTTCTGGTGCTTAATGATTCCACACTAGAGAGCTTGTTTAGTTGAGATGACTTCCTGGAGTTCCTGAGAGTGTGTTGTGAGTGTATTTATGTAAAAGTCTGGGAGTTTATTCCAAAGCCCTAACAGTTATCCAAAAAAGGTAAATTTACAGCTATAGTAAATTGTCTTTAGTGCTGTCAAATCAAAACATACTGTACATTTAAAGCAAAAATAAAACCTAAATCCTCACTATGTTGAACAGAACAAAACATTTGGTTACAGCTGTGATCCTGCAGCAATATTTATATTAACTCCAAAAGTACTGGAAGGATGAACTCCAGAATTACTGGAATCCTTCAAGGAAATGTGAAGAAGTGAATATATAACACAATGATTCAATTTTTCCATTTAAACAACTTAAGAAAAAAAAAAATACTTGTCTTTCATTCTCATAAGATTCTCCCTTTTTAGTAGTATTTTCCCATATTATTGACACTAATTTAACTCATTGTTCTCCATGTGTCGGTGTGGGTTTCCTTTGGGTTCTCTATTTTCCTTCCACCTCCCAAAAACATGCCAGTATGTAGATAGGCTAGGCTGAATTGCCCCTAGGTGTGAATGAGTGTGTGTGTGTGTCCCATCCAGGGTGTATTCCCGCCTCATGCCCAGTGTTCCCGGGATAAGCTTGGGATCTACTGAAAATGACTGAGTGACTGATCTAGACAGTTTTGTCATTGCCACTGACCAAATATGAGGTACAAATATAAAATTCCTTTGTCTTCCACTACTTTGAAGAAAACTAAGCGCTTTCAATGCAAAAGCATATAAAATGCATGGAGAATTGATCCGAGATCCTCTACAAGTATCTCCATTGTTAGATAGGAAGAGGCTCAGTACTTCAGAAGAAAAAGATAAACATTTTGGAATGGCCCAGTCAGAACCCAGATCTTAAATCTTATTGAAAACTTGTGGAATGACTTAAAGAGGGCTGTGCACAGGAGATATGAAGATATCAGGAGTAATTTGATAAATCTGGAGCATTTTTGCAAGGAAGAGTGAAATAAAATTGCCAGATCAAGATGTGCTAATTTGGTAGACTCTTATTCAGAGACTCTTTTACCAGCAAAATGCTTTAAAAAGATATTAGTTAAGGGGTGTGCACTTATGCAACCAGGCTACTGTAAGTTTTTTATTTTTCATTTTTCCCCCCTGAAATGTTTCTCACTTACATTGTGTTAGTTGCTATATTAATGCCACATTAATGCTGGAAAAAAGATCTGACGTGATGAAATTAGTTTCACCATAAATATTTCAACAAATTTAACAGGGATGTGTAGACTTTTTTTTATATCCACTGTATATACTGTAAGAACTTTACATATGATATAATGTGAAAGCAGAAATAGTACAAAAAACACGCCATTTCATCAGTACATCACAGATACACCCACTACACATCCAGTGCAATGTGAAAGGTTTCAGATTCCACAGCACATCATAATGTAATGAAATCTCACGTGAAAAGCCTTAGACAATTCATTTTAAATACTTGACAAATATTAATGATACAATGCCAAGTTCACTGTTAATCTTCATGCTTTACTTTCTGATATGCTGATTATTATCCATCCATCCATTCTCTGTACCACTTATCCTACACAGGGTCAGGAGCCTATCCCAGGGGACTCAGGGCACAAGGTGGGGGACACCCTGGACAAGGTGCCAACCCATCACAGGACACAATCGCACACACATTCACACATTACAGACAATTCGGAAATGCCAATCAGCCTGCAACGCATGTCTTTAGACTTGGGGAGGAAAACGGAGAACCCAAAGGAAACCCCCGAAGCACAGAGAGAACATGCAAACTCCATGCACACAGGGCGGAGGCAGGACTTGACCCTGGAGGTGCGAGGCAACAGTGCTATCCACTAAACCACCATGCCCCCCTAATGATTAGTAAATATATTTAATTAATAATTATGAAAAATTAGTTAAGGATTATTATACAATAGCACTTAAATTCTTGCATCTGACTGGTCAGTCTATAGTCTGATACTAAAGCTGGCTGCAGTGAAATGACAGGTTTATACTAATGTGTTTTAATACTTTACAGTTTCTGTTAACTATTCACTGGACTTACATATCAATCCACAATAATCTAAACCTAATAATAAATGGGTGAAAAAACCTTATGTTGAACAAAGAATAACATACTGTATATTTTATTATGGTGAGGATTTCATTAAGGAGATGTTTATTTAAGGTTTATGTGTCAGTGATTTGTGATGGTCAGTAAGTTTGCCACCGTGACAGAGTCTTTGATTTGTATTATTTAGTTCATGAGAGAAAAAAGGGAGACTAGTGAGTCAACAACTGGTTATAGCTGATATAATGTATAATCTATTTTCTCTTTCGTTATAATGTATAATGACAGGAAATAACTTCACTTGCAGACGTTCCCTAACATTAAATGTAACTATAAACAGTTAAAAAGCATGTAGTATTGTTTATTAATAAATAAAAATTATAATCGCTGACAATTTGCTGTGATAGAAATAAGAACAGCACAATAAAATAACACTTAAGTATGTGCTGTTATTGGAGAATAATCAACTTAACAGTGATAACGGCGTCACACCAATCCGTCATTAATTATTTTCCTATGACAGCACATCTCATTGTGTTCTATTCCTTACAACACTTATACTAAGTGTTGCCGAAATGCAGTTCCATGTATTGCAATTGAACATTTTCTGATTCTCAGTCTCATACTGGTGAATTGTATTGTCTTATTTGCCACAGTAATATTTATCATTTCTTCCCATTTCTGTCTGTCCAATGCAAATCAGGGCCTCTATTAAGAAAGACAAAACAACAGAGTTTACACTCATCTATTTGTTAAACAAAGACTTATCTGCTACAATCACTTTCAGGAATACACACTGCATTGCTGGACTGTGAACACATCTGGCCAATCTGGCCCAGAGACTAGAGCCGTCACATCATAAGCAGCTCATTTAGCTTTCCACTCACTTCATTTCAGCGATATTCTCCCCCTCCTTCTGACCTTAGAGGTGATGGAAAAATGCATATAAGAATCTTGTGAAAATATGAGGTTAAAAGGTTTTCATCACTTTTTTTTCTTAGTCCAGAGCGGCTTGGATGGTTTTCTTGTGTAAACAAAGTTATTTCACCTTCAAAGCTCAGGACTTTACCCTCGGGGATCCGCAAACATCCCGTAAAACTTATTAAGGTAAACATGGTGGTTCAACTACACGATTTATGGTAGTGCATACAGTGTACGTTCTGATTTCTGTCAGCTCTTTAGGCCATAACAGCTATCAAGATGAAAGTCAGTAAATGCTCTAATATGAATGAATCAACATATGATGTGTACTGTTTATGCAATAAAACATTGGTATATGCTAAATAGAAAAACCTGACAACCTTAGAGACACACGATGGCTCCAAATATTTATTTACACCAAATATTTCACCTTTTCCAGGCATTTTTAAAAAAAATAAATAAATAAAAATAAGACATCATGTTCCAATCATCTCTCTCACTCTTGTTTCATGTGACCTAGTTATTTTGTGTTTAACTGGAGCCTCGCATGCACGTCCCCTAATAATAAAAAGAGTACTCCCAGCCGAGGCCAGTGAATGTTATTTATTAGAGCAGATAGAGGGCCCCCTGTGCCTGGATCTCAGCCAGTATTGCATTGTATACCACGCCGATTAAAGCCCTAGTGATGTAATCCTTAGGGAGAGCTCCATGACCATGACTTGGCTCCTCTCATAGCCTCAAACGGTCCAGGGGGTAACAAGGGAGAAGACCCACCAGCAGTGCACACACATTTATACATACACACACTGGACCACAGGAACACAGCTGCTGAGGGTCGAGCAAACAAAGCAACATGTGGAAAGATCTACAGGACGAGCCTTTGCAAAGAAGAGTCTTGCTTAAAAAAAAAAAAACAATGAGACTATATATGAATGCATTATGGAGGGATTGACAAACATTAGCATTAATTAATAGGGAAAACGCAGAGAGAGAAAGGAAGAATGTGTCAACTTTTAGAACATAGCATTCTTAAATAATGCTAATATTGAGTCACTACACATTGTGCTTAAACATGTTTGCCTCACACTGTTCAGAACAAGAAACAAGACTGGACACTCTTCCAACAGTGTCATGAACATTCTGCTTCACTGGTAAAAATTACAACCTGAACAAGTGTTCGCTGTATTAACAACATTCAACAACAGTTTATACAATCACACATTATGTAATAACTCGTCCTGAGATGTGTTTTCACAGGCTGTGTGTGAGTAACTGTGTGCTAATGTCCACTTTATAAGGAACACCTGTATAACTGCACATTCTAATCAGCCAATCATGTGGCAGCAACACAATGCATAAAATCATGCAGATACAGGTCAAGAGCTTCACTTAATGTTCACATCAAAAACCAGAATGTGGAAAAAATGTGAACTCTGTGACTTTGATTGTGGCATGGATGTTTGTACCAGAAGGGCTGGTTTGAATATTTCAGAAACTGCTGATCTCCTGAGATTTTCACACACAACAGTCTCTAGAGTTTACACAGAATGGTGCAAAAAACAAAAACACACTGAGTGAGCGACATTTCTGTGGGTGGAAACACCTTGTTGATGTGAGAGGTCAGAGAAAAATGGCCAGTTGAAGATTTTTTTAAAAATCATCTGGTTTTTGTTGTGCATTTTGAGATGCTTTTCTGCTCACCATGGTTATAAAGAGTGCTTATTTGAGTTACTGTAGACTTCCTGTCAGCTCAGACCAGTCTGGTCATTCTCCTCTGATCGCTCTCATCAACAAGATCCTCCACTCACAGGATGTTTTTTGTTTTTCGCACCATTCTGTGTAAACTCTAGAGACTGTTGGATGTGAAATTCCCAGGAGATCAGCAGTTTCTGAAATACTCAAACCAGCCCAAAATTTAGTTGAAAAACTCAAATCTGGCACCAACAACCATGCTACGGTTAAAATCACAGAGATCACACTTTTTCTTCATTCTGGTGTTTGATGGGAACGTTAACTGAAGCTCTGGACCCATATCTGCATGATTTTATGCATTGTGTTGCTGCCACATGATTGGCTGATTGGATAACTGAATAAAGGAGCACGAGAGTGTGCATCTGTATACTCCATTAGGTCCATCAGGTCAGCTCATAAAGGAAAGTCTGCAATCTAATTTAGTTCATAACAGTCAGACTAAAGTCAATCTTTATCACCCTCTTGCTTTACATCCACATCAATACATACATAAACACACATTTGGTATAGCTGCCTCAAACTGACCAGAAAGAAAGGATATAAAACATACAGTCACACTCAATCTCAAGCCAATTTATAATGAAGTTTAAGGAGAGTATCTTATCTCCAAGGGGCATGGGATAGAAATGATAGAGAGTGTTTGGCTGCATCTGAGGCAGAAAAGTCACTAGCTGATAAAAAGACTGGTGTTTTTCATCTCTTTTACACATTTTAGTTTTTTTTTTTTTTTCCATCTGCACTGGGAATGGTGCTTATGCACACAAACGCATACTTACATTGTCCTCCAGAATTATTCATTTTTATTCAGAATGATTCACTTTTTCTCATGGAAATAATTGTGCTTAGTTCCTGAGGATGGGGAGAAAATAAAAATATATGTTTTTCTGGAGTGATGTCCTGAAATCATGAAATGTTCTTGAAATTTGTTTGCATTTATGTAAAAAAAAAAAAAAAAGAAAAAAAAAAAAAAAGGGAACAGGTAACAGGTGCATCAATAATTTTTGGCACTTTCATGAAAAAAAGGAATTATTTAAAATGTTCTAATGAGATTTTATTTAGTTAGAACAAAGATTAAGGTTTTCTCCTTTTGACTGAGTGGAAAATTTGTTTAAGTGTGTTTAAGTTTTGCTCATTTTTGCTCATTTTAAAAATAAATGCTAATAATTCTGGAGGGTTAGCTTTAAAAATCAGTACCATGTCCAAGAAGAGAGCACTCGGGTTGCAGCACGTGTAGCCAGCTGCCAGGCAGCAGGCGTGTGAAGAAACAGTGTTCCCATAAGCCAAAACGATAAAGAACTGTGTGAAAGTGATTGCAAGGACTTGAGGGGGCTGGAGAGCCAAGATGAGGGTCAAAGGGTTACTACACTGGGCAGTATTCAGTCCACCACACACACACACACACACACACACACACACACACACACACACACACACATAGTATAATCAGGAATGTTTACATATGCCTTAAAGGTAAGTGAGAGATTCTTTGATTGCTGGGACTGAATTCAGAAACGTGCCATTTCACCTATCAGGAATGAGGAGGATCTGGGAACACTGAGAATCCAGGAAGAGTGCCGTGCCAAGAGATGAAGGAAGAGGAACAAGGAAGGGGATGTAGACGCCTCTCACAGTCTCCTCCGCTTATCTGGACACATCCAAGCTAAGAATGGTATTCGTAGTTTTATTTGCCGCCTAATTTCCTCGACATGCACTGCGATTGACATTCTTACCCACACTCACATACGTGCACACACATTCCTGCAGCTATATTTATCTCTCCGGATTACTCTATTGTGCCTGAGCAATCTTCCCATGCTCAGTACTGTATTTATAGAGGATAAAGAGGTGGGTGTGCAGCTTGTCTGATAAAATAAGTCTGTCCCACTAAGACAGATGACAAACACTTCATGGGCTGTCATGTCCCATAGACATCTTCTGATTGATATTGGTTTCAGATTGAGACAAAAGGAGTTGTGGTTGGTTGCATGTACAGGAAGTGACTACAGAAAAAGGACAATAGGCTGGCACATTCTTAAAGTTCATACAATTTTCTGAATCAATGAAGCGGCACAAGACCAACTGCAGTACGTCCACAAGCCACATGAGGGCACTTGTCTGTTTTTAATTCACTTTAGCCCCTCATGCTGAAATCAACAGCCATGCCAGCACTAATAGAAAGCATTATAATCATCAGTACAGAAGCATCTACATATTTCCTGTGATCAAAATTAACTCAGTTATGAGAAGCCAGAGGAAGGAATACACTCTGCATTGTCTTACAGGTTGTTGTTCTCATTCTGCACTGGGACAGCACCAGACTGGGGGAAAAAATTCAAGATTTTTAATCAATACCACATTAACAGTATCCACATATTCCTGGAAACATTATGGCGTAAAAGCAATATTTGGAGATTATACATGTTGACAACATGTGGTTGTGTGGGATTTGTTTGTGCATATATTATAAAACCATGAGAATTTAAATATTTGTACTGTTTTTTTTTTTTTTTTTTGTTATACAGCTTGTGGCCTTCTCATAATCGACAGTGGACAGAGTATGACATGGACTTATTTAAGATAGAACCACAGAGAAATTCATGAAACCTGGTTCCCCCTTTCCAACCCTTCCCACGCCTCCAAAAATACACCAAGAGAAACAAGAAAAGACTTTATTATGAAAAGAAACCAGCACAAATACTGAGCCACCAATTCTCTGTGATTTTACACTGAATAGCAACATTTATAGTTATAGTTATGTTATGTATGTTATAGTTACTGTGAATTACTGTTATAGTTATGCTATTAACAGTAATTCACAGTCAGGAGTGTCAGGTTGGAGCTGCCAGGAGTTTGCAGGATGACAGACAAGATCTATAAGCCAATCAGGGGAGCAATAGAGTGAGAGAGCCTAATATCATACTAATATAATAAGAGGAGAATGGAGTGAATTAACTTCACCCTTGTTTGTTGTTTAATTTATCTAGTGAATGATAGAAAGCTGCTTTTTTGCTCATTGTGGAATTTGTATTGTTACCCAATTGTGAAGTTGTTTAGCTAGAGAACTCACGACAGCCATGATCATTCGATCTACTCAGTTATGTAAGCCTCATTGTGTCAAACATATGGCCTGCAGGCCAGGACTGGCCTGATAAAGGAACACATTTAAGAGTATGTGTCATTGGTCTACCAAACTGATTTATTTGGTCCAGGCCACTTGACAGTGGACTAACGTCATTCGGCACATTACCTAAAATGAGTTTGACATCCCTGGACTAGTGGTTAAGAGGAGGTGTTTGACAGGCCAGAGAACACAAATAGGATCAGATTACAAAAGATCAGATATCAAAATACACGGAGAACACAAAATGCCCCTAAATGTTTGTATGAGTGAGTGAGGAAATAGACTAGGACAGGCCTGACTGTCCAGAGCTGGAGCCAAGGCCAGGAGAAGTGTGCTGAGTGACTGGGAAACTGGAGTGTGTTTAACAGCACTCTGTCACTGTGCTTCACTCTGCTTCACTGGTTTCAGCACTCAGCTGTGACATGAGCTCAGAACAGAGCAGCCAAACTGAGAGCGCACGCCTCTGTCTACATGTTTGTGTGAGAGAAAGTATGTGGTTAATACAACACTTTCAGGCAGATTCCATAACTGTGTGGTATCCATTTCTGAGTTATTGCGAATGAATTGCAATGAGAGCTGCGAGATCTGAATTCAAAAATGGGATTTTTCAGTGATCTATGAGCATCTTTAAAAAGTTTTGCATATGGTGCTTGGATCAAATTTTGATCAAAACACAGTAGCAAATTCACATTTTATATTTAAAACAAAGACGTTAAGCTAGTACAAAACACACATGAGCATTTGAGCTCAGTTTGAACAGTCAGTAAATACTACTACATAAACGATATGGTTTGGACCAGTGATGTCCAAGATTAGATGACTTTACATCAGAAACTGTTAACCACAGGACCTGAATTCTACATAAGCAAACTACCCTAGCTAATGGTATTGATAAAGAAAATAGTTTCGCGATAACACTAATACTGTTGAATAACTCATAGGTAACTACGCGTGGACTAGGCTGGTGTGAGTAGCACTATATTAACACCTAAATCACGACTATTAAATACTAATGAATACTGAGTAATTACTCAGTAAGTAATAATAATGGTTTGGTAGTTCATTATGGACTAAGCAATAGTACTAGCAATAATACAGAGTCTAAAATATCTCTGTTATATATGTTCTTTTTGAGTTTCTAAAATGCAACTGCAATAAATTTTTCTAAGTTAATTTTTTCCAGAACTATGTCATTATGGGCTTCAAGCCTTTTTCCTTCTTTGTTGTGCATTTATTATTAAAGAGCTAGATTGGCTGAATCTAATGCATGACTACGACGAGTGCAATGCGTTGCTAATGTGCAGCAGCTGCTTCCTATGAAAGTGAGTTCATTCAATAACATTAATCTAATGAGCACATATCAATAAATATAAGTAAATTAAATTAAGTAACTTTGCTGGGAGGCAGCACACTGGTGCAATGTGTAGGAGTGCCACCTCACAGCTTCTGAGCTTGGGTTATTGTCTGTGTGGAGTTTGTGTGTCACTGGGGGTTTCCTCAAGGTTCTCTGGTTTCCTCCCACCTCCCAAAAAACATGCCAGTAAGTGGATTGCCTACATTTAATTGTCCCTAGGTGTAAGTGTGTGTGTGTGTGTGTGTGTGTGTGTGTGTGTGTGTGTGTGCCTAACCCTAACTGTACAGGTAAGGAGTATGAAAGCATTATTTTTCCATCTACGAGGTATTAGCATTTATACTGTATATACTGCATATACAGATCAGAGAACTGGGTTCTGAATCTATCTTACAGGGTGTCTTCTTAATTAATTCTCTTCTATGTCATCTTTGCAAAGTGACTGCACAAATATGGGGAGGAAGGGTGAACATACATACATATATATATATATATATATATATATATATATATATATATATATATATATATATATATATATATATATATATATATATATATATATATATATATGGTTCAAGTCCCGCCTCTGCCCTGTGTGCACAGAGTTTGCATGTTGACCTCATGCTTTGGGGAATTCCTCTGGGTACTCCAAAGCCTGATTGGCATCTCTAAATTATCCATAGTGTGTGATTGTGCCCTGCAGTGGGTTGGCACCCCATCCAGGGTGTCCCTCACCTTGTGCCCCAAGTCCCCTGGGATAGGCTCCAGACTCCCTGCGAGCCTGTTTAGGATAAGCGGTACAGGAAATGGATGGGTGGAAGTCCTCATTCACAACTCCATACATTTTAAATTCTGCTGATATTCTTATTATCTCTTTTGAGTGACCAGTGATTTAAAAAACATTGCTATTAGGGGTGTGCTCACTGTGCCACTTTGCTCCATACAGTTACTGCTCAAAAATTGGAAATACAACAAACACTAATAGAGGCCTATTGGGGAAAGAATAAAACTGCCCTATGCTCGCTCTATCAATAATTTCAGGGGAGTTAATGACAGGGTTGCCAGATTGAGCTAGTTTAAAAATACTACATAGCCACCAAAATGATTATAGAAAATGATTGAAATTCAATGTAATAAAGTGCAGACTATTGTGTCTATGATGTACAGAACGAATGTGTCTCCCTTTTCCACTGATAAATGTCTAGGCTAGTTTCATATTTCTGTGTGGATTTTGAGATGTATTTGGGCTGGAAATTGTACTGAAACTGCAGTGAATGGCAATGCCAGTTAATGATATTAGCTCTTGTGTTCATCTTGCATGCTGGAAACACATCCGCTGTATGCTGGATGTATATTGCTGTATGTTGTCCACTGTCAATTGTCTATTATGTGGTTACTCTAAATATCCTCTAGACTGTAACCCAAAGGATAAGTCAAGTATTATATTCCCTTGGCTTAATTTTGTTTGAGGCTTTGTCATTATTAATGTCGTCCTGCCGCACCAAAATCTATGGTCACAAGCCTCTGCTGGTTTTCATCAGGGAAAAAAGTTGTTGACGAACATTTTAGGTCTGATTTTTGTCAAGAAAATTAACACTGCATGAAAGTGACACTGACCCGGATAAAATGGTTGCTGAAGATGAATGAACGTGCTGCAGTATGTTTGAATCTACTGTGATCTGTAGTGGAAAAATATCTGCATGCCTTTGCTTCTTTTCATGCAAACTACAGATATACATCAGTCACAAGGATCTACAAGCAAAGATGTCGAGACACTACTACTAATAACAAAACTTTACATGTGCAGAGGTTTAACAGGCCATAAAGCGCTCCTCTGTCATCTTCAAGGGTCTTGTAGCTACAGTGTTAGGGAATATAAAGCTGGTTTGCTACTGGTGTGCTTGTAACCAACGGGGATTAGTATGAAATAAAACTAACAATGAGTTCTTAACAGAGCATTTCCAGAAAGCCTAACCACATCCTAACTGGCAGCTTTATTTCATTATTAGCCATATTGTTTGGTTGAAAGATTTATTTAACATCTTGGAAACATATCACAAAGACGGTGCATACACACACACACAAACACACAGAGATCACAATGCTAGTTAGTCATGTCTAGCATCCTTGTTTTGTCTGTCACACATCCAAACAGACCACAACAAGGTCAGCATACACAGATAATGCATTCTCTACTGATTCATGCCATTTCCCCAAAATAATATATAATTACGATAAAAGATCCCATGGAATAAGGATCATATTAAATAAGATTAAAGTATAATCCAAGTGGGTGGATAAGACTACATGTCTATTTTTCTAGCCACCTACATATTTCTGTGTATGGGGAAAGTTTCTAGTGAAGTCTGAAACAAAATATACGGCATTACATCACTCTGCCAATAGCATTCTGCAAAGACAGTTGATATTTCCTCATAGGCAAACACACGGTGATTTGTACTGTGCAAGACAACCTCTCTTAGTGATTTGCAAGGAAACCTATTTTAGTAAACCTCTCTACATTTCTGTATAAATATGACAGTTACGTTAGACATGGAGCAAATTAAAGTGGTGATGCAAGTAGTTTGGTGTGTGTGTGTGTGTGTGGATGTGGGTGTGTGTGGGTGTGTGTGTGTGTGTGTGTGTGTGTGAGAGAGAATGAGCAAGAGACAGAGATGACGCACAACTTAACCTTTGCGTCTATCTACCTCTAAATAAAATGGCAGGAGGTCATTTAACACTCTTGCCCCATCTTATTTCACTCGCCACATACGCAGAGGGGAATGTGCGTTACTTCATGCAATATACTCTCTTTTATACTCGACTACAAAAACAGTGGCATTCTTCAAGTGAAGGGGCAAAAATTCAAACTATTTGGGAGACAATTTACCCTTTATCTAATAATATATATAAGAGGACTTAAAATAGAGTAGGCTAATTGCCATCCTTGCAAAAACAATTAAAAATGAGAATCCACACATGTAAAGTTCATTTGTGATTCAGCACCATGGGGAAAACCAAAGAGATTTCAACACACTTCACTTGGATACGATTGACAAAGCTAAAACTCTTGACTCTATAGTATACAGCTGTGTATGAGTAATAACTCGTAATTGCACTCTTCGGTGTCACCCAGAAGAGGATGGATTCCCTGTTGAGTCTGGTTCCTCTCAAGGTTTCTTACTCTTGTCGTTTCAGGGAGTTTTTCCTTGCTGCTGTCCTTGCTCATTAGGGATCTTAATCTAAATCTATATCTGGATTTCTGTAAAGCTGCTTTATGATGATGTCCATTGTTAAAAACGCTTTATAAATAAAATTGAATTGAACCGACACACACACACACACACACACAAACACACATATATGGTTGTTGACCTGCACAATTCAGCTAATAGATATAAAAATTACATAAGCAATTACAAATGCCATTAAGTAGAACTAAGGCCATACAAGAAAGTTCAAAATGTCTGAAACAGTTGAGATGTTCTATACCAACTGTATTAAAAAAAAAAAATAAAAATTAAAAAAAAAAATAAATAAATAAAAAGACTCTCACTGTTGTTACGCTATTTGAATAAGATCGATATGTATAATTATAAATCATTGTACCTTTATTTTTAATGTATTGAGCTTTGCCCACTTCATGCACTCCATGCTTTTCTAAGTCTAAGGAAATAAAAGTTGATCAACATCCCTCAACAAGTGTCTCAAAACTCATTACAGGTGGTGGCTCATTACTTTACTTTAACTACTGTGGGGTGCCAGTAATTCTGAAAAACAGTGTTTTGTAGAGGGAAAAAGGGTAATTAAGAAAAGACATATTGTGTTTTAAGCTGCATGTGCTACACATTTTATGTACTCATTTCTGCTCAGTTTCACAAGGGTGCCAATAATTCTAGGACTGTACCTGGACACATTTATTCCTCACTATAAATAATGCAGTTAATTCTGTTGTCCAAGCAGGTATTTTCCTGGAAATGTTTTCCAGATGGACAAGAGGGACCTCATGCATGAGTTAGCATAATTATAGTGGAATATTCCACAGAAGCAAGAGAGTGAGGAATAGATTTACAGTAGAGAGATCTGTAGTTGACTAGAGCCAGTAGGTTTTAATATTTAAACTTTGTGCTCAATGCAGGGCTGCAGATAAGCATTAAAAACCATTACAACATGATTATATTCTGTGATTTATTACTGCCACAATATAAGGATTTTAAAACAACTGTCTCTTATGACGGCTGTCATAAGAGAGACGCATTTTCTCAGTCCTTATTCTCGTATTTTTGTATTAAAATGAGTGATACACAAAGAAATACATTGACACAGAGATATCATTTGAGTTAGACCAATGCAGCCACAAGAACCTATGCATGGAGATGATAATCTTACACTCTACTTCAGTCTTGGAATAATGCATAAAGACATACTGGAGTGACTAGCATTGTGACATGGGTATCATTAGCCTGTTACAGGCTCAAGTTACAGTTTGTGGCCACTATTTTGGTATCTCATGGCCACATAATCATTGTGGCCATAAGATATTTAGTTTGTTGCCTTGAAATATTAACTTATGTCCTCAATAGCTTCATTCGTGGCCATGCCTTATTAAACATAACCACCATGTCACCTTGGTGGCTCCATAAAAAAAAGAGACAATATTCAACAGAAATATATGTACACTGAGACCAAATCCAATGTAAATCCATTTCCTATGGTGTTGCTTTCCCTCAATTACTATATGCAATCTTTTAAACAAACTTTAAAAGAAGCTGCACTGAAGGTATAATGTATATGAAAATCTCATTCCTCTAACTGGACTCTGAAAAGTCTAAAGCAAAGAAATATATAGACAGATTTGGTCACACATACCTAAATAAATTGGACTGAAAGGCATTTAGCAACAAATTACTAAAATGCACCACTGACCAACTCTTTTTTTCAAGACAGAATGAGTGAGCTGCAATTGTTCTGGACAAAGTAAACAAGCTCTTTCTTGGGTGGTATTTACAGCCCCTGAATAGCACGCAAATCCCTCATGGCCACAGTTCTTCCAGTTAAACTATTCTTATACTGGCAACCGGATGCAATAGATTGGTTTTGTATCTCCAAGATAGAGAAGGAAAAGGAAAAAAAAAAAAAAAAGAAGCAGCAGAGTGCTTGTAAGTCATGGATGATCACTGTGTGTCAGCGTGTGTGTAACTCCACATGCATGAACAGCTGCAGGGCAATCCACCAATACACGGACACTGAATCTGTTGGTGATTACTCAGTATAGAGCTACAGTACAGTACAGATATTTTCCCATAATCTCTCACTGTCCTGAGGATCCAGTTTGACTGGAACAGGCCTTAGTGTAGCTTTGCTGAATGAGTGATCTCAGTGCCTAACTGAATAACATGGGAGGAGGCCAAAGCCTGGTACCTCGGCTGGCATCTCCGCTCCATTACCCTGCCAACACAAATTCTATACTTTACTAATAAAGTTCCATATTACTAACACCCAGAAAAACCGGACTTCTGACACTTTTCCTCAGATTCATTAACGGTACAATACTTTCCCTGTACCAGCCTCCCTCTCTGGCTGTCCTGTCTTTCTCTGAGAGGCCCCCTGTTGGAATGTGTGAAATGTGGATTAGCAGACGGCCCGAACTGTTCCTGCTGAGCTCAAAAGAAAAACCCAGACAGGCAGATGGGAGGGAAAATACTTTCTCTATCTTGCTCACTTTGACATTCTAGTAGATGTAGTTTAGATCACTCAGTTACTGTGCTGTCATTGTAGGTTTAACCTAGTTAACTGCACACGCCACATTTTGTGCAATTTTAGCATTCATTTACAGCTGACTAGCAAACAAACCAAACATACAAACACTATTGTATAATATTGCAACTATACAAACTTGGGACTGGTAATTGTATGCAAATACACTAATATTGGTTATAGTGGTATATTTAGACAAATGTATTGAATTATAATTTAACTATTGGAGGTAATGCTATAATAACCATAATAATAATAATAATATCTCTATCAAGTATGTTACCAATCATATCACCCAGCAAAAAAAAAAAAAAAAAAAAAGCAGCTAAAACATTGTTTAATTTGAGGATAAAATGTTTGAAGACAAACGAATATTCTATATTGGATATTTTTTTAAATTGAACATATACTCATTTCATTCCATAAATGGATTGTTATATATTACAGTACCAAGACATGCTTCAAAGAGTGTATTCCTGCCTCATGTCCAGTATTCCTGGGCCTGGCTCCAGATCCAGATCCTGCCCAGGATAAGGCGCTTACTGAAGATGAATAAAATGAATGAGTGTCATATTCCTTCAATAACAGGTTGTGAAACATTATGAGTGCATGTATACCATGCAGGCCATGCTATTATAGGGAAAAAAAGAGAAAGTACTGTCTAAATACTAAAGTGGTGTGTCAGAGTGGCAGGTGGTGTGTGAGTATGTCAGCACAATTTTTTCCAATATTTCCTGCTATCTGTCTCTCTAGTGTAATTTTCCCCTCAAATTTTGAGCTCAGTTTTGGATTGAAGCCAATATTACACTGTCACTGAGGAATCTCCATTGAAAATCATTTTCAAGGCTAGAACTACATTAATCTGTGTCCAGAAATGTAACAGTATAAACCATAAAACTCTTAGTGTACTTTCACATGTGGTTTTAATGTAAAGCATTTGTAAGATGTAAACAGTTATATTTTATCAGCTATGACTTTAATAAATGATAAATGTCCTAATTATGTATATACACTGTATACTTTTGGATTCCTGTGGGACTAAATGAATGTCTGAAACTGCATTTACAACATAGAGCACTAATTTGGAGGTTTTGTAGCATCTCAAAGCATACTGTAGTGATAATAATATGTATCTGGTGCCCTTGTGAGATCCCACAGAGGAAGGGTTAAGGTTTAGTACATTCCACACAACCCTTCAGTGCAGATTTATTTTATAAAGGTGTGTACAATAATATTTGGTCCATTTATTAGCGCTATAGATATTTCTATTTCCAAACTTGCCCCGGACAGAACACATTAGGTCCATTATTTATAGGCCCACTTGTTTTTAAGTAACTGAGGTTTGGATTAAACCCATTCAATTCAAGGTACCACTCAAACAGGTTAATAACTATAAGAGCTCTGAGAATCACTGCCTTAGAGGGTAAAGAATATGGAGTAGGGCAACATTTCAGATACGGTTGTGTAATAAAAGATTCAGAAAGAAAACTTATGTGAGGAAAGTCAGGCCAACTATCCAAAATCTTTTTCTTTAATATCACATTTACTAGCATTAGAGAATCTTTAACAGTCATCAGTTAGCTACTGTGTTCAGATTCACCACCACCTAATGCCAGACTTTCCCAAACTGCATCCAGTGTCTAAAATTTGTGTCCGAGTTCACACTTTCTACCCAGAACTGGAAAGAAAATGATGGCTTTACTGCCAAAGTAAAACATGCAAGCTATCATTGTTTCTGGGATGACTGACAAAGAAAGAAATCCAAGATGGATACATATGAGGTTCCACAAATAGTCAAAATGGCAAAGAAGTGAGGAGCAGAGACGCCACTGCATTAATGCTGATAAAAACAATACTACTACCAAGCTACAACACTAAGTGGAATTGGTAGTAAGTGATGGAGCCATGATAGCACTAATCCTACTAACCAATTGGATTCAAGATAAATAGAGAGATAAAAGTTAAGAGAAGTAGCATGAGTAATAGTACTGGAAGAGTATTTAAATCACCTGATACTGTATATTCCTGTAGTCTTTTAACACTCATTTGTCATTTTCAGAGTAATCATATTGTCAACATGATTTTATACAATACTCTTCAGCTCTTCAGAAGTGTGTGAAAGGGAAGGGTTTGAGACAGACTTTCTCTCTTCTCGTGTGTGTGTGTGTGTGCGCGCGCACTTCTGACTAACAGCTTGAGGCAAAAGCTGGCATTCATGAATGAGATTTTACCTCATAGCGGTCTCAAACTGTAATTATGGCCTTTCGGTGTGTGAACACAAACATACAAATACACCACAAATCTGGCTCATACCAAATCTGGCTCAAACCCTTCCAGTCAGTGAAACCCTGAGAATGTGGTTTTAAGACATTTTTACTTCACAGAATTGTGTCAAAATCTGCTAGACTTTGTTGCACAACTGCTTCTGGGACAAAGTGAAGCTTTCACTTTCTGTGGTCCAATTACATGTGGAATGTACTGTTTTGAGAACGCCATGGTTTTGGAAGTATTTACTACTGATAGTAACTGCTGATAACTGCATTAAAAAGCTCATTAGTAAGCAAAGAACTGTGTAATTAAAAACAATTCATTTTATTTCTGTGTCTAATTCACTCTTTCATCAAATACTTAACTTTTCCAAACTTTCCTTGGAAAGAAATATGCAATATGGACAGCTTTGAGTTATAGGATTGACACTGCGGGTAACATTTAACCACTTCCCTTGAAGCAGACCATAATTACTGACCAGCATACAGGGTCAGGGAGTCAGCCAGAGAGAGAGAGAGAGAGAGAACTGAAAGGAAAAGAAAGAACCAAAGAGCAAAGTAAGTGAAAGTGATTTTTAAAAAAAAAAAAAAAAAAAAAAAAAAAAAAAAGTATGAATGAATGAAAGTAGAAGAATAGAATTAGGAGAAGATAAATAGCAGCACGCGTGAGAGTGAGATTTATGGAGAAGTCGATCTTCTCCTTGTTTTCTAGTGCCTTTCAAGCCACCTTATTTCTTCCCTGTCAGCAGTTCCTTTCTGTAAACATTAGCAGGATTTATTTGGATAGTGCAAAGAGTGTGAGTGTGTGCACGTACATGTGTGTATTTGTGTGTGTAAGGGTTTCCCTGGCTTTCACAAACAGCAGTCGGGGCTCAAGAGTGCCAGAAAAAAACTTAAATAGCAATTTTAAGCTTTGAGACGCTTTCCACAAAACACAATCTCTCTCTCTCTCTCTCTCTGTATTTGTATATGTCTGTCCGTCTGTCTGTCTCTTCACAATTTCCACATGAATAAACAAATTCACACAACTAGTGTGAAGTGTCAGCATTAACAAGAAATCATATTCAGCAAGCATAGACAGTAAGTAAAAGGTTGGTTTTCGCATAAATAATAATAGCAATATATTCCATTCCCATTCTGCACATTAACACACATACTTACAGCTTTACACTATTTCACAAGACTGACAGATTTCACTGTCCTCTCTGCAATCTGCTTTTCTCGATTGACTTTGCGTCCAGCTGCATATCAGTGACTTTCCAGACATGACCTCTACTGCAAAGTCAAAGGGTGGTGTAAATATGCAGTATCAAAGCGCTCTCACATCTGCTCTACTAAAGGGTCAAATGTCAGCACACAGGCAAACTAAAAATTACAGGTGTGTAAGAGTGTGTAAGTGCCTGGTGAGCAACTTGAATGAAAAGTGTTTGACAGGCAACATGAGTAGACAGGGGTAAAAGGAACATTTACATTTACAGCCCAGAAAAAGAGAGACAAACACTGCAAGAGCATCACCACATTAGTTTCAAGAACTCATTAGCACAAGCCTTATAATGGGAAACAAAACTAGCTCTTACTGGAAAGTCATGCAAATAGAGTGGGAAAGATGCATTAAAATATCACCACTGTCTTAAACTACGTCAACTGTTGAGCTCAGTGGCAAAGAAATATTTAGGGGGTTCATCCAATCTAAGCCTTATTTTAGTGCTGGAGGTTAGTCATTCACTTTAGATAGGCTTCAGTCTGGAATGCTTAAAGGATTTGAGTACTCAAGTGGCGTTCATGCTAGCTCAGAAGCTTAAATGTAAATTAAAGATGATTCATTTGTGTGTGAAAAAAAGAAAAACAGTACTGTTGTAGGTGATGGCATTTCCTGTTGTGACTGTCCTATACTGTCAGTTATAATAAACTCATGGATACCTTCTGGGTACCTAGAATCTCTAATCTGGATATCTACAGTCACTATCATTGAGAAAACATACTATATGGCCAAAAGTTTGACACCTGACCCTCACAGCCATATGTGGTTCTTCCCCAAAATATTGCCACAAAGTTGGAAGCATACAATTGTATAAAATGTCTCTGTATGCTGTAGCATTACAATTTTCCTTCACTGGAAATAAGAGGCGCAAACATGTTCCAGCATGACGATGCCCCTGTGCACAAAGCGAGCTCCATGAAGACATGGTTTGCCAAGGTTGGTGTGGAAGAACTCGAGTGGCCTGCACAGAGCCCTGACCTCCTTTGGGATGTACTGGAACACCGACTGCACACCAGGCCTCCTCGTCTGACACCAATTCCCATCCTACGGCCACAAGAAAATCCTCACAGATACACTAAAATCTCATGGAAAGCCTTCTCAGAAGAGTGGAGGTTGTTATAACAGCAAAGGGGGAACAACTCAATATTAATGCCCATGATTTTTGATCAATTTTATTTTTTTCAATATTCCACATACCTTTGGCCATATAGTGTATTTATGGGATGTTTATGGCATGTGAGATATTAACAAAAAAGTTTCTGTGTTCTACTTAAGCATGAGGCATGGTCATTATGGTCATATTCAATGCTCTTTTTATTAGGTAAATCTTCCTTTGTATGTACACTAATTGTAAGGTTCACCTGTCATATTGGCACACTTTAGGTAGGTATACAGTCACTGCCCATCTGTTTCTATGTAGAATTTTTCAGCTCTCTCTCTCTACTCTGTCCATCAGTGGATAGCGACCATCATAGGACCATCTCTGACCATATGTTATTTGGGCGGTGGATAATTCTGACATGGAACTGGAATGGTACTGGGTGTCGTCGTGGTTTTAGGCATAGTATTGTTGCTGAGTTTGTTGTTGCTGCTGTTGTTTTAACATCTCAGTGTCAATGCTGGACTGAGAAACAGCCCACCGACAAAAACTATCAATCCAGCAGCAGTGCTCTGATTAGAACTGAGACTGACAGATAGAGGGTGAATAAAACACTGTGCATGTGCATCTTTAGTCTCTAACTGTAAACTAGACCAACATGGTAAGTGTGTTTAATAATGTGGCCTGTACATGTATTGTGTGTTAAAACCCAAAAATGCTGCACCTCACACACATTACTATACCATTATTAGCACAAATGCCTTAAATATGCCATAATTATCTACCCAATGAATGTCTGTCAGTGCTGTGCATTAATGGTCCATCACCCATACAATATCTGGTCAGCAGTGGTCTCTTTCAGTGGATAGAAGGGGCAAATTGCTATACCTAGTACTTACAAAGAGCACCTATAGGCTAAAACATTGTTGTAGATAGTGTACATACTCAAAGATATTGAATGGAGTGGCCAAACATGTTTAAACAGTTTAACTACATTACATCATCCTAGTTGTCTTTAGACACTCAGTGAAATCAAAAGCACATGCTTGAAGCCTACACACACACTCGCAAAAAGACATCATGCAACTTCAGGCCACTGAACCTACACATTTTAAAGGGGAAGCCCTCTGTCCCTCAAGACTCATGAGGAACTTAAGACAAGGGGAAAACCAAATATAGATATTTTACCACATGAAGGGAACAATGCTCTATGCAGTTAATAGGCACACAGTATTTACAAGGCTTGATGACAACAAAGCAGACCAAACCTCAATCAGGGACCAGAAAGAAAGAGAGAAGAACCAGATGAGAAAATAAATAGTAGTGGTGTGGAGAATGCAAGGAGTAGAATAAAAAGCTGTGGTTTTCTCAGGCACTTTTCTCACCACTTGGTCCAAAACAAAGGGAGTGATGAAGACAGAACAGAGGTCAAACTCCAAACCAATTTCTCTCTTCCTATCCTATTCTACCACAATGCCATTTTAACAATTCCTTTTTAACAATCTTCTCACTCCACTTTTCATTTCATTACAGTCTTTTTCCCATCACTCTCGGCCACACAAGCTCTCTGCATCTTGCTGTCCTCCTGAAATAATTTCTTGCTGTTCTCTAATCAAACCTGAATTGTGTCCAGTTTTATTAATATTTTACTTAAAGGCAGTGTTTATAGGTCCGATCATAGAAAAGCCCTTCATGACAACTGACATAAATCCTAATAGACATTTATACAGGCTTATTCAAACAGACATCAGCTGTCATAAGTGCTGCTTTTGTCAATTTTAACATCAAGTTAAAGTGACTTGGTAGCTTAGTGGATTAGTATGCCAGAGTTTGATGTCAAGTTCAGCAATACCTCAGTTAAGTGACATAAATTTGATGACATTAATCCAAGTTTGTGTTATGACACTTTCTGGGATAAATTACAGAACTAAATTGAATTAGAACTGACTGACGGTCAACTGATTTTTAGCTCAGTGTACTTCTGGCTGCAAAAAGGTGGTGAAATAAGTGCTGTTAATTGGAAAATTGAACAAAGATGAGCCTGCAATGTCTTTTCTACTCAGCACTAGTGGAAACATTATTACATAATGAAGGTTTTGAGGACAATCATCACACTGTAACAACAGACTTACGCATATGTTCCCTAGCCCTTAAATAGAGTTTTAGATTTGGTAACACATGTAAAACATGTCATGCATGATGTCATCATATGTGGTTGATCTCCAGTAATATGTTTGCATAGCCAGTAATTTTCATGATAAGTGTCATAATGTTTGATGTCATGACAGGCAAGGGTGGAAAATATTTGCATATATATACAAATTACTATACTTTGGTATTACTTTATTTACTGTATACTTTACATAACATTATTGACACTGAATACTTGTACTCATACTTAATTACATTTCCAAAAAAAAATTACTGCTAACTGCCTACATTTTTAAAAGAGTTTTTTCCAAAGTACAAATTATAAATCACTAAGGCAATGACTGTACACTATATCAATCAGATGGGCCCAGTTTGGCATCCAATCATTTCAGTTTGGCATCAAGTTTATCAGCGTAGAAAAAACTATCAAGAATCACGTCAGTTTGTCATATGAAGTGACCTTCTCATGCTACACAATGCAGTCAGGCTAGAGTTATCCATGTACATTTGAATATGTATAAGCATTGAGAGTGCAGAGTTGATGAGGTTGAGCGCCTTTGGCACTACCTCAGTAAAACCTTTTAATGTACTGGAGTAAGCAAATACTTGCCTAAAATGGGGTGTCTTCTTTGCCTCCCTACAAGCCTAATTTTAAAAGGCATGTTAAGGTAGGCTTTGCTAATTTGCTAACATTAACTGGCTTTATTAAATTAACCTGTTTTTTTTTGTGTTTTGTTTTATTTTTTCCCTATTGTCAGGATAGCCTAGCTTTGACACCAGCTGCTAACACATATTGACCAGGCAGCAAGTCAAGCTAATGGTAAATATATGATTATATATGTTATAATTAATTAAATCAGAATAAAAATATCAAACTGTATAGGGTTAGTCATGCTTAGGACCAGTAAACTTTCAGGGATTGAATGATGTTTTCTTTGCTTTAAAAATAAAACCACCTAAGATTTTTAGATAAGTAATAATTTTTTTTCCACATGAAAACATGACATTAACTTAAGTTCTTCAGTTAAGTTCATCAATAGTAATCTTTTCACTTCCACAAAATTTTTTTTTTTGATACTCTCAGTAACCCATGTGTTACATTTACAATATTTGTGAATGACAAACATTGGTTCTTATCTATAATAAAAGCTCAAGATATTGTGAACATGTTGATATTAAAATATATTGTAAACATAATGGTATACTGTTATAACAGTTTAGCAGTATCACATTACCATAAATCATTAATACCAAAACACATCAAAAGATAACGGTAAAATAAGACCATTATATGTTATATTACTGGCATCAATTGTTATGACAACTCGTGACAGCATATGGCATCATGCATAACATATTTATGACATGGCTTTGTCTGTGTCATGACGCAGGTTTTAAGTAACCACAGAGACACAACACACAAAACCCCACACAGACATTTACCGGAGCTCAGGATCAAACCCAGAACCCTGGAGCTGTCTGCACCACTGTGCTGTTGTTAATCATTCTCTGCAATACTAAAAACTTTATTCTTTTTCCAAGGTAAACTTTGATTGCACCAAGACTCAAAGCATTTGATCACACTATAATTCTCATAGATTCAGTGCCATTGCCCTTTCTATAAGGTTACTCCACTGTGACCTTCATATCTAAACAGAGTTAAGAGTTCTTTGTGTGGTCTGACTCTTGAGGCAGACTGAAGTAGTCCTGGTTTACGTAACCGAGAGTTGGCGTGCGCGCCATTAGGAATGATCTTAAAGATGATCTTTCTTATTGGAGGTCAAGAGTTCCGAGCTGAAAGAGCCCAGCAAATGGACTCATTAAGGACAAACTGTGGCTGTCTAGCCCCTACGGCCTTATACACTTAAACCGCAAGCTCTCAGACACACACAAACAGGCCTATGGAATGCAGCCTCACATGACTCCACACTAACAACACTCAGGAATTACTAAAACCAGTTAACAAAGGCAAAGCCAAATCCAGGCATTTTAAGTTTTTGCTTGTGAGGGCTAAAACATTTGGCCTGTAAACAGTGGTTCATTTTCCCATAGTAGGAAATGTAGTATTTGCATAATCAAATCAGTAGAAGATTAAATGACACTCAGAACTTGAACACATTGAACACTTCTCCAGATGGTGTCAATAATGCAGATCACCCATTGGCATTGGAGTCCAATACTGCTTATACTGACAAGATCTCATACACTGGCTATTTCCCTAAAATGCAGAAGACAATGCAGGTAAAACATTTTATTGGACTAGGACTCTGATTCAGAGTTGGCAATGAAGTCTGAATATTACATCAACATTTACATGAGATTTCAATTATTAGAATCAACTACATGTAGTTCACACCTTCTAGGATGGCAGATTTTTCTTGAGTAGAAACAGCTGCAGTGGGGTTTTTCAATAAAGTCTAGACCACAACATTTAAACACCTTTAAGCCTGAAAAAAATCAGGGATAGGAAATGCAGACTTGCAGATGAGGCAGATTGCATTTTTCTTTTATTTGCTGTGAAATGTAATATGATGTAACATAAAAACAAGAGACAATTAAAAAAATTGAGACTAATAAAATGATATATGAATGAGAAGATGGCACGCACTGAAATAAAAATCTAATAGGACTCTAGTACATTGACAATACATGTCTGCCTGAATCCTAGTAAATTTAGTAGTAATAATCACATTAATCACAGTAAATGCGGTTTAATATTACAATATGATTTTCACCCTCATTATTCATCAGCTTATAAAATAGCACTTGTTCCAGCACATCCTATTATTTTGTTTGTTTTTAATATTGTGTGCTGACAAGTTAATTGTGCATACAAATTAATAAAGCCACAAGACACTAAATCAAGGTCATGAAATTGTAATGTGTCTGAAAGTATATTATATATACACATGTATATACACACACATTATATATATATATAATATATATGTGTGTGAGTGAGTTTATTTATTTATGTTATTTTGAGTTTGAATTAATAAAAATTATGCCTAAATTTGATAAATTCAAAATGTTCTTCTGTAAAGAAAACATGCATATGGTTCGAAGGATAAGCTGACCAAGCATTTATCTGCTATGCATATGGCTTGATTTAAATAAGTTGTTGTTCATAAATTTATCCATTTAAATTCAGTCCTTTGAGATGAGCAGTGTCACTGATTAACATGCTGTATCCTCCAATGTTCTCTGTTTGGAAAAAAAAAAATATATACTGGATTTTAAACAATTAATTAATAGTATCATATTTTTATTTAATATTGCACTCAAATGGGATTCCATAGATTTGTGAGTGTTTTTACAATTTCCAGATTTCATCATGACATATTTTGGTTACATCAGACTGTCAGACAGCTGCACTGGACATCTTACTTGAGCCGATATTGCACAAGAAAAATGGGTTTAAGTCCAAAGTCAGAGTCATGTGTAACAGAGATACACCTCTGTTTTTGGCAAATTGTCCATGTAGGCCTTATGTTATGCCTGAAGTCTGAATACCTATACGCACAATTTTTGTAAGAACTCCTCACTACATGCATATAATTCAGCTCTGAATATGGCCCACAGTGTCACAGAAGTGTGAATGCAGACACAGACATACACATCCAAAAAAAATAAAAAATAGTTCTGGTAGAGTAGGTAGATTTTCTAGCAAGTAAATTACTGTTGTAAATGACCCTGTGCAGACGTTGAGGCCAAGTGTGGGCTAAACACCACCTGGATGAGTAAAAATGATTGTCAGTGAATATATAGTCACGTAGCAGCACAGCTGGAGTAAAGGTGTATAAACGGGTCCATGAAACTTTACTCACTAGGGTTGTTCTCCCAAGCTGTTCATGTACTAAATTCTGACAAACAGTGCCATGTTTGGTTTTCCAAAGAGCTACACCATATTTGCCAAATCTATTTCAACACAAATCTCAGTTACAGATTTGGTTTTACTAATTTTATTAAAGATGTTTTAATTCAGGTAAACTGATCCTTAGCTTTAAAAAGAAAATGCAATTTCACAAGCTAATTTTCACAGCAATCCAGCCTTTAGTATCTTGCTTTAAGATTTAGCAACTTGAGTAAATGCCACATAATTCTATTCAGCTAGGACCTCATCATATGTTGACTGATTTTACGCTAACACCCAGACTAAATCCAAACTCCATGAACCCTTCCTGCCCATCCTCCATGCCTGTTTCTCCATGACCCATTCCCTTAGCCCCCTCACCTGCCTGCCCTTTCCTGCTCTAAATCACTCTGCCATGGTCTCGAGCTGCTTCCTGCTCCATTGACTCCACCTTATGGGCCACTGTGAGGGTTGAACGAGTACCAGGCTTACAACATGTTTGCCTGGCTTGCTGGAGGGTCAAAGCTATGAACTGGCCTCGGCACCAACACAAAGACTTGTTTAATACAGCTAAAGGTCTGTCACAGATAGTATTTACAGAAGTCACTCTGTACAAGGTCTTTCCCAGTACTACAGGAAATTCTGTCTGCATCCTGTACATGCAAACTGCAGGATATTTATATATTGCTCAAACAAATGCTGTTTTCACACTGCTGTTTTAAATTTGTTTAAAAAAAATGAAATGAATGAAAACAGCAGACATAATAAAAACACTTACATATAAAAAAAAAAAGTTTTACTTTTTTACATTGTTTAAGATTTCTTGAAAAGAGTTCCTAAATGAAAGACATGCAAAACAACATTTCCCATCAGCCCCAGCACTTCACGGTAATCACATGCACCTGAGTGACACTGTAATCTATATGAGCACAAGTATGTAAGTTCTGTCTAGCTTTTGTTTCCTTCACTTTGTGGTTCATGTATTTTTCCATGTTATTTTTTTAAACATTACTTTCCATGTTAAGTTATTGTTCATGTTTTAGAGTTTGCTTCTATGTGTTTCACCTATTAAATGTTTATCTGCATTTGTATCCGCCTCCAACTTAGAATTCTGACCTTCATCATCCGACCAAGATTAAGGACTCACGTGAACCTTTTTATGTGCTCGTGTCCTTGGTGTGGTAGATAAACAGTAACGTAAAACTTTCAAAACAAATCACTTTGCTACTACCCAGCTTTCTGCTCAGCTTTTGCTTTGCTCTGCTCATGGCCACACACATGCTCAGCTCACTGCACACACACACAGAGAGAGAGATGTACATGGGGCAACAGGGCATAGGTATGCTGCATTAGCCATACCACTACAGCTCATCCTCAAACACATTCATTTCTGTGCAAAACCACACTAAACAAAGTCCTGTCCTGCTACACTTACACTGATCAGTTCTTATTTACAATTTTTTTTACAAACTCCTAATTTAACATGGTTTATTTAGTTTTTCAAGTTTCCAGAAGATGCTGAATATGAGAATCAGGTGTATGACTAGGTTTGCTTTAAAACCTAAAATGTTGAATGGAAATTTCAGAATGAAATTAAGAATCTATGAGTTGTACATTAGTGGTGAATTTTGGCTAAACCATTTTTTGCTAGTGGCTTTTGCTGTCATAAAAGTGGTATAATTTTAGGGCTGCTTCAAAAATTTTGGCCTGTAGTGTTCCAAGAGTGCTCAAGTAGCAGATAAGGATACAGTTTAGAGTCCATTAGGGTCTAACAGAAAAGGCTAAAATACACAGTACGCTCAAACAGTGTATGATTTCATTCAGATCCTTCTAAGTCAGTGAGTAGAAATTTAAACAAATTTAAATAAAGGAAATGTGATATCAGGATTGATGCTGGAACCTCCACTAATAGTCTTCCAACATTATAATGAGGTAATATGATAAACTTCTATTTGGTTTACTGAACCCTATTTTGAATGTCTTCTTGCTATTACAAAACTATTTACAAAACACCAGACCAACATAGGACCAAATATATACTATATGGCCAAAACTATGTGGACACCTGACTATCACACTGATTATTCTTCCCCAAATAGTTGCCACAAAGTTTGAAGCACACAATTGTAGCATTACAAATTTCCATCACTGGAACCAAGATGCCCAAACCTGTTCCACCATGACAATGCCCCTGTGCACAAAGCGAGCTCCAGGAAGACATGGTTTGCCGGGATTGGTGTGGAAGAACTCGGGTGGCCTGCACAGATCCCTGACCTACTGACCACCTTTGAGTTGGATGAACTGGAACACCAACTTTGCCCCAGGCCTCCTCGCCTGACATCAGTGCCTGTCCTCACTAATGCTATTGTGGCTGAATGGACAAATCCTCATAACCACGCTCCAAAATCTAAAGGAAAGCCTTTCTAGAACAATGGAAGTTATTATAACAGCAAAGGGAGACCAAATCTGGAATGAGATGTTGTACAAGCACATATGGGTGTGATGGTCAGGAGTCCACAAAATTTTGGCCATACAGTGTATATTAGTGTCACCTCATTCTCATCCTTTTGAAGCATATGTAGGACCTATACTTAACCCTGATAAAGTTAGCAGGACTTCTTTACAATATTTCTGTCTAAAAGAATTCTGCAGACCAAAATTGGACATCCATTAATATTTGGGGACATGCTTTATTAGCTGGGAAGGTGGGCTTTTGAGGTACTGGAAACAGCATCATCTGGTACCTGCAGATATCCAGAAAGTAGGAAAATTAATACACATATTAGATGATTCTCAATGCCATTGGAACAACCTGCAGTATTCCGTAGAACGAGTGAGACATCAGAGATCTTTTAACGTCAAAAGAACTTTACATACGCAATAAGATGGGAGCCATCATTAATGTGATTCATAACCACTAACTCCCCAATGTATTACAACATTTAGTTTTTTCACTTCAGTACCATAAATGCACATCTGGTCCACAAAGCTGAAAGATGAAACACACAAAACATGGAGGGGAGGGGGAGGAAAAAAAAAAAAAAAAAAAAAAAAAGTGTGAGGGAGAGAGAAAGATTCCTGGTTTTGCCCACTTAATATATAACAGCCATGGAGACAACGGTGAGCATTGTCTGCCTTTCATCTTCCACAACAATCTTTCACAACCTGGTGACATTTTGACCTTTGCTGTGACCCTTGACATCTAGGGTTGCACAACAGTCTCAGCACTGTGAGGATTGGCATATCTGTTGTTTGCCTACATGCCACTCCATCTCAAAGTGAAACAGAAACAACTAGACCCATGCATACAGACAAGGCTCTTGAAATATTTTCTTTGTCTAGTTTCAGAATAAAAAAAGTGCAAGTAGGAGCAGTAAAGTAAACAACATAAGTAAATGTGGCTTGCTATAAAAGGTGACAGTCCTTGTATTTTCTGGAAACATGGTCTCTGTGACTCATCCCAGATGATTAGAAGCAAATGTGAACCGTGGGCAGTGCTGATATCTGGGAATTCCTGTATGCTCTGTGTGTGTTGCATGAGTGTCACAAGAGTCTGTGTTTTGTGTATGTGGGAGTTGTCTGTACTTTTGTCAAAATTGTCTCTCTTACATCTCTGACATAAGGGGCTTGATGTCCATTTCCTACCAGGGACTACTGCAAATTCTTAAGAATCTGTATAAGCCAAATTGTATGAAAAATTAGCATTGTTTAAAATGAGAGGTGGGTATGTTGGTTGTAGCTTTTCTTTCAGCTTTATTACTCTCAAAATTTGGGTCACATTATATAGGCTCTCCATAGTCTACAGTATGGGGTACTGCCAAGGACTCTTGCCAAGGACTCTTTGTCCTGGATCTTCACGCATAGGTTTATATAATGAATGTAATTTTCAGGAATTACAGTAAGATTTAGATGCTCACAGCTGCCCACAACTGGCTAGTGTTAATGTGATTGACAGGGTAAGAATAGCATATCCAGAGGGCATGGTCAATTTTACTCCCTTGGCTCCCAGGCATGTATGTCTGTAGCATCTTCAGGATTTGCTCAATCAAGAATTAGAACTAGATTTTCAAAGGTTGAGGAGGGAGTCAAGGAGGGAGTGATTATAGTAAAGTCTACTGTAAGCAATCACTTAGATATCATCTGTTACACTTCTGGCATCTTACAGTCTGTCTGACAAGGTCCTGTCAAAAAGAATTGCATTTTAACATTATCCTGTGGGCATTTGGGGCATCTTGCACCATGTGGCTGTGTCTTGTTTTAGTTGTTTTAACCATGAGGTGAGAGTAATCTTAATAAACAGATGTACAGAGTGGAAAAAAATAATTTATGGTCAAACACAGGCAAAATACTGAAACAGAAAGTAATGTATTTTAAAAATTCCCAGAAGATATTGTGAACTGTACTTAAACCCCAAATCTCTTTCACTCTTAGTCTGTTTGCACTGTGAATGACGTGGTGGATGAAAACCTTGCACTGACCTGGATAAAACAGTAAGAGAGTCAGTGACAACTGGTCATGATATTAGATAGGGGGTTGAAGTCCAATATCCATCAATAGCTTGACAAAAATAGTAGGATAGAGCAATGCATTATTTCACATTGTTTCATCAGCGGCATAATAAGAATGATGTGGAGCAAATTATTATACACAAAGGTAGATAGGCAGCTGCATTCATGCTTTCTAATTTTCAGTGTTTCAAGTCTGTATTTCCCAACTGGCTTCATGTCATGTTTCCTCCCAATACTAAGCCCTCCCAATACTCCTCCCAATACAGTAAATAATCCACCTCGTTCACATTCATTACTCCTGTAACTGTATTTCACCTTCTCAAGTGCCATCTCAATCACTGCTGATGACATGATATTATGCATGTGTTAGTGATATGGGCTGCACATTTTCAGACTAAATCTAGGGAGCATTTCACTCTGTGTAATCATCTGACTTGACTGTCGCTGTTAGGCTGCACGAATGTACAGTCTGGGCTAGAAAGAAATCAGACCCAGCCTCTACTTCATACCATTCTGTGTATTTTATTTTTTTTTTTTTACCATCATTGGTTTTGCTGTTGCACTTGGTTCCACAAAAGTGCAAAATAATCTGCTTTAAGACATTTGTTAACAGCAAATAATCTGATAAGGATGCCAAAAATGGAACCTTAGATTGAGGTCTTTAAATCTTTGAAAGACAGCCGGAGTCAAAATCGCAATTCCTAGTTTATACCAGCCACATTAAGAGAGGACTTGAGAATCACAGCACTGGAATAAATCACAGACAGAATCTGAATCTGGATTATTTCACTAGCAATTCACGACCCTCTGGAAGGGAAGAAAAATGAGTGAGTATTTTATGAGTAACTCTGGGGCCTGGTACTAAACAGCTGTGGAAATCGAGCATCCGCCATATTCTGGTTCTAATACACGCACATGCACGTGCAAACTGCCACATGCAGAGCAATAAATCAGTGACTTTCACTCTGCAAATGTTTTAAGTCATGTTTCAGAAATAGGATGACATTCTAAATGCAACAAAGCTCTCTCTCTCTCTCTCTCTCTCCCTAAATTTAACAATATAGCAAACATATTTAATCAGCATAAAAGCATCATTGATTAATCTAGACTACAGCACAAATGCAACACTCCTTAATTATTTCTTTTCACTTTCACATCTTGTCATTGTGAATTATATCAATGCATCAGGTCATTTTATAACATGAACATGCTTGTGTGTGATTCATCTGAATGGAGAGCCGTGCCAAAATGACATCAGGTTTGGCATCAGAGGGAAAAAGAGGAAAAGGAGAAAGACAGAAGGAAACGCATAGGGATCAATAAACTGCCATGATTCATTCAGCCTTCAAACTAGTGGCAGATCTGGATATCACACTTACATCTGGAGGCCCAGCAGCACCACGGACTTAAACAAGACCATTAAGCTAGTAAAAGAAAAATGCATTTGCACGGCAGGAATAACAATGACTTCAGACACCAGTTCCAGAGCTTTCTGCCAATCTTTTAGCCATGGCGAGAGAGAGATGGTTAGATCACCACTGAGTTATAAATAATGTGATGTCATATAGATCTGCTTTTCGTATAGGAGGTTATAGGTTATATAATCCAACATGACTCAAATTCCATAAAAAGCAAGGACATGAGCTTAATGTGCCTAAGGTCATGGTTACAATCAGTGTACATTATTTGCAACAGTGAACAAGTGGTATTCAGTTTCAAAGGTGGTACAAGCCAGCTGTTCCTGTTCATAGAGGTGACCGTATTGATAGACTGAGTATTAAAGGAAAGTGACAAGTGTTAATCTTGCAGAGAGCCTACATGATGATGAACCCGGATAACTGTTCATGCATAGGGTTAAAAGCAAGGGAGGCATAGAATGAGGCAGACGAGAAGCAGACGTAGTTGTGGAATGCAACAGCAGCCTCAAGCTATCTGTGTTTATACTGGAGTTAAAGGGAGGGAGGGAGGGAGCAGACTGATGGACAAGAGATACATGACTTGAAGAAGCTCAGGAAGAAGAGAATTTTGAATTTGAGAAGAATTTGAGGTGCGTTTTTTTTTTTTTTTCCTGCACTCAGTCACTTTAAAGTATAATTCATAAAAAAAAATTAGCAAATATTTGACATTTCACAGCTGGATCTTTGTTCCACCATGTTGATAACTGGGCCTTGGATTTTGTTTATTGTATATAACTAATTAACGCTGTTGTTACTTGTTGAAACTTTGAAATTCTGACCAAAGTATCATTCAACATTGTGTAATGACGATCAGAGTGTGAATCAATTAGAACCACTTTAGGAAGCTAAAAACTGTTCATAACTCTTGAGAAAGCAGAAACAGATGTCAAAAAGCTGAAGTTCACTATGCAATTCTACAGTGCATCCTTTCCATAGACTCTTAGGGAAAACAAGAAGTCTAGATCCCTTAAGAATTCTTCAGAGACTGTACTATTGCACGATTCCTATTCATATCTCAACATACACATATATCCACAAACCTCACAATCACATACAAAACCAATTACGGCAATCGCATGCACCCAAACTCACGTCATACGCACAATCTCCCCGTTTATGGTACATATATGAGCAAAACACCATAAGCACAACATTCATCTTGTTTAAAGATAAAATATAGTGTTGAGACATGACATCTTGTGTTCAGAGACAATGAGAGCAAGTGAGAAAGAGCATCTCCTGTGGAGTTAATGTTTTCCAGATCACCCTCCCACAACTGAGAGTGCATGAGACAGGAGACAGGTGTCCACCAGTGTCTACGTCCACACTTCCCTCAAGTCAGCGTCAGTTCCAGATTCTAAGCATTCTCCCTCTCATTACTGGAAAAACGGACAAGTGTTGTCCAAGTCAGCATGCGCAACAGACATTACGTAGTGCGAATTGAACCCCCTTGAGCCGACCACTAACTTGACAAAGAAGTGCTGAATCCTTCTTAGCCACAAGAAACACCAGGACTCCTGAGAGAGGAATTACTCATGACCATTGAACTGATGACTCCATATTTCATAAGAAATGACACACTGACCTTTACTAAAAACCCTCTAAAACAGACCTAAGATTCCATTCTCTTCATTCCCCAACACTGACTAATATAATGTATTGCCTGAAAGAACAAGTTTTATATTATATCCCTATAAAGGTCTTTACTATTCTCTTATCAGTACTCTAAATGTTCAACAGAGGAGAAAAATTTATAATAATATTATAGGCATAGCGATACATCAACAAACACAGAAGCACTTCAGAGAAGCAGGGGACCAGGAGTCATGGCTGGAGATCAAACACACTACCTCAACAGTGCAGCACATGCATTAGCTCTTAATATGGCTCTATTGGACTCTCTGGCCTAGGTTTGTGAGACACAAAGAAGTCAGTATATCAGATCTAATAGATCTTAGAAACACAGAGACTGAAGAAGAGGCTCCAGTAGAAGAGCTTCAGATCTTTAAAGCCTACTCATTCCAGTATCAAGTCCGACCTTTATATGGCAATGAACACTGCAGTGTACACCAGTTAATGTTAAACCTATTACTGACAGAGAGACTAGAAATCACTTGGATAATGTTTTTCTTTCTTCCCCCCCCCCCCCCCACTCGCTGATACCAATTCTGATACCAGATGCATCTCTCCAAGTTTCAGTATGAGCTGCTGAGAGAAGAAAGAGCAACAGCACACTTTGATCCACATTAATTTGTTTTGGCCACTTCCACTATTCCATTATCAGCTATGATGAGGTGAATTTTGTTTAAGATACAGTGAGGTCTGAGAGCACTAGTGAAAATGCTTCTCTTTTACCTTCTTTTCTAATTTAATACAACAATTTTCATTACTAATTATATTACTGGCAATAACGTGAGTGAAACATAGAATCTTAGAAATATTTACACGAATTTCAGTGTTTATTAGTCTTTGGTACGCCCCCTTTTTTTGCTTTAATGACAGTGCACACTTGAGCTGGCATGGACTCTACAGGTTTGTGCAAAACCTTATGATCCATTTTAGATCAAATCCATCAGAGTGTCATTTGAACACATGCTTCAGTAGACGAGATTAGGCATGAGGAAAATCTTACCTTAACCTGTACCTTAACAGTTAACATGGTCAATATCACAAATTTGCTTACATTTAAATAGGGACCTCGAAATGGTGCAGAATACTGAGTACTAAATAATAAAATTAAAATATGTTTTAAATATTTTGAAATTCTAAAACCTTCTGTTTATTTCCAATTTTAAATAAAAAAAAAAATCCCAGGTTTTCATTGTAGTCTCAGACTTTTGAAACCCATTATATATGAATGATTTAATATCAGATAATTAATTTAATAATTCTAATATTAGTATTTCTCACATCTACAGAAAAATGATGCCCACAGCTTAAAACACATAGCATGTTTGGTTCACTTTGTGCAGTTGGATGAACTCGGTGAAATTTATCTGAGCTAGAGTCTGCTTTGGAACTGGAATGAGACCACCTCACTCAGATGGTAATAAATATAAAATACATATTTTTAATACGATAAAATGTAAAAGCTAAATACGAGTGCCAATTAAGTTGCCAGAAAAAGATGGTTGTACTACTATACTACTGAAGATTACCGTGTCATACAGCTGGATTTTTGATTGTCTGGATTTTTTAGATAATTCTCCAACAATAACATTTGAAAATATCAATGGTCTTCATTAGTTCTAGCTTCACCCAGATGTCCCTGTTCTGTACTCCTGATACCCTAGCAAAGGGGTTAATACATTCAGCACATGTACATACAGTACAGGTCACATAGCAGTGTAAAAAAATGACAATTTGTCAGATCGATAAAGTTACTAAAAAAGAAACCTAACGCAGATAAATGGGAAAACATGATATTGGACCTTGATTTTAATAGGAAGAAAATGCACTGCAGGAAACATCCAAGAAAAGGAAAATTCACCTTTTGTTAATGAACCTTCTTTGAAAGATTTTCATCAAACATCAACACTTCAGCTTCCTATGAGCAAGCTGAATGTTTATCTATGTTTATCCAGGCTCCACTGATTTGGCCTCTCTGATGTTTAGGAGCTCTGCCTCAAAAAAAAAAAAAAAAAAAAACTTTTTTCCTTCACCACTTGTTAAGATTAGCTCACAGAATGTTGAAACTGGCCGTTGTTCGACATTGCACTTAGTCAAGTGAATTGTGCACACAAACTCAATTAAATTGTGTATAAAATGTCAACTCTGACAGCCAGATCTACTCAAGCAGAGCCATCCTTATTGTGAATTTTCCACAAATATTTACTCGGATTTACTTCCTGCAGTTACATTTGATGAAATCTTAAATGCAAAGGGACTAATATTTACTTTTTGTAGTCGGTTGAACTCTCCACCATGACCTTCTCTCTTATTCATTATCCCTTTTCACATGAATCACATATGGCAGTAAATTGGTAGAAAGGGAACAGGGGATTCAGAAGCACAAAGACCCCTGGACTATGCTTCAGTAATGACCATTGCAGATACAGACAGTGTTCGCAGAGTTTGCAGTTTCATATCTATATCAGAGAGAGAGAGAGAGAGAGAGAGAGAGAGAATCAGAGGTGGTACAGGAGGGATCTGCTTCTCCATATGGTACTGATTTGACTGTATACTTCCCACTGCAATTTCACAGCAAACCAAACAAATGAGGGCAATTTTTTAATTAATTTGAAAGAGGAGCAATACACACTCCAACATTTCACAATGGTCCTTGGGCTATGAAGATTTTGGGCAAAGCGCACCATATGTCCTCACCATTCACCCCCATAGGTCTAAAACGGCATGTCTTTTTATCTTTATCCATCTTTATATCTACTGAAACTAAGAACAAGCTCCCAGTGTTTTTCATCATGTTTCAAGCTAGTTGGCTTTACGGTGATCAAGAGTTCTACCTAAGACAACACAGGTTGAATACACATCAAACAACATGTGTGGCAATGTCCCAACTACACATGATACACCTACCATATGAGCCTTTGCTGACAATCTCATAAGTCAAGATTGAAGTGTACGCCTTTGAGGACATGCAACATTACGGGTAAAAAAAATAAAAAATAAAAAAAATAGTGCTCGTCCCAGTAGTCTGCCCATGACGAGAACAAGATCTGTGCAAATGATCAGCATGCACAGAGATGAAAAGCACTTCTGGCTAGTCTGAACATTGTAACGTGATGGTAGTCCGTTGTAAGCTGCGCAACTCAGCCAGTAGAGCCTCAGTTGCCTTGTCAAAAAGCAAACAAACGCCAATCTTCAATCGACATTTCCAACAAGTTCTCCCCATTAAGTGATGCACCCACTAAGACACCTATTTAAACAGCACTGCTAGGAGCTGAGTCTATAGTATGAACCATGACCAATGTAGTCTCATCCTCAGATGATCTGTCTATGGACCCCATTGAAGTGTGTGATATTTGTTGTACTATTTATTGTACTTTTCCGGCCACAAGCTCCAGAAAACTTTGAAGGTTGCAACTGAATTGTTCCTGAGCAGCACAAAGCAGGTACACCATTTTCAGATGGAGAAATAAAGCTCATCAGAGTGACATATCACCAAATTGAAAACCGTCAAAGCATTATGCTGACAAGCTTTGCAAAAATGTGTGTGTGGAATGTCCGTCACATGACAGTCATCTTTTTAAAGTAGAGAGTTCTTTGACATACCTGTAGCAAATGTGTCTATGACAGTTATAAATGAACAAGGCAAGACAATAACATGATACAAATAACATGGAACAACAGCTAAAGATTCACCAAGAGTGCTATACAATGTGTGACTTAAATGCTCATGCTAATTAGACAGCACGTGATACAGGTGCTCATGGTCATGTGACATGGTGCCTGTAGTGAGCATGTGACATGAAATGGCTTGTGGGTGATGTAGTCCGGTGCCATATCAGCACTACAGTGAGATCTAGAAAGAGTTAAATTTATCCGCCTAATAGAATAAGAACATTTAACGCTTGAAATTAGTAGAAATGTCTAGAAATAGGTTTCCAAATCTTATATTTGCTTCACTGTAATTCCTATAACACCAGAAACATTTGACTATAAGATATTTTCACATGATGGCTTCATTTTCACTAATGATTCTGATTTATAAAGCTTATTTACTCATTAAAATCCAACAAAAACTAGGCCAGTCTTGCCTTTCACACTTAAAAGGATGTTCTTGGCTTACTACAAAGCCAACATGAAATGATGTGATTGGTTTAAGCCTAAATTTGGTCCACAGGATAATCCTACAGAAATAAGAACTTGATTAATTCCAGTAAGAGCCGCCTACACCGACACATTTGTCAGAGGGAGGTAGAAATATGCCACAGCATTCTCGAATGGATTAGTGTCTCAAAGTGGTGTTGCCATGAAAAATGAATTTGTGATAAAGTAACATAGTGTCATAGCAAAGCCTTTAAATAGTGCATGAGCTCTTCTTCTTTCCGGTTCTCATCTAACATCCACTTCTCTCAAATAATGATACAGATATTGCTCAGATATAATCTAATAGGATTAAGCATTCTTATTAAATTCTCATTAATCCTTTGTTATTTTTATTGTCCTGGCTCAGCTACCGCCCTCCTTACCCACCCGACACGCACATGCACACACCCATCACCATAAATCCGTCTCTTTTCCTCCCTGTCTCTCTCTTTTCTCTAGCACAGCTATCAGGAATGCACTCCATTTCCCTAAAGGAAGTGAGGAACTGAGCCCTGCCCAGGGTCCCCCTCCTCTTTCTGCGTTACAGTGAACTGAAAAGCCCCTGTGAGCCATGGACCCCCTTCCTGCAGGTTCCACCCTGGAGCTGGCCTCATTCCCATCCGTGCCACAGCTGGACAGTTCCTCCCCCCACCACAGTGCCCTTCTTGTCCCTGGATGAATTTTCTCACTATACTGTATATGTGGTCCTACTGTATGCCAACACTTCCATTTCCCCAATGTCCAAGTGCCCTCCTGTGCAGTCATTCAGCACAGACCCACTAGCTTTCAGTTTGCTCAAATGTTTCGTTTGAATCTGGGATTTTTAAATATGTTTAATACAATGAATATAATGGACTACAAATTATAGAATTTCATATAATATATTATATATTATATTATTTATATTGTATATTCAATGTCCAGATTTCCAGAGTTTCAGACACCTGGATTAAATTCCAGCTCCAGTGTTCAATATTTGGCTTTTCAGAAATTTAAACACCAAAAACACACAAGGGCTGGCTGTCAAGGACAAACTTTAAGATTCAATTCTGCAGGTCAGTGTAACTGATTCTGGCAGGGGATTACAGCAAGCTGAGAAATTTCTGCAAAGTCTTACAGATAAAAAAAAAATAGAGAGAGAGAGAGAGAGAGAATATGTGTGTCCTTGTGTGTCAAGGGGAATCGATTCAGAGATGATACAGTCACTCTAAGCTGAAATCCAGACCTGCTAAATGGAGGTGATGAGTAGAATAAGTGTGCTTTCCTTTCTTACAATGCCACACACACTCTTTTTCTCTCTCAAATTGTGTTTTTTTTTTTTTCATGACAGTCAGCCCTGTCATGCACCTCAACCTGTAACAATAAACATTTTCAGTACAGATTTATGTTATGAACTATTTAAATATTAGGCTCATTATTCAAATGTGTACAATAATATTCTGGCTATTTGTTACAGCTATACAGCTTTTCATTCCTGAACTTTCCACCGACAGAGCAGAAGAGGTCCAAGTTGACATTATTTATAGCCCTACTTGTTTGTGAGTTACTGAGGTTTGGATTAAACCCATTCAATTCAAGTGACCAGTCAAACAAGCTAATAACTATAAGAATCCAATAATAAATACTCTGATAATAGTGGGTTATTATTTCTTCCACTGGAACAAAATTAAAAATCACAGACCCCCTGGCTATGCTTCACAGCCCCCACTTTGACAACCACTGATCTAGACAATCCAAAATAGTGGCCTAGTCTTTATTCCTGGCATTTATTTCACATAGACGTGCCAGTCACTCTGAGCAGAAGAGGCAAAGATTGAAACTTCTAAAACACCCTTTCCCAAGCACCAATATGGTCTCCATAACAAACATACACTCTCAGACTCATTAGCACGCCTTCTTTCTTGGTCTCCTTCCTATACACAGGCAATGCCAGCTTTTCTCCACATTCTAGAGCCAAACATGGCGGCAGCACCAGCCTGCTCCTTCAGAGCTGCTCCAGATGCCACCACTATGATCTATCTGTGCGTTCTTTTTGCCAAGACCTCCAGCTCAACCCTGGCACACTTGTGCTCTTGGCTGCAGTTTTGACACACGTTTACGACTCACCGTGGTCCTGTGTCTGCTCTCAAAGAGCTCTTAAGTTTGATCAGTTCTTAAGTCCATCCTGGGGATAGGTTTTAGAGGTGTAAATAGAGAGCCCCAGCCCCATGCTATAAGAGATCTGAAAGTGGATTTATTGCAACGTGTCAGACACACTGGCTTTAAAACCGCTCTCAGAGACCATAACGCTGGAAGCCACACACTTGTGCCACTCTAGCACACTGCCAAAAATGTGAAGTCATGCACTCTTTCAAAGTGTGTTATGGTAGAGTGAACATTAACACCCTTATTACTTAAACAATCACGTAAGAGTTTCTGTTCATAATGAGCATTTTTTTTTATTTCATAACACATGTATTAGATCTAGGTACATTTAGCAGAAAAAATTGCTATTATTTCTTTTGTACAAAATGAGACAATACAAAAATACTAATAGTGAATTTTGATACATTTGTAGGTGTCGCTTCTTAAAAAAAAACTTAATATGACAAATCTACAATAGTTTAGTAAGCTAAATACAAAAAAAATCGGTCAATCAATGCTTGTTGAAGCAGCAATTTGTAAATAACACAGGTCATGACACTTTGTTTTTATTTATAGTGGATATATCTAAATATGTTCAGAAATAATATTTTACATAGTTAATTTTAATGATCTATACATTATTTATATATTTAAAAGGAAAAAAAGAACAGTTTGCTGAAATGATAGGACGGACTAGACAATGTGAGGGATGTGCAACATGTTGGAGCTGTGTAGCATTGTGTAGATGTTTTATGTATGTAAACTAATCAGGCAGCACTGTACAGGTGTTAGTGAGAACAGTAGACATTATTTTAGATAAGAAAAGGCCAAAAAGGCATTTAGAGAAAATAAATCCACAGTTTTCTTCCATTTTTTTTTCTTCACATGGTAACAGTCCTCTGCAAGGACTAGGTGCAGAAACACAGTGAGACACACATACAAAGAATCTCACTCATACACACTCACACACATACACAAAATGTGGCACTGAGTGACTGTGGTGGGACCCCACACCTTGAACATGTTGGGTTGGATGGGAGTTCTGGCAGGCAATTTAATTAACACCATCCCTGGCTATAGATACAGTTGGCACTGCTGTTGAGTGATTATGTGCTTGGAAGGGAGAACAATCCATACCAGCCAGCAGAAGAGACTCGTTCACCCATCCAAAATGAAATGTGCCAAGCCAGTGCAGTCGATGGGACTCGACATGCCCGTCCCCATCCCATCTTATCCCATCCCATCCTTCCCAGCACAAATCACACCCACTGGATGCAGAAGCACGGCTCTGCCATGCTCTCTCAGCTGGGTGGCTATCTTGAATTCACTATTTCACTATTAAAATTTGACTACCATCTGTTATCTACAGCCCATCCCCCCCAGCCCACCCCCTAAAATCCCAGTAAAATACAACATCCCTTGGAGCTAGGCTTCTGTTTGGATAGCTTAGGACAGCAGGGATGGGTCTAGTGCTTAGGAGTGTCAGCGTATCATAATGGTATGTGTAGTCCACTAGATTCCGAAGGACCCTCACATACCACAGCGTAAGAGTTCACTGGTATTAAGTCTACCACACACTAAACCTCATCGAGCGTCCTCAGAGCTACACCGCCCAGACAGCGAGTGGTGACGATTTATAATGATTGGATATAGTGCTATAAGTTATTCTTCTTTATATTGTTAATATATCTGTGCTAGTAACATTGCAGCTAATAAAGTATCATTCCTATAACTAAGGAATTTGTTGTCTTATACTGGCGAAAGGCCTCAGAGACAAGAGAGAGGAAAAGGGGTAAAAAGAGAAAGAGAGAGGTCACATGACCAGCCTCACAGTCACACTCTTCATTCATTTGCCATGCATCCATTCATTCATTAGTACATGTTTTGCCTTCTTTCAGCCCCATTATTAATGTGGCCCATTTGCTTTCTGCATTTCACTCCATTTAGTGTATTGGAAAGCAAGTTACAGGCCCATTTAGTCCCTGCTGCTTTGGGAACAACCTCCCAAAAATGAACGACTTTTCTTATGATTGTTTAGCTTTCATAAATTGGGCTCAAATAAGAAACAGCAAGGTTTGTAATAATACAAAAATAGAGAGTCTCAATAGTAAAATAAAAAAGTCTCTGTCTCCTGCCCCTACATTCTACTGTCAGATGAGAGAAAGAGACAGCAGCAGCGCATATGCTGCGTCTCTTCATTCACAGGTGGCTCTTCAGGTTCTTCAAAGGTATGATGGAATTCTAGGGATGCTTCCTCCCGTATCCTCCTCTCACACCATGTTGTGATGGTTGTTCCTGTCTATGATGTCAGCGGAGGGCAGGAGTTCTTTCTTGATTGGTGATGGTGGAGGACTGACGGTCTTGACTTTGGGCTTAAACAGGTCTGACACATAGAAGACCTACAGAGGAGACAAGAGAAAACAAGTTAAAATGAAGCTATATAGTGACCACCAACTGTAAACCTACAAAGCACAAATCAGAGATAAATTATAACAATATATACATATTGGCAGTGTTAGTCCACCAGTACAAAGGAATTTATATTGAATTTTAATGAGCCTGTTTTAAAGCACACAAAACGCCTCCAATTCAAAAGTCTCCATACATAAGGGAAATGAACACTTTTTTAGCAAAATATTTTTTTTAGATAGGCTTTAAAAATGCCTTTGACAAAAGAAGAATGTATTGAAATCATACTCATGGCTGGATCAAGAAGCTGTCCCAAGGTGGTGATGGAAACAAAATTCTACGTTTTCAAAATTCTACTTTTTTTTATTAGCCTTTGACTAATAGAGGAGTTATTATGTTATTAATGCCGTCATTCACCCCTTTGACCTTAGCAGCTCGAAATCAGCTACTTCCTTCTCTGAGCTCACACTCTGATAACGAGTGTCCAACCACAACAGTCTTTCAAAATCACTGAGTTAGAAGGGATGACAAATGCCTCCACTTGTTTCCCAGGGCCCCCTTTAAGAAAGTGAAGTCAGAGTGAATCATGTGTGAGAGGCACTGAGAAAGGAAAAGATATTGTCTCTGAGCCATGGATGTATGGCCTGATGATGACATCACTGGCTCAACAGGAAAACAGGCGGTGGATAATAATTGTGCCTGCGGCACCAAACCAAGCAGGAGGATTCTCAAGCACAGTCAAACTGGTGATCTAAATCTCCACCTGGACTGGTTTATAAAGCCAAATGGAGTATGAGTCCCTGATATTTGGGATTGGAAAAGTCTAGATTATTTAGTTTTTCTGGCAGAGCTGATGTAAAGATGAAGCCAACACACTCTCACAATTCATATAAGCCAGTTTACAGTACATGAAGTCAAAAGTATATATTATGGCCATTTCAACATAGTTGATGAGAGGTTACGGTGGAGGTTAGGGTATTGTGCAACATGGATTGATGTTTTTTTATGACTCAACTTGCATGAAATCCAACAAAATCTTTCGTTTTCACTGGAATTCCTTCAAATTTACATGAGATTGCATAGATGAAGCAGGCTTTCAACACGTTCAGTCTTCCACACCCATGTGTTTGACTGAAGCCTGGGTTACAGCTCAGTGAAATGCTAATAGTGTGGAGGAACAGATTCCAACAAGCCTGCCACTGCATACCCACACACACACACACACACAGAGAGAAACTGTATAATGAAAAAGGTGGGCATGACTCAACTGGCAGCTAATTTTTTTTTTAACATTTCCTGCCATGCTATCTGTCATGCGACATCATAGCTGGGAAATGGCAGGAGGAAAACATGGCACAGCTAAAAAAGGAATTTCCCTTGTTGGGTCTATGACTGATATACTCTCAACTCTGCCAGTCTTATACTTAAAAAATGGTACAGGTTTAGTCTGAGAGACAGTTCATTGCCAACATTTACAGGAATACCTCTTTTTTTTACAGTGGATTATTGGAGTCAGTCCCTCTCTCTCTCTCTCTCTCTCTCTCTCTCTCCACACACACACAAAGAGCGCTTTGCCATAGTTTGAGGCTGCACAGTTTAGAAAGGGCAGCCTTATTCAGGGTTTGCAGTGTGAGTGTATAAGTGTGCATGATTAGATCATGGCATTTTCTATGTGACCTTTAGACACAAGTACATATGACATCAGAAAACTGGACCATAAGGCCCCTCACTAATTACATGTGTATGTCATTATTCCTCAATGGACAACAGGATAGTAAATGAGCTCATGAGTATATAATAGCTCTGTGCAGATGAGCCATCCTTTTACACAAAAGACTAACACTACGACCTCTGCCCTTTGACCCTATGCAGTTATGAAGCTTTATCATGAAGAGAGTGCTTCCTGTGGCGAGACCCTTCCATGTGAAAGTGTTCTTCCTCTGCACTGTTAGCCCATTGTGTTCAAAATGCCTCATCAGCAACAGGAACCAGTGTGGCTTGTGTGTATTTACATGTAAGCACGCATGAATGTGTCCTTAATACTGTCCCAGATAAACCCTATCAATAGATGTACCTTAAGGCTGATGCTCATAGAAAGGGTATATAAATGGAGTTTTAGGGGCCTTTTAAAAGTAGAATTAAAGGAAGTACCTACTGTATGTCTGTGAGAATGTACATAAAATAGGTTCTGAAGTCAATTATGCTTTCAAGTGAATGAACTCCAAGCTCACACTGGCATAAATTAGAGTTTTTCTAGTTGCTAAAAGAACATTTTTCCACTCTTTCATCTGGCTGATCTGAAACACTAAGAAATGGTGCTTTAGTTTTTCTACTTGGAAAAATTATAGTATATTACTCATAAGCATCAGCACTTGTAAGCATTAATCCCCAGAACTTAAGACTGTTTGGTTCCCGGTTTAGACCGTTTTATTTTTTTTTTATTCTGCCAAAGTGGGTGCAATCACACATGCCTTATTTTTTATCTTTGGATAATCCATAGTTAAAACAAATAAAATTCATGCTGGTGAAATTCGACCACATGGCCATGAGACGGAACCATTAGAGGCCAGATTTTTCAGCATCTGACTCACACACAAAACACACACACACAGTCAGACAGGAACTGACAGAAATAATTTATATCCATCCAACCATTGTGCCAGGGGATGTTGGAAATTTTTGAAAGTGAATCTGCTGGAGTAGAAATATTTTGGATCTTTGAGCTTTTCAGCTTTTTAACAAACACGTCACAGGAAAAGAGTGTACAAAGACAGATAGGACTATTGACCACGGGCTAATGATAAACTAATAGTGTGTGTGGTCTTCTAAGTGTTAAAATTAGAGTGCAGACTGTGCTTTGTCCTTAGGAGCGTGTGTGGGTGCTAACTTGTTTTAGGGCATGTTGCACAAAGGTGCATCTGCTTAACGACTGTAAAGACTGCATCATTGTTTGGCACATATTTGTCCCATGCGTAACTTGGGCTGACTTTAATAATGCTGTTAAAATTTCCTCAGTTTTACATAAACAGACATTATTTTTGGCTCCACACTGCCTCCCCTGCCTGTCACGGCTCAAAAGAGAGCTGTAACTGTTGGAAAAATACAAAAGGCAAGCCAAATGGGCAGACATATGGGAGAAAATGATAGCATATCAGGATATCTATCTCGGCACGCAGACCAGCAGAGAAGAACTCTGTCTTAAACTCTTATCAGTGAAGGAACATGAGTCCGGAACAGTGACCATGACCCTTAGCGCTCTAGAGGAAAGCTGGGATACTGGACGTCAGGAAGTGCAGAAAGGAGAGGAGGAGCATGTAGAGTGAGAGTGGAGAAATGAAGAGAAGCAGAGAGGAAAAGGCAGTTGGTGCATTCCTCTCCAGCTGTTTCCCCCCTCATCTACTTGCAGCACTCCAAACTGAGGCCTGACTGGCATATATAACATCTTATTCTCTTCTCTCTTCAGTATGAAGTCAGAAATCGGGACAGCTTTGATGATGTAAACACATCTATGGGCGGAAGAACGGAAGGATGTAACGGCTCTCCAAAGAAAGCAGACTACCGTGGGTTTTTTATTGGTTTGTCAGACAAAACACAAACCAGGCAATCCTTGGATCTGCTTGTGAAAATATAACTCATGGCCTATAGACCTCATGTTGGTGTGTATACGGCACACGTGGTAGGCTTACGAAGTTCTTCCTTCTCCTCAAATGGAACTCAAGGAGCTCCAGGTCTGGAGTTTCCTTTCATCAAGCGAGGTTGACGATACTCTGAGAGGAATGCTGTCAACTTCCGTCTCCATAAGTCATATGAGCTGATCCGAGCTAATGAGGAGCAGACGCCAAGCCTGTCAGCAGCTCCGCACCACTGCCAAAGCTCACCAGAACACACCACTTAAAAGCCAGGACTCACCACTTCAAAGCCTGACTCACCTCTTTAAAGCCTGTTGCTTTGGTATCAAATCAAGAATAAGGGATTGGTTTCTTCTACGCAAACCATTCTATCCATGAAAAAAATAGGCTTCACACCAGAATAAACACTAGTACAAAGTGCATCTTCTCCCTGCATGGAAGAAGTGGTTGGGTTTGACACTCTGAATCTTCAGTCGTGCCCCAAAATGGTGCGAAACGGTCCAGTATATTATTGTATAAAACTATAACATTTGGTTCTGGCTGTGTTTTCATTTGTTCGGCGGCCACGTGCAATGTATGTACTTCCCATATGTTCCCACTGAACTTTTGTTGTTAGAGATACTCTAATTGGACTTCCAAAGTGTTCGCAGATGTGTGCGTGTGAGTGCAGTGGAACAGGCAGAGGGGAGAGAGGGGAGTGGGACAGATTCCAGTGCAGGGTCATAAAAAAATCGCACGGACGCCTTAATCTACAAGGCTGTGCTCTCTCTCTTTCTTTTAACATGTTCTAGTGGCGCACTGGTGGTGCACGTTATGCAGCACTTGATGGACACAATGCTATAAAAGTTGGGTTGAGCCTTATTTTAATAGACAAAATACTGTAGAAAAGGCTAGTTAAATAGGAAAACTATTCGTAGGAAAAAATGGGAGATGGGAGTGCTTAAAACAGCATTTGGAATGATGCAGGGACCTCAGTGTTGCACAAACAGATGAAAAGGATGGATGGTCACTACTTGTGTACTACTAATTGTAGGACAACAGCCAAAGTAAATTTCCTGTGCTTTCTGGGTAATGTAGTCCACCAGAAATGTGCCAACATGTGCCAACCGCCGACAAACGACCTGGTACAGTTGGAGCAACAGAGACTTTGCCAGGATTTTGTAATCACCAAGGGAGTCTCTGTGAAAGCACTTTTCATTTAAACGCCACTAACAATTTCCATGTTTGCCTTTGGCCCCCTGTTCAGAGGCAATGCTGGGCAAAGTGGTTTTAGAGTTGAAGATGATGTGGGGTAATAGTGCTTTCATGGTCTCATGCCCTGCTGGTTTCCCAAAAAATTAAGATTTTCATGTCTTATAAAAAAAAGTCTTAATGGCTGGACAAGTTTGTTAACAGAGAAAAAGAGACAAAAAGGGGTTGAAGGGAGGAGAGGGTATGTTCTGGGGAATGTTCTGGTCTGTCTCCAGTGGTTTGGTTTCCAGACTCCAAATGGTCTTCTGTCCTCACTTTGACATGAAGTGAAAAACAACCAATGATATTGCAACTCTTGAATGCCTCTCATTGTGGCAAGCAAAAAACCTCACCACATAACACTTCCGGTCAGAAGACAAAGAGAATTCTACAAGAAAAGATTCTCAATGAGAATTGTATTTGGGGTGAACATGTCTAGTTATAAACTTCTGGTTAAAAAAACAGCACCAGAAAGAGGGAAAAAGAGAGACAGAGCCTTTGCATGGCTGCACTCAGCACGTGGTTTGTGTTTGTGGGCACGACGTCTGCTGTTTGAGGCTGCTGCTGCAAACAGCGTGTGTAAGTGTACGTGAGTTGAAGCTGGTGGAAACTCGGCACCGCCATCGTAACATGAACCGAGACCAGAGTAGTTAACTCGTAAGTTCTATACTGATCTATTTTAAATGTTAAATAATGGTAGCGATTATTTTCCTATTCAAAATTTCTCTCTTTATCTCTCACTTTAGTCCCTGTCACATTCTCTGCATCTTTTTTTTTTTTTACACTTACCTCTGTTCAAACATATCTACATATCATCAGGATACCCAAGCATGTGAAATGATTTTGTGACTTATAACTGAGATGAAGACGGTATACTGGTATTTGATATACTGGATGTGATATACTGGTATTTAAAATATTTTTTAACAAGACTCAATCAATCAGTGTTCCTTTGTTAGGCGGTGATGATAAACATGACAGATTAAAGTGGCCTATCAGAGTATATATGGGAAGAAAATGATAGGATGAGGAAAGGGATGAGAGGCAAGCTGTACTTACTATGCAGTAGGCCACCAGTGCTCCTTGTACAAAGCCAGCAAGCACGTCAGTGGGATGGTGCTTATGGTCTGAAACACGAGACAGTCCGGTGTAAAAGGCCATCATCAGAAGGGTGAACTGGACCAGCGGTCTCAGGAGACGAGCTCCACGCCAAGTAAACCGAGACTGCAGGTAGAACTGGAGGAACAGACAGAGACAGAAAAGAGAGAAGCCTTCACATTAAAACAGAACTGTATTTTTATGTGAGTAGATCTTACAATATTTGTCAGTTTGAAATTACATAGCCAAATATTCACACTAGCCTGAAGACGGCAGAGGAAGGACAGCAATCACGTGACTGTTTCTAATAAATAATTCTCTCACACAGCTGTACAAACAGAAGAGGAAGCAACCCACACATACTCAGATTGAACAAATATTACACTATACTACAAACTACACAATTTTAACACTCTTTTCAAAATACCAAATGAGACTTCTTCATTAAGGAAGCTTGTAGCATGTGTCTGAAGTTTTCCAAACTTGGAGGTGTCAATATAACATCGCAGACCTCTACTGGATGTTCTTCATCATTTCTAGTCTCCGTGACCTAAAAACCTTGAGAAAGAATGCATTTTCTGGGAACAGGAAGGCCCTCTGGATCAAGAAAACACCAGCAGTCAGATGAGAAAGAGAGATGATGAGGAAGTGGCAGGTGGGGGTCAGTAACTGGTTGACGTCGTGGTGCGTTAAAATGCCCCATCAGACAGATCTCACAGACGGGTCATTGTAAACACCATTCATTTCCTGCATTCACCATCCAGACACTGCACATCTATCAGTGGTATAAAAAAGGGCAAGACTCCCGTCACACCCACGCAATATCAGATAAAAAAGTGAAGACCAAAGTGTCAGTCAAAACAAACAATAGCACAGGAACATTAAGATTGCCAGCTAAGGTGTGGACGAGGTCAGTTTTGTCTTCCTGAACGATTTGTCGTTCACATCGCTGCCATTGTATGCGTCCCAGAAGGAAAGGATCCCTCCCTACGGATGTTTGGAAATGGAGTTTCCTCACTGCTTGTAGTTCTCCTGTGAGGTCAGGATGGGTGGAGCTCGCTGCTCACCGCTAGCCAGACAGTAATCTATAGGCTAAAAATAAAAACTTTTATTGTTTTTTTTTTATCCACATGTAGCATATAGCTGCAGAGATTTCACAAATTTTGTCTCCACCTAACACAAGATGATTTTGCATACTAAAAACAGCCCACAAATCAGCTAATCTGGTCTGCTAATCCCCCATTCACAAACAGCTCTTGGCAAAAAGATAAAAGTGATTGAGCATGTGTGTGGGCATGTGTTCTGGACACTAAGCTGCACTCAGTGTGCCACAGATAGATTAAAGTAATAGGCACTAAGCTATTATTCAGTCATGTCAAAGCATTAAACAGCCAAACACATACAGTATTACTGCATCCTGACTCAGCAAATGGGAAGAAACTCCATCCAGCCTCTCTTTCTTGGACTGCCTGCCTGCTTTTCTCCCTAATAAAATACACCAACCTTTTAAAGGAAAGAAAGTGGGTCTCTCTAAAACGCCAGCGATAGACCACTGTTCAATACGAAACACTTTTTTATTTAAACTTAACAACCGAGAACATCTTTTATTCCAGGCAAAGCAGCACTTACTGGATCTGATCAAAGTCTTATGTGAACGATTTTTATTGCTTTAAATGCTTCTACCTACTTTCATTAGCGAGCCCGTGATTTCCCATAAACACCAAATATCTCAAGTTTATAAATCCACAAGTTTGACCAAAGCTTTATTGTAAGTTGTTGCTTGTACAACCCGCCCAGTTCCATCTGCAGCCAGGGAAAACCGAGGGATATTCTAACCTAAACCTCAGAGTTATTTTAACTGCTGACTTGCGGATACTTGCCATTCCTTTTGCTAAAATAAACAGTAGTATCCATATAGGAATTAAAAACAAACACATAAATAAAGCATTCAAACACATTCTCATGGAAAACGAACAGGATGCTCTCGGCTTATAGAACTGCTGCCTGTGGAGAATTTGTCATAGAGTGACTCAGTAGTGCCAGGACATAAAACTGACAAAACAAGGACTAAACTCTTTGAGAGCATCCAGTTATGAAGAAAAAAACTTTACTTGTGGTGGGATAAAATGAGTTTGAGAATGCCCTTTCTTTGTCAAAGACTTTCAATTGCTGTTTATCCTTAAGGATTAGGTATCAAAGCAGAGCCTCGTCATAAAAGACTATGAAGTCTATATGTTGCGTCATGTCGTTCAAAGTATATGTACTGCAAATCAACACAATTAAACAGAGTACAAATAAGTAGTTATGCTAATCTTCTTAATGTCACTGAGGTGAAAAGATGTGTAAAATGATGGGAGAGCTCTCATTTTCACTATGTCTCTCTCATCCAGTCTTCCCTGGTGGCTATCATTACGAATGCTACACAATGCCTGGAATTCTCTTGATTTCACTCTGAACATAAACAACTGACCACAAAACAAACAAGTCAACCAAACCCTTGGGATAGTACACACCATGAACAGATTAACTCACACACACACACATACACACACACACGAGAGGAATGTGACACATCCAGCTACCCCAAACCACATCTAATGGTAAAGCTGAACTTATAAAACTGTATGTCAAGCAAAAGTATCAAACAGCAGCAATTAGTTCCAAAATAAGAACATGGAGGAAACTAAATAGTGTAGACGGGGGTTGCTGCAGAAAGGGCGCTGGGGATTAGTTAAGCACGACTTTGGCATAGCAGAGTGACGCGTCTAGGCCTGGAGACGAACAAGCTGGGACGTTAAGGACCTGGTGGTGTAGCATCCCTGCAGGGCAACATACAGTCTCTCTCTACTAGTTGATAACAGATTGTGCTTGAAGACACACTCTTCCGAGCTCGGATAGAGCCCTTAGCTATCAAAGTTCTGATAAAGTCAATGTGGTGAGGACGTCAAGACACACACACAAGTGTTCAGAGCCCTTGATCTCCTAAAACCCATCAGGAGCTGGGTGTGGATGGAAGACAAAGTGTGTCCTGATACCCTTATCCCAGGGTGTGCTGTAACACACACACACACACACACACACACACACTAAGCTGAGACATAACACACTCATCCAAGAGATAACGTGCTTTGTCTTCCTAGGATTCTCTTACCATGCATGCATGCCCCGCAGGCAAGTGGATCACAATGTGATACGCCATGTAGGGGTGGGGTGGGGAGTCTGGCTAGCCCAGTGGAAAAGAGAAAAGTGTATTTTTAAACTGCTCGTAACTCCTTGGACTCCACACATAGCCATGAACAAGCCCTGAAACCATACAGTAAATATTTGGACCTATTGGTAGAATCTTCCTCTCTATTTCGGTGTGAGCCGGTAAAGTGGAAAAGTAAGTAAAGGGAGTAGATTTGCAAAAAGAAAGAGACTAACAAAGAGAGGGTGGGTTTTCTGCATTGTTATGGCAGAATTTTTTTCATAATGCCATGCAATCTTCGTGTTTTGCTCTCTGAGGCAAGTCAGGTTTGGCAGCACACAGTCTGACTTTCCAGCCAGGGTTCTCCACATTTTCATCCGAGGCCAGCCTTAAAGAAACTAACACAATGAGCCAGGATCTTTTTTGACGCGACTCCAACACTGGAAGTGATGAAAGAAAGCAAGCACTTCAAAGGTCATCACTCTGCAAATTCACCTCTTGGTCCGTCTCCGTCTACAGTGTCCCGTCATTTCCTCATTCTACCAGCTGGCTTGTGTGGTTTGGGCACTACATGGATGCCTCCGTCTGCCTCAAACCAAAACCCAAGAGCTGAGCAGCTAGAGGTTAGTGAAAGACTAGACGAATACAGAAATCCCCACAGACTGCTGCCCCGAGTCAGCCATCGATCATCACACTAGTTAACGTCACTTAGATGATGTTTAAAGTTCCTAATAAAATCCTATGGAAAAAAAAGGGGGCCAGAAAAGCATCTCATCCTAACTGGCTTGGCAAGGAAATGAATCAGCAATGTGGAATTGACAGTTAAGACATATTAAGACAATAACATTAAATACAATGCATATACCTGATACCCAGTAGCACACTTCATAGAAGAAATGTAAAAACGTACTGCAGTGTTTTGTGTTGGATGGAAATTTCTCTGGAAAGTAAGACACTCAAGTGTCTTATGGAGGACATGAGAGAAGATGATGGGGTTTTCAGACAGAGGGGATTTCTGGTTGTGTGAATAGCAGATGTAAATAGGTTGGAAAGAGTGACAGTGAGAGATGGTGTCATGAAATCACTTTGTCTCCCACGGAGTAAATATCAACAGGAGAGAAGAAAGAAATAAGGGCATCTTATAATTTGAAGTTATAAACTCTATCAACTCTGGCTTCATTCCCTACTGTCAACTTCTATCAGCTTCTAATCCCTACTGGCTTCATTCATTCATTTATGTTCAGTAATCACTTCATCCTGATCAGGATCACACTGGATCCAGCACCAATCCTGGGAATACTGCGCATGAGATGGGAATACACCTCAGATGGTATCCTACTGGCTTTCTGAACACTGGATATAATTCCATGGCTTGGTATATTATAATTTTGTTGAACCTATGTAGTGCACAATATGTTCACTGAATCTGAATTTCAGAGTCTTCTTACTGAAGTAACATAATATTGAACTCAGAGGATGGTTTTCTAATTTATTTTATTAAACTTGAGTCAGAGAAAAAATTATACTTTTGGTTCTTTTCCTATTTGGTCTTTCTTTGTTCTTTAATTAATTAATATATTAAGAATTAATATTAATTAGAAAACTGATACAATATGTGAAAATAAAAGGCATCATAAAAACATTTTCTTACATTAAGCAGCAAGGGTTATATGGCCATAGATTTATGTGTATCAGACATTCAATTGTGTGTTTTTTTTTGTCTTAGAATGTGTACATATTATGAACATTCCACTAGTATTTGACCAGCGAAATCTAATTCACATGCTTTCTTGGATATTAATTGCCATGGTTTCTTGGATATTAAATTCTAGCAGTGAGAGTCCATGCACTATGCACTTGGCCTCTACTTCGTGCTTAATCACTTTGCTAAAAGTGCACCAGATGAAAAGCCAATCACTGCTGTCATGAAACACTGTCAGTTCTGTGAGGCCCACAAAGCTGTCAAAGTCGCACATTAATTTAATGACTACTCGGAGTGTATTAAGGTGATTGCTCTCTGAGTTAAAACAGCTTCCACCTATTGGCCCTCTGGCCACATACATACATACATACATACATACACACACACACACACACACTGCCCCAGGGTCTCGCTTACACCGAGTTGGCGGTGCTCCTGCCACATTCTGCCCTCTCTCACACTCCCACTTAATCTTTCCAAACTCTGGGAATGCACAGCTGGCCACATTCATTAGAGAACAGAACTCTCGGCCCCCACACTTCATCTGCCCTACCTCAGTGCTCTCTAGGTTACAGGGAGGAGGCGGTGGTGTGGCATCCAGAGGGAAATGCCTGAGTAAGAAGAAAGGGAAACCAAAAAAGAGGAAAAACAGGGTGGGCCCAAGACCTGAGGTGAGACTAATAGAATAGGTTAGAAAGCAGGAAACCAGTTTGATCTACAATGTGGAAACATGAAACGCTTAAGCAGGAAGTGAATGGGTGGGTGTGTGCGTGTCTGAAGTGGGTTTCAGGCTGGCGGGACATCTAATTATCAGAACACGCTAAACACTCCCTTCCAACAGGTGGCAATGAGTGAGAGAGGTAAAGGGGAAAACAGAAAGAAAAAAGAGAGGAGAGAAGAGTGACAGGGAATCAAAGAGGAGGAATGTAAGAGTGTAAGAGAGAAGGATAACGGAGCAGAGGAAATCGATGCAGCTGCAAAAATAAGAACAGCTGGGGTATATCCAAGCACAAGATGATCAAGGAAAACGAGTTTCAGAGTGAGACACCTGTAGTGTTCCACAGAAGAAATCAAAATCTCCCCCAAACAGAACAAAACACACTGTGTCCACATCGCAGCACCAACCATGGAGCAGGAAAGCAGGTCAATGTGTGTATGTGTGTATGTGTGTCAAATAAAGTCTGTGGTTTTGTATATACTTACAGCTAGATACAGCATGGTGTACATTGAAAATGAGGCATGTCCAGAGAAGAAGGATTTCCTAAAAAGACAAAAAAGCAGAAAGCACATTTAATATTAATGACAGGACATTGTGTTTCTTACTGAAATATCGTAATATTCAACTCATAGTGTTCTTTTCGGCTTTATTATTCTGTTTGCCTGGTCTGAATCAGAGAGAAATTTAAACTTCATCCTTTTTCTATGGTCTGGTTCATTTTCACACTGTACTGATTTAAGTGGAACAGAAAAAGAGAATAGTTTGCTGAGAGGAGTGTGGGAAGGCACACAGCTGGAAAACATGCTGGAAAACAGTCGTTCATTCATTGTTCACAAATATAGCTATGGAAAATGTAAGCAAGCACAAAATGCACAAAGTGGATTTTAAAAAATATTACAGTATTTTATGAACTTTATCTGTTTGCCTGTCCCCTGCAACTTATTTTGCCCATCTGGCATTTCAGTCTAGCAGCTCACATGCTGAAAAGTGCTGCTCAAAATCTATACCACACAACATGTTTGATTCAAGTGAATAACAACATGTGTTCTCACAGCAACACACTCTATTAAGGCTTGTTTCGAAAGAGACCAACATTGGCTTGTTTTGATTGATACCTAAGTGCAATTATTGTGTTCACACCTGCCCAAACAAACCCCATGAAGGGAGTAAAGACACCAAGATTTGACTAAACTAAATACTTACTGAATACTTACTAAACTAAATACTGCATATGAGAAGATCTTGCATTGATATATGTGAATAGAATAATGGGCATAAATGGAAGTGAGCAAGTGTGTGTCACTGACTGACGGAGTGAGCGAGTATAAGCATGTGGATGTGTGAATGAACTTATGAACTATATAACTCACCTCGCCTCCTGCACCTTGCTGGGGTCGCCCAAGCACACATAGTCAGTGATATAGCCATCAGAGCAGTTGATTTGTGAGTAGTCCAGCTTGCACACTTCAAGAAAGTGTGGCCTCATGCGCCCCACAGACACCTTGGCGATGTCTGTGAATGACTGGCTGATTGCGCAGCCGAAGATGAACACGCCTACCTGCCGGTAAAGGGCAGAGACGTACGGGTTTCCCACAAACGAGTGTGAGCCCTGCTTCAGGTAACGGATCCTATAGCACTCTCCAATCACAATCTGCAGGCCAGGGAGAAACAGCAAATATTTACTGACTTTTGCTGGAAAAAAAATCAGAACACCTGTTGGATACCTTGTTTATTAAAATCAATATCAAAAATTCATAATGGTCAGGTCTTAGACATGCATAGTTGGTGTTAGATGTACATGCAAATGAAATTAGTGGAGAAGGAGAACACTTATGAGACAGGTGTATGTGTGTGCGAGAGAGACAGAGAGAGAGAGAGAGAGAGAGAGAGAGATGAGTGAAGGGAACAGGAGAACAGGTTTATGAGGACGGGCATGACCTGCCTCTCCTGTAAGTGGTGACATTTAGTGATGGCAATTATATGGAATGGAATTTAGGATGACCTTATCGTAAAGTAACAGCTGTGGATTATGAGTTTTGAAAAGCTATCGACTGAATTTGGGGCTTCGAGACTTGCATAAACACAATGAACCACTTATCACAAAGTGGCTAATTGTTTTATCCCTAATTTTCTGTCTCGATCTTGTGCTGATTCTGTCAGTTTTAAGTCTTTTTCTCACTCTAGTGGAAAAACTTGTAAAGAGTTGCTCTCTCAGGCCCAAATCAATGGAACAGGCTTTTTCATCCAGACATTTTAAGCATTTTAATTTTAAAAATAGAAAAAAACTGAATGAAAAAAGCCTAAATTTAATTAAAAAGTTGGTCTATCAATAAAGAATAGATGCAGAAAAATGTAAAAGATAGGGATTTTTTTTTAAAATAAATGATTATGATGGAAACATAGGTCACATGTTTCACTGCTATGTCTGGATATGTCTACACATAAACATGGCCACTGAGGACACTCATGCACTGTTTGGACATTTAAAGACATTTTCTCAATTTAATTAGCAAAAGCAACGTCAAACATGACAACAGGATAAACCGATTACTGAAGACGAATGAATGAATATCAAACCTTAAATCTTCTTTCTGGCAAAAAAAAAAACCAGCCATATAATTTTGTTATTGTAGTTTTTTTCTGTAATCACTTTTATGTTATCTTCAGGATTTGTGTATGACGGTGGTTTTTTTTTTGGGTTTTAAAATTGTGAATCTGAATGCGAACCCAGCTTGAGACTGGAGACACTACTAATTATTTAAAGTTGTGTGTACAGTGCAAGTTTTCAGTTCCTGTCTACACGTCGTTGTTTGGGATTGTTATATCGTTGGCGTTACGATGAATAATGTTATGGCATTAATATGATCCTGTTTCCAGTATACACTAGAGAAGCTGCTATATCACAGCTCTTTGCCAAAACTGTGCCCTGGATTTCAGGAAGCTGTCTTCAGCTGTCACTGATGCTATTAAAAGTCCTCTCAGATCTAATAAAGTGAAGTCAGCAGCCCAGCAGCTGCAGGGTTATGTATATCAGCAGGCATAGATCTGCCATCCCAAATAGAAATTGCAAATCAGAAATGAATGTTAGCTTCATACTGTTTAGGTCAGGGGCGATTTGATTTCCCACTCTTTCAAAAGAAGTATTTAAACCATTCTTGGAGGTATATACTGATCCTGATCCCCTTCCATTTCCAAAGCTCCTTTGACTTGACGCCATAATAGGAAATTATTCACAATAAAAATTGTAAAAAAAAAAAATAAAACATTCACCATAAAGGCTCATAACCCCAATCAAAATATGCAATCACAAAATATGCAATCACAGAAAGACAGCAATGGAGACCAAAATGGCAGAAGAAGAAGAAAAGCCCAAAAGCAACCCCTGACCATGATGAACTCTCACTTTGTCAGATGGATATGAATGGTTTAGTTCTGGTGGAGTTTTATGTTCTATGTTATTAAGCCGCTGGTTATTTCGACTAGATCTCATACTTCACTATTTAACTGTGGTTAATTGGAGGGGTGAAGATCTATTCCTATAGGAGTGGGGTTAAGGATGATATATTGGATATATAAGAGGAGCACTTACAGAGACGATGGCAATAAGAATGCCAGCGAGACAGAGCACGGCATCGCTTATGGTGTCTCCGTTTTTATAAGGATACCGGATGGACTGGTCACTGCAGTAAAACCCGCGTTGATACGGCTCGATCATGCTAGTTTCAATTAACAGGAAAGGCAGGGCAGCTACAGCGAGAGGGAAAGAGAGAGAGAGAGAGAGAGAGAGAGAGAGAGAGAGAGAGAGAGATGCTTCAGGTCAGTCACAGACAAACAGAAAGACACACGCACAGGAGGCGAGGTGGCACAGCACAGCACGCACAGCAGCCGAGAATCATGGGATACACCAGGAAAGGTGGGGAGCTTCTGGCATGGAGGACTGGCCATTAAAAGAGAAAGCCACTAAACTAAACCCTGTGTGTAAATGGGTTCTCCACATCGCTGCATGTTTTCAGCTCTATTATATATCTTTTGATATATAATTTCTATTATAAATAATGTCTATTTCCAGACATCCAGTTCTGTTGTCTTACTATGACGTTCTATAATGTACAGTATGCCTAGATAAATTCGTATCACTCTTTCAGAGGCCTCAGCCTCCCATGCCTTCCCCAGTCTTGCCCGGCACCATGCCCCGAGTCTGATGCCCCCAGTAGGGGCACTTACACTGGCGAGGGGCAGGAGGACGCCCACAGCCATCAGCACGGAAGAGGGCACAGTGCTGTTCTTATAGTCGTAGCGGATGCTGTCGTCTGTGCAGTAGAAGCCGCGCTGGTACGGCTGTATTGAAGACTTGTGCAGCACCATGGAGGGCAGCATGACTGTGCAGAACACACAAACACAGGCCGCACACGTCGTCACACACACAGACTTACCTGAGATGCTGTGCTGCTCATAATTATGTACATTTAACTTTTTTTTTAACAATCTCACCTGCATTATTCAGACGGGATAAACTTGTGTTTTAAAATAAAAAGGAAAGACAGTATATTTAACAGTGATCCTGCAGTACACCCTCACTGACTCAAAAAGGTGACTAAGTACTTCTTATCTACTAACTAAACACAAATATACTGTAAGCCTAACATTCAAACAGTACGGATTCTCACTGTTAGCATACTCATTTACAGAACTCAGAGAAGTACAATAGTAGCGGTATCTATGCTTTCAAGCGGCTCAGCATATTGTGAGGGCTAAAGCAGAGTCTAAAGCTTGAGACAATGCGTTCTAAATAGCATTAGCTAAAATCCCTTAAATAAACTAAACTTGAGAGAGCGCTTCAGCAAACTTCAATGAACAACACTCTTAGAAGGAAAATGTTCTTTTTCTTTAGTTTGTTCCTCTAAGGGGAGCTTTAAAGGATCTATCTAGAAACATAGGTTTTATTGTTGTTCCAAGTAGAACTGCTTTAGGAAGCTAAAACCTCTATCCATCCAATCCAGTTAATTCAGATTTAATCCAAATGATTAACAGTGGTCTAATATGACAGACCGTGGTGAGAATCACCAGGTATGCTTTTCTTAATGAACTTACCTCTGGTGCTTTGATTATTCTAAAGATTTCAGAGGATTCATAAATAAGGCGTGGATAGATGCAGCTAAGCTAATTAGAGATGTGATTGATGTTATGATCAGTTTATTGTAAAATTGTACAGAGTGAACGTAGTTAGCTTAGCTGAAAGATATATGTTTATGTAGTATGTCCAAAGCTGGTCAGTTAAACCACAAAGCCATACCAACAGCACAGAGGTTTACCATACATGCCCAATAAATAACCAGATCTATAAGGTACATTTAAGCAGAGTTCTCAGCCCACTGTGTTTTTTGGAGTAAGGGAATGGCCTACTCGTTAACATCGTTAAAATGTCACATCTCCTGCAAAACACGTCAGCTGTCACGCAGGGAAAATAAATCTAGATTTCCAAATCAAAGCAAAGAAAACGCAAACGGTTCAAAACTGTAGCGGGAGCTCTTACGAAGGCTTCTATGAAAGGTTGTAAAATGTGTGAATAGCAAGAAAAACAAGGCTAAGCTTACATTGGCCACCCAAATCTCTGGAACGGTTTTTGGGATGGCAAGAATGGCCAGGATAAGGAAGCATTCGGGGTTTGTGTGGTTAGAGAGAGGGGCGAAACACACGGGCCAATGAGTAACAGCCAGCGTTCATTTGGAAGTACTTTGAAAGTCAAGTTTGAACTCCCTTTGGCAAGAAAAATGTTGACCTCAAAAAGGCATGCACCACCATTCGAAACCCTGATGCAAAATGACATTCAGGATTTCTTAAATCCTAGTCCTGGAATAATTCATACGCACAAGTCGGTATTCAATATATTCTGTATCACCACAACATGGCTGAACTTTTCCTGCCTGTCTTTTTCACTCTTTAAACAGCTGAGCATGGCAGCTCTTTAAGGCTTCAGTCGTGGGCCTCACCTGCGTAAACACAGTGTGTGCAGTCATGAGGAAGCACATTTAGGAGTAAGGTAAACTATTGGTGAGGGCTGGTGAGTTGGGGGGACTTCATGGGAACAGGTTGTGAGCTGGGGAAACACCCACCGGTATGGATACTTCACAGACGTGTCTGGATTCTTCCCATACCTGTGTCAGATAGACTAGAAAGAACGGCCTGCAATCAATCAATCATAGGCAGGGCGTAAAGATGCACATGGATAAGTGTGTTTGTGTCTGCATTTCCATCCTCCACAAGCGCAAAGGGCAAACAAAGTTCTTGGCGAGCAGAGAAATACCACCTTGAATCAAACCATCAGAAATTTCCATCACATTGCTGTGGTTCTATGCACACTGAAATTATGATGCAAATGAGCACGAGATAGAGAGTGAGAGAGAAAGAAAGCTTTCGCTTGTCAGCCAAAGAGTGAGAGTTGGAGTGAGCGAAAGATAGCTAGAGAAAAGCAATCATAGCTTTAGTGCATGTGGGAACTCCAGTGGCAGAGCATTGACCCCTTACTGAGCCTTAAAAATAAACCCAACTGCAGCATGGGAGAATGCAGAGGACCTACTACAAAGCCTAAATAGGCCTGAAAAGAGTGTGAGTGTGTGTATGTGTGCCTTTCCACCAAATGTTGATGAAAGGCTCTCTGTATATGCCCGCACTGCCAGCCACACTATGCCAGGCTGGAATTGTTCAGCCCATCATGCCATCACCATGAGAGACGGCTGGTATGTGGAGATTCTGTCCCTCCCCTCCACACACACACACACACACACACACACACACACACACACACGATCCCGTTCTCTTTTCCTAACCCTAATTCTCTCCTCATGCCTGGGCTCATTTGCGTCACAGGACAGAAGCTGTAGGGCTTCAAACGAAACAGGCTCATAAATAATAGTCTCATGCCGCTTTGCCTTAATGTCTCTCTATCTTTCTCTCTCTGCTTCTCTTAACTAAACACAAGGCACCTGAATTCTGTGGGTGATAAATCAAAGAAGAATAAATCTGTTTTGTGTTTAGGAGTTCACAGAGAGGATACTGAATGGACAGACTCTCAAACTTTGTGCTTTCCTACACTATTAAGAAACAAAGGTTTCATTTAGCAATCTATTAGGTTCTTTGGTTTGGTTTAAAGTCTAACGCAGAACCTTTCATTAGAGCTTTTCCTTCGTAGAAAAGTAGAACCGCTTTACAAAGTTCTTTACAAAAAACTTTTGGCCATCCAAACAACCCCTGAGGAACTTTTTGAAAGACGACAGACAAAGTTTGACAGCACTCTAATTTTAACAAATGTGAAACCATCAGGTTGTGTGTCATAAGAGAACCTGAGAAGAGAAGAGCGATTTCCCAAGGGCCCCCAGATTTGCTTGGCATAAACAGTTCAGCCAATGAGCTGCCCCAGACAGATCGCTCAGTTAGAGCCTAATGAAAATCATCTGGAGCCAAAATGCACTAGGGTTTCATCTTGGGGAAGCCAAACTACATATACATACCACACACAAGCATACAACAACAATCAAAAACTGGGTGGTAGAATGTAGTAATGCAAGGGGAATTTTCTTATTTGGGTTATCAGATGTGGGTACACAGTTTCCCGGAGCAGAAACGGAGAGCAGGCGAAACAGCCGTTTCCTAAGCCGGCGCCTAAAGCTCAAGACATCAGAGATACCAACGTAGCATGATAGAATGTCACGCCAGTTCGAAAAATGACTGTTTACACAAGAAATTATTGCAGGGACATGCCTTATCAGACATGATGCTTTGCTGAAAGTGAGGAAGTTCCAAACATCAAGGCTAAACATACAATATGACAGACAAATGTGTGTGCGTCTGTGTGTGTGCGTGTGTGTGAGAATCATCTGATAACCATCAGAGTCAGGCAAATCGAGAATACTGTGTGGTCATGTGGTTTGGCACCAGCATGGAGCAACACCTATGACGTGCATTTAGGTGAGCTAATGAATCAGTGACCTAGCCAAGACTCATCTTTTTTTCCAGATTGTCTAAAGATGGGAAAGCCCCTGGTCTATCCACTAATTTGTTTCCATATTAACCTATCCACTAATTTTTTCCACATTTTTCATGAGGTGGAAAATTAGAAGTATGCCACCTGCTTGGAAGACAATCTGATTAGTCGGGTTTATATGATGAGCTGGCACAATGGCGCAACTTCACAGCTCCAGGATGAAATTTTGAGCTCAGGTTACTGTCTGTGTGTAATTTTACATGCTCTCGTCCTCCTATCTCACTAAAATATGCTGGTAGGTTGACTGGCTACTCTAAATTGACAAAAGCAGTGAATGAGTGTGTGAATCTGGCCCATCATGGACTGACAGGTTTGACAAAACTGTCAGGATTTCACCTCTTTAGCAATGAGCACTCGGAAGTTGAATAGTCAAATTAGCATTATAACAAGATCAATCATTATTAGATGACAAGTGCATCTTGGGAAAGGGAGTGAGGCATTGTGAGGCGTCATGCTGAGGAAATCCTTTATATGTGCTCTGACATGCCACAAAGAAAACACACTCACACCCACACATAGAATGATTGGGGAAAGAGAAGAGTGCAAAGGTCAAAGCCTTTAGCTGGGGAGTCTATCAACAGCGCACCCGCATCCACTCATATGCGGATACACATACATTTGGGTCAGAGGTTCTGTTAAACCCACAACGCCATCATTGACAGCATTAAGACAGATCAGCGGAGGGCCAGAGGTCATGGGTCAGACCTGTAGTGGGATGGCGCTAAGTAAGAAATAACTCTAGAGCTTGAAAGCCTAAAGAAGATAAGAAGAGAAAAATTGTACACAAGTACACAAGATGTTTGTCATGACCTTGGAACAAGTCAAGTAGTGACAGTGACCATGGCATGAAAGATAAGAGGCATCTATCAGAGCCAATCAGAGCATCTAAGTGTCCATGCCCTAGCAGCTAGAGTGCTTTATATATCTCATGTACTTAAGCTGGAAGACTGTGGAGAACTGAGAGCATGACATAACTCTGGCAATGGCAGATTAGCAGACTATACTTATGTAACATTTCCTCATTCATTCCTGTGAATCACCATACAAAAATGTAAGATATTAAGATGAGTGATATCATGCTAACAGTGAACTCACACGTGATTCATATGTACGAAGTGACGTTAGATGCTCAATTTCCGCTAGTGAAAGCGGATAAAACTACTTGTTCGCTACTAGACCCCTTTTAAATAGACTTGGTGACAGATTAATAAACAAGCAGCAGCACACCCATCATTTAAAGATCAGCAGTTAACTGTAATTATAACCTGCAATGCTAGCTTGCGCCAGCAAAAAAAAGAATGACACTTACACCTCCCTCTCACATAACTGTTCTTCGCCTGAGGGGGACTGTGCACTTACGCACAACTTGATATGGAGAAATATGTTCTCACCAGTTCCTGTGACACCTATAACATCAGCCTACTAATAGTCTGACGCTGTCTGAATAAAGGAAATGTGTCAAACTGATAAGTCAGCCAGTTAGTCTGCTGCTTCAATGACTCATTTAAAATTTTATAACAATACATTTTTCCTATGGTATAAAGCGAAAATAGTGTTTATGATGTCATCATGTGTTTAGTTCCGGTCACATTAGAGAGAGAGAGAGAGAGAGAGAGAGACAGAGAGAGAGGGAGAGAGAGTTAAATTGTTAAATTAAAGTATCCAACTATGTACTGCTATAAAAAAGGGATAAACAGGGCACAAAGAACAGTAAGCCCATTGCTAAGTAGTGAACAGAAAAGGAGGGTTTCAGCTTGAAGGCATAACTGACAGCACGTATTAGCCCTTTAGCTCAGCATTTTAGCCTCGCAGGGGCATCAGTATTCCACACAGAGAAGGGGTTTGTGTTGAATTTAGGTTTCAGCTTTCCTGATTGGTTTGTCAACAGCGATCATTTGGAGGAGAGGCCCAGGGGTCAGGGGTCGGATCCCAGTCCGAACTCCCAGAGAGGGGTGGTGTGTGGAGGCTGTGAGTGAAAGAATACAGCACGCTGTGGGAATGGCCCTGCGGAGAACGAGTGGAGTTCTGCCAGACCTCATCCCCCTGTGCCAGAGCAACGGAATACAATCAGAGAGAGAGAGAGAGAGACAGAGAGAGACAGAGAGAGACTGCTGTTGGGAACAAGGGGAACTCTAGAGGAAAAGTTCATTAATTACTCAGGGTCGGAGGATATAGAGAGGGAAAAGAGAATGAGAGAGAGCAAGAGAGAGGTGGCAGGGATAGAAAGGGGAGAGAGACTTTTTCGCATCCATCTTTTGTGTCTGTATATTTAGAGCTGCATGTGTCTGTGTGTGACTTTATGACAGTGTGCTTTATAAATATGGTGTTGCACTTGCTCCCTGGTATTAGGCTGCACTGTGTGGCATTCTTCAGGAGTCAGAGGTGCATTTCAAGCTGGTTTGGAATTTCCAAAACACACACATGCACGATGTCTGGTGCACCATCACTGCAAACTCGAATTCATGATCTAGCTGACCCCTGTCCTATGAACTGTGAACTCCAAAATGTGTGGCCTCTCTGCTACACATCCTCTCTCCTGCCTCCTCTGCATGACTACTGACCTTTACATAAACACACTAAACACACACACACACACACGCACATGCAAATGATGCTGAACTGACAACTTCTGTGGAGAAATCCACACTTTTTAAACTAGAGCTTAAAAGTATTTCATTGCATCACTAAAGTCATGAGCTAATGAGAAAAACTATACATGGCAAATAACATTGTCATATTAAAATTAGACAGCACAATATAATGAATAAATAAATGAGCCCATGAAAACAGAAACATGATACTAACATTAAGAATGGAAAAGGTAAGTATAAGTAAGTCCGTGTACAATATAAACTAATCCCTGGTATAGCAATGTTCAGTCTTAATAGCAAAAAAATTGAGCTTGAAATTGATTTGAGCTGGATTAGTTGTACCTCAGGAGATACTATAAGTTAACTGATTTCCAGTGAGATCCATGATTCTAATCCAGTCCACATTGGCACTATACTTTATTTTATTTTTTTTAACCAAATTAAAAAGCATTAATTACCGAATTAGCTATTTGACCTCCCTGTATAACTGTGGTACTGTTTGAATTGACTTCACAGTAATATAATAATTAGACCTCTTAGTAATATAATAACTGTTGTTAATAACCTTAATAACAATAACAAAGTTGATGTGGGGTCATCTAGATGAATGACACAGAGAATTGACCCCATCCAAATTTACTGTAACTTATCTACTAGCTTAAATAGCGTTTAAAAGATTAACACAGAGACTTTTGGTGTTGTGTGATCCTTAGTAGCTCAGTGATGATTTGTTTGTCCTACATGTGTATGAGTACTATGAGTAAGAGCTACCGTTCCTCTATCTCTAACTGTTTCTGTCACACAAACACAGAGCCACTCAGCATTGTCTGTGCAAGCTGCTAAGCTCAGCGTTCTTAGTGCCTCAATATGCTGGATTCACTGTGGAGTGAAAAACGTGCTTACACGCAACAATTTCTGCTCACAGAATATCAGCGCCTGGGCCTGGCCTTTGCGCATATACACACATGGTGAGCAGCATCGTCCTGTGCTGCACAGCTGATAGAGGGTATATATGGATGTATATGTTTTGATTTCGGGTAGCACATCAAATCCAACTGGGTCAATTCATCTATATTTGGATACTGATCTATATTTAGAAATTGTCCATGTTTAGGGGAAATCATAGTGCAGCACATTTTCACATTACATTGCCTTGAAGCTGCTCTGTTATTTTACCTTTTTGATCCGTATCCCACCCACTACGCGTAGTGCTTACTGTACACCAGGCAGGGATGTGTTTACCTAAGAGGGGACGTGGGTGTGCATAAATATCATTTACTGTGGTTTCCCTAAAGAAAATAAGGAGGCTTACAGTATACCCTAACATGTCAAAAGAAGAGACGGGAGACTTTTAAATCATGCTGCTAAAAACCCTAATATGGTCCGTTATGGACTTCCACTGGGCATAACTCAGTTAGCTCTCTAACTATCAGAGTATATAGAGCTTTCTGCTGCTTCTGCTGAGTCACAAGTCAAATCTGAGCCTCGTGTGTTCGCAAACAATCAACACTGAGAAGCATTTGGCCATATATATGTACTTAAAAACCTATATTTCAGTATTGTTTAAGGAATTTAGAACAGCTGATAATATGTAAACACATCAGCAAAACACTGACACTTACACCTCTTCCCCTTTCCCTGCATTCACACCAACAAGCGAAACAGCAACCGATGACTTTCAAATAAATATAGGAAAAATAAGAATATTCGTCTTAAATTTTTCAAGATCCAGTTCCTTGCTTACAAAGGTCCAAATAACAACTAACGTGACTGAAAGTCGACAATAGTTGTCTTTTAATGCTTAACCAGTTGTGATTCTTGCGTGCCTATAAATAAGACTCATCAATTCAAAGTGTTTTGTTAACTTGTGGAGCTTCATGAACAGATGATACAGATTGAATCTGAACTTGCAATGATGCAAGGAGAACAAACTGTCTTTAAACATTCTGTATTCGTCATCGACTGTTTTTTTTTTAATAAACAAGCGATGTTATCACTTCACTAATCAGACCAGGAAGAGTCAATGGAATGAAAAATATATGAAAAATGCCTGAAAACCCTTCTGTTTCAGACCTAATGTCTCTAGCCCTGTAGCTACTTTCTGGCCCAATGAGCTGCCTTCAGCTAAATAATTCATATAAATGCATGAGATAAAGGTATATTTTAAATTTCCAAAATTCACTGTCTAACATCTCAGTGTCTGTGCCAAATCCCATGTCGCCCTTAAGCTACACAGTCTGAGAGAGTGTCTGCTGTGGTCAGAAAATTGTAACCATGCCTATACATAGCAATTCTACACTCATGTTATGCAGACAACTAAAGCTACATTTAGACCCAGTTTAGATCTGTGGCATGAAAACAGATGTGTTTGCATGTCTGGATTGGAGTGTATTAACATGTATGTAAGTCTGGAAGTGAATGTTTCAGTATAATCCATGTGTGAATCCAAAACAGTCCAAAATTCCAGAGTCTTAAATATTTGGAATGCATTATATATGGTAATACTAAATAAATATCAAAATATATCTGAATATCTTGTTTACACTTTTTTAAAACTGGTGTGCAGCTATACACTGACTAAATCGATGTCATTGTGAAGTGTTGTTTTTACCGCTTAATAACAATGAGAAATATAATTTGATATAGCTGTATTAGTCGATTGTACAACACATCCCTGTTTCTTAGCCTAGCTCAGTTCAAATTTGCACTGAGCAGCCCACTTCATCAACTGGCATGCTCTCTTCTTCAACACCTGCTGCACTGTCACAGGAATGATGTTAACTGCTGTCCATTATATTATTTGGAATAATTTTGAACAGAACAACAGGTTTCCTTAAGCAGAAAAAAAATTAAGCATGTTACAAATAGAGAACACAGGAAGGGTTAATATATGATATGATTTCAAGTAATATATAACTTCCTGGTTGAGGGGAAAAACTACTGAGTTTCTTTTTAATTGTTTCCACTTCCATCTTTGTGGTTCTGTCAAAATTCTTTACTGCTGAATACAACAGTAATAAATGTGTGTTTGTAGCTGGTCGCTTATTCATAGCATTTCTGTTCCCCCCGCCACCCCCTCCCCCCCACCCAAACACACACACACACACACACACACACACACACACACACACACACACACACACACTGATGCATTTACATGCCAAAGTGACACTGCATTTCCAATTAAATAACAGTCTAGCTTAATCTCACTGAATGGAATTCACAGAGTTCAGTTAAAGCATGACAGCCTGTTAATTATCTGTTATTATATTCTTGCCTCTTTCTTGGAAGACGTATAAGAGTGTGAGGCACAGCAACTGACCCAGAGGTGATGGACCTTACATACAGGACAGCTCAACACGAACACAGGAATGCAGAACACCCAGACTTTAACCAAAGACAGAAAGGGAGAAGAGGGAGAGGGGGCGAGTGAGGTCGTCCTTGGCCTTTGGGACATAGATGCAGTTTGTTTAACAGATGCCCACACAGGATTCCAGAAATCTCATTTCAGAATATACACTTGCAAGCACACACCAGAGTCCACAAAATCACATTCCTGAAAACACCCTGGAATTATAAATAAGTTCACGAATCTGAGAGAAATTGTTCTATACAGGGCTAAATGGGTTAAGCAGGGACTTACTATGGTTACTATGGTTACTATTTCTAACAACCACTTTAACCAACTATCCCACACTCACACAAACAAACAAACAAACAAACACACAATGCCTCATTTGCTGAAACAATGGATTATAGATGGCCAACGAGAGAAAATAAAATGCAATAAATCTCACTGCAAATAAGCAAATTATTTGTGTCTCCGTGGAAAAGTTGCAAACAAAGCTAGGAGGGGGTTGTTACAGTACATCCTAAACAGAACAACTGATTACATGGATTGTTCCTGTTGTTCTTGAATACAGTTAGATGGCAGTAAAAGGAGAGAAATGCATATGGTGTTGGTCAACTGTTGGCTGATAACGCAGCCTCGCTAGAAAACAGACACTGACGTATTTAACAAAAGCCAGAGGCATGTTATCACTACATTGCTTCCCTGATGTCTGTTATAGGATTTGATAACATCACCACACACACAAACACACACACACACACACACACACACAAAGCTGTAAGACAACCATTTGCTTCTAATTGCTACATCAGGCACTACGTTTTGTCTAATAAATCCCGGGCTCTATAAGTAAATCACCTGACCAGCCACCTTGGAAACCAGCCACAAACATACAGACAGTATACTGCTGCAGTCACAAACTGAGTCTAAGCCCTACAATTTGACAGACCCATTAGTGGGTTGTGGGTGTCACTCAGATGGTGTGGTTTATGGAGTGTGTGTAGAAGGGAGACTAAATGACTCTACTGATCCCAACACACAAGACACACACACACACACACACAGAGTTCGCACATAACCATCACTGGCATCACCTAATTTGACTCCATCTACATGCGCTTTTCCATGAATACACACTGCCTGCAGAGACGTCAACATTTAAGACGGTTCACACTTGGTATTAACATCTGTCTCATGACGTGAACTAGTTTTAATAATCTGAATCTAAATTCAAATTCAAGTTAAGCACCTACATCTATATACAGAGAATAAATATTGATTCATAAATATTGATGTAAATTTTGAACTTCAGTTGCAGACTCTCAAGTTAATATGATGCTATATAATGACAAATTAGGACAAAGTTAATTTAATTTTCGTAAACTGGATGACAGAATGATGGCAATACAGGCTCCACAGTTAATATTTATGCTCAGACCGGGCTACAGTTGAATTTATATTCAACTGGTGCAGCTGAATAGGAAATATGTGAGGATACTGAAATGCTGCCATTCAATATTACTCACTGACATACAACATGGACAAGATGTCATGGCCAATTGTGTTCCAGCTTCTTTCTCAGAAGGAAACTCGTCTGCTCCTTTTCTCTTGTGCTCTCTAAACAACGCTGTTCTTTCCCATTCGTAAATTATGGCCCTCACACTCCCGGCCCACTCAGCTGACCACAATCACAGCTTTTTGTCCTGCCCCAGTGGATAGTGGCTTCTGACGTGTACACATGAGAGTCACCTAGTCCTTAGCACTGCTCATCCAGCTGGCGCCTGGCTCATGCAATCTCTGTGTACATTTGCAAACATACAGCTTAGCCTGTAAACACGCCAAACATCCTGGCACCATGTCTGAGAATATAATAGATGTATAACTATATAGAGAGGAAAATAGCTCCTCTCTCTGCCTGCCTTGCTTGCCTGCTGGTGAAACTCCTTAGCAGTGAACTTCTCCAGACCTGTCTAAAATTAAGATGGATTGCTTGTCAAACATACATCTAACATTTTAACTATGAAGTGTAACATTAGTGCGATCTCTGACGAAACATTCCTGCTGCAGTGTACGTTAGTGCGGTGTTAGCGCAGGAGGATTTAATCAGTCTTGGGCTTGGTAGGTTTTCCTGAATACTACGTTAGCTTTGAGTTGCAATTATGACCCAGTCAATGAGACCGAGAGGCTTTACACTTGAGGAAATGGTCTGGAAAAAGAGAGGGATTATGTTTCACAGCACAGCTGGCCACATCTAGGGCAAAGAGTGAAAGTAAAGGGTGGAGAGAGAGAGAGACCTTTTCCTCTTCCCACCCTTTCCTGAGTTTGGTTCTGCAGATGCCCGAGCCAAAAAATTACACCAGATGTCAGAGTAAGAGCAGGGGCTATGCTGACCCGGGACCAGGCATTTGAGAAATCTTGGAAAATATTTATATACGTGGCTATGTGTGCACCTCTGTGAAACGTGAGGTTAACACAGGTACACGAAACGAGTGCATCTCCCATGGGTTCTCCAATACGCTTTATCTTTGCCGGCCGCCCCCTTTCTGGAATGCCACGCTTCAGAGAGGAGTTATAAATGGCCAAAATCAAGAGAGCCAAACTCTTTTTTATTCACTTTGATCATGCACTAGGCCAGGTGGATGAAAAAGTGAGTGCCAGGTGGTTCTGGTGTTGTTTTAACTTGGAGCACTCTTCACCACTGATTGCATACAGACACCCCTTCCATCTCCATGCATAAACAAGCCAACGGTTAGTGTTAGCGCTTCCATATTTCCTTGCAGCTTACTGGAGCAAAAGTTGGCTCAATGCGTGTTGTATTCTGGTGAGCCATCTTAAAATGCACAGAGCGTGCTCGGGCTCCATCCTGCCTTGAATGGCATCCCGGCTCCATTGTGTGCTTGAGGAAAGTCATTGAAGCACAGTGGCGCTTAGGTGAGGGCCAATTTTAGAAGGTGGCTTCCTGCGAAAGGCCCCAACAAGCAAGTCTCTCCATAACAAATATCCCAAAGGAAGTTACAGTGGAGACCGAAGGTCGATAAGCAAGATGGGGTTTTTCACAATTACACAGCCATGAGCATTATAAGCTAATGCCACACAATTACGCTGTTCCCTCTCGAGTAAAAGGGGATTAAGAAGCCTCACCAAAGCTAAAATAAAGAATGAGAGAAGGAGAGGGTGAAAGCCTGTATGGTGGCTGTGGCATGTACCGAAATGTGTGTCACCCCCCACTATGACCCCCTTGGGGGTAGGGGGAATATGGGAGTGTTCACCAAGGACGCATCTCCTGTGCTTTAGTGCACTACTGTATGCTAATTGGGCCAGCCTGAGCTTCACTCTCTCTAGTGGAGCTCAGCGGGAGGTGAGGCTTCTCAGTCAGTGATATGTCTGACTGCTCGCATTTGCAGATTCATCTTCACTCTGCTCATAAATGGCAGTAAGTTCCAGTCTGCCACTGGTCATGTAGTCAAGATTTGACCACAAGTACAGTTGCTTTGACTCTCTACTACTATACCCAAGGTAGAAGGCATTTTGTAGCGAGTGAGAGTAAAGTGGAGATTCAGGCGAGGCAGCATTAAACAGATGGAACCCCAAGCATCCAGCATCGCACCGAACAAAGCCCATTCAATCAGACATTCTTCAAGTGGCCCACAACTTCGCATCCCCCCCTCCCCAAGTCTCCATCTTAATGAGTCTCCTCGCTTTCACAACACCCTCCACCCCACAACATAAAGGAGAGCAACCGCCCTGTCTTTAACATCACAAAGACAATGTTCGTTTGTATCCCGCTTTGATGCACAAAGTTGATGCCACTGCCATCTCTTAATTGGAGAAGGAAGTCCGTTTAAACAGGAGATTTACTCCATATGTTTTTTATGGCATTCTGCGTTGACAAGAACCACATATAAAAGTCTTGTTTGAAAGTGCATGTAAAGCAAACTGTGTCTATGTTTTCATTATCTTCCAGCTAGGAAAAAAGGAAAGGAGGGGGGACTGGAGGGATTAGTGCATTGTGTTCACAGTTGTGTCCATATCCTGGACTTACAGCAACTATTACAAAATATCTCAAGGTGCTTGTGCATCAAATAGAGGTTTATCAAATGCACAAATGCAAAAGAAATCCCATCCTTCTTCTCTCTGGCTTATCTTTTGTGAGTACAAAAGCAGTTGCATGCTGAAGGGTCAGCAATGGTTTACGCATGAGTCCCCTCAAAAAAAAGTGTTTCCCTGCTTCTCAAAAACACACATTTATGTCATTTTTTTCCTCACATTCCACAAACAAAAAGGCCAGAAGGGCACTTGGCCTGTCTCCACTCTAAAAGAAACGTGAT